>NC_064619.1:99955504-100580504 GCF_023898315.1 Schistocerca nitens
TAAATTTCGATAAGAGTAATACTATCAATGAACCTCATTGTACCTCTAAAAGGAAGCAAACTGGAAAATCAGAGAAGAATTCGCAAAGATCTCTCTGTGAGTGTTAAAATTATGGGTAATATTACGTAGCTGTGTTCTTCACAACAGTAATCGAAGTATAAATAAAAGAAGTAATTTACATGAATGAATGAATCCGTCTTTCTTTCAGTTGCAAAACTAGTAAATGCAGTATATCCTAAATAGTTGCTTTCTTCATATCGCAAGCGTACTCCAATTGAAGCACGTTTTGAATCTTTTATGCCGAAGAAATAAATCATAAATGGTACATAACAGGTAACATGCAAAATGGCCACACAAACAAAGGCAGTACATATTCTTCCTCATTTACGTCGTTTACATATACCTTGCAAAAGTATTGGGTTGGAATATATGACTCATTATCAAATGTACACCAATACAGAGACATTAAAGATCTACATTAAGTAGCTGCTGACAAAGCTTCATCAGCTGTGGAACTTCATGTGCAAGTGGAATACAATGAAATCAAGAATTCCGTGCTCCCCGATAACTGATTTAGTGCCACTGACTGCCAATAAAAGCAATGCAGCTGGAATAATGACTTTTACTTCTAAATTAGAGTTTTCCTGAAGCCATGATACTAGGAGAACAAGAGATAATCATGGTGTAACATGGAAGGAGACGGAGCTGACGGACTGTTCGAAACGACTGAGATCAGATATAAATATTTCAGGTGTAAATATATTTAATGTAGGTAACAAATATGTCGAATAGCTAACAAAAGGCCAATGTTCATTTATTCATCCTTAGCTACTTTGCTCAGCAAATCCGTAAGTACAAATGAGATCCACTAAATGTGTGATGTTCTTCACTATACAGTAGAATATCCTCAGTTGTGTGCTTCTCATTTCTAACTAATTGCCCTTCATGTTATTGAGGACTGATATATAATAAAAAATGAAAATGAGCAATTTTTCGCGTCATTAGGAAGTGGCTGAACAACTAGCTGCCACTGAATTTGTACGATATAAATAGGATAAAATTTTTAGTAAATATGTGTCATTAATTATAAGATACGATACTAAAGGTGGATGCAATAAAGAAAGAACTATATCGAAGGAAAATGTTAACTTGGCTATTAACTTTTTTTTATTATTGCTTATAATTCATTTTATTTTCATTGCGGTTTGTTATAACACGCTAAAGCAAATGTAATAACGACATCTTGGAGGAAATGAGTGTTTCTTTTATACTGTATGACAACGTTGCAGAACAAGGTACGTCGAATAAGGGTGAAAGAAAGTGGGAGAGCGAGAGAGACATAGAAAGAGAGAGAGAGAGAGAGAGAGAGACAGAGATGAAGGATATATGCAGTAGTGGGTGAACGCAGTGGCATGATGCGGCGATGCAGGTCAACTCAAGGCATGGTGTGACTGTGGGAAATAAGACTAAAAGTGGCTACAAAGCTCTTGGAGCATCGCGTTGTAGGCATCAGATTTTAAGCTAGAGCTTCGAGAGACAGGTATGGTATGCTAGCGGCACGAGTTTGAGGAGTTCAACCCCTCCTCTACACTCCACCAGCAGATGTTACGAAACTAAAATCTCGTTATCTGCAGAAAAATGAAAATTGGTATTAACGATACGACTTACAGGCAATTTACTTTTGAGTGAACTTTCGCATAAAGAAAAGTAAATTTATTGAAAGGTAAACCTAATTTCTTAGAAATGGTAGTTATCGTAACAGACTTCTATCATTATCGTTTTTTACCCCTGTACAGCCCAATAATTGTATTTACAACCCCTGTTTTCAGTCGGTCCGTGGAACCCAAGGGATTTGTATTTTAAATTGTCTTCGTATGCTCTAGGCTTTTGCATTCAGTGCCCAGGAGATCCAGCCAGCTACAGAGCCAAAATATGAGAGCTGAATTGATAGACCGAAGTACAAAAGTACAACAAAGCCGTACCCAGTCTCTGTATAATCCTTCATTCTACAAATAACAAAACAGTAGGAGCAATAGAGGGCCAGTTTTCGGCCTCCTGCAGGCAGACGCTTCTGAATCCTGCTCACTTTCCTTCTACATCACGTGCGCAGCATAGAGCTTATGATTTGCTCCCTTGTGAGTTAGTCGCCCTAGAGGGCACAACAGAAGTCTCTACGGCATCTCTTGCTGCTTCACTCTCTGTTAATCATTCCGCAGTCGCACTGAAATATCACTCTTCTTGTTAAGGTATTTCAATTTCCAACACCCAAGCCGCTGCCAATGCGATCGGCATATGAGATATTCTTTATCGAGGATCCTTTCTAATCTTCACCTCTAATAACAATTTGGCATTTCCGTGGCTTCCAGTCGTGATGACAATCCATTTTACCTCTGCCATCCACATACCACTCAAGCAGTTCTGAAGACTATCATCTATGATTAGGAAAGCGGTTTAAATATAACTTTGAAAACACAATCCAGTAGCATTATTTAAAAAATATAAAATTTCTGAATTAGGGTTGATTATCTGAGAAATAACGATCGTTAACATACGTAAATTATCGTTGAAGTATCAGTCACTAAGATTTATCAGAAAAAAATTACAGTGAAATAAGTGGGCACAAATATAATAAATTTATAATTTTAGTCATCTTCTTATTTCGCAGTAAAGTATCCACTGTCAATCCTCACCTTTATTTACAAGAAAGTCATTAATTCTCACAAAGTTATTTCAGTACATTTGATTCTCACCACAATGTAACAGAAATCCCTTCATTAATAGTCGATTACTTCCAACATATGATGCATTTAAATCTGCAAAAACCAGAAATGGAAAATATCTGCAAGACATTGTGAGCTGCATAACTTTTGCAAATGCTCTTTGTGGAAATAAGTTGTTGAATGTTAATTTTCTCTTACATCAACCATTATTGTAATTTTACTGTGCCCATAGCTATTCTGCCAGTGTCAAATTTATCTGTGAGTTCTTGGTTGCTCGCTAATTCACTGAATTATCATTATCACAGTACTCTCTTCTTGCATAAAAAGGAAAATCATTAAATATTGTTCAGCTAAATTAATAAAACCCAGTCTGAAATAGAGCCCCATAAGCTTTAGTATTTCACTGAGGAACATTTTAAATTTGTCAGAGACCAAAATAAACTATGATCCGTGGAAGACTGATTGGTAGTGTCCTTCTAAATTGAATTTAATCAGTCAAGAAACGTGAGACTTGCTTTAGATTTGTAAAGAGCGTCTAATATGCACCATGCCACCAATAAATTCGTAGAATCAAATAGCAACATGAAATCCCATCCTACATTCTACAACTCGTTCACCGAATAATCAGTTGAAGCTTGTCGAGGAAATTTTTGATGCTAGACTTAGCCTTATTTTTGTGTAGTATTGCGTGATTGTTGTCTGGGATAGTGGCGTACAGCGCAGAATCTATTCAGCATGAACTCAAATAGCATATTAAACATACAGCGCAGTAGTACACACAATTCATCGTGTGCTACCCTTATATAACAGACGTAATGTCAGAAGTTAATAGTGACTAAATATTAAAGAGCTTTAAAATTACATACAAGATTAGCAGTGAGCAGGTGAAAAAAATTACTTCGTTTTAGGGAGATTGTGTGTGTGCGTGCGTGCGTGCGTGTGTGTGTGTGTGTGTGTGTGTGTGTGTGTGTGTGTGTGTGTGTGTGTGTGTGTGTGTGTGTTTGAGTAAGCGTGCGTGCGTGGGAGAGAGTGGGAGAGAGAGACAGACAGACAACAGCAAAGACTGTCCAAGAGATAAATTAAAAGTAATTCCCACATAACATTTCTAGGAGGTCTCCCATAGGTATTCACAGCCTACTGAGACATACTTCTAAAAATGACAATGTTCTATAATAAACCGTGCTACTCTCATGACCAAGCAATGAAATGTGTAATAAGAAATTGGCTAAACACCACCTCTCCACAGTGATGCACGTGGGCAGGAACACTATACTTGTTGAGCACCTTCTCGGCTTCACTAACATAGACAAGTAAACAGGCACATTAATATTCACTAGGTCTTTATATTATTGTATGACTCATATAAATAACAACTGCATTTCCTTTGGTTCCGAGCAATGTTTTCCAGACCATTCACCGAGTTTGGAAGACAAATTCTTCAAATCAGATTTTCACTCCAATATTGCCATTTAGAATCCACTGTGTACTACTACCAACTCGTGTTTATACAAAACTTTAAGTAGTTGCAGCTGTAAAACACTGAGACTGACATGAATAAATGTATTCGGTAATGATCGTAAGGCAACGGCCTCAGCGTTGTGGTAACACCAGTTCCCAACAGATCTCGGAAGTGAAGTGCCGTCGGGTTGGCTAGTACTTGAACAGGTGACTGTGCGGGACTGCCAAGCGCTATTGGCAAGCGATGTGCACTCCACCCTTGTGAGGTCAACTGAAGAGCTGCTTGACTGAGAAGCTGGAGCTCCAGTCACGAAAATTGACCAAGGCTGGGAGAGCGGTGTGCTGATCACATGCTCTTCCATATCTGCGTCCAGTGAATCCTATCGGCTGAAGATGACATGGCTATCGGTCGGTACCGGAGGGTTTCTCAGGCATGTTTGGACGGAGAGATAGGAGAGGGTAATGACCGCAACCAGTCACCTTGAAGTTTTGACTGAGAATCGTATGGAATATATCTGATAAGAACTGGGTTCTTCGATTGATTCTACGTAGAACAACACTCTCAAAAAAAAAAATAAATAAATAAATAAATATATATATATAAATAAAACCAAACATATCTTATATGATTTTTCTTTGCGACACTGTTAAACATCGTGCCAAATACCATTCTTCTCGCATTCGACGAAAGATTTCTTGGGACTTTCCTTGCTTATCGAATGTTGGAGTACGTAATACCGTCCCTGTTTACCATAACAAGGAATCCTCTCCACACCAAAACAGCCTCTATTAATCTAAAAAAGTGTTAAAAGAAAGGCAATTCTACTCTCGTAAGTATAGTACAAAATAAAAAAGTTAATAAATTTTCAAAGCAATGAACGACTGGTTAATATTTATGTATTACATTTGATAGAGTATTGTAGTTCGTTTTGATCAACCGAAGAGAATATTATACAAAAATGAGATATAAGTGAGATGGAGCGTATAATCTGAGAAGACACTGATATATTCCTTAAAGACCTAGATCGAAACAAGGCTCCTGGAATACACTGAACTCCGTAAGACTTCTGTGATCATTTGGAGACCCAGTCGTGACAATACTATTCAACTTGGTGTGCATGTTATATGAGTAAGGCGAAATATTCTTGTAGTTCAAGACGGATGTAGTCATTACAGTTTCATAGCAGTCAGGGTCTTATACGTGTGAATGTTTATTGAATTATGGCTACAGAATATTGAAAGACATTATGTACACGAAATAGGGAAAATCAGTTTGGGTTCCGGAGGAGGTAAACACACTATACAGTACTACTAAATCAAAGAAAAGCAACCCTACGTTTAGAGCAACAGTAAATTTTGAGAAATCTTTTAACTATAATAGCTGGAATATTCTACTTTATTACTGACGGGAGAAGGGATAAAATACAGCAAGCGAAAGGTTATCTACACGCAGCACAGAAATCAAGCAGAAGTTAACAACAGTCGCACAAACGGAAAAATAGTTGGGAAGCGCTTCAAACAGAGTTGTAAACTATCCCTGATGTAATTCAATCTCTACATTGAGGAAAGAGTAAATAAAAATAGGTAGAAATTTGGAAACTGATTAAAGTTCAGAGAGAATATAAGGAACCAAGGTAATCCCGCTACAGTTGTAATCTGACGGAGGCTGCAAAAGACTTCGAAAAATGTTTTAACGGCGTTCTTTGCGCTTTGAAAAGACGATATAAGATGAAAAATAACAAAAATATGGCAAAGACAACGGAATGAAAGAATATCTAAAGATTTATTAGACCAGATACTAGAAATTACAAGTTCATTCACTATTTCATCAAACTCTGAAAACCTAGTATGCTGAATTAGGGTTACTACATTGACAGCTGGTATACTAAGTAGTATTTTCCAGTTTCTTTATGATTCCAAAGATGCTCTGCTCCAAGCTGTATTGGATGTATTTTATGCCCGATTAAGTCGTAGGAGTGGCGATACTTTGTTTTCACACTTTTCTGGTGATGTAGAATGTTTGTCGACCAGAAACGTACAAACAAAGCACCTACATAAGCGTGATGCGAATTAACACTAAAAAGTCATACCCTACGGTCTTATAAGAGGAAAGATATGGCATGCACCTGATTGTGTTTGATATAAATTGTAATAGAAGCAGTTATTTTTTTCGTACATACATAATTTCGCAGTGGTTATCTATTTTAAGTACAACTTAATTTCTTAAGAGATTATTATTAACTCTTTGACTGCTGCAGATGAGGCTGCGTAGACCATTGCGTCATTATCGCGGCTACTATCTGAGGCAATGTTACCCAAGCTACAAAGAATGGCGATTCCGTCTCACGCTCATAGTTTGCTCAGCAACACATATAAAGCGAATGTATAAGCTGTCCGAATACTTGAAGTTTAAGGATTATATAATAACTATTGACGTAATTTAGAAACCACAGCGATCGAATTCAGTATGTTATTAATAACGAGCAAACCTGATAGCAATACATTGTATATTTTTTTATTCTAGTAAACGGTATTGGTCTATATGTCGTTCATAATACCATGGGCTGAACATCACGTTAGGGCCAATTCACAGAACCGCTGTGTATCACCACTGGTGCCTGTCACACATTGTTTTGTGCCTAAATAATGAATTTATTGCGATCTAAACTCCTTTCTTACTGAAATAAGAGTTATATCATCCTAGTAGCTTTCGTCGCAGTTTTCGCAACTGATGACGAAACCAACGTGCGTCTTTGGATTTGTGTACGTAGTTCAGTTCTCCTACTAAAGTGTCTGTCCTTTAATATTTGCTCTATTCCACGTTTTCCTCAATACACCTACTGAAAACAGAATAGCGCAAGCCACTAAAGTATTTTGCTACGTCCTTTGTATGTGTAAGACACACACTCACCACCTGTCATATCGCTATAGTACATTTATTGTGAATCACAATAAGAACGTTTCGATATACTTAGCTCCATTTGTATGTATCTGTAATTAATACAGGTGGACAGACTGCCAACCTGTAGGGCGTAGTTTTCACTGAG
The DNA here is from genome assembly GCF_023898315.1 of Schistocerca nitens. Lineage (NCBI taxonomy): Eukaryota > Metazoa > Arthropoda > Insecta > Orthoptera > Acrididae > Schistocerca > Schistocerca nitens. Next base: position 99,962,730 of record NC_064619.1, read on the forward strand.
ACGATATGGTAAACGATGGTATTTACTGTTCGATGTAGATGATGGAACGCATTGAAAACGAAATCAAGCGATTTAACTAATTCCAATTGGACGATAGTAATACGACAACGACACGTATTTCTATCGAATCGCGCAGCGCAACAGAGGAAGTTTATTGCTTCACACAGCTGTATCAAAGGATAAGAATTTCGAGCCCCAGATGCGCCTCGAAAAAGTTCTTTTACGGAAATCAAGCCGAATTACATTCATTTCTCTACTTCGTTTCTCAGTAAAGCTTTTACTTTTTGGGCAGAAGAAATAGAAACCACAGTTTTTAGGTTTGTAACTGTTCTCTTTTATGTTGGTTTCTCCATGTGATTCCATGGAGACTATTCCGTATAAAACTTATTTCATCACGTCTCGCAATCCAACATCACAGCTTAGCTTAATACTGAATTGTTTTTAATTTTTTTGACGCTATTGCCCATAGTTATTGTGACACTTTGCAAGTAAGTAAATCACGAGAAATATTTTGAAAATACTGCAGTGAAGAATGCTGTCGCTGGCCAGATTACATTTCGTATGCTTTAGGTCATACACTGCTGCATGCGAAACTTAGCCAACAAAGCGAAATTGTATTTAACGGTGGAAGGATCTCGATATCTCTTTCACTACTTGAGAAAAAGCGTGAGATATATTGGAGGATGTTGGTGACGGGTATGGCAGCTACACAATGCAAGCCGAAGGTAGAAATGTAAAATAGTTACCGAAACGAAGAGACGGTGGGAGTTATCAGCTGACGATGATTCACAGCAAGTTATTCCATACTATAGTCTCTGTCTTTGTGGCAGTGGTAAAAGAAATCTGAAATCTCTGTTACATCGGAAGGAGTAGGACGACACCGAGAAGGAATTCGCTAGCAACTATTACACCAACGATAGTAACTGAGCTCACATCAAAGACAGCAGTGTTTCTTCTGAATATTCCTCAAGCTGGCTCATATACTACTTTTAAAAACAGACAGCTGTACAAGTAATAGCTTAGATTTTTTAATCTGTAACGATTATTCATGTATGTACCACAATGAATGAAGAACCATACTCGTTGGACATTTCTTGGTGTCATTTTTAACATTTTTCACGCGCTTTCACCGACTTACTTTATTGTAGTAGGCAGTTTCTCAGCTGAAGAAAGAGAATGTAGAAAATTTGTGTTAGAATAGCTGATCCAAGTTTCTGTGAAAAGCGGGAACTGTCTGGACTCATACTGTAGAGTTCGTGGAATTTACGTGTTCGTGTCGGGAGAGCACACGAGAAACAACAGCCGAACTACGTTTGATATTTGTAACATTTTACGAATACATCCAGAACATACTTTCCTTTTTCATTTTTTATCTTTAAATACTGATAAGCTAAAATATCACCCTCTTCAGAGGTGCTCATGATGGCAAATGAAACGTCAACGGGAACATCATATCGAATGATCCAACGCGACACACGGTGGCACCGACAACCGTCGCTTCGCGCGACCTTTATTGCAACGTGCTGCATATCGTATCGTGTGTACCGCGCCTTAGAACTATTTTGCGCTAAGAGGTTCACATAGGATGTGTTCTTTACTAGCTAATCAAAGGGCTCCTCCAACATCTTGCGAACCGGAAATGGTTGGCTCTTTTAACGTACTTCCTCTGCCCCAAATGAGTTTAATTTTTACAGTTTTGCACGAGACTTACTACAAACTTACCGTGTAAACTTCAATCTCTAATCGCTCCTGATAGTCTGTGCTAGTGGAATAACATTTCCGTCTTAATACTTATTGAGAAGACAACGATGTGCGGGAAAACGTAAGGAATTTGACAATTACATTTCGAGCATAGATACCCAATAAAGAACTGGCCACGGTCAAGACAAGAATGTTGTGGTGTCTTATTACTTTTCGTTGGCGTCCGGATTAAAAAGTCATAATAGGAGTAACCTCTTCGGACTTTTTTCACACCCTGTAGCTGTGCATCGGCAATAAATTACGCGTAATTTTGCTTAATTGACACAACGTTCGCTGTGATTTTTTGGAATCCATGTATTAAACAGACAATACTGTACCTAAAGAGAGAGAAATCTCAATATTTACCTTCCCAATAATACAATTCTGAGTCAAAACATTATCACTCCGGCCAGCGGAAATACTTACTGCTGTGTAGTGGCGGTGCGATCGCTTGATGCGCTAAAGAAAATGTGTAAGCGGAACAGAGGCCAATGGCGAACCATTGAAGCTAGGGTACGGTGGCTATTGGGGACATTCACTGAGGTGAGCGACTCTGACAAAGGGCAGTTTGTTATGGGCCGGTTCTGGAACGATTATCTCGAAAACGGCGAAGCTTTTCGGCTGTTCAGGCGCTAGTATCGGTAGCGTTTGGAGAATGAGGTTGAAAGGCGGTGAAACCACGAATTGGCGGCGAAGAATTGGACGTCCACACCTCATCACAGAACGTGAAGTCGAAGGCTCGTTCGGTCCGTAAGGAATGATACGCCATGATCTGTGGCAGATCTGACAACCGAGTTCACTGCTGGCGCATGATAGCGTTTCGGGAGACATCGTTCAGCAGACTTTGTTGAAAACTTGCCTCCGCAATGTACGATATTTAACTCTCGACTTGTTAACCAAAGACATCGCAAATTTCGACAGCGTTGGACAGAGGGTTATCGAATTTGGACCTTGGTTTAATTCAAACGTCTCTCGTGGTCGAATCACGTTTCATGTTCCACCATGTTGACGGTCGTGCTCGCTGACGCCGTCATCGAGCCGAACAGCTGCTCGAAACATTCAGTATGCCGGTGGGGGGCAATATTAAAAGCGACATGCACTTATGCTCCCATGGAACCTGTGGTATTAATCGACGGCTGCATGACAACGATGATTTTTTTCTTTTTGAGTCACCAACCACGTCACTGTTTTGATGTGGCTCGCCACGAATTCCTTTCTTGTGCCACACCTTTCATCTGAGCGTAGTGTTTGAAACCTACAACTTCAGTTATTTCCTGGATGTATTCCAATCTCTGCGTCCCTCTATAGTTTTTACCCTCTGCATCTCCCTACATTACTACACAAGTTATTCTCTGGTTTCTTAACACATGTCCTACCATCCTATTCCTCCATCTTGTCATTATTTTCATTGTATTCCTTCCCTTGCCGATTGTGAGGAGAACCTTATCATTATTTACGTTATCATCTCGTACAATTTTCAGAATACCTTTGTAGCACCTTATCTCAAAAGACTCGATGCTCACCTGTTCCTGATTTCCCACAGTCCATGATTCACTACCATACAACGCTGTGCTCCAGACGTAAATTCTCAGGAATTTCATCCTCTGACACAGGCCCATGTTTGATACTGGTGGATTTCTCTTGGCCAGGGTTGCCCTTTTTTTTCAGAGCTAGTCAGTTAGTCCCCCTTCAGATATCCGGGAGAGGACTGCTAAGAGATAGGTGACGGTGAGAAAAAGATCGCATAACCGTCGAAAGAACAACGCTCTACGATGTGGGGCGTGGTAATTTAGATGTTTGAACTTGGTAGGAAAGCTAGAAGATCGGGAAACGGAAATGTAAACACTCAATGTAGATATACTGCGGATCAGTGAAGTGAAGTGGAAAGAAGACAAGGCTCGCTGGTCAGATGAATATAGGGTTATGTCTACAGCAATAGGATATGGTGTGACTGGAATAGGATTCGTTATGAATAGGAAGGTAGGGCTGTTAGCGAGTTACTACGAACAGGTCAGAGATAGGGTTGTTCTTACCGGTATCAACAGAAAACCAACACCGATAACAATGGCTCAGGTATACACGACCATGTCGCAAGCAGAAGATGAATGGATAGAGATAGTATGCGAGGACACTGAACGGGGAATTCAATGCCTGAACGTAGATGACGATCTAATAGTCATGGGACCTCGAATGCGTTTGAATAGGAAAAAGTAAAAAACAGGCTTACGAGAGAATATGGGTAGCATGAACGAGAGAGGGCAAAAACTAACTGATTTCCGCAATAAACTCCAGCTAGAAATAGCGAATGCTCTGTTCTCGAAACACAAGAGAGCGGAAGATACGGAAGAGTTTAGTTAGATTACATAAGGGCCAGGCACAGATTGCGAAACGATACTGGATTGTAAGGCGTACCCTGAAGCAGATATAATAGACTCAGATGATAATATTCTATTGATGAAGAGTAGGCTGACGTTTAAGAAACTAGTCAGGAAGAAACAATGCCTTACGAGGTGGGATAAGGAAGTACTGAGAAATGATGTGATAAGCTTAAAGCTCTCTGCTGCAATAGGTACTGTGGAAATTAAAAGTAGCATTGACAGTTCAGTTGTAGATGAATAGATGTCTCTAAGAAAGGCAACTACAGAAACAGGAAATGGCGGTAAATGCAACGAAACTATGGGTAACAGAAGAAGTCAGATGGTCGACGAAAGAAGGAAATACAAAAATTTTCAAGGAAAATTAGGAATACAGAAATATAAGTCACTTAGGAATCAAATAAGTAGGATGCGCAGGGAAGCTAGGGCGAAATGGCTGCATGAAAATTGTGTAGAAATTGGGAAAGAAATATTTTGCCCAGCATATAGGAAAATTCAAACAACCATCGGTGAAATTAAAAGAAATGAGTGTCACATTATGAGTGCAATGGGAATTCCATTGGTAAGTACAGGGGACAGAGAGAACAGCTGGAAAGAGCATACTGAATGCCTCTATCAGTTGGAGGACTTATCTGATGTGATAGAAGAAAAAACCGAAGTCGATAGGGAAGACCGCTGATCCAGTATTACAGTCAGAATTTGGAAGAGCTTCGGAGGACATAATATCAAATAAGACAGAAAGGAAGGTAACATTCTATCTGAGTCTGTAAATTTATTAGGGCATTTGGCTGCGAAACGACTATTCATGTTGGAGTGTAGAATATATGAGACCTGGTACATACCGTAGAATAAGACATTCAGAAAAACGTCATCAACATAATTCCAAAGATCGCAGAGCCGTAAAGTGTTAGAATTCTTGTGCAATCAGCGCAACATCTCGTCAATCGAAGTTGGTGACAAGAATAATATACAGAAGAATGGAAAAGAAAATTGATCAAGTGTTAAATGACGATCACTTCGACTTTACGCATGATAAAGGCACTAGAGAGGCAGTTTTGAGGTTGTGGTTGATAACAGAAGCAAGACTAAAGAAAACTCAAGACACGTTCTCAGGATCTGTTGACTTAGAAAAAGCGTTCGACAGCGTCGAATTGTGTAACCGGTGTGAAATTCTGAGAAAAGTAAAGTGGAAAAACGGGTAGCACATAAAATGTACAAGAACCAAGAGGGAACAATGAGAGTGGGGGACCAAAGACGAATGGCTCAGATTAAAAGGGGTGTAAGACAGGGGTATGGTCTTTCGCACCTACTGTTCAGTCTCTACACCGAAGAATCAATGACGGAAATAAAAGCAAGTTACTAGAGTTGAATTAAAATACAAGGTGGAAGGATATCAGTGAAAAGATTCGCTGGTGAGATTGGTGTCCTCAGAGAAAGTGAAGAATTACAGGATCTGCTGAATGGAATAAACTGTCTAGTGAGTATAGGATACTGACCGACAGTAAATTGACGAAAGGCGAATGTAATGAGAAGTAGCAGGAATGTGAAGAACGGGAAACTGAACATCACGTTTGGTAACCACGAAGTAGATGACGTAAAGGAATCCTGCTACCTAGGCAGCGAAATAACCCATGACAGACGAAGCAAGGAGGACATAAAAAGAGGCTGGCGGAAATAAGGTCATTCCTGGGTGAGAGAAATCAACTAGTAACAAAGATAGGTGCTATTGTGAGAAAGATATTTCTAACAATGTACGTTTTGATCACGCCATTGCATGGCAGGGAAACATGAACTGTCGAAAAAGCGGAACCGAAGATATTCGAAGAATTTGAGATGTAGTGCTGCAGACGAATTTTAAAAATCAGATGGACTGATATGGTAAGTAATTAGGAGGATCTCCTCAGAATCGACTAAGAAAGGAGTATGAAAAACACTCAGAAGAGGAAGGGGCAGGATGATAGGACATTAAGACATCAGAGAATTACATCGATAATACTAGAGGGAGCTGTAGAGGATAGAAATTGTAGCTTAAAACAGAGACTGGAATACGTCACCGAAGGTTGCAAGTGCTACTCTGAGATGAGGAGGTTGGCACCGAGAGGAATTCGTGGTGGAACGCGTCAAACCAGTCAGAAGACTGAAGACAGAAAAAAGGTCAGCTTTTACGTAATTCTTGCTCCGTTTGTTGTTGCCTAGGCAACAACATTCCTCAATTTGAACTACTTCGTCTTCTTCAACTTTGATGTAAATTTTCTTGCTGGTTTTTTATCTGCTACCTTCTCATTACTCTCGTCTTTCTTCCGTATTCTCTCAATCCCAGTTCTGTATTCATTAGACTGTTCATTCCATTCAACAGGTCCTGTATTCTTCTTCAGTTTCACTGAGGATAGCAATGTCATGAGCTAATCTTCTTAATAATCTTAAATTGTAATACCACATTTCAACCTCTCCTTCATTTGCATCTTGCTTCTTCGATCTATTATCTGGACAATAGGGGCGAAAACAAAAATGGGTCAAATGGCTCCGAGCTCTATGGGACTTAACTTCTGAGGTCTTCAGCCTCCTAGAACTTACAAACTTAGAACTACTTAAACCTAACTAAACTAAGGACACCACACATATCCATGCCCGAGGCAGGATCCGAACCTGCGACCATAGCGGTCACGCGGTTCCAAACTGAAGTGCCTAGATCCGCTCGGCCACTCCGGCCGGCGGGGCGAAAACAACATCCCTGTCTTATACCATTCTTACATCGACCATTTAGTTCTTGGTCTCCCGCTCTCTCTCTCTCTCTATCTCTCTCTCTCTCTCTCTCTCTCTCTCTATATATATATATATATATATATATATATATATATATATATATATATATATATATATATATATATTACCCCTACTTTTCTCAGAATTTATGAACTGTCGGAAGCCTTTCCTGGTGGACAAATCCAGTGAACGTGTCTTGATTTTCCTTCACTTGCTTCGATTATCACACCGCAGGATCACGACCTTTCCTAAGGCCAAACTGATCGTCAACTAACGAAATCTCAATTTCTTTTTCCATCCTACAGTACGTTATTCTTATCATCAAACTATCAAATAGGATGCATGAGCTGTTAATCTGATCTGAAACTCTGTTAGTGTATCGTTGGCCTCATACATCTTACGAACGTGAACAGTCAGTTGGTTGCCGCTTTCCTCAGTGGTTTTAGAGATTTCCATGGGGCATTAGTGTTGACTTATTTCTACTTGTTGTTGTTGTTGTTGTGGTCTTCAGTCCTGAGACTGGTTTGATGCAGCTCTCCATGCTACTCTATCCTGTGCAAGATTCTTCATCTCCCAGTACCTATTGCAACCTACATCCTTCTGAATCTGCTTAGTGTATTCATCTCTTGGTCTCCCTCTACGATTTTTACCCTCCACGCTGCCCTCCAATACTAAATTTGTGATCCCTTGATGCCTCAGAACATGTCCTACCAACCGATCCATTCTTCTGGTCAAGCTGTGCCACAAATTTCTCTTCTCCCCAATCCTATTCAATACTTCCTCATTAGTTTTGTGATCTACCCATCTAATCTTCAGCATTCTTCTGTAGCACCACATTTCGAAAGCTTCTGTTCTCTTCTTGTCCAAACTATTTATCGTCCATGTTTCATTTCCATACATGGCTACACTCCTTAAGTCATCAAAAGACGTTCTAAAGTCTGATTTAAGTACAGGATCCCCTTTGTATTTCATTTTGATTCCGGTTTCTTCTTCTGTCACATATCAGACTAGTTTGCCAACTCATAGAGGAATTCAATGTACCCTTTGTAACCATCCACTCACGAAGATTGTTTTGACTTTCTTGCATGTTGAGTCAGTCCATTCGACAGGCATTTCTTTCTAGATTTGTTCACAGTTTCATGCAGATATTCCATGTTAGCTTCCCTGAAAATCGGATTTTTTAAATTCCTAAGTGATTTGTATATCTATATTCCTAAATTTACTGCACGTTTTTGCACTTCCTTCTTTGATGAAGTAGTTCTTCTCTAACCCACAGTTTCCCCGCAGTTACCGTCATTTGAGATACGTGGTTGTTTCCCGTTTCTGTGTATGCCCTTTTTAGATGGCACTGAGCACTATGCGACTTAACTTCTGATGTCATCAGTAGCCTATAACTTAGAACTAATTAAACCGAACTAACCTAAAGACATCACACATATCCATGCCCGAGGCAGGATTCGAATCTGCGACCGTAGCGGTCGCTCGGTTCCAGACTGTAGCGCCTAGAACCGCACGGCCACTCCGGCCGGCCCCTTTTTTTAGAGATATATATTTACCTACAGCTGATCTTTCTACTCAGCTATTCATTTTCGCAATACCTATAGCCTCAGGAAGCTTCAAGAATACCTTCTTATTTCTTAGTAATTACGTATCCCATCTCTTAGCGCATTGTTTCTTCCCGACTAGCCTCTTAAGCGTCAGGCTACTCTTCATCACTACTACATTGTGATCTTGAGTCAATATATGCTCCTAGGTTCGCCTTACAATCCAGTATCAGATTTCGGAATCTCCGTCTGACCATGGGGCAACCTAACTGACATCTTCCCGTATCACAAGGTCTTTTCCTAGTATACCTACCCCTCTTGTGATTCTTGAACAGAGTGTTCACTTTTACTAGCTGAAATTCATGACAGAACTCAATTAGTCTTTCTCCTCTCTCATTCCCTGTCCCAAGCCCATATTCTCCTGTAACCTTTTCTTCTATTTCTTCCCCTATAACTGCATTCCAGTTCCCCATGACTACTAGATTTTCATCTCCCTCTACGTACTTCCTTCATCTTCAGCTATTGGCGTCCGCATGTATACTTGAACAGTGGTTATCGGTGTTGGTTTGCTATCGATTCGAATAATAACAACCCTATTACTGAACTCTTCACAGAACTCACGTCCTGCGCTACCTTCCTATTCATAACGATTCCTACTCCCGATATATCATTTCCTGTTGCTGTTGATACTACCCTACATTCATCTTTCCATTTCATTTCACTGACCCCCACTATATCCAGACTGAACCTTTGCATTTCCTTTTTCAAACTTAATAGCTTCTCTAAAACGTTTACACTCCTGAAATTCCACGCCAAATTGCTGGTTATTCAATATTTTTAATTTTTTTTTTAATATTCACGTTCCACGTGGCAGTCTCTACTGGATACAACAATGGAGGTATAGTCAGGAATCTTTTCGCAACGACACTTTACCAATTACACGTCAAGTGTTCAGTGGAATGCGTGAACGTTTTTGCAGACCACCTGCTTCGTTTAATGTCAACTGTCTTACTCGGCGGTGACGGCATCACTTAGCAGAATACACAACGCTAGATAGGAGCTACTGTGGTTTGAGGAGCATCATAGTAATTTCACATTTATGCTGTGGCCACGAATATAGGTCTGATCCGAACCCGATGAAACACTTCAGGGTCTCTTTCGGGCATCAATTCTGCGTACCCAAGCCATCAGCTACTAATTTACTGGAATCGCGTGAAGTGTCTGTAAACACCTGATGCATCATAACTCCGATAGCTTACTAGTGCCTCTTCGAAACAATGGCATGAAGAACTGACGCCCTGTTCTGGTTCAACAGCTGGACCAACTCGTTATTATGCAAGCAGTATTTTTGTTCCTTAGCGTACACAGGTATGCTTCAAAATGAAGAAAAATTTTTTTCCTTCACGTTTACGCGTTCTTCACCTTTATGATCTGTGTTTTGAAGCCGCACTGACAACATTTTAAATGTATTCGTATGTTGCTTTTGTTTTTACTTCTGTATTTATTTTTAGAGGAGTATCACTGGAATTACAAATTTCATATCCACGTATCAATGTTAAGCTTCATAACATTATACTGCACATTGTGGTACATGCTATGTGTTACATCTGCACTAGGTTTTGTCGCAGCATTGCCTGTTTCGTCCACATGCACATCTATGGGCTGGAGTACCTTTCTTTGAGCATTCGGGCATATCGCTACATGTTGAATGTCTCCAAACAATTCGTAATGTATTCCCATCAAGGTACCATTTTCTCTCACTACCTTGGAATTAATTCCAACAAAATTCTCTTACCACACACTCGCTTCTCTTTGTCTTTATTGTCCCCTTACCGCTTTGAGGAGAGCATGGACAATCAAGACGAACAAGTCCACTACGTGGCACAAGAAAGATTTGTATAATTTTACACTTTTCCGTACATTAATCAAACCTGTTGATCGAATCAGCTGCACATTGGCAACTATGGACGGATGGCGGATCCATTCCTGCAGTGCTTTTGCCAGCAATAGTACCTCTGCCCCCGAACATTGTGGGTACGACGGTTTGGCGTGGGCTGTAGGCCTTCGTCGGAGGCGAACGTGGCTACAGGAAGACAGGTGGTGTGCATGTTAACTCTTTACTATACCAACAAGCTACAGCAGGTATAGGTGCGCACGTTCGTGTTGAGCACGAGCTGGCGTCAACCCACAGCGTCAACGTACACGGGCGTGGCCAGGCGCTGGCCTCGTGGGCAACGGAAAATCGTAGCTACGTTGCTGGTAGTTGCCTCGCTGGCACCGTGATGGCTCGGCATTTCTGAGGCAGCAGCACCTGAACCGGTGGCTGGCGTTCTCGGCCAACGTAGAATCGGCCGGTGGTGACCAGCGAGGCTAACAGAACCGGGTATCGGGACAGCGGCAATGTGGTACGGCGCCACAAACTCAGGATCTCGGCTTACAAATGACAGGTTGATGACGTAGACCGCAGTCGAGCATATGCTGGCAGCGCAGCGGTCACTGGCTACGGTAGCCAGAACATTATGACCACTAACCTAATAGATTAGATTAAATTAATACTAGTTCCATGGATCATGAATACGATGTTTCGTAATGATGTGGAACGAGTCAAATTTTCCAATACATGACATAATTAAGTTAATTTAACAACATAATTAATTTAATATAACAACTTTTTTATTCATTTTTAATTTTTTTATTTATTTTGTTTTTTGTTTTTTTCTTAATTTATATCTAAAAATTCCTCTATGGAGTAGAAGGAGTTGTCATTTAGAAATTCTTTTAATTTCTTCTTAAATACTTGTTCGTTATCTGTCACACTTTTGATAATATTTGGTAAGTGACCAATGACTTTAGTGGCCGTATAATTCACCCCTTTCTGTGCCTAAGTTAGATTTAATCTCGAATAGTGAAGATCATCCTTTCTCCTAGTATTTTAGTTATGCACACTGCTATTACTTTTGAATTGGGTTTGGTTGTTAACCCTAGCATTACCAACGGGGGGGCCTCGTAGGCCCACTGACTCAGTTTTTCTATGTTGTATCCACACCCTTTGATATATGAACTTGAAAACAAAGGTAATTGTTCGTTATAGAATGTACTATTGAGTCATTACAGAATTTCGGAATAAAAATGTAATTAAAATTCATTTACTTGATTTAATTCTCTGTGGGCCTCAGAAGCCCACCCGTTGGTAATAGCAAGGAAAGATTTACGAGGTTGAGTCTCTCGTTTCAAATTCTTACCATGAAACGAATTTTGGCATTGTTGCCTTCAGACATATTATTATGAAGCGGACCATTGTTATTTTCAGTGTTTCTGCTGCTGTTGAACCAGCAACATGAGTAGACATCGTTTACGTGATAGTTCCATTGAAAGAGTGCTAGAAGAAGTTTTGAACGAATCAGATTTAGAGGAAAGTGAAGTGGATGATGATGTGGAAGAAATTAGAACTGATTCATCGTCTGAGAATGAAGATGAGGTTGAAGCCAATCCACCAGATGATAATGATACGGAATGTGATAAATTCATTGCAAAAAGTGGACGAGAGTATATTACGAAGCCATCTCGACAATATCGGCGTTCTGTACAAAATATAGTGCGAGAAAGAATGGGGCTAGGACAACAAGGAAGAATTGCGTCTCCGAAAGAGGCTATAGAGCTCTTTTTTACACCTCAAATTATGAATCTAATAAAACTACACTCAAATGAAGAGGCTTCTCGACTAGGTATTCAGCACACAGATGAAGATGAGTTATTTTGTTATATAGGACTCTTGCTAATCATGGGTTCAAATCATGACAATAAGATACCTGTCCAAGATTTATGGTCTTTGCTTCAGGGCCGATAAGTGTACTATGGATCAATGAGTCGGACCCGATTTTTCGAATTGACTAAAATATTGAGGTTTGATGATAAGAACACAAGAGAAATTCGTCGCCAGACTGACAAGTTTGCTCCAATGAGGGAAATTTTTGAAAGCTTCAATTCTTCACTTCCATTGTATTTCATTCCTGGTCTACATACAACAGTGGATGAGATGTTGTCTTTGTTCCGTGGCCGCTGTCCATTCAAGGTGTTTCTAAAAGAAAAACCTGGAAAATACGGCATTCTAATTCGAATGCTGTCTGATTCTGAGACTAGATATGTGATCAGCATGGACATCTATACAGGCAAGTCAGGAAATACACAGCATTCAAATGGACCGATGGAAATTGTAAAGAGGCTAATAAAACCTATTGAAAAATCAGGCCGTGATTACCCTCTTTCAGAGAATCTACATTGAAGTTCCAACAAATGATAGTTTGCTTCCCACTATCTGACAGACAGCACAACAAGGGGTTCAAATTTTTCATAAATAGAAGAAAATTTCCCGATGGGGACCTACATACAGTTACAATTATAAATGTTCCTTTATTTAATTTAAGCTCACAGGCACATGCTTCTATATGTTTCTCTGCACAAAAATTTTTAGTTTCTATACTTTTTGCACAATGATAACTTTTGACATATATGGCAACTCCTCCTTACTCCATATTTTCTCTAATTACATGTGCAGAGAGCTTATATCCACTTACATTTACCTTATCCATATCAGTAACTATGTGATGCTCAGACAGGCATAGTATATCTATTTCATCCTCAACTTCTAAATCTTCTAAACAAACCAGAAGCTAATCTATTTTATTCTTTAAACGCCCAATATTTTGATGAAATATACTTACATTATTTTAAATTATACTTTTATGTGAACCTTTCCTTATTCTAACATTTGCAGTACTCTCCTATCTGAGTTTCTCATTGTGCTTAGGCCTAGTTCCTATACCAGTGGTCACATGGTGTTCAGAGAGGCAGATTATGTCAACTGGGTTGGGTGACTTTAATTCATCAATGCAATTACCTAGGACTGAGATACAACTTGGTGGAGATAAAATTTCTGGTGATTGGTGAAAATTTATAATTGACAGCTGTGATTGGTGATCCAATGTGATAGAATTGTGCTGTTTAATTTCTTTCCTAAACTGAAGATTTGTTTCAATCCTGACCTCTCGCAGAACTTAACATCGATCTGTCTTATCTATCCTAAAAAAGGTGCTGCTCCAACACCTGTAACCACTGGTATTTTACCATTCATGTCAGTGCCTCACCCCCTTAAATTTCCTGCTATTGCCCCAGCCAGTTCACCCTTCCCTTTTCCGTTGAGATGTACGCCGTGCCCGGTATGTCCACCTTCAGCATGGATAACGGCGGCGACGCGTCGTGGCATGGAGGCAATGAGGCTTTGGTACGTCGCTGGAAGAAGTTGGCAACGCATAAGCACATATACAATTCACCCATTCCCCGTAAATTCTGGGGAGGGAGCAATGGGCTCTGAAAACGCATTCAGTCATATACCAGATGAGTTCGATAGGGTTTCGATGTGCCAAGTTGGTGGCTAGGACATAAACTGGAAATCGTCACTGTGTTCATTAAACCACTCCAACGCACTCCTAGTGTTTTGACATGGCGCATTATCTTGTTGAAAAACATTGCCGTTGAGAAACATAATCCTTATGAAAGCGTATACGTGGCCTTCAACCAGAGTACGATATTCCATCATAGTGTCTTGATCGAGCTCCGCTGGACCCATGGACGTGAAAGATCCCCAGAGCATAATAGAGCAGGCGCCAGCTTGTCTCCGTCCCGCAGTACAGGTGTCAAGCAGCTTTTCGCCTTGAGGAAGGCGGATCCACGCCCTCCCATCGCCATGATGAAGAAGGTGTCGTGTTTTATCAGACCTGCCACTCCACTAACGTCCAGTGGCGATGATCACATTTTCAGCCGTAGCTGCCGATATCGCAGTGTTTACATTGGCAAATGCATGGGTCGTCGGATGCGGAGGCCTCTCGTTCGAAGTGTTCGGAGCACTGTATTCTCACTTCCACTCTGACCAGCATTAAAGTCTGATGTTAGTTCCACCACAGTTCTCTGACTGTCCTGTTCTACCATTCTGCGCAGGCTACGACGTTCGACATTTGTTATGAGGGATGGTCGCCCAATTTCACGACGTCTGGACGTGGTTTCAGTATGTGTTGAAGACAAAAAATGGTTCAAATGGCTCTGAGCACTATGGGACTTAACATCTATGGTCATCAGTCCCCTAGAACTTAGAACTACTTAAACCTAACTAACCTAAGGACAGCACACAACACCCAGCCATCACGAGGCAGAGAAAGTCCCTTACCCCGCCGGGAATCGAACCCGGGAACCCGTGCGTGGGAGGCGAGAACGCTACCGCACGACCATGAGATGCGGGCTGTTGAAGACAATAATCACAGCACTCCCCGAACACTCGACAAGTCGTATAGTTTCCGAAATTCCCGTGTCGTGCCCCCAGGCCATCACAATCTGGCCTCCGTGAAACTCATATAGATTGCGCGCCTTCCCCATTCTACACGCGGACAGCACGCTCACTCACAGTACGTGCACCGTGCTATCTTACTATCAGTCATTCCTCTACAGGTACCGCTGCTTTCGCAAGGACGGGTTTATCTCGACAGTAGTTCGGTGGTCATAATGTTCTGGCTGATCAGTGTGTGCCTGGTGGCTCCGTATTTACGTGTAAATAATGCCCCTGTGGTTGTCTAGTGACCAATGATTGCATTAGTGTTTCACCCACAACTGCGTCGACAGCTCGTTACAAAAGACGTGACACAGGTTGACGTAAGGTGTACCGTGTCTGGAATTTTGCTTGTGTCACCTGATGTCTGCCTTTGGGACGGTGATTTGAGCACTGTGTCTCTAATTTCCTTGTCACCGCGGCAGTGCTACAACACAGGGAAAGGCAATGTCTGAATCATGACCTAATAAATACTTCTTCCTGAAACTGGAGCTGAATCCTTCAACGCATGCACAAATGATGAAAACGCAGTGTTCTACCAGTCAAACTGCCCTCGAAAACGCGATTATTTATTGCGCACAGTATTTGCACTTTTGAAACAGATTCTTAAATTCTTAAGTCGTTCCATCTAGGCTGGAAACGGCTAGAAGTACTACCTCCTTTATAGATTCAGGACTGTAGATTCGTCTCTATTCAATAGTCTCCACTTTCATTGCAGTTTAAGAGTTCATTGTGGCTGTCTCTTCTAGCGAAAATCTCCAAAATAACTTCCTCCACGAAACTCCGACGACGTGTCGTCTTCCTACTATAAACGAACCTTAACTGTTAGCTGATATTGAGGGTTCACTGCTTATTCTCTCCGTCGTTGAAGAATAAGCATAGTGTGTAGAAATGGCGTAAAATTTTATATATAGGTTGTTTCACTAAATTACGAAGTAATAGGGCCGGCCGTTGTGGCCAAGCGGTTCTAGGCGCTTCAGTCCAGAACCGCACGACTGCTACGGTCGCAGGTTCCAATCCTGCCTAGGGCATGTATGTGTGTGATGTCCTTAGGTTAGTTTGGTTTAATTAGTTCTAAGTTCTAGGGGACTGACGACCTCATATGTTAAGTCCCATAGTGATCAGAGCCATTTGAACCATTTATTTGAAGTAATAGGTGACGGAAATATTTATTGCGGTAGGTCACCATAAGAAACGTTACTCTGTCTTCGGAGCTATGAACATAGTTTATTGTGTGATTATCCAAGGAGTTACAGCAAAAAGATACAATTTTGTAAATGGAAGAATAGTTGTTTCTATGATGCACTGGAATCAGTAACACTAGATGTGTATACATAAGTTTAAATTACATTCCTATCACTTTTAGTTTCGAAGCCACAACCCTTCAAAGTTTCAAGGGCAGATACCACACGCTGTACATAATACATTGCTGTGTGGTGGGTGATGGATGTTCTGGCGGTGGGAAGTTTATTTAAATGAGACTTCCAAATGTGTGCCCATGTTCCTGAATGCACAATGCAATGCGCCTTCGAAAGGATCTGCGGACGAGATGTAACATAACCACTGTCACGTATGCGTCTTCTATGCGTCGTTTTAGATCTAGGGATGTGGCCTCAGTTACATCAACACGATGCTTTACATATCCCCACAAAAAGAATTCTAATAGTGTCAAATCGGGCGACCTTGCGGGCGCCCCTACCACCTTCCTGCAAACCTGTTGTTAAGTTCTTCCACGCGCAGAATGGGCTGGGTGACCATCGTGCTGCAGCCACACATGGACTCTCGTGTGTCGACTATAAACGAGCAATATAACTCACTTGTCAGTGTATCTGGTAAGTAGTGTGGACCGATGGTTTCACCCCCAAAGATTTCACATCAATATACAACCTACATAGACGGTCGTCAGGTCCTACCCACCGAGGATTGTCTGCGGCCCATTAGTGCACGTTATGGCGATTCATTGCACCATAATTTCTGAACATGGACTCATGAGAGAACGTAACACCTTGTAAAGACTCCAGCGTAAAATTACGCAAGGCCCATTCACAGAATGTAACTCTCGCACGCCGGCCGGTGTGGCCGAGCGGTTCTAGGAATTTCAGTCTGGAACCGCCGGCCGGTGTGGCCGAGCGGTTCTAGGCGCTTCAGTCTGGAACCGCGCGACCTCTACGGTCGCAGATTCGAATCCTGCCTCGGACTTGGATGAGTATGATGTCCTTAGGCTAGTTGGGTTTAAGTAGTTCTACGTTCTCGGGGACTGATGACCTCAGATGTTAGGTCCCATAGTGCTCAGAGCCATTTGAACCATTAACTCTCGCACGGAAATCGTTCCCATGCAGCTCCTGGGTCAGTGATAGGTGGTACGGGTGAAACCTGTGGCCGTCTACTATACGCCACGCACTTGTGAGACTGACACCAGCGACTGCAGCAACGGCTCGTTAGCTGACATGAGGATCGTGGTGTACTGCAGCTAAAACAAACACCTCCGTCTCCTCACTCCTGGCAGTTCTTCGTCTGTTACTGCGGCGCATTACCAAGCTGCCTGCTTCCCGAAGTCGTCGTTCGGCACGTAAGGGCGTAATGGCTGCCGGATCTCTTCGCCTAGGATATCTCACGGCGTACGCCATAGCTGCTTCGCGTGGCTCGAACTGCCGTGTGTTGCGACAGTCGTCAGTCTTAGAACGCATCGAGGAAGCTTCTCCCTCCGTGACACCGGCGACTTTACAACTCGGTTGCACCACGTTTAGAAGGCGCATTGCGTTATGCCCAGCTTGCGTGGTATCTGCCCTTGAAACTTTGAAGGGTTGTAGTTCCCAAACTAAAAGTGATAGGAATGTAATTTAAATTGATGTATACGCAGCTGGTGTTACTGATTCCAGTGCATGATAGGAACAACTATTGCTCCATTTAAAAAGTTATATCTTTGTGCTGTAACTCTTTGGATGAAAACACAATGAACTAGGTTTCTTGTGGTGACCAACCACAATAAATATTTCCGCCGCCTATTTCTTCGTAACTTACAGAAGCAAACACATTTAGTGAAACACCCTGTGTACATATCTATATGATATGGGCTACACCATTTTCACTCATTTGCAGGAAATCGACACCCCATCAACGTGTGTGAAGAACTTAGATACGAAGATACGACTGTTTTCAAGTGTAATAATCGTAAGTAAATGCATACAAAAAGGTTTGTAGAGTGCCACCACAAAGATACTTAAGTGGCATAAGATAAACTGTAGCATAACGACAGTAGGTTGTTTAGCATATAATAAGCTGCTGTAACACGTTTATTTTTCATTGCTTTGTTTGCTTCATTTCCTTTCTTTGCTGCCTCGCTGTTCGAAGTGTCATGCAGATCAGTATGCATATTGTTAGAAATAGCGGATGACAGTATTGATTACACTGCTGGTGCTATGGTATTGACGAGCATAATCTTGTACCTATTTGTTTTATATGAATGATGGGAAAGTTGGTGGACAAAAATCATCATAAGTATGTAGCTTGTGTTCAATGAAAATATATGTTTAAGTGTTTACATAGTTTTATTTCAGTAGTAAATAGAAAGGATCTTTCTAGCGATCAGTAGTAATTTACTTTCATAAACAATGGAGAGAAGTCGTAGATGAAAGATCATCGATGATTTATTAATAATAATAATCCTGAATGTTCTTAATTACGTTTTCAATGTAATTACGAATGATAAATTGATTTTATTAACGTTTACCTGCAGCACTAAATATGATTGTGAGAGCGTTCTATTCATCGATAATATTCAGACTATTGATGAATCGGAGTCAGAGTTGTTACTGCGCTGCTCCTTAAACCCACAGGCAACAATACATACGTGTATGCAAGGATATGGCTCAATTGTAATACTCTAATCCGAAAAGTAAAGCCATAAAACAAGCACTCAAGGAGAATGGGGATGACAAGGTATTACTGCATTTTAAATTGCAAGTGAATATTTCTTTTCGCCAAAACATTGAAACTAATAAACAGTGTGTGCATTCCTACAGATTCCATAGAACTCAAAGCACTTTGGTTCATATCAGCGTTGAAAAGTGTGCTAATAAACTACAATAATATTTTCATAATTTGAATAGATCTATACACAAATTATTAAGAACATTCGTTTTCTGACAGAGAGTGACACCTACCAACAGATGCTGTAACATTGACTTAAATCTGATAATTCCTACAAAAACTCTCCAGCTAGTGCAACTGGTTTAACAGACCCATTACACACTGCACATGGTGGCATGAAATATTTATTAGGAATGTGTGATATTCTTCAGATATCCTAATTATATCCAACAAAAACCAGAACAGCAAATTCGATTATCAAAAGAATAGAGCCAGAGTATATTCCAAAAGTAGGTAAACCTCCAGCTCTGTTGCCTGACAATGCTTCAAATTTTATTAGTGATAACTGGAAAACTCTTTAAGAGTGCAAGGTATGAAATAGATTTTATTTTCTCGCTTCATACAAAATCCAGTCCTGTAGTAAAGATTTTCAGGGAATTCAATAGATTCATAAGAACTAGCGCTGCAAAGCATCAAACTTAATGACTTGATTGTGTAACAAGTTTTGAAAATATTTTTAATAATTTGTCTCAGTAGTCAATCATATGATCAACTGATGATTCTGAGTGGGAGTGTTGTAATGGTGCATAAAATCACAACGCAAAATTTCAACAGTGTTTACAGAGCTATGTGATATTGTCATGTTGACAGTGGGAATGTAGATTATGTTATCGTAAACGTAGACTGTGAAGTATGTTAAGAGGCAGCGGAATTGGTAGTAACATAGATGTTATGTGGTGCGTAGTTGGTGACTTGTTTCATTGTCACTGTGGACATTATAAAACTACTCCAATACTTCTCCTATGTGTGAAACCCACGAATATTGTAGTGAGCTGAAATGAAGAACACAGTTTGGGCGCTCTAACGAGTTTAGAAGTTGTGTGAGAAAGGGAATACCTAGAACTGGTGGTGATAGTTGTCACAATATTTAGGCGTATTACAACGACAGACTGATCTCCGATACTAAACCCGAAATGCAACGTGAAAAAATGATGAACTGTGTGAACTATCTCAGAAAAGATAATATCTGTGGTAGCAGTCCTATACAACCACGATGACAGATAGAGACTAGTAACTATCGGTGTTGTCACTCTGAAATTCAGTACACACTTGAACGAGAAGTATCATGGTTCGCAGGGGCTACATACACATAGATATTCATCGGTTCTTTAACTGACAAATGTCACTTATGTGGATCGATATAGGGCGCAAACCAACCTTTGAAAGAAAATTTAACCGCCAAGGACAACATCCTTCAACATCCTTGACATGGACTTGATAAATACACATGAGTGAAGTGCACATTCGTAGTGGCAGAAATTACATGAATTGAGACACTACATTACTCTTTGTTTACGACTAACTTGACTTATCTTTCCACATTAGTATAAACTGAATGACTAAATTCTGAGATGTTGATACTGTGCTATGATGTAACCCATGCAACTATCATGGCATTCGGTTTTCTTCCCATAAATGAAACTTATTGTTAGACGAGACAGAAGATTTATTCTTTTCTTATTCCCGCGATCACTGAAGAACAAGGCAGTGTGTTGATTTCTAGTAAATGTTTGAAAATACAGATAAATCATAATAAAACTCAGAGTGCAACCAGTTATAGTGAAGATTGTGTGCCAGAATTATTCTCCTATTGAGAGGGGGAAAAAAACAGCTCACTTTTAATTGTGTGTAGGCGCTGATAAGCCTGATGTTGATTCTTGTACCACGTGTTTGTTAAAATGTTCCATGAATCCTTTTTAACTACAGGTTCTTGGAAGAGTAATGTCCTTATTGTATGTGAATGTTAAGCCATTTATTTGTGGCTCCCAATTAGGGTGCTTTTGAAGTACTTTCATAACGGCCAGAATACCGCTACCACAAATCTTCTTAAATATTTTTCCATTCAATCGCGTCTACAGATTTCAGAGAGAAGCTTTCAGCATTATGAGATCTCTTCCCACGTATTTTTCAATACCTTTCTGCAAGAACTTACGCATACATGAATTTTTTTACATTGTGACACGCACAAGCATTGATCGCTACCACTATTTCTGTCCATGGTCAACCAGTTTTGTGCTGTACTTTATGGCCACGATGCGAATAACGCTGAAAGAACACATAATCACTATTTTGGTGACTGAAGGAAAACAATACTGAATCGAAGCTAGTTTTAACCATCTAGAAAAAATAACTCAAACGACCTGATAAACTACTTTGAAGAAATAAAAATATATAGCGATTAATACAGACACTCGCGAAAATGTCTCGTGCTACCTGCTCGTGTAAATAAATGTGCAGCGCGCTAGTTTGCGATATAGAGAGGTAGTCAGTGCCAGATAGATTACATGAGGCGGGTTAGCGCTATGACCTGGTACTTTGGCGAGCTTGAGCGTAGATTTTAGTCCGTTTGTTTAGTCAAGTTCTAGGTTGGTACCAAATCTCCGCCTTAGGAAATATACAGAATACTGAAATACGGCACTACACAGAAATAATACGGTCCACGCACAGATGGTGCAAATGACTACCCGCCCATAGGTTAACTGACGAATAAGATATTTCATTTGGTAAGACAAAGAACGAAATGCTACTCTTTGCTCATGCCACGAGTCTCAGCAGTGTAGAAGATGTACATACTAGAGTGAAGAAGATGAGATACTAATTAAAAGTAGCACAATGAAATTATTTTTGTAAAAGTAGGAAGTGTTTATTACTTATATTGAGATAACTTGAAATCTAAAATTAGTACACCAAGACTAGTAAATTACGCAGTATGATAGACAAAGCATGCGTTGTATTAATCAATTTCGGACAATGCAGCACTTTTGTTGTAATGCTCGTCTTCCATTAACAAGTTTTTATTGTTCGTCCCTGATCGAGTAGTTAAACGTCTTCATGAGAAGACTTCTGCTTTCTGTTAAATCACTAACCACTATAAGAGAATTCACATGGTTTCTTGACAGTTGATGCGGTATTCTATCATGTCACTGTTTGCAAGCAATTGGAAGAGCGTCTTTATTAGCAGCGAAATGGCTCAGTTCTTTTCATCAAAAGTATGGTTTTACCCTCTAATTGTTTCATTTCCTTTTTCTTTGCAGGTTTAGTTTCTGAATTTTTAGTTATATTTTCCTTAGCAGCCTGAGTGATAACTTCGTCCAAAAAAGCCTATCCTACGATGGCTTCTGACAGATATCAAAGCTGTCTGTTATGAACCGTGATAGCAGGACATTTAGGATGTGTTTAACTATTTTCACTCTTAAATTTCCCAGAAAGCATCGTCGTATATTACTTCTTATCAAGTGAAGCCGAAAGACTTTGGAACTTACGAAGTACCTGGATAACAGGAGAACTGTTAGGAATGCCACATCACTCCTCAAAACCTCCTTTCAGTATTAGTTCATGAGTGTGATGACCGCAATCCAATCACAACAATGTTCATCGAAATTCCGTTTCACTTCTGGTACACGATCTTTGCATCAGTCCTGAATTAGATGGACGTGTATCAAACGTTATACCGCTGGTATTGTGAAGCAGCCCAAATGAATCCACTTCCCGAAGAACTACTGCAGCCATCTGTTCAACAGTGCCTTTCAAGGCGACAGGTACTTCCAACAAAAGCTCATAATCTTTGCCAATCACTAGAACTGTAGAGGTGTCTTCCAATGTTTCGACACACCATGAGCAACTAACGGCGACAATTTACTACGCCAACGCAAGAACAAATGACGACGGTTTTCAAAGAGTTACTCATCGATTTTCTTTGCCATTTAACCACCGAAATTTTTGAAGCATCGTGCCCAAGGCTCTTTGGAATTTCTATAAATGAAGTACTTGCCTGTAGAGTACAAGGTGTTCTTCAGCCCAACTTGAAGTGAATGTCTGATCAAGAGCTTTTAATCTAGGATTTGAACGTATTTTTTTTTCATTGCTCGAGGCAAAAATTCATCCTCTACGCCAGTAGATGCAGATTATGAAGGATTAGTGTTTTGCAGGGTACTTATTCCTACTGATTTCAGCGACAGCTTTGTAATGGATATTTTTACATGAATCTTTTTCCTTCCTTCGTAAATCTGTTTCTTATTTTCGAGTTGAATACCTTTCTACTTCACTCATTGACTAACTCATGTGGTCGTCTCTTTATAACCTAAGAAATTCTTTACTTTGTTGTGATACGCTAGTATGTCCATTAGATTTTTTCAGGGAATTTTATATAATTCGACGACATCACTTAACATAGTCTGTCATTTCACATGTAATTTAATCGTTTTTCTCGATTTCTCTTCAACTAGTTGTTGGTATTCTTTTTGTATCTTCTGTATACCGGCAGGTATGAAATAGCCTAAAGGCCGAGGTGGTACACCACAACTGTCATCGCTCATCTATACCACAGATATTACCGATGACTCACTGCAATCTGCAATGGGGAGGCGGTAAAATACACGACCTCCCTCTCACTACACTAGTGCCCTCACACGGAGGTCAATTAGCGCTGTGCCGCAGGTCGCCACTCATCTGAAGCAAACAATATCATTATGTAGGACTAGTTACGTCGCAGATGAAAATGTACTTTCGCAAATGATGAACATTCTACTTTAAGAGTAAAGCTTATTACTTGGTGCGTAAGGTGATGAGTTAACAGTCAGTAACAGCTGCAGATTATGAAGCACTCCTGTGGCAAAGGATTGTATCAACTTCAATAATTCGTATTGTCTTCATGTACTAAAGTGAACTAATGTGTTATATGTTGTAGTTAAATAGATCCATCTCCCAGACCAATCAGAGAACCCACAGGTATGGCCGGTCAGTTGTAGTGACGTCTGGTTATGACAGCACAGACATTCTCCTCCGTGTTAACAGGGATGTTTCTTTTCCTGCAGTGACATACTGGTAGATTTGGCAGTATCTGAAATTGTTTTTCTCTCATTTCCTTGTGATGGTTAATAAAAGCTAAAAGTACTTATTGCTCTGAAGGGAGACGAGCCCCCAAAAACTCACCTCTACGCACCTTCTCTAGCAGCCGAATTCCTCTTTAGTTCCTATTTTGAAGTTCAGTTACCTGCAAAAGATGAAAGGAAAATATCAGATTCCCATTAGTCCGAAACACTTCAGTATTAGAAATTTCACTAGTTTCACGTAAAAGAGGTCAGTGCGTGCAAACACTAAATTATTAAATCGCGTACTATCATATCTTCTTGATATTTGTCATATCTATATTTCACATCACTGAGACAGAATGTAGGAATATTCCTATGGAAATCACATCTCTGGAAAAACGAAACATACGACTGGCTATAGTAGCGACAGAAATGTCTCTAGCCAAACTCATTTAAAATACAAATAAATATGCAAAATTAAAACAGAAGTGGATCATGTGTGATAGAATTCACGCTAGGGAACAGAGACAAAAGTTACTCGCGTTGTCCTCGATAATAGTTTAATATTGGTGTTAGATCTTAAGTATATCCTGCACAATTGGTGCTCGGGAAATCTGTCATATTATTATTAGGAATCTTACATATGCTACTTACGTGAGATACATAATTATGAAAGTGATATATGTGGAATATCTTAAATGCTTGCACAACACATTTGTCACACACTTCAGACAGATAACCGCCAAAAGCGACACACTTCAACTCGATTATTCGTCTTTGTTCAAGGCATGGGTGGGAGCGACGGCAGCCAACATGCTCCCTACAACTCAGATGCGTAACGAAACAAGAATTTTGGAAATTTCTTTTACTGTCTGCCGTTGTACACGAAGGACAGGTGCACATTACTCCAAAATCTACGAATAAAATCAAGGGGAAAGGTTTATTAACAGCGATGTTTCATAAGAGAATAACTCCCAATTATTCTCCATTAATAAAACAAAGATGTACACTACAGTTCCATTAAAATAAGGGCTGCAGTGGAAAGGGGGGAGGCAGGATGCACATAATTCAACTTACACGTAAGACAGGTTCCCATCGTTGGTGGGCGCAGGACAGAATGAATCGTGTACACTCTAAGACAAAAGAAAGGACGCGCCATGAAAAAATTACCCGAATCGGACAGAAATCGGTAGATGTGATAAACATATCAGACAAATGGTTACAATTTCAGAAAAACCGGTTTATTTATTCAAAACCAAGAGCTTCATGAATTGAGGAAGTCAATAACGCGTTGGTCCACCTGTGGCCTCATGCAAGCAGGCCCTCATGCAGGCATTTACTCGGCTTGGCATTGATTGATAGTGTTGTTGGATGCCTGCACGAGGGTTGTCACCAAATTCTGTCCAACTGTCACGTTATGTCGTCAGAATCCCCAGCCAGTTGGAGGGCCTGCCCACAATGCTCTCAACTTGGGAGGGATCCAGAAATTTTGCTGGATAAGTTAGCGTTTGCCAAGCACAAAGACAATCGGTAGAAACTATCGCCTTGTGCGGGTGTCGTTATCTTGCTGAAATGCAATCTTAGGGTCTTTTGCCATGAAGGGCAACAAAACAGGGCATACAGTATCGTCGACGTAACGCTAAGCCATAGGTGTGCAGCAGATGACGACCAAACGGGTCCCACTATGAAAATAAGTGACACTCTAGACCACTACTACAGGTTGTCTGGCCTCTTGGCTAGTGACAAGCAGGTTGGTATCCCACTGCTATTTGGAGCCTTATAATTAACAAGAGAGATTATTTAGTTACTGATAAAACTATCTTAGTTTACAAAAAATGTTTTAGGAATGATTTAAAAATGCAAACGCACCATATAATGCTGTTACAGAGTAACCTGTCAGTTCAGAACTACTGGTCCGCTGTCATAACTAAAGTAATTTCTAATCTGTTAAAGCCTTATATGATACTTCGGAGAAACCTGATTGGTAAAAGAAAAAAGTGCCCTCTATCTGTAAGAATTGTGAATATGTACTAAGAGGTTATTATATCACCTTACATGTTAATGGCAGATCAACTTTTTAACAAGAAGACAATCTTTAAAGAAATAGCATTTACATAATCTCTTTTGATTGCACCACGAATTGAAATATTTAACAATAATTAACAAAATTTGTAAAAAAATATAATTAAAACATTTGTATAATCTTTCAAAAATGTGCGTTTCCTCTTATTTGTATTAACTGATGGTGGAGAGGATTTCCCTATGTCAGGATGTACACAGCGCCACGCCATATCCTCTTCCGCCGCGCCCAATTCACTTCGCCAACAGTACGCTGGGGGCCGTTCCGCTGCAGCTGGTTCTCATTGGAGCGTGCTATTGTATCCAACAGTAAGTCTAAAAATGTCTTTAAAAATCTCATAATAACTCCTGTGCATAAAATCACTTTGCTGATTAAGGAGTAGGTTCGGGTTTTTCATTTGGTGAGCGTATATTTCAACCTCTTCAAGCACGTTGAGATAGAGACTTTTTGGAGCTTTGTGTATCACCTCAATTTGTTCATTTATATTGCTCACTTCATGTTTACTACAATGTTTACAAAAAGAAGGAGTAGTGAAAATGACTAACGTTGTGAACGAGTAGCATCCAAAAATTCAATTCACTCTAGGAATGGAGAACAGTGGGGCGATTACCTTTTTAGATTTGACTGTCAGAAAGGATTGAGGTAGGCACGATTTCGGCGTCTATAGAAATGACACTTACTCCGACAACAGTATAGAAGCGACATCGCATCACCCGGCACAGCATAAAAGAGCGTTTCATGCAATGTGCAACAGAGCCCTGAGATTGCCACTAAAGGAAGATGGGTTGCAGAAAGAACTAGGCATCATTAAGCAGGTAGCAACAGCTAATGGGTACAGGACACAAGATGTTACATGTATGTTTAACAAGATCAGAAACAAATCCGCGGGTATCAGTAACGATTCTCGGAAAATTAAAGTTAAGAGGTTTGTCACACTGACGTACAAAGAGCGTGTGTTGGAATGAATTGCTAAATGCTTTCCAAAAAAACATCGCTGTGGCAATCCAGAATGAAAGACAAATGGCACATAGAATAAGACACAAACCAGCAACGACAAAACGTAAGAAATGAAACATTTCCGGAGTATACAAGATCTAATGTGCCGAATGTGGCAGTTATTATATAGAGCAGACAGGGCGGAATTTTTAAATTCGACACAGGGCACATTGCAGTCATAGCAGTCGGACAGCATTTGGAGTGCATGTAAAGGATAGTAAACATGAATTGAGCAATATAAATGAGCAAATGGAGGTGATACACAAAGCTCCAAAAAGTCTCTATCTCAACGTGTTTGAAGAGGTTGAAATATACGCTCACCAAATGAAAAACCCGAACCTACTCCTTAATGAGCAAAGTGATTTTATGCACTGAAGTTATTATGAGATTTGTAAAGACATGTTTTAGACTTAGTGTTGAATACAATAGCACGCTCCAATGAGAACCAGCTCTAGCGGAACCGCCCCCAGCGGACTGGTGGCGAGGTGAATTGGGCGCGGCGGAAGAGGACATGGTGTGGCGCTGTGTACGTCCTGACATAGGGAAATCGTCTCCACCACCATTTAACACAAATAAGAGGAGACGCACATTTTTGAAAGATTATACAAATGTTTTAATTATATTTTTAAGTTTTTTCCAATTTTTGTTAATTATTGTAAAATATTTCAATTCGGGATGCAATCAAAAAAGATTATGTAAATGTTATTTCTTTAAAAATTGTCTTATTATTAAACAGTAGATCTGCCATTAACATGTAAGTTGTAAAATAACCTCTTAGTACAAATTCACAATTCTTACAGATAGAGGGCACTTTTTACTTTTATCAGTCAGGTATCTCCAAAGTGTGACATAAGGTTTTAACAGATTAGAAATTAATTTAGTTATGACAGCGAACCAGTAGTTCTGTGCTGACAGGTTACTCTGTAACTGCAATATATGGTACGTTTGCAATTTTAATTCATCCCAAAAAAAATTCTTGTAAACTAAGATAGTTCCATCCGTAACTATATAATCTCTCTTGTTAATTATATTTGTAACTTCATCTAACAGATCTGAAGATGGGCAGCTAGCCTGAAACTGGTTATTGAAAATAAGAAATAGCGATCAAAGACTGAAATGACATATTTTTATTCAAAGAAAGATCGTGGCTAGCACAATAAAACAATCATGTCTAGTTTTGATAAATCTTCCAGTATCGCGTTGGATCTCCTTTTGCCCAGCATAGTGCAGTATATCGACATGGTATGGACTCAACAAGTCGTGGAGGTCCTGTGGTGAAATATTGTACCTTGTTGCCTCTATAGCCATCCAAAATTGCGAAAGTGTGGCCGGCGCAGGATGTTGTGCACGAACTGACCCTTCGGTTACGTCCCATAAATGTTAGATGGGACTAATGTCGGACAGTTTGGGTATCCAAATCATTCAAACGAATTTTACAGAATGTGCTTCTAACCAATCGTGAATCATCGTGACTGAGTGACGTGGCGCACTGTCGTCTGTAAAAACCCCATCGTTGTTTCGGAACGTAAAGTTCATCCATGGCTGCAAAAGGACTCCAAGTAGATCATTTGGACCAGACAATCCAGTCCATTCCATGTCAACGTAGCCCACAACATTACGGAGCCACGAGCAACTTGCACAGTGGCCTGTTGACAACCTGTCTTCATGGCTTCTTAGGGTCTGTGCCACACTCGAATCGTAGCATCGGCTCTTACCAACTGCAGTCTATGCTCATCTGACCAGGACGGTTTTATAGTCGTCTAGGGACCAACGAATACGTTAACGAACCCAGGACGGGCGCTGCAGACGATGTCGTGCTATTACCGGCTGCACTCGCGTCGTTCATCAGATGCCAAAGCCCATTAACGCCTGATTTCCCCGCACTGTCGTAATGGTTATGGTCATCAAACCTTCCACTTTTTTTTCTGCGGTTATTTCACGCAGTGTTTCTTCTGTGTTATCACTGACAACTCTACGCAAACGTCTCTGCTCTTAGTCGTTAAGGCCCTCGGCCACTGTGTTTTCTCTGATGAGAGGTAATAACTGAAGTTTTGTATTCTAGGCAGATTTGACACTGTGGATCTATGATTACTGAATTCCTCAAGTATTTCCGACGTGGATTGTCCCATCCTGTCATTTCGCATTCAAAGTCTGTTAATTGCTGCCGTGTGGCCGCAATGAGATTTGAAACCTATTCACACGAGTCACCTGAGCACAAATAATAGTTCCGCCAATATATTAAACCTTGTGCACGCGACACGGGCGCCATTGGTTTATGTGCATATCAACGTCCCATGGCTTACATCACTTTGTTGTAAGTTGTCAACATAAAATATAAACACTGAATGACGGACAGTGCCAGATTAGCACAAGTGATATTTTCATCACGGAAGAATGATAAGAGAGGGAAGATCTTAGGTGTTCGTGGTATAAACGAAAAAATACAAAATTGCGACCCAGGGTTTGAACTGGGCAGGTTACAGAGGAGAATGTGCGTCACACGGGGAGGGTACCGAGGCAGTCCGCACCTCTGCTATAAACACTGCGTCGCGTGGCATAGTGGTTCGGGCAGCTGCTAGTAAGCAGGAGGTCCCGGGCGCGGATTCCGGTCCGACACACGTTTCAACTCGTCGCCTCTGATCCACATAAAGTTCCAATGCTGATGATATAATCACTTCCTTATTTGTTCTTACTTCCCCCTCCACCTTCTGTTTACATATTATTAAAATAGGAAACCGTACAGCTGCGTCGCGTACAGAGGTAATTAAAAGCAAAAACACAAACAGGGGTGGTGAAATGGAAAGGGAAGATCCATTCAGTATATATGTCAAGGCTTGATACTGGCGTCTTTAAAATATTCGTGATGAAATAATATTTATATACAGGCTGTCTCTGCTGAAAGTCGTCAAGAGCAATTTCGCTAGTGTTTAGACAGATTTTGTGATAGTGGGATTGATCTGAGATGTACCCATTACCCTGTGGCCCCTGCAAGGTGCAATTTCCACCCCCACACTACTACAAAAGTCAGACAGACGCTCCTAACTTTCTAAAGAGAAATGCCTGAAAAACTTCCAGCAATAAATATCTCCTTGAGTCGTCCGCTGTAAGGAAATGACACAAAAATTCACAGTGGGATACTTGGGTACTGGAGTAGTGCTAGTTAGTGTAAGAAAAACATGAAACTAACGAAAATTATTATTTATTTTGCAAAAATTCTGAGAAATCACAATGGCACTTTTACTTAAAAACTGAACACGTTATTTCCTGCTTCTTTTCGGAATGTTAAGTTACCTCTCAAGGATAGGATTCGCTAATGAAATTTCTATACACTGTTTAAGATTGTTATTGACTTCGCAAAATGGCTGAGAGCCGCGCCTACTCAACTTGAATAATTATCCGTTAGAACGTTGCTAGGTATGGTTGAGGCTGTCACGTGTGAAATGCAGTGAAGTGTACTGCTGTGGAGGAAATATGGGGCCCGCAAGAGCTGTAGCGCACAATACCGTAAGCTGTGATGACTGCTGTCTGCGCCGCTCGCTGCTGACCATCAAGATAACGCTCGTTCTATCTGGGCTGACCTTCGCCTATCAAACTCTCCCTACGCCTTGATGACGTCAAGGACTCCTATTCGCCCTAGTCTAACTACTGGCGTGATACACCGGTCAGATAACCAGTCCACCGTGATGCCACTCATAAATTCACTCGCAGGCGTTTAACTATACCTCTGTCCGTTCACATCATACAATAAGTGTGGCGGCCAAAACAGTGAATAACACTTAATTGCAAGGACTCAATATAGAGACGCACTTCGATTCGCTCTCGACTGAGGTGCTCTCCCAGTGAAGTACTGAGGAGAGACTTGTTCCTCGCTCTTTGAGTACACGTACGAGCGCGCACACTCTTGTTACGTGTTCTCGCTACAAGAGCGACAACGGAACGGCCCCTCCCCACGCCAGACATGAAGGGGTATATCTTTGGGTCTCTTCCATTACTCCTTCAGCTCAAGGCTTCAGAAATATCGTCTGCCAATCAGCATTGCTCTTCTAAAACGGGAGAAGGACGTTTCTTTTAAGGGGACAAATCCGGATATCTGTAGTATCGGCGCTTGGCATTTGCTGTCTGCCTGTGAAAATCTCTGAAACTGCGTGCTATGTGGAAAGAATGCATAGGCTGGCCGCTCCCACACAATGTAGCGGAATTTGCTTTTAAGCTGAACACGGGGTCGTCCTTTCACTCGACCAAACGCTGTCTGCTCTTCGGGAGTCCCCGGCCGATGTAGATGGGTTGGGACCGGCCTCATGGCGTGTGGTTGCCTCTCTCGAACTAAAAGCTCCTGTGACCGTCGTGTCTGGAATGTATGTGTCTACGCCAGCCTCAAGTACTTCAACCGCGGTGTGCACTTGCGATTTTTTAGTTATTTGCATATCGTTTACATGAATTTATACAACACTGACTTTATCTTATCGAGTGTGGGTTCGAATGAAGCGTCTTGATGTGCGGAATATGATTGTGAGGGAGAAATATGTAAGCAATGATGGTGAGGAGACCACGACGTCTTACAATTTTTGCAGTTTCTTTTTTGGGACATGAAGCGGGAGTTAATCCAAACGAATGCTGTTCATTACGTCTTTCACTCAACGCCCAGTGTCGATAGAAACGTCGTTTGGATTTTCGTTACTAACAAAATTATTTTTAAAGTGGAATTCTAAGCACTCGTTCGACAGAACGGTCCATAATTGGTCTAGTGCGATATTCCTTCCATCCATACGATTAGCAGGAGCAGTAAAACAAGAAGAGTAACCTGTACTCCAACAGCGACAGTACAAGCCTGGCCATGACTTATTATTCTTCATATTTTTATTTTGCTGTTAACACATACCTATAAATTGGAATACACTAATTTGGGATCGCTCTGTCGAATGGACTCGTAAAATTCCACTTTAAAAATTACGTTGTGAATAGTGTTAAGCAAGTCATATGAAAGACATGATTAGCAGGATTTGTTTCGGTTGACTCCAGCTACAAATTGCACAAAAATTTATACCAAATATCAGCCGAAATAGCATGGAGAATGCGCCTGACGATCCATAGGAGAGACGCCCTGTATATAGAACCGGTGACGAGTTACTCTTGTCGGAAGGGGTACATCCTCGAAACCAACCTATTGTACAAGACCGTCTGTGCAATAGAGTACTTGGCAACCGCCAGTATTACATGGTTAAGATCTGCCACCGCCGTTGTGTCTTGATCACAGTGCTGAGAAGCGATGGTTTTCAATCATTAGACTTAGGTGAGTGGGGTGACACCCATGTCAGAGCCTCACGCGAACAGACAGTACCTGGCTTGTCAGAATCTTGTGATATTGTCAGTGTTTAGCGGAGGCAAGTACTGCAGTAAATTCCATTCCTCCAAACACACGGTGCTGAAAAATGTAGACAAAAGAGCAGTATTCAGCCTGAGGCATTGTTTAAGTTTAGTTCAAGTTTACATATAAGGTGCAAAAATTCTCCGAGTGCCTCTTACCAGAAATATTCAGCACAAGCAATAGTCAAATTTGTGATAACGAAAACCGCGTACGTTGCTGAGTGGTCAGCACGGATTTGCTCCAATGCAGAGGACCTGGCTTCGATTCTGGTACTGCCAAGGACTTTTCCTTGGTTAGACGACTGGAGCAGGAGGTTTTGAACGATATTTATTCAACCTCCTGATGCCAAGTGAGGAGACACTTGATCGGGCAGTAGCGACACTGACAACGGGTGTGAGCAATGTGCTGACCTTACGTTCCTTGAAGCCGCATTGAGTCTCTCCATTGGTGGAGGATGGCAAGGTGGTCGGTCGGTAGCAGTGATCCCGTAACGGCCTGTGGATGTTAACGTTTACAGTAACGAAAACTAGTCAAAGTAAGAACAGAACACGAATACTCGTAATATGAACGATGCTGCTATACCAAATTTCCTAACAGTTTTCGATCTCCATTTCTATCAACTGCAAAACGCGATCACACATTACGGATCGGCCATCAGCTTCTGTATACACAATATTCCACGCCATACCTTCCTACACTTAGACCGAGCATAAGGGTTTTCTTTATCACAAAATTTAGATCAGGTTAAAACTACTCACACGTGAATTGTCTTCATATTAGTTTCTCACTTATTTTATTGCATAACCATTCAGTGATGAAAATGTAACACATTCGCAAAACTTAAAAATGAGAATATCTTCCTGAATTTCATAAAGACCAAGAAATGAATTAGCGTTAGATCTTTAAAACAGTCAAATGAAGGTGTTTAAGGTGAAGAGATACTTATTGCGTCATGTTTTCTTGGTGTGGTTGATTAATGATGTGCTTCTGCCGGGCTGCCGGTATATCTATGGTTTCTTAGGTATTGATACACTCGTGATTAAAAAGTATCGAAGGTAATATGAACGATGCTGGCAAAACAAATTTCCTAACAGTTTTCGATCCCCATTTCCATCAATTGCACAACGCGATCATTCATAACAGATCGTCCAGCAGCTTCAATATGCACGAAATTCAACTCCATACCTTCCAAACACTTAGACCAGCTCTGACAGACGGATTTTGAGGAGAGCGAGAGTGGGTGCAGCTGGTAGGTTCCAGGCTGTGCTGCTGTGGTTGTAGGAGTCAACTAATGAGTACTGTCGGCGGTTTGGACGGCACGGAGTGGAGGTACGCGTAGTTGTGTTAGTATTCTGGGCCAGTTCTGGACTAATCACCACCGCCCTTGTGGATGTGCAATTCTCAAGAAAAGCTACAAGTTCCACACTAGTGAGAATTGCGTGGGGTGGCTGTTTAATTGGGCTGAAATCGTGCGAGTTGCCATGCACTTGCAGTGACTATGTTAGCGCAGGTCTGTGTCCTCTGACGTCAGTACTTGGAGCTGCGGTGATTGCCCTCTGTTCCTTGTATATCACTCAGTTACTGTAATTTTCTGGGTACTTCCGTTTACTTGCGAAAGAACAGTTGTAAATTACCAATTGTCAGTTGAGCACAGGCGACAGTTGGCCCAGTTCAAATTGGTGCGTCGCCCGTGTCACTCTGCCTTTCAGTGCGACTCGTTCGGTCGTCGCTGATGTTGATAATTATAATGAAGGTGCTTCCGTGTGGGCTTCTTGAGGCCCGGGTCCGGAATACCCGGCGAGTAATTTGATTCCTGGAACTACCATATCTCGAACATTAAGTGTATTCTTTTAAGGCTGACTAATATCATTTCAGCTGTAACTGTTGCATCGCCGCAGTCAAAACTCACGCCTTAATCAAAACCTGTTCCGATTTCTGATTACGCTACTGAAGTAATTGAGATTAAGCCCTTATTGCTAAGGCTCCTATGTGGAATACAGATTATTTCAAAATTTTGAAAGATTAAAATTTTATTCATGGCTATTAGTCAGCAGCTGTGAAGCACGTTAAAGGAAAAGAAATAATCAGTCGTCAGCTTCACAAGTTTTTCTTAAATTAACTTTTCCATTTATTTCGGAAAATTAATTTCAAAGGAAATTAACGAAGGACTCTATTGGACAGCGTTTGCTTGGTGACTGCTTTCCCAAGTAACTTTAACTGTATGATCTTCTGAGGATAGGAAACTAATTTGCCAAAACTAATCAAGAAGAGCCGGCCGCGGTGGTCTCGCGGTTCTAGGCGCGCAGTCCGGAACCGTGCGACTGCTACGGTCGCAGGTTCGAATCCTGCCTCGGGCATGGATGTGTGTGATGTCCTTAGGTTAGTTAGGTTTAAGTAGTTCTAAGTTCTAAGGGACTAATGACCACAGCAGTTGAGTCCCATAGTGCTCAGAGCCATTTGAACCATTTTTCTTAATCAAGAAGATAATTAAATAAAAATTTATGCATTTGACTACTGTTTATTTCTATTCTTAAAATTTTGACAGATTTCTTTAATGTTTGCCCTGTATTTCACATTTGGCCTCGTGTGTCTCACTGATAGCCTTCGCTGGGTTTCGCGTTGTCTTGCTAAGGTGCGAACAATGTAACATTATTTTTCAAGTCTGACACTGGTATAAATTGTTTACATAAGAATAAGGAGGGAAGACTTACTCCATTTAATGGCGTCGCAACTCACAGACAATTAATATATAATTTGATATCATTTTAACTAGAGGTGCTGTGTACCTATAAGTTCTGGAGTGACATACGTCACCTCTAAACTATATAAACTATATTATACCTTTAATTTTATGTGAGTAAAGTTCTGGTTTCTTAAAAGTGACATGAATCACGCTTAGCTACGTGGTCGCACTTGGTTCTGGTTACGCAATATCTGTTTCGTAAGAGTGACATATTTCACACTCAGCTATTTTGTGACATTAATTCAGTTCAACTAAAATATTTTCTCTCTACAAGGTGACATACGTTACTTTATGATAAATTGTACTTTTGTGCTGTTAAAGTAAACACACATTTTGTTTCCGGACTGCGATGCTGTTAGAGTAAATGCCCATTTTCTTTAAGGGACACACATGTCCGACTGCGGTTTGGAATATTTGTGTGTAGTAATCATTGATGGGGTTAGGCCAATGACCTGCGTTAGTATGATTAATGTTTTTGTTAAAGAGATCCTGTAATAGCTTTATGATAATCTTTTGTGCCAAAGGAAAAAGATGAAATGAAATCAAATTTTTAGGAACTTTTCGAAATTACCTGGATAAAAATTTTACCGTTATGCTGGTGGTACCAGCACGTTACCACTGCCCTCAACCGCTGCCCTGTAATTTTAGTGTTTCTGAGTTTTCTCCAAGTTGGTGATTCCATTTCGTGCATAATATTGTGACGAACGTCACTGTTGTTTTGCTTGGAGCCGCCGCAGCGTTTCACGGCGTTTCAGTGCGGGCTCTGGAAAACAAAAGAGCGGCAGAGCGTTGTAGTACGTTCAGAGAGTTTCACGTGGCTATAAACAGCGGTGCGAGCCCAGCAACAGTTCAGTCTCGCTAGAGTTCAGGTAGCGAGTACACATTACAACGGAGCATTCAGCACATGGAAAAGCTGACCGCAGTGGTCTTCGAAATACTGTGCATGAAATGAAAACAGCAGCTCGGCTGAGTACCATAAAACAGGTACCTCATCGATCTACTTTCCTACACGCAAAATACTTTAGGATGCAACGATCAAAAGCTGTGTGTAGATACGACCAGCTGTTTTATCATATTGCTTACACAATAACTGCAAGTGTCTTAGTACACTGTCTCAGCACCTCGCGTCTAGAAATTACAACCCTGTTTTGCAATCATGTCGCAGGGCACATGAGAACTGTACGTATGTACCGGAATATGGAAAGGAGGCCGAACAGAATAGAGTGGTAAGGTTATGGATTCCAAAGAACAATTGATACGAAACGAGGTCCTGTTTTCAAATAAGACACACCCCATAGAACTCGACTTTTTAATGTTTCCTAGTTCAAAAATGGTTCTAATGGCTCTGAGCACTATGGGACATAACAGCTGTGGTCATCAGTCCCCTAGAACGTAGAGCTACTTAAACCTAACAACCCAAGGACATCACACACATCCATGCCCGAGGCAGGATTCGAACATGCGACCGTAGCAGTCGCGCGGTTCCGGACTGAGCGCCTAGAACCGCTAGACCACCGCGGAATGGTTCCTAGTGCTTCAAGCATTTGTAATAGAATGAAGAACTTCAATGTAATAGTATGAAGAACGTGTATGTGTATCCTGAAGGGGAGAGATTATTTCTACGGGAAGAAGTCGACTGAAATGTGTGTGGCCGAGCAACAAACTATTTTATCCCTCATCACCCCACCTCCTGTTCCAGAGGGTAATGATAATAGCCTTTCGACCCAATGAAAAAAAAAAAACTGATGAGTATCGACATATTTCGCTCTAGATGCAATTTCACACACTATTATCGCGTACCAAGGGTTAGATAATCATTCCCACTGGCCTACATCCATATGACACTGGTCTACCTCCATATGAAACCTCTACATGAAATTAAGTAACACGAAAAATATTGACGATGTACATATTCATTCTCCCGCTTTGAAGGCCCCCAGTTATTACGGCTGCTCTTTCGCAAGAGTGGTTTTACATCCGATTTGTTAATTCTTAACTATGGACTTCAAAGAGCTACGCACTTCGCTTTTAGCCCGACAGTTTAAAACGTTTATTAATTAACTCTCGTATAGGACCGTATGTCGACGTCATTCGTTTGGACAGTTTCAGCAAATTAAAAAATTCCCAACCACTCGATACAAATCACGCAGCTACGCAGCTATTTACACGCCTATTATATTCTGCTTTTGTCGAATGCTTACCAGTCTTTTGAAGTCTGAAGCGTAATCTTCGACGGAAATGTTGCATCTTCTGGAAAACTATTATTGACTCTCCCACCCAAACAATAAATGATTTACGCAGATGTTGAAACGTATCTTTGCAAATACATACAGGTAAAGGATCGGTGAATATGTCTGCTCGTTTTGCGATGAGTGCTAGAAATATTTCGAAGACATTATGCTACAGTGGGTTGCACTCAGCCTCGTGATGCCAATTGAGGAGCTACTCGACAATAGTAGCGGCTTCGGTCAAGAATACCATTATAACTACCGGGAGAGCGGTGTACTGCCCTATGCCCCTCCTTTCCGCATCCTCCCTTGAGGATGACACGGCGGTCGGATGGTCCCGGTAGGCTACTCGTGGCCTGAAGACGGAGTGCTTTTTATCCTACAGTGATTACTTCGGTTCAGCTCAGAGAAAAGCAAGATCATTCCACGATGACACTTCGTTATAACTTTGTATAAGAAGTTCTTAGTAAAGGGGTATGAAAAACCAGGATAAAAACTTTTCCCACCTTTCCTCCATCATGCTTCTTCTTTTCGTATTTTTTTCATTTCTTCAACATTTTTCTTCTCCTCCCGCGTTATTCTTTGCCTCCTCCTACTTCTCCTTATCCTCGTCCTCTTTATCCTTTACATCCCATCTTTTCCGTCTCCTATACCACCTCCTCCTCGATTGTCTTCACACACATCCATGCCCCAGGGAGGATTCGAACCTGCGACCGTAGCCGTCGCGCGGTTCCAGACTGCAGCGCCTATAAACGCTCGGCCACCTCGGCCGGCATGTTGTTTACAGATGATGCTCTGTTTTGTACGGCAAGACGTCGAAGGCAAGTGACAGTGGGATAGTTCTGGATGACTTAGACAGAATTTGTAGGTTGGTGTGATGAATGGCATCTGCTTCTAAACTTAGAAAAACGTAAGTTAATGCGCATGAGTATGAAAAACAAACCCATAATATTCGGATACAGCATTAACAGTGTACAGTTAGATATTGTCACGTCCTTTGAATATCTGGGCATAACGTCGTAAGGCGATATGAACTTGAATGGACGTGTGAGGATTGTGGTATGGAAGGCTAAAGGTCAGCTTCAGTTTATTGGTAGAATTTTAGGAATGGTTCAGCTGTGAAGGAGACACTTATAGGTGGCTGGTGCGACCTGTTCTTGAGTATTTCTTGAGTGTTATGGATGCACACTAGGTTGGATTCACGAAAGACATCGAAACATTTCAGAGCATCGCTGCCAGATTTGTTATTTGTAGATTCGAACAACACGCCGGTGTTACGGAGATGCTTCGGGAACTCAAATCGATATACCTGGCGTGTAGAGGAATACTATTGAGAAATTTAGAGAATGGGTATTTGAAGCTGGCTGCAGAACGATCCTCCAGTAGCGAATTATGAATAGGAAAGCCAGATAAGAGAATTGTTGCTCGTACGGAAGTATACAGAGAGTCGTTTTTCACTCGCTCAGGTAGTGAGAGGAACAGGAAACGAAAGGGTAAGTACATCTACAAAAATACTCCGTAAGCCACCAAACGGATGCTCGTACATTTCTTAACGGCCTGCATTAGAATACCGTGTGAAATGCTTTTCGGGATACTAGAAATACGGTATCTGTCTGTTGACCTGAAGGCAAGCTGAGTTTAACTTGAGCGATGCTTTCTAAGTCCGTGCTGATTCGTGGTCATCAGCGTTTCGGTATTTAACAAATTTATTACATTCGAACGCGAATATGTTCTAGAATCCCGCAGCAAACGGACTGTAACGATATAGGTCGGTCATTTTCCGGGTCTGTTCTTTTACCCTTCTTATACACAGGAATAATCTCCGCTTTATCCAGTCGGATGGTACTTTCCGCTGGCCGAAGGATTCGAATAAATGCAAGGTAAGTAATAGGCCAATGCCGTAGAGTCTTCCTTGCAACGAGGCGATATTCTATTCGGACATGATGACTTATTAGTATTCAACTTTTTCAGTTGTTTCTCTAAGTGAGGAACTCCTATTACTGACATCCGCACAGGACTCTGTGCGATGGTCAAACGACGATGTGTCTGTACCATTCTTATTATTATGATATTGTCAGTGATTTTATTGGGTTGATTTCGTTGTAATGAGCTTCTAACGAGTTTTGACTGTCTGCATGTCGTTTAGTGTTTGTAGTACTAGTAGGAAGATGAATTATTCATTTGGTGGAAGGTATACAAATTTTTTGGACTACCACTACAGTAATAAAGAAAAATTATCTTTAGATGTTCCTTCGAGAGTGAGGTTCAACATATTTATTTTGTGATTGGAAACAAATAATATACAATAAGTTACATTTCTTTATCGTTCGTACTTTGAAAGAAGTTTCTAATTATGAATTGACGAGGTTAATGTATACTACAAGTGAAATACCACGAGAGACAAGTGCATGTCAACTAGATTTACTTCAGTGTTACCCGTAATCATCATTACTGTTAGTTACCATGACGCACAATGGACATGAATGGATGAAGGTGGCCAGACAGGCAGCTTACGCACGTGTCACCTGTCAGAGTCGTATCTAGAAGTATCAGTGCTCCCTTATCACTTCAACTGCACACGCCCCACACCATTACAGAGCCTCTACCAACAAATTTCACAAGGGGATACCTGAAGGAAACAGATACGAGTGCCAAAATTCGCAAACGATGTACCACCTTTGGCTTGGAGTGAAGAAAATTTGTAACTCCTGCCTTAATGCTATAGAATGAATGCGTAGCGAGAAATTAGGGAGCTATGCCAAGAGGATTCCCCCTTGAAGAAATGAGAAAAGTTAGCCAAATCTGGTGAAATATGTTAAGCGTTGAAATTAATTCCGAAATTAGATAACGATATTATATTGATATTCTAATAAGCAGTAAGTTGTTGCATGCATATACCTGGAACATAACACTGAATGAAAGCACAAAGTCCTCGATGCGAAACCCGGCGATGAAGCTAAAGTACTTCATAAAGACGTATGACCGAAAAGAGGTTAATTGAAATAAGAACACCGTGAATTCATTCTCCCAGGAAGGGGAAACTTTATTGACACATTCCTGGGGTCAGATACATCGCATGATCACACTGACAGAACCACAGGCACATAGACACAGGCAACAGAGCATGCACAATATCGGCACTAGTACAGTGTATATCCACCTTTCGCAGCAATGCAGGCTGCTATTCTCCCATGGAGACGATCGTAGAGATGCTGGATGTAGTCCTGTGAAACGGCTTGCCATGCCATTTCCACCTGGCGCCTCAGTTGGACCAGCGTTCGTGCTGGACGTGCAGACCGCGTGAGACGACGCTTCATCCAGTCCCAAACATGCTCAATGGGGGACAGATCCGGAGATCTTGCTGGCCAGGGTAGTTGACTTACACCTTCTAGAGCACGTTGGGTGGCACGGGATACATGCGGACGTGCATTGTCCTGTTGGAACAGCAAGTTCCCTTGCCGGTCTAGGAATGGTAGAACGATTGTTTCGACGACGGTTTGGATGTACCGTGCACTATTCAGTGTCCCCTCGACGATCACCAGTGGTGTATGGCCAGTGTAGGAGATCGCTCCCCACACCATGATGCCGGGTGTTGGCCCTGTGTGCCTCGGTCGTATGCAGTCCTGATTGTGGCGCTCACCCGCACGGCGCCAAACACGCATACGACCATCATTGGCACCAAGGCAGAAGCAACTCTCATCGCTGAAGACGACACGTCTCCATTCGTCCCTCCATTCACGCCTGTCGCGACACCACTGGAGGCGGGCTGCACGATGTTGGGGCGTGAGCGGAAGACGGCCTAACGGTGTGCGGGACCGTAGCCCAGCTTCATGGAGACGGTTGCGAATGGTCCTCGCCGATACCCCAGGAGCAACAGTGTCCCTAATTTGCTGGGAAGTGGCGGTGCGGTCCCCTACGGCACTGCGTAGGATCGTACGGTCTTGGCGTGCATCCGTGCGTCGCTGCGGTCCGGTCCCAGGTCGACGGGCACGTGCACCTTCCGCCGACCACTGGCGACAACATCGATGTACTGTGGAGACCTCACGCCCCACGTGTTGAGCAATTCGGCGGTACGTCCACCCGGCCTCCCGCATGCCCACTATACGCCCTCGCTGAAAGTCCGTCAACTGCACATACGGTTCACGTCCACGCTGTCGCGGCATGCTACCAGTGTTAAAGACTGCGATGGAGCTCCGTATGCCACGGCAAACTGGCTGACACTGACGGCGGCGGTGCACAAATGCTGCGCAGCTAGCGCCATTCGCCGGCCAACACCGCGGTTCCTGGTGTGTCCGCTGTGCCGTGCGTGTGATCATTGCTTGTACAGCCCTCTCGCAGTGTCCGGAGCAAGTATGGTGGGTCTGACACACCGGTGTCAATGTGCTCTTTTTTCCATTTCCAGGAGTGTATGATATAGAGCATATCTATAAAACGATGGAGCAATTAGAGCTAAGCAAAATATAGTTAACACACTATTGACGATACCTTGTTTTGTACTTTAAAAAATAGATTCAAAGCTTTATCTGACCAGGCGGAAGACTAGAAAGAGCAATCCGCTGCTTCACGTTAAACAAAACCGATACAGGGAATTTAGGTTTACCGCAGCAACATGGCCGAGAATTACCTGTATGCAAATGGAATATCGCCTTGGGAGCCTTGCGAAACACGGAATAATTCAACTTGGCAAGTCCTTTTTTCATATTCAATGTCGCATCCTTTGAGCAACGATCGTGGTCACAAATTAAGAACTTATAGTTCTTAGAAAATAAGATAAACGTTTCTGATTTCTGGTACGTAACACATTTAGAGAACACTGCTTTGAGATAATAATGTTTTGTTGTGATGAACTCCATCAGTGTAAGATCGTGTAAGATCGCTTAGTACGACACACAGACAACATATATATTGTCAAAATCAATTGAAATTCATAATGAAGTGTTATGGTAGACTTTCACACCTCTGTTGCGTGACATTAGATGTGTGTGCAATTTCAGATGAATTTTGGACGCAAATGTACGGCTATATCAAGTAAGAAGCAATCTGTACATCGAAGTGTACAATTTACGCCTTATACTGTTAGTAAGACAACTGTTAGAAATATTTTGATGTACAACTATCATAAATATGCAGAAATATTTATTATTCTGCAACGACTTTGGATACTGTGTCATGGTCAAATATTAAGCTGTTTCAAATGGTCTATAATTTTAAAATGCGTTAGATATTAACTTATCGCTGTGAATCTATAGATGCAAGTGGGCACGGAGTATGCCATATGACTTAGGCCCGAAGGCTTGTTCTTTGCGCAATAAAGGAATGTTCGTGCTTAGAATGTGTTCAAAACCGAAAAAATTGCATTATTCTGCTGCGGACAATTATAGAGAGCGGGCATGACACTGCACAGCAGTTTTAATTTCTCCAAGGTATTTCGATGGCCATCTTTCTGTTCTCCGCATTATTTGCTTCAGTAATGCTGTTATCTTTCCTCACATATCACATTTGATACGATGTATACGATCGTGCTCGTGAGGAATGCGCTGTTCTGTTAAGGTCTAGTGGTGTCACACACTTTTTTGCGTATTTACAGGCCCAATACCTCCTTATTAAAGGGGATGTTCTAGTCTGTTTTCGTATTCTGAATATATGTAGCTGATTGGAACAGAATTTATTCACAGTCTACTTCTACATCTACAACTACATGGTTACTCTGAAATTCACACTTAAGTGCCTGGCAGAGGGTTCATCGAACCATTTTCGTACTACACTCCTGGAAATTGAAATAAGAACACCGTGAATTCATTGTCCCAGGAAGGGGAAACTTTATTGACACATTCCTGGGATCAGATACATAACATGATCACACTGACAGAACCACAGGCACATAGACACAGGCAACAGAGCATGCACAATGTCGGCACTAGTACAGTGTATATCCACCTTTCGCAGCAATGCAGGCTGCTATTCTCCCATGGAGACGATCGTGGAGATGCTGGATGTAGTCCTGTGGAACGGCTTGCCATGCCATTTCCACCTGGCGCCTCAGTTGGACCAGCGTTCGTGCTGGACGTGCAGACCGCGTGAGACGACGCTTCATCCAGTCCCAAATATGCTCAATGGGGGACAGATCCGGAGATCTTGCTGGCCAGGGTAGTTGACTTACACCTTCTAGAGCACGTTGGGTGGCACGGGATACATGCGGACGTGCATTGTCCTGTTGGAACAGCAAGTTCCCTTGCCGGTCTAGGAATGGTAGAACGATGGGTTCGATGACGGTTTGGACGTACCGTGCACTATTCAGTGTCCCCTCGACGATCACCAGTGGTGTATGGCCAGTGTAGGAGATCGCTCCCCACACCATGATGCCGGGTGTTGGCCCTGTGTGCCTCGGTCGTATGCAGTCCTGATTGTGGCGCTCACCTGCACGGCGCCAAACACGCATACGACCATCATTGGCACCAAGGCAGAAGCGACTCTCATCGCTGAAGACGACACGTCTCCATTCGTCCCTCCATTCACGCCTGTCGCGACACCACTGGAGGCGGGCTGCACGATGTTGGGGCGTGAGCGGAAGACGGCCTAACGGTGTGCGGGACCGTAGCCCAGCTTCATGGAGACGGTTGCGAATGGTCCTCGCCGATACCCCAGGAGCAACAGTGTCCCTAATTTGCTGGGAAGTGGCGGTGCGGTCCCCTACGGCACTGCG
Source organism: Schistocerca nitens (assembly GCF_023898315.1). Classification (NCBI taxonomy): domain Eukaryota; kingdom Metazoa; phylum Arthropoda; class Insecta; order Orthoptera; family Acrididae; genus Schistocerca; species Schistocerca nitens. The sequence continues at coordinate 100,006,603 of NC_064619.1, forward strand.
TAGGATCCTACGGTCTTGGCTTGCATCCGTGCGTCGCTGCGGTCCGGTCCCAGGTCGACGGGCACGTGCACCTTCCGCCGACCACTGGCGACAACATCGATGTACTGTGGAGACCTCACACCCCACGTGTTGAGCAATTCGGCGGTACGTCTACCCGGCCTCCCGCATGCCCACTATACACCCTCGCTCAAAGTCCGTCAACTGCACATACGGTTCACGTCCACGCTGTCGCGGCATGCTACCAGTGTTAAAGACTGCGATGGAGCTCCGTATGCCACGGCAAACTGGCTGACACTGACGGCGGCGGTGCACAAATGCTGTGCAGCTAGCGCCATTCGCCGGCCAACACCGCGGTTCCTGGTGTGTCCGCTGTGCCGTGCGAGTAATCATTGCTTGTACAGCCCTCTCGCAGTGTCCGGAGCAAGTATGGTGGGTCTGACACACCGGTGTCAATGTGTTCTTTTTTCCATTTCCAGGAGTGTATTTCTCTACCATTCCACTCTCGAATGGCGCGTGGGAAAAAGGAATACCTAAATATTTCCGTTTGAGCTCTTATTTCTCTTACTTTGTTATGTTGATCATTCCTCCATATGTCGGTGGGTGTAAACAAACGTTGGGCGATAACACGAAACGAGCTGCCCTTCTTTGCACTTTTTCGATGTCCTTCGTCAATCCTACCTGGTAAGGATCCCACACCACGTAGCAATATTCCAGCGAAGGACGGACAAGTGTAATGTAGGCTGTCTCTTTAATGGGTTTGTCGCAACTTGTAAGTGTTCTAGCAACAAAGCGTAGTCTTTGTTTCGCCTTCCCCACAATATTATCTATGTGGTCTTTGCAATTTAAGTTGCTCGTAATTGTAATTCCTTGGTAATTAGTCGAATTGACAGCCCTTAGATTTGTGTGATTTATCCAACCTAAATTTATCGGATTTCTTTTAGTACGCATGTGGATGACCTCGCACTTTTTTTTGCTTTGTTCCAATTGCCACTTTGTGTACCATACAGATATTCTCTCTAGACCATTTTGTAATTGGAATTGATCGTCTGATGATGGTACTAGACGGTAAATTACGGCGTCATCTGCTAAAAATCTAAGGGGGCTACTGAGTTTGTCTCCTGGCTCGTTTATGTAAATCAGGAACAGCAGAGCGCATATGACATTACCTTGCAGAACGCCAGATATCACAACTGTACTACTCGATTCCTATTTTTGTCTGTTCAGACGCTGTTCTCTCCTACTTCTGGAACTTCACATAAGTTCTGCTGCCCACCTGCTGGACGACTAGCACTCGGGGAAGGAAGCATATCGGGAAGAATAGGAGGACTGTGTTGCGTAAAGCCCAAAAGTTGCTTCCCTATCGAATTTATCTCGTCCTAGAATTTACCGCATCTCTTTTGTTGTTTACGATACTGAATGCAAAGTTTTCCTCCATGAGAACACTGTAAACAGCATTTGTGGTATTTCTCGAAGTATAATATTTCACTTACGAGTTGTGCTATTGGCACTGGCAGGTGATAGCTGTAACTACAGTCATGAGCTCCTTCTATACCTACTAATCAGAATGACCCTTTATGTGGCTGAGTATGAGCTATTGTGAGCATTCACACACGTTAAAATTTTGTGCCGGACCGCGTCTCGAACCCGGAACCATGATCACACAGCAAGCCGGAAGATTCTTCCTCCTAACAGCCTCTAGAATGTGAGAAAATCGCATTTCAACGATATCCTTCTTCTTAGAGTGCTGGTCCTGCAAAGCACACGGGGAGCTCCTGTGAAGTTTGGTAGGCAGCAGCCGGCCGGTGTGGCCGAGCGGTTCTAGGCGCTACAGTCTGGAACCGTGCGATTGCTACGGTCGCAGGTTCGAATCCTGCCTTGGGCATGGATGTGTGTGATGTCCTGAGGCTAGTTAGGTTTAAGTAGCTCCAGGTTCTAGGGACTGATGACCTCAGCAGTTAAGTCCCATAGTGCACAGAGCCATTTTGAAGGCAGCAGAGCGGAAACGGTGATGGCAGAAAGTGAGTCGTGGCAGGACATGTTACTTAGTAGGAGTACTGAAATGTTCCGGTTTCGCGTAACAAAACGAGACACAGTTCCGGACTGACAAACGGTTCCAAACAGCTCACGCTCCACTACAGAGTTACAAAAAATGGTTCAAATGGGTCTGAGCACTATTGGACTTAACATCTATGGTCATCAGTCCCCTAGAACTTAGAACTACTTAAACCTAACTAACCTAAGGACAGCACACAACACCCAGACATCACGAGGCAGAGAAAATCCCTGACCCCGCCGGGAATCGAACCCGGGAACCCGGGCGTGGGAAGCGAGAACGCTACCGCACGACCACGAGATGCGGGCTACAGAGTTACACATTAACTCTTATTATTGGTTACATAAGATGACCAAAATAAAACCGACCCGAAAAATATTTCATGTAATGTTAGATGGGCAATCCAGCAGCACCTGTGGTGGCTGTTACTATTGCCTATCTTAAATACGATAGGCAACCAAATTGTATAATCCACCGTAGATGCGGATGATGTACTTTGCATTGCCCATCTTAATGCAGAGAAAAGCGAAACAACCAAAACCGTGACCCTTACCGCAGATGGGCCAATTGGTAAGCACCGTGTTATTCACTGCCAATGGAGTCATTTGGATGTTTTATTTTGTCACGACGTAGAATGAGGTAATAAACGCTATTGCAACTATTACGTGCAACGGCTAACGGCACAAGCAGTACCGGAAATACGGCCAGAATATCGCCACGAGTACAAAAAGCCATGATGAAAACCTCGTTTCAATGATCATAATCCAACAATGAGAACTGAACAATGATGGGGTTTATGAGAAGAAATCTATACAAACATCATTTATTAATGATCCTACACATTAGTACACACTGTGTTATATCCTTTATAATGCGTGGATGAAAGCCAATGTAATTTTTTAGAAGGATAGAGGAAGTGTATTTGATCTGTATGTAAAACGTTCTCCGTCCCGGGTTAAATCCCCGCTGCCGCTTAAATTTTGAATAAAAGTTGACAGAAATGGCGGCAGAACACTTGCGGCATATGAAGTCACCCTTATTCCGCCAATGGCCATGTCAAAGATGGCGGAAGAGCGAACAGAATTTCAGGCACTCCCTTTCCCGTGGATATGAAACTGCCCTAAAGGTGGAAAATTAGCACAATGACATGTGGATGCAATGGAAACCACTGCATTGAAAACACATGTCGTGTATACAAAGGACACGTGGAATGTAATTAAAAAGTGTCATGAAGATCTCTGTTCTGGGAAGGTAATGCCAAGGGGGAGGTGGCCATGAAGAATAATGAATAACTAACGAAAGGATAATGTTCTAAGAGTCGGGGCGTGGAATTTTAGAAGTTTAAACGTGGTGCAGAAGCTGTAAGATGTGAAAAGGGAAATGAAAATGCTCAATATAAATACAGTAGGCGTCAGTAAAGTGAAATGGAATTACGACAAGAATTTCTGTCCAGGTGAGTATAGGATATTAGCAACAGCAGCAGAAAATGGTATAGAAGAAGTATGATTCGTTGTAAATAGGAATGTAGGGCAGAGAGCGTGTTACTGAAAATTGTTCAATGATACTGTTCTTCTCATCAGAATCATCAGCAAAGCATCACCGACAACGATAGTTCAGGTATACAACGCGACATCGCAGGCCGAAGATGAAATGACAGAGGAAGTAAAATAGGACATTGAATGGGCAATGCATTATGTAGAGATAGACGAAAATCTAATAGTCATGAGGGACTGGAATGCGATTGCAGGGGAAGGAGTAGAAGAAAGGATTACTGGAGAAAATAGAATTGATGCTTGGAATGAACAGGACAAAGACTGTTTGAGTTGTGCAATGAATTTCAGCTATTAAAACCGAATACTTGTTCAAGACTCACAAGAGGCGGAAGTACACTGGCAAAAAGGCCGGAAGATACGAGAAGATTTCAGTTAGGTTACATGATCAGACAGAGGTTCCGTAATCAGATATTGGATTATAAGGCATATGCTGGGGCAGATACAGACTTGGCTCATTATTTAGTAATGATGAAAAGTAGGCTGAGGTTCGGGAAGAACCAATGAGCAAAGATTGGTGTACGGAAACGTATTAGATATTTCCTCTCACATTATTATTTGTCTTATATTTAGTTACAATTCTACACCGCAATTCTAGAGTTGTAAATTTTCATTCTTTTACTTATAACTTTGTTGGATATTTGTTTAATTAATTTAAGTGGGGAATGAAAAGACACGCTTTAAGTAATCTGAGGCTATAGATACCTCGACAGTGAATAACTCAGTAGGCAGTTCGGTTGAAGAGGAATGGACATCTCTAGAAACGGCAATCACAGAAATTAGAAAGAAAATATAGATACAAAGAAGATAGCTGTGAAGAAACCATGGGTAACATAGGATATACATCAGCTAACCGACGAAAAAAGGAAGTACAAAAATGTTCACGGAAATTCAAGAATAAATAAATACTAATCACTTACGAATGAAATAAATAAGAAGTACAGGAAAGCTAAGGCGAAATGGCTGCATCAAAGAAGTGATTAAATAAAAAAAAAAGAAACAGTAGTCGGAAGGAATGGCTCACCATACAGAAAAGTGATAACAACTTTCGGTGAAATTAAAAGCATGCGAGGAGACATTAGGACGGTAATGGAAATTCGATTGTTAAATGGAGAGGAGAGAGCGGACAGTTGGAAACAGTTCGTCTGCTGTCTTGGTACACAATAAAAATAAACCACTCCATTGTACCGCAGCAGACGATACAGAAACCAAAACGAGATGCCTCATCCCATCTTCACTTTAAGGGAAACTGGAACCTAAAAATGATGAAATTTTGGGTTTTCAGTTTATTGTGAAATAAAATACTACAGATCTTCCTCTTTAAAATGACATATTAATCTTACCTGTAGCTCAAATCCAAGTATTGAAAATATTATTTTCAATAATGTGGATACATGTTCATTGAAAACACCGTTTTTCAAAACTTCCGGTTTTCCAAAGACTTTATATTATGTTGGCAACACGATTTGATAGACAATTGTTTTGTTTGCGTATTATAGTCTTTGGATACTGTTGTTTACATTGAGCATTTGGAGGTTATTGCACGATTTGTGTTGTATTTCTGTTGCGTAACTGGAACTTATCAAATATGCCTCGATTTAGTAACAGGGCTTACAAGAGGAAGAAGCCTCCTCCGAGGTACACTAGTGGAACTGTGACAATTTCTCCGACCTTGGGAAATGATTCTGAAAATAGTGAGGTTATTCATGAATTGAAATCTACTCCTGTCTCTAGCACAAGCAAGAAGTTGCCTGGATCAACTGAAAAATACTGCAGTTTATTGGGGAAGTGTAGTGAGGATAATGTGAATGAAGTAATTAACATATCATTGTTGTCAAAGGTGATTGAGAGTTCAGTACTGTGTAAGGAATGTTGCAAATTGGGTATGTCAGTAAATGTCAAGCGACACACAGGACTTGCAGCAGAAATCTGTCTCCATTGTACTAGTTGTCATTACAGTGTTTCATTTTGGAACTCAGAATATGTCTAAATACGCCAAGGTGAAACTGATAATGGGAAAAGCAAGTACTATGGTGTAAATATTAGATGTGTTTATGCTCTAAGGTCAATCAGTAAGGGATACTCTGCTGGTCAAACGTTTTGTGGTGTAATGAATATACCACCACCACCAACGAAATTCTCAAAAAATAACTCGTTTGTTGGATCCTGTGTTGAAGATATTGCCCAAGAATCCATGAAAGAAGCAGTGTAAGAGGCTGTGGCGGTGAATGAAGAAACTCCAGATGTTCAGAATCCTTGGGACCTGTCTGTCGCACTAGATGGTACGTGGCAGAAGCGCGGGCACACTTCACATAATGGGGTAATAATGGCAACAAGTGCTGATACTACAAAAGTTATAGATGTTGTAATTAAACCCAAGCACTGTAGGTGTCCTAAAAGAGTGAAGTATGAGCATGCAGAAAACTGTCGAAGGAATTACAGTAGGTCTAGTGGGGCCATGGAAGTTTCCAGTGTGAAAGACATTTTCAGTCGCTCTCTTCTGTGGTACAAGGTCAGATACCTACAGTTCCTGGGTGATGGTGATTCGAAGTACACTCCTGGAAATGGAAAAAAGAACACATTGACACCGGTGTGTCAGACCCACCATACTTGCTCCGGACACTGCGAGAGGGCTGTACAAGCAATGATCACACGCACGGCACAGCGGACACACCAGGAACCGCGGTGTTGGCCGTCGAATGGCGCTAGCTGCGCAGCATTTGTGCACCGCCGCCGTCAGTGTCAGCCAGTTTGCCGTGGCATACGGAGCTGCATCGCAGTCTTTAACACTGGTAGCATGCCGCGACAGCGTGGACGTGAACCGTATGTGCAGTTGACGGACTTTGAGCGAGGGCGTATAGTGGGCATGCGGGAGGCCGGGAGGACGTACCGCCAAATTGCTCAACACGTGGGGCGTGAGGTCTCCACAGTACATCGATGTTGTCGCCAGTGGTCGGCGGAAGGTGCACGTGCCCGTCGACCTGGGACCGGACCGCAGCGACGCACGGATGCACGCCAAGACCGTAGGATCCTACGCAGTGCCGTAGGGGACCGCACCGCCACTTCCCAGCAAATTAGGGACACTGTTGCTCCTGGGGTATCGGCGAGGACCATTCGCAACCGTCTCCATGAAGCTGGGCTACGGTCCCGCACACCGTTTGGTCGTCTTCCGCTCACGCCCCAACATCGTGCAGCCCGCCTCCAGTGGTGTCGCGACAGGCGTGAATGGAGGGACGAATGGAGACGTGTCGTCTTCAGCGATGAGAGTCGCTTCTGCCTTGGTGCCAATGATGGTCGTATGCGTGTTTGGCGCCGTGCAGGTGAGCGCCACAATCAGGACTGCATACGACCGAGGCACACAGGGCCAACACCCGGCATCATGGTGTGGGGAGCGATCTCCTACACTGGCCGTACACCACTGGTGATCGTCGAGGGAACACTGAATACTGCACGGTACATCCAAACCGTCTTCGAACCCATCGTTCTACCATTCCTAGACCGGCAAGGGAACTTGCTGTTCCAACAGGACAATGCACGTCCGCATGTATCCCGTGCCACCCAACGTGCTCTAGAAGGTGTAAGTCAACTACCCTGGCCAGCAAGATCTCCGGATCTGTCCCCCATTGAGCATGTTTGGGACTGGATGAAGCGTCGTCTCACGCGGGCTACACGACCAGCACGAACGCTGGTCCAACTGAGGCGCCAGGTGGAAATGGCATGGCAAGCCGTTCCACAGGACTACATCCAGCATCTCCACGATCGTCTCCATGGGAGAATAGCAGCCTGCATTGCTGCGAAAGGTGGATATACACTGTACTAGTGCCGACATTGTGCATGCTCTGTTGCCTGTGTCTATGTGCCTGTGGTTCTGTCAGTGTGATCATGTGATGTATCTGACCCCAGGAATGTGTCAATAAAGTTTCCCCTTCCTGGGACAATGAATTCATGGTGTTCTTATTTCAATTTCCAGGAGTGTATTTTGCTACTGTATCTGAGCTGAAACCTTATGGAAATGAAGTTACCATTACTAAACAGGAGTGCATAGGTCACGTTCAGAAACGTATGAGAACAAGGCTGCGTCGGCTGAAGACCACAATGAAAGGCCAAGTACTCAGTAATGGAAAACCTTTGGGTGGAGCTAAAAGATTGACAGTCGAGGTAATCAACAGATTGCAGAGAGACTATGGACTGGCAATAAGACAAAATACTCACACTGTTGATGCAATGGAAAAGGCTGTAATGGCACTTTACTACCACACTTATCGACTGACGAGGAACCACTACATGGACTATGCCCACATGGACTCAATCCCTGGCGCAAGTACAACAAATATCAGGGATCAGAACGTGTATACAAGCATCATCACAGTCTACCAGAAACTGTCATGAAGGCTATAAAACGAATTTTCAGAGATCTTTCTGCAACTGAACGTTTGAAGAAATGTCTCCATGCACGTACACAAAATCAAAATAAGAGTGTGAGTAATGTAATTTGGACCAGAATCCCAAAAAATGTGTTTGGGGAATCTATACTCTTCATTTTGGAATATATGATGCCATTGCTAGGTACAACAAAGGTAACATTATAAAGTGCAATGTGCTGCAGAAGTTGGATGTGATGCCCGGAAAGTACATGGCGAGTGCAATAATGTCGACATACAATGAGAGGAAACGGGATGCTGAAAGGAAATAAAATGAGTGTGAGAGGCAAACCAGACAAAGAATGAAAGGTGTGAAAAGAAGGCTAGAGGGGGAGATGTCTAGTGACAGTGAAAAAGCCTCTGATGGTGCTGGACCCCACTAAAATGTTACTGAAACTTTGAAACTCGTTTTCCACAAGTTCACTTTTTTGTCATATAAGGAACATTTTCTGCTAAACTATTAGAGATAAAGACTTAAAATTTTAAAGAAATGTAAACAGTGCCAACATACACCTTGTATCATAGCCTTTTTGTGATACATAATTGATAACAGATTTTATTTCAAAGATACTATGCCAAAAATGTATCAATTATTTTCAGTAACAAAATGATTAATAACTAACCAAAAAAACCCAATAAATTTAAATCCATACAATAAATGGTATTCCATTTATGTAATATTATACTGTAAAAGTTTCATCATTCTGATGTTAATAGTTCATATGAAAATGTTCCTTATATTTAACATTGGAGGTAAAGCACGTTCCGGGTCCCCTTAACAATGAGCACCGCCGTTTGGTTTTGCAGTAATAATTATATTCCAGCAGCAATTACTTTTAAAGCATTTCATTTAGGCTATCAGTTTCGAGTCCTGAATAGAGCCATCTTCAAGTCCTGTACCACGGACTGAAAAAACCATCCAGTCGTACTTGTGTGCGGCCGGAGTGGCAGAGCGGTTCTAGGCGCTCCAGTCTGGAACCGCGCGACCGCTACGGTCGCAGGTTCGAATCCTGCTTCGGGCATGGATGTGTGTGATGTACTTAGGTTAGTTAGGTTGAAGTAGTTCTAAGTTCTAGGGGACTGATGACCTCAGATGTTAAGTCCCATAGTGCTCAGAGCCATTTGAACCATTTTCGTACTTGTGTATAACATGGAACAACTACTTGCGCTTGGTTTCTGTAGAAGACTACACGAGCAATCTGTGTTCTTCACTTATGTAGCAACAAGTCTTCACTGTTAAGTCTGTGAAGATCTTACATTGATCGTGAAGACTTTGAAGGAAACCAGGTGTAAGTAGTGTTTCCCTATTAATACGACTGGATGCATCTTGTCGTTCGTGGTACATGGCCTGAAGATGATTCTCTTGAGGAGTCGAAAGTAGTGGCCTAAGCCAAATGCTAAGAAATAAAATATGTTGGATTTTTGTTTGAACAGTTCATTAACCAGCCGTAATTCCACACCCCATAACTGCATTACGGAGCTACGTCTACCTTTCGTTTTGGCTTTTGTGTCGTCTAATGCGGTACTCTGGAGCGGCTTTCCAGTGTATACAAAGACTGAAGAAACGAGTGTAAACAAGTGAAACATTACTTAAACATATTTATTTTTTCAAAACGATCAATGAAACTTTGAAGTTACATCCTATATTTAATTTTGTATTTTGTCCATGCCAAGAATGTTTCTTCTTCAGCAGTCACGCTGAAGTACTTTGGCGTATTCAGCACGCTGGTACTGTGACTTAACCCACTTAATGAATGTACTTACTCCTCTTTATATATGGGTTTCAAATGAGTGTTATTGTGGCTGCTTTTCCGCCCAACTGCTTACTGGAACAAGCTATATGCATAACATCTCTTATTATGATGTGGGTCGGTAATGAAGGGGGTGAAATTAATCACAATATCACTCATAATGGATAGAAATCTTCGGACGTAAAAGTTATTTCTTGTGCACTCCAAGGAAATGTTATTGAGCGATTGCTTTTCATAATACAAGAGAAAAGAGAACCACTTGTATGAATTTCAAGAGCTCAGATGGAAACCGAGTTCTAACCGAAGAAGGGAAAGCGGAAGGAGTATATAGAGGGTCTATACAAGGGAGATGTACTTGAGGACAGTATTATGGAAATGGAAGAGGATGTAGATGAAGATTAAATGGGAGATATGATACTGCGTGAAGAGTTTGACAGAGCACTGAAAGACCAGAGTCGAAACAAGGCCCCAGAAGTAGACATTCCATTAGAAATACTGACGGCCTTGGGAGAGCCAGTCCTGACAAAACTCTACCATCTGGTGAGCAAGATGTATGAGACAGGCGAAATAGTCTCAGACATTAAGAAAAATACAATAATTCCAATCCCAAAGAAAGCAGGTGTTAACAGATGTGAAAATTACCGAACTATCAGTTTAATAAGTCACAGCTGCAAAATATGAACACGAATTCTTTACAGACGAATGGAAACACTGATACAAACCGACATCGGGAAAGATCAGTTTGGTTTCCATAGAAATATTGGAACACTTGAGGCAATACTGACCTTACGACTTACCTTAGAAGAAAGATTAAGGAAAGGCAAACCTACATTTCTAGCATTTGTAGACTTAGAGAAAGCTTTTAACAATGTTGACTGGAACACTCTCTTTCAAATTATAAAGGTGGCAGGGGTAAAATACAGGGGGCGAAAGGCTATTTACAATTTGTACAGAAACCAGTGCAGTTATAAGAGTCGAGGGGCATGAAAGGGAAGCAGTGGTTGGGAACGGATTGAGAGAGGGTTGTAGCCTCTCCCCAATGTTATTCAATCTGTTTATTGAGCAAGCAGTAAAGGAAACAAAAGAAAAATTCGGATTAGGTATTAAAATCCATGGAGAAGAAATGAAAACTTTGAGGTTCGTCGATGACATTGTAGTTCTGTCAGAGACAGCAAAGGACTTGGAAGAGCATTTGAAAGGAATGGACAGTGTTTTTAAAGGATTATATAAAATGAACATCAACAAAAGCAAAACGAGGATAATGGAATGTAGTCGAATTAAGTTGGGTGATGCTGAGGGAATCAGATTAGGAAATGAGACCCTTTAAGTAGTAAAGGAGTTTTGCTATTTGGGGAGCAAAATAACTGATGATGGTCGAAGTAGAGATGATATAAAATGTAGACTGGCAATGGCAAGGAATGATACATTCTCGCGTTTGTTAACATCGAGTATAGATTTAAGTGTCAGGAAGTCGTTTCTGAAAGTATTTGTATGGAGTGTAGCCATGTATGGAAGTGAAACATGGACGATAAATAGTTTGGACAGGAAGAGAATAGAAGCTTTCGAAATGTGGTGTAACAGAAGAATGCTGAAGATTAGATGGGTAGATCACATAACTAATGAGGTGGTATTGAATAGAATTGGGGAGAAGAAGAGTTTGTGGCACAACTTGACGAGAAGAAGAGACCGGCTGGTAGGACATGTCCTGAGGCATCAAGGGATCGCTAATTTAGCATTGGAGGGCGGCGTGGAGGGTAAAAATCGTAGAGTTAGACCAAGAGATGAATACACCAATCAGATTCAGAAGGATGTATGTTGCAGTAGGTACTGGGAGATGAAGAAACTTGCACAGGATAGGGTAGCATGGAGAGCTGCATCAAACCAGTCTCAGGACTGAAGACCACAACAACAACAACAACACATATAAATGACCTGGCTGGTAGAAACAAATGTTCCATGACGAATTTCGTGGATACTGCTGCTGTTTACAGGTAAGTAGCAAGCCTATAAATTTGTAGCGAAATGCAAGAAGATCTGAGTATTGACGCATGGTGCATAGATTTTTAGTTGACCCTCAACATCGACGAAGTAGCCTATTGCGTATATGTAGGAAGAAAGGCCTATATTGTAAGATTACACAATTACAGAACCCTCATTGGAAAAATTCGCTTCCATTAAATGTCTAGGGATAGAAGTACGGAGTTATTAGACGTGGAATGAACACACACAGGTATGGCAGACGCCAGACTGAGACTTATTATAAGGATATTCAGAAAGTGTGGTCCACCTACATAGCAGGTGGCTTACAAAATTCTTTATTACACCAATAACACATCAATATTGTTCGTCAGTCTGGGATTCATTCCAGATTGATATAGGAAATAGACAAAATCGGTGTAAGAGCAACACGTTTTGTTACAGTATATTTAAGTAAGCGCGAAAGCGCCACGGAGATGGTCATCCATTTCCAGTGGCAGAACCTTCACGAGGGGAGTTCTGACTGATGGAGTGGTTCACCGTTAAAATTCCGAGTGTCTACACTCCTAGAAAAGCCAACTAATATGCAGGTTGAGCACAAAGTCTTTTCTTGATTATAAAAATTTAATTGTAAGAAACTGTGCTATATATACTTAGGCGGTTTGTTGCAAATCGTAGCTTAACCCGAGACGCTTTTATGACTACGTATTAGAACTTTTCCTTGAACCTCAGTTGCAGGGATTTCAACCGTGGGTGATTTTTCGTGAATCTACATTAACGATAAAGTGTTTGCCTCAATAGTGATTGATATGAAAGCTCGTTTAGCATGAATACGAGATGCTGTCGATGTGATGATGTGAGAGATGTTGGTTAAGATATTAAGAGAGTTTCTACGGGAAATGGACGGATTGCATGTCGAACTATTACGTCTAACAGCCCGCCCGGTTAGCCGAGCTGTGTAACGCACCGCTCTCCGAAGCGGGAAGGAGCGCCTGGCCCGCGGCACGAATCCTCCTGGCGGACTTGTGTCAAGGTCCAGTGAGCCAGTCAGTCTCTGGATGGTTTTTAGGCGGTTTTCCATCTGCCTCGGTGAATGCGGGCTGGTTCCCCTTATTCCGCCTCAGCTACACTATGTCGGCGATTGCTGTGCAAACAAGCTCTCGACGTACGCTTTCACCACCATTACTCTCCCACGCAAACATAGGGGTTACACTCAGATGATCCCTTGGGTGGGGAGGGAGGGGGAGGGGAGATCCACCGGGCTTCGAAGCGCACGATAAGCCTGGGTTCGGTTTGGTGCGGCGAGGGGTGAGGGGCGAGGGGTGGAGGGTGAAGTGGACTGCGGTAGCCGTCGTAGGGCTGTGGACCACTGCGGCTGCGGCGGGGACGGAGTCTCTCCGCCGTTTCTAGGTCCCCGTTTAACATACAACATACATACATACTTCTAAAAAGCATATTAGCTACACTCTCTTTCTCAGCAAATACTAGGGTTGGAACTTTAATAATGGCAACTATTTATTTACAGCTCGTACAAAATATATATGTGTTTCAAAGTTTTACTCACCTTCAGAGTAATCACCAGCATTGTGTATAACCCGTTGCCAGCGATGTGGAAGTCGCAGGATACTATTAGTAGTACCACTTGTGTTGACAGTTCGAGCGGCGCGGTCTATTGCCCGTTTGTAGCAGTTATAAGGCGAATGCCATGAAGTGTTTCCTTCAGTTTAGAAACCGAATTGAACTCACGAGGGCTTAAGTCAGGGAAGTGCAGTAGGTGGTGTAGCACTTAGCAGCCCCTTCAGTCAAACAAATCAGTGGCATCTTGCGCTGTACGTGCTTGAACATTGTCCTGCAAAATGATGGTCAGGTCATGCAGAAAGTGTCGTCACTTCTGTCTCTACGCTGTTCAATTTTGAAACACAACCTACGACCAGCTGACAGGAAGAAGATGCTATGATACGCAAATGATAAGCTTTTCAAAGCATTCACACAAGGTTGGCGCCGGTGGCGACACCTACAACGTGCTGACATGTGGAAAGTTTCCAACCGATTTCTCATACACAAAAAGCAGTTGACCGGCGTTGCCTGGTGAAACGTTGTTGTGATGCCTCGTGTAAGGAGGAGAAATGCGTATCATCACGTTTCCGACTTTGATAAAGGTCGGATTGTCGCCTATCACGATTGCGGTTTATAGTATAGCGACATTGCTACAGCGAGTTTAACGGAGGAGTAGATCTTTTACATTCTCTAATTGTTTATACACTGATGAGCCAGAACATAATGACCACCTGCTTTATAGCTTGTTTGTCGGACTTTGGAACGAAATACGTCACTGGTTCTACGTATCATCGATCCGACAGTTGGCTGTTAGGATTGTGGAGGTATGTGGCATTAGACATTTACGCACAGGTCATATAATTCGCTTGAATACCGAGCCGCTGACTTGGGTACGCGATGATGGCCACAGCGACCCAGATGGGTTCCATAGGATTTACATCAGGCGAATTTGTTCGCCGAGGCAACAACGTGGGTTCACTATAATCCTCCTCAATCCACTGTAGCATGGTCCTGGCTCAGAGACATGGACAATTATTCTGCCGTTGGGGAAGACGTGAACCATGCAGATATGCCGGTGGGTCCCAGCTGCCATAATATCCTCAGTTTCTGCCAATGTTCCAATGCAAATGCTGAGAAATGTCTCCCATAGTGTAATACTCTTTCTACCAGCCTGCATCCGTGATGCATTGCTCGTTTCGAGCCACCATTCACTTCGATTGAGACGTTTGTGTAGACTACCAGCGACGTAGTGTACCAAAAATGTGATTCATCGTGGGATCCGCCATGTTTCCATTGAACGAAGGTCGCATTCCGATGGTCCTGTGCCCTCGGCAATTGTAATTGACGAGGTAGTTTGGTGAACTTGTAAACACGTATTCTGTTGCAGAGCTTCATGCTCAACAACGTAAGATGAACGATGTGCTCCGAAACACTTGTGCGGGCACCAGCACTGTGCTCTTTCGGCAGAGATACGGCAGATCATCATCTATCCAACTTTACAGAGAAGACATGACGCCGAACCCCACTTTCTGTGAAGAGCCGTAGACGTCCAATTATTTAGCGCCTAGTGGTAGTTCCGCTGTCCCTCTACCTCTCTCTGTAGACGCTCACAACAGTAGCACGTGAACATTCGACCTATTTCACCGTTTCCGAGATACTCATTCATAGGCTTTACATAATAATAATCTGCCCTTTGTCAAAGTCACTTATGTCAATGGATATTCCCTTCTGCAGCCTATATCTACACCAGGATGATGTCCCCTCTGCGTTTCCTCAGATCACATACTTTTGTTACTGCATCACATGCTCGTAACACTACCATGTGGCATCCTACATCATGGTGGGCAGTGGTCATAATATTTTGGCTGACCAGTGTATAGACACAACATCATATGTAAGAAGTACTATTTTTGCACTTCTTTGATAAATGGACAACTGCATGCGATAGGCATACGCAAAAATAAGGTGAGGTCGCTTTGTCAGTTCTAAGCTGATATCTCCGATGACTATGTAAGACGTCGTGGTCTCTTGACCTTCATTGCTTACATATTCTGCTCTCCAAATCACATTCCACACATCAAGACGCTTCATTCGCACCTGAACTCGATAAGATAAAGTCAAAGTTGTATGAATTCATGTAAACAATATGCAAATAACAAGTGTGCGCTGGGGTTGAAATACTCGAGGCTGGCGTACACACATACATTCCAGACATGACGGTCACAGGAGCTTTTAGTTCGAGAGAGGCAGACCACACACTGAAGGCCGGTCCCTTCAGAGGGCTGAGTCAAACTCGGTCGCCTGTGGAGCAGACAGTGTGTGCCCGATTGAAAGGGGGAACGACCCTGTGTTCGGCTTAAAAGCAAATTCCGCTACATTGTGTGGGAGCGTCCAACCTACACATTCTTTACACATAGTACACAGTTTCAGAGATTTTCACAGGGAGACAGCAAACGCCAAACGCCGATACTACAGATTTGCGGATTGGTTGCCTTAAATGAAACGTCATCTCTCGTTTTAGAAGAGCAATGCTGATTGGCAGACGATATTTCTGACGCCTTGAGCCGAAGGAGTAATGGAAGAGACCGTAAGATATACCCCTTCACGTCTGGCGTGGAGAGCCGCCGTTCCGTTGTCGCTCTTAGAGCGAGGAACAAGTCTCTCCTCAGTACTTCACTGGGAGAGCACGTCTGTCGAGAGCGAATCGAAGTGCAACTCTATATTGAGTCGCACTTCGACCGTACCTAGCAACATTCTAAAGGATAATTATTCAAGTTGAGTATGTGCGCCTCTCAGCCATTCTGCCAAGTCAATAATAATTTTAAACTTTGTATAGAAATTTCATTAGCTAATCCTATCCTTGAGAGGTAACTTCACATTCCAAAAAGAACCAGGATATAACTTAATCAATTCATAACTAAAAGTGCCCCGGTGATTTCTCAGAATTTTTGCAAAATAAATAATAATTAGCGTTAGTTTCATGTTTTTCTTACACTAACTAGCACTACCCCCCATGAACCATGGACCTTGCCGTTGGTGGGGAGGCTTGCGTGCCTCAGCGATACAGATAGCCGTACCGTAGGTACAACCACAACGGAGGGGTATCTGTTGAGAGGCCAGACAAACGTGTGGTTCCTGAAGAGGGGCAGCAGCCTTTTCAGTAGTTGCAAGGGCAACAGTCTGGATGATTGACTGATATGGCCTTGTAACAATAACCAAAACGGCCTTGCTGTGCTGGTACTGCGAACGGCTGAAAGCAAGGGGAAACTACGGCCGTAATTCCTCCCGAGGGCATGCAGCTTTACTGTATGATTAAATGATGATGGCGTCCTCTTGGGTAAAATATTCCAGAGGTAAAATACTCCCCCATTCGGATCTCCGGGCGAGGACTACTCAAGAGGATGTCGTTATCAGGAGAAAGAGAACTGGCGTTCTACGGATCGGAGCGTGGAATGTCAGGTCCCTTAATCGGGCAGGTAGGTTAGAAAACTTGAAAAGGGAAATGAATAGGTTGAAGTTAGATATAGTGGGAATTAGTGAAGTTCGGTGGCAGGAGGAACAAGACTTCTGGTCAGGTGACTACAGGGTTATAAACGCAAAGTCAAATAGGGGCAATGCAGGAGTAGGTTAATAATGAATAGGAAAATAGGAACGCGGGTAAGCTACTACAAACAGCTTAGTGAACGCATTATCGTGGCCAAGATAGATACGAAGCCCACACCTACTACAGTAGTACAAGTTTATATGCCAACTAGCTCTGCAGATGACGAAGAAATTGAAGAAATGTATGATGAAATAAAAGAAATTATTCAGATAGTGAAGGGAGACGAAAATTTAATAGTCATGGGTGACTGGAATTCGAGTGTAGGAAAAGGGAGAGAAGGAAACGTAGTAGATGAATATGGATTGGGGCTAAGAAATGAAAGAGGAAGCCGCCTGGTAGAATTTTGCACAGAGCACAACTTAATCATTGCTAACACTTGGTTTAAGAATCATGATAGAAGGTTGTATACATGGAAGAACCCTGGAGATACTAAAAGGTATCAGATAGATTATATAATGGTAAGACAGAGATTTAGGAACCAGGTTTTAAATTGTAAGACATTTCCAGGGGCAGATGTGGACTCTGACCACAATCTATTGGTTATGACCTGTAGATTAAAACTGAAGAAACTGCAAAAAGGTGGGAATTTAAGGAGATGGGACCTGGATAAACTGACTAAACCAGAGGTTGTACAGAGTTTCAGGGAGAGCATAAGGGAACAATTGACAGGAATGGGAGAAAGAAATACAGTAGAAGAAGAATGGGTAGCTTTGAGGGATGAAGTAGTGAAGGCAGCAGAGGATCAAGTAGGTAAAAACACGAGGGCTAGTAGAAATCTTTGGGTAACAGAAGAAATATTGAATTTAATTGATGAAAGGAGAAAATATAAAAATGCAGTAAATGAAGCAGGCAAAAAGGAATAGAAACGTCTCAAAAATGGGATCGACAGGAAGTGCAAAATGGCTAAGCAGGGATGGCTAGAGGACAAATGTAAGGATGTAGAGGCTTATCTCACTAGGGGTAAGATAGATACTGCCTACAGGAAAATTAAAGAGACCTTTGGAGATAAGAGAACCACTTGTATGAACATCAAGAGCTCAGATGGAAACCCAGTTCTAAGCAAAGAAGGGAAAGCAGAAAGGTGGAAGGAGTATATAGAGGGTCTATACAAGGGCGATGTACTTGAGGACAATATTATGGAAATGGAAGAGGATGTAGATGAAGATGAAGTGGGAGATACGATACTGCGTGAAGAGTTTGACAGAGCACTGAAAGACCTGAGTCGAAACAAGGCCCCCGGAGTAGACAACATTCCATTGGAACTACTGACTGCCTTGGGAGAACCAGTCCTGACTAAACTCTACCATCTGGTGAGCAAGATGTATGAAACAGGCGAAATACCCTCAGACTTCAAGAAGAATAGAATAATTCCAATCCCAAAGAAAGCAGGTGTTGACAGATGCGAGAATTACCGAACAATCAGTTTAATAAGCCACAGCTGCAAAATACTAACACGAATTCTTTACAGACGAATGGAAAAACTAGTAGAAGCCGACCTCGGGGAAGATCAGTTTGGATTCCGTAGAAATACTGGAACACGTGAGGCAATACTGACCTTACGACTTATCTTAGAAGAAAGATTAAGGAAAGGCAAACCTACGTTTCTAGCATTTGTAGACTTAGAGAAAGCTTTTGACAATGTTGGCTGGAATACTCTCTTTCAAATTCTAAAGGTGGCAGGGGTAAAATACAGGGAGCGAAAGGCTGTGTTCAATTTGTACAGAAACCAGATGGCAGTTATAAGAGTCGAGGGACATGAAAGGGAATCAGTGGTTGGGAAGGGAATAAGACAGGGTTGTACCCTCTCCCCGATGTTATTCAATCTGTTTATTGAGCAAGCAGTAAAGGAAACAAAAGAAAAATTCGGAGTAGGTATTAAAATCCATGGAGAAGAAATAAAAACTTTGAGGTTCGCCGATGACATTGTAATTCTGTCAGAGACAGCAAAGGACTTGGAAGAGCAGTTGAACGGAATGGATGGCGTCTTGAAGGGGGGATATAAGATGAACATCAACAAAAGCAAAACGAGGATAATGGAATGTAGTCGAATTAAGTCGGGTGATGTTCAGGGTATTAGATTAGGAAATGAGACACTTAAAGTAGTAAAGGAGTTTTGCTATTTAGGGAGTAAAATAACTGATGATGGTCGAAGTAGAGAGGATATAAAATGTAGACTGGCAATGACAAGGAAAGCGTTTCTGAAGAAGAGAAATTTGTTAACATCGAGTATAGATTTAAGTGTCAGGAAGTCTTTTCTGAAAGTATTTGTATGGAATGTAGCCATGTATGGAAGTGAAACATGGACGATAAATAGTTTGGACATGAAGAGAATAGAAGCTTTTGAAATGTGGTGCTACAGAAGAATGCTGAAGATTAGATGGGTAGATCACTTAACTAATAAGGAGGTACTGAATAGGATTGGGGAGAAGAGAAGTTTGTGGCACAACTTGACCAGAAGAAGGGACCGGTTGGTAGGACATGTTCTGAGGCATCAAGGGATCACCAATTTAGTATTGGAGGGCAGCGTGGAGGGTAAAAATCGTAGGGGGAGACCAAGAGATGCATACACTAAGCAGATTCAGAAGGATGTAGGTTGCAGTAGGTACTGGGAGATGAAGAAGCTTGCACAGGATAGAGTAGCATGGAGAGCTGCATCAAACCAGTCTCAGGACTGAAGACCACAACAACAACAACAACTAGCACTACTCCAGTACCCAAGTATCCCACTAGATACATAAGAAAGTTTGTGAATTTTTGTGTCATTTCCTTACAGCGGACGACTCCAGGAAATATTTATTGCTGAAAGTTTTTCAGGCATTTCTCTTTAGATCATTAGGAGCGTCTGTCTGACTTCTCTAGTAGTGTGGGGGTGGAAATAGCATCTTGCAGGAGCCACCGGCTAAAGGGTACTTATCAGATTAATCCGTTGCGCAGAATAACAGAATAGCGGATCAACCCCATACCACAGAAGTTGTCTAAAATTAACAGTGACATAAGTGGGTGAAAGGGGGGAAAACCTTCAAATGCAGATACTGAATATGCAGAAAAGAAGAAAATAGGGCATGGATGAAATCCAATTACTCTAAAGGTCATGCATTTGTACAAAGTAGGACATCTGCCAGATGTGACTGAGAAGAGAGGTAGATGCAAGATGGAAGACTGAAAAATAAACTCCAGAAGTATAATGTTAATTTGTTGATAGAGAAGAAAAAGAACTTTTTCCTGGACTTTCATGATGAGCAAAAACTATGATGCTCCGAAGTTTTAAATTTTTTAATGTTTTCATATTTCAGAAAGTTATTTCGTCATCTGTATCCTTATTACTTCTCTTCAAATCACATTAATCATGGAATGGAAACACACAGCAACAGAACGTACCAGCGTTACTCCAAACACTTTGCTACAGGAAATGTTCAAAATGTCCTCCACTAGCGAGGATACATGCATCCACCCTCCGTTGCATGGAATCCCTGATGCGCTGATGCAGCCCTGGAGAATCACGTATTGTATCACAGCCGTCCACAATACGATCACGAAGAGTCTCTACATTGGGTACCGGGGTTGCGTAGACAAGAGCTTTCAAATGCCCCCATAAATGAAAGTCAAGAGGGTTGAGGTCAGGAGAGCGTGGAGGCCATGGAATTGGTCCGCCTCTGCCAATCCATCGGTCACCTAATCGGTTGTTGAGAAGCGTACGAACACTTCGACTGAAATGTGCAGGAGCTCCATCGTGCATGAACCACATGTTTTGTCGTACTTGTAAAGGCACACGTTCTAGCAGCACAGGTAGAGTATCCCGTATGAAATCATGATAACGTGCTCCATTGAGCGTATGTGGAAGAACATACTGACGAAACTAAAATGAGCTCTAACAAGGATATTAATCGTTTTCGGACACATCTCCACATAACATCTTTTCTTTATTTGTGTGTGAGGAATGTTTCCTGAAAGTTTGGCCGTACCTTTTTGTAACACCCTGTAGACTTAAAATTTTTTTATCAACAAATGTTTATGTTGCATCAAACTAACGCATATATAGCATTTACAATTTTTGCCTTCATTGTGTCATAATTCTGTCCTACGCAGGAAAATTACTTCTTGTAATTCTCACGGTTATCTTTACTGACCGACACACGACGGTGCTCACGTTTACGACGTTAGGAGCGGACGCATTGCTCACCTCCCGGCAGTGATTCCTTGCGCCGTGGCCAGCAGAATATCGCGGGACGGGGCGTGGCGCAGGAAAAGGGCGCTAAATTATGCAGCAGCTGATGGCGCGCCGGCCGAGCCAGTCCGGCGCCTGGTAGGGGCGGCGGGCGGGCGAGCGGCCGTATTGTGGCCGTGCATTAATTATCTGCAGCTGCCGCCGCTACGGTACTGCGTGGGCGCTGGCCGGCGCTGCAGCCGAACCCCAAACCCCACACCCACGCAACGGCGCCGTCTGGATCGGTTTTGCTGTCCGCCGCGCGCTTGTATTCGCCTGTAACATCTCCCTCCTGCAGACACCATGCGCCCGTCGTACAGCACTCGCTCACATAATCACGCCTCTCACTACAGAGGGGATGACTTGGAAATAACTGGAGGAGACACGAAGAAATCAACTGGTCTATAGCATACATACAAATTACAAGAATTGACGCACGTATGTATATACACTACTCGCATTTAAAATTACTACACCAAGAAGAAATGCAGATGATAAACAGGTATTCATTGGACAAATATATTATACTACAACTGACATGTGATTACATTTTCACACAATATGGGTGCATAGATCCTGTGAAATCAGTACCCAGAACAAACACCTCTTGCCGTAATACGCCTTGGCTTTGAGTCAAACAGAGCTTGGATGGCGAGAACAGCTACAGCTGCCCATGCAGCTTCAACACGATACCACAGTTCGTCAAGAGTAGTGACTGGCATATTGTGACGAGCCAGTTGCTCGGCTACCATTGACCAGTCGTTTTCATTTGGTGAGAGATCAGGAGATTGTACAGGCCAAGGCAGCAGACGAACATTTTCTATATCCAGAAAGGCCCGGTACAGGACCTGCAACATGCGGTCGTGCATTATCCTGCCGAAATGTAGGGTTTCGCAGGGATCGAATGAAGGGTAGAGCCACGGGTCGTAACACACCTGAGATGAAACGTCCACTGTTCAAAGTGCCGTCAGTGCGAACAAGAGGTGACCGAGACGTGTAACCAATTTCACCACATACCAACACGCCGGGTGATACGCTAGTATGCCGATAACGGATACACGCTTCCAATGTGCGTCTACCGCGATCTCGCCAGGCACGGATACGACCATCATGACGCTGTAAACAGAACCTGGATTCCTCCGAAAAAATGACGTTTTGCCATTCGTGCACCCAGGTTCGTCGTTGAGTACACCATCGCAGGCGCTCCTGTCTGTGATGCAGCGTCAAGGGTGACTGCAGCCATGGTCTCCGAACTGATAGTCCATGCTGCTGCAGACGTCGTCGAACTGTTCGTGCAGATGGTTGTTGTCTTGCAAACGTCCCCACGTGTTGACTCAAGGATCGAGACGTGGCTGCACGACCGGTTACAGCCATACGGATAAGATGCCTGTCATCTAGACTGCTACTGATACGAGGCCGTTGGGATCCAGCACGGCGTTCCGTATTACCCTCCTGAACCCACAGATTCCAAATTCTGCCAACAGTCATTGAATCTCGACCAACGCGAGCAGCAATTTCGCGACACGATTAACCGCAAATCAAAGTCGGATACGTGACGGTACGCATTTCTCCTCATTACACGAGGCATCACAACATCGTTTCACCAGGCAACGCCGGTCAAATGCTGTTTGTGTATGAGAAATCGGTTGGAAACTTTCCTGATGTCAGCATGTTGTAGGTGTCGTCACCGGCGCCAACCTTGTGTGAGTTCTCTGTAAAGCTAATCATTTGCATATCACAGCATCTTCTTCCTGTCGGTTAAATTTAGCGTCTGTAGCACGTCATCTTCGTGGTGTAGCAGTTTTAATGGCCAGTAGTGTATGTACATATTTTTGTCGTATGTATGTTCCATATCTCCTGTTAAAGCAATGCACCGATCTGATCCAAACTTTGTACACATTATCATTTACTGTCTGGAAGGAATCACCGTGTGCGTAATGACCATCCTCCTACCAAAGTGGTGGAATCAGAGGCGAAAAGCAGTGCAGCCTATGACGCGAGAATACCCATATTTTAATGGTCATCAGTCTTCTGACTGATTTGATGCGGCCCGCCACGAATTCATCCCCTGTGCCAACCTCTCCATCTCAGAGTAGCACTTGCAGCTTACGTCCTCAATTATTTGCTGCATGTATTACAATCTCTGTCGTTCTCTACCGTTATTTCCCTATACAGTTCCCTGTAGTATCATGGAAGTCATTCCCTGATGTCTTAACAGACGTCCTATCGTCCTGTCCCTTCTCCTTGTCAGTGTTTTTCACACACTCCTTTCCTCTCCCCTTCTGCACAGAACCTCCTCATTCTTCACTTCATCAGTCCACCAAATTTTCAGCATTCGTCTGTAACACCACATCTCAAAAGCGTCGATTCGCTTCCGTTGCGGCTTCCCCACAGTCCGTGTCTCGCTACCATACAAGGCTGTGCTGCAAATATACATTCTCAGAAATTTCTTCCTCGAAGTAAGGCCAATATTTGATAGTAGTAGGCTTTTCTCGGACAGGAATGCGAGTGCTAGTCTACTTTTGACGTCCTCCTTCCTCCGTCCGTCATGGGTTATTTTGCTGCCTAGGTACAGGAATTCCTTAACTTCAGCTACTCCGTTACCATCGATCCTATTGTTAATTTTTTCTCGCTGTTCTCATTTCTGCTACTTCTCATTAATTTTGTCTTACTTCGATTCACTCTCAATCCATAATCTGTACTCGTCAGACTGTTCATTCCATTCAGAACATGTCGTAATTCTTCTTCACTTTCACTCAGGATAGCAATGTCATCAGCGAATCGCATCATTGGTATCCTTTCACCTTGAATTTTAATTCCGCTCCTCAACCTTTCTTTTCTATTCATCATTGCTTCACCGATGTACGGATTGAACAGTGGGGGCGGAGGATTACATCCCTGTCTTACACCGTTTTTAATCCGACAACTTGTTACTTGATCGTCCACTCTCATTATTCCCTTGGCTCTTCTACATATTGTGTATTACCCGTCTTTCCCTGTATTTTAGATCTATATCTCTCAGAATTTCGAACATTTTGTACCATCTGAAGGGCCTATTTCAATAGTGGTACAAGTCCACTTTTGTTCATTCTGAGATACAGAGTCCTAAAGTTAAATGAGCGCAGAAAAATCTGCAGTTGAGATACCAGAAATATGCAAGTATACAGGGTGAGTCACCTAACATTACCGCTGGAGATATTTCGTAAACCACATCAAATACTGACGAATCGATTCCACAGACCGAACGTGAGGAGAGGGGCTAGTGTAATTGGTTAATACAAACCATAAAAAAATTCACGGAAGTATGTTTTTCAACATGGTTTACGAAATATATCCAGCGGTAACGTTAGGTGACTCACCCTGTATATATTTGAAGTACATATACATGAATATTTCTGGGATCTCAACTGCACATTTTTCTGCGCTCTTTTAACTCCGTATTTCAGAATGATCAAAAGTGGGCTTGTACCACTATTGAAATAAGCCCTTCATCTTACAATGTCGGACGCTTTCTCAGGTCGCCAAATCCTATGAACGTGTCTTGATTTTTTCAATAGTCTTGGTTCCATTATTAACCGCAACGTCACAATAGTCTCTCTGGTGCCTTTACCCTTCCTAAAGCCATCATCTAACTCACCCTCAATTTTCTTTCCCATTCTTCTATATATTAGTCATGTCATGATGCATGAGCTGTTAAGCTGATAATGTGATGATTTTCACACTTGTCAGTTCTAGCAGTCTGCGGAACTGTGTGGATGATATTTCTCCGAAAGTCAGATTGCATGTCACCACTCATACATTCTACACACCAAGGTGAATAGTCGTTTTGTTGCCACTTCCCGCAATGATTTTAGAAATTCTGATGGAATGTTATCCATCCCTTCCTCCGATGTTATCTATCCCTTCTGCCTTATTTGATGTTAAGTCCTCCCAACCTCTCTTAAATTCTGATTGTAATACTGCACCCCCCCATCTCTTCCAAATCGACTCCTGTTTCTTCTTCTATTACATCACACATATCTTTCCTCTCATAGAGACCTCCAGTGTACTCTTTGCACCTATCTGCTCTCTCTTGTCCGTTTAAGAGCGGAATTCCCGTTACACCTTTAATGGTACCATCCTTGTTTTCAATTTCACCAAAGGTTATTTTGACATTCATATATGCTGAGTCAGTCCTTTCGATAATCATTTCTTTTTCGATTCCTTCCCATTTTTCATGCAGCCATTTCGTCTTTGCTGTCCGGCACTTCCTAATTATCTTATTCGTCAGTGACCTGTATTTCTGCATTCCTGAAAGTCCCTGATCATTTTTGTACTTCCTTCTTAGTACATGAGTTATCCAGTATTTGAGAATAAGAGTACTTTGAGACTTACAACAAACCACACACGTAATTGCAAACCTTCACTAAACTGTCTCTCGTTGACGACCGCTACAAAATGACGAAAGAGAACAATAGTTCGTCGCTTTCTACATTTTTGTTGTTCACGCAATAAACTTGCCACATGAAGCACGTTGTTTTAATTTGGTACTTCTTTACCGTCAACTGCATTCGTGACACATCTTGTATACAGCAGGCACAAGCTCCACTGGATGTACCTGAACCATTAGTTTAGCTTACAACACATAGTTTAAGAGATACGACTTCATAAACATTGAATTACGTGAAAATAAAAATTACAGGTCGAAATTCGCTAGACGTGCATATGAAATAGCCGTCCAAATAATGGTCAAATATGTTAAATATGTGTTAAATATATTTGATATGTGCGTATACGAGCAAAGTCACGCGTATAAAGCTCATCGTAAACCCATGGAATGATTTCTGTCAATTATGGGATACATGTTAGTTACGATGTGAAAAGAAATATTGACGGGGAAAGAAACTACCAGCCTCTAAATGCGTTTCTGTATGTCCGTCCCTGTAATTGGAGATCTGAGGGACATCAGCCGTTAAGAGAAAGAAACACCTACAGCCGTTCTTATGATGTCATTTATTTTTGACTACCAGTTTTTGTGCTTGAGTGAATCATCTTCAGGCCTTAACTGATGCTGAAGGGGTTAATATCATCCTTGTACCCGATGCCAACACCTATTACCAATTTATGCAGACTACCTGTAACCGCGATGTTCTCTCTCCAACCGTAGTTGATGGTTAGAGAGACAACATGGCGGGTAGGGGCAGCCACTGGTGCATCATTTATACGAATGGTGTTAACCCCTACAACATCAGCTAAGGCCTGACGATGGTGCACTGAAGCACCCAAACTGATGCCACGCAATAAATAACATCTTAAGGGCATCTGTAGGTACTTCAGTTTCTCAGATGAGCTCCCTGTTGAGGTGAGCTGATAACATGGCCTGAGGCAGGAAGACAAAGAGATGGGCAGAAAGCGAGGGGAAAGAAGGAGATACGCACAGATAAGAGCTAGAGGTGATGGACAGAATAGAGGACGGGTAAATGGACAGAGAAAGGGGTCAGTAAAAGAAGATGGACAGAGAAGGGGCAGAAGTGAGGTAGGAAGTGTGAGGTGGAGGTGGACAGGGAGAGGGGTTAGTGGAGAAGGACGGATAGAGTGAGTGGGGAGGAAGAAGAGAAGGCGGAGGAGGAAATGAACAGAAAGAGGGGACTAGAAGAGATGGAGAGACGGGTGGAGATGGACAGAGAGAGAAGGGAGGAGGAATGAACTAATAGATGACTGTAATAAATAAATACCCGTGCAGTGCCGTGTTTCTCAACCAGGGTTAAATACAGATAGTCTCTGAAGGACTCAGTAGGAGCAGCTGTCCTGAAAATGGCGGAGAGTTGTTCACCAAAATATTGAGTCCTATTCTTTTACGATCCGTCAACAATCCCGAAAAGACCACCAACAATATTTACACAGCAAAAGCACTATACGAGTACTCTGCGGGAAGAGTCACGCAACACGACGAGAAAATTTGAGAAATTAGAACAAATACAGAGACTTCCCTTGAAATAATTCTTCCCATGCGAATGGAACAGGCAAAGGTGGTTTGGGAGGGGCTGATGGAGGGGGTTTGGGGGGGGGGGGGGCGAAATCAGTTTAAGGTACCAAAAGCAACTTTCGCCACACTCCCTCAGGAGGCTTGTGAAGTACTGATGTAGAAGCAGATGTAGATGTCGGCTCATATTATTGACTACAAATCGTAGCCAGGTGCGGAGGTAGACCATAGCATTCTAGGAAATAGAACCCTGAAAATTATGAGCAGAAAAAGATGAAGTATAGATTTGAGAGAGTTACCTAAGTACAGCGTAAATGAGAAGGGGAATGGCGGGTGGAGTACACCAGACTACGTTCAGAATTTCCAGAAACTTTAAATTTTGAACTCACATAGTTACGAGTAGAATGAAACACATCTACGTGTCACACAATTTTTTTTCAGTTAGTGTTCCAAATGCGTTCAAGATGAATGCTTTGGTTTCTTTGCTGATAGACGTACCTGAATTGTGTTTAAGTGAGGACGCGATGCTGTGACGGTTGACTTATTTTTTAAAATGAAAAAATCCAGTGAAAAAAGGACCAAATGTGAAGCAAGGTCAGACACAGACATAGGACCGGTAAACGGGTCTCAGGAAAACAGTGAACATCGACTGATGGTGACAATCGTTCCAGTCGTCCTTCAACTGGCATCGCACCAGGAAATGTACACAATGTGAGGGATGCGATGGTCCAATATCATAGATTGGCCATCCAGTACCCCTGCAACACTTTACAAATAAATTGTGATGCGTGTTGACATGTTCTATCACAAGAATTGAGGATAAGGTGTGCGACGAATTTTGCAGATTGACTTTACCAAGACGATTAGAAGCAACGTAGCGTAAGAGACTTCGGCAAACTTAAACATCTGCTTCAAGACGATCTAAACTTATTTTTAGTGTCACTCATTATCAAGCCGTAATCTTCACAACGTAAGTCTTTCTTCTGCTCAGCAAATCCACATTTATCATTTTATTATGTACTGTATATTGAGCGGATTACACACAGTTCCTCGTTTCTCTGTCAGGTAGTGAATAGCGAGCTCTTTCGCGATGTTATAAGAGGTGTGATGGAGGACATGTCGAGAGAGCGTCACGGGAATGGCTTACGAATGCTCGGGTACTTTACTATGGCAATGCATGATCGCTGACGGCCCACATTTATGCCAATAACGTTGACTATAAACAAGATGGTAATTGACGTGCATCTTTATTATTTTCGCTGCGTAAAGACTGTTCCATAATACTTCGGTGGTGCAGCCGCATAAATTCTGTTTCTTCTTCTAATATTTCGGCTGAATATCGTCCAGCCATCTTCAGAGTGAGCCGAGGTGACTAGCGCTTCAGCACTTGCTCCGTCCTTTTAAACACGAGGACTGAACCACTGCGTATGAGGCCAAAGATACACAAGGGGCCACAGATGTTAATAGGCGGTAAACAGGTGTAATATATGCTTGGAATAAATCTATGTCTGCGCAGTCGATTCACACGGTGATATAGATGTGTCACGGAGAACTGTACCGTCGCGGGGTCTTGGTGATTAATGGTAGAAATTGCCGGATTCCATGGTTTGTACAAGCTGAAGCCGCTCTCTCTGTTAATTAAATTCGTCGCCAACCGAATTTCAATTGCTTCTTTCACTACTGAGTCACAGAAAGATGAAGTCGAGGATCAAATTTCGACATTACCGTACACCATAAAGTGCTCAGTGTCAATACAGTGCTCTGCCTATCAACGTCTCTGGCCCCTTGTGTATCTTTGGCCCCATACGCAGTGGTTCGGTCATCGAATTTAAAAGGATGAATCAAGTGCTGGACCACTAGGCACCTCGGCTCATTGTGAAGATGGATGGACGGTATTCAGCCGAAATATTACAATAAGAAACCGAATTTATGCGGCTGCACGCCGAAATATTATGGAACAAGGTGGTAATTTTTCACCACACACGAATCATCATCATTTGTGTGGCTTATCCACACAGTACATTTATAACATGTAGGGAAAGTAATTACATGAAACAAAAATGAATCGGTTAAATATTAATATCTAGGTTTCTAATCCACCGCTGTGGCATTGACAATCACAAAATTATTCCCTGTTCCCTTATAACATCTTGGAAGACGCTCCTGTCTAACAAGTTTGACAGATTGTTTCAGTGCACCACAGTTACAACTTGGAGTCTCCAATATCCCATTTTTAGACTGACTCGGAGCACTGGCCACGTCCTGTGCCGATTGTATTTAATTTGACGCACACTTCCCTGACAATTTCGACATCCACGGTATCACAAAGTATTTTATATTCCGGGAAACGGCAGCTGTTGAAAGGCATGGTTTTAAAAGAAACTCCGCTAACAGCTGGTACACTTATTGTTTCTTAAAACACAACCGGTTTCGCGGCCTAAAGGTAGCAAGAACGCTAAAGGATCACAGGCATACCTATCGCCCCTAGTCAAAATTTGCTACTCAGAGAATATCGCCGATATTATGGTGAGCGAAGGGTAAAGAAGATGTGGAAAATTCTTTAAAATTTGCCTGCACGGTGTGATGGCAGGTAAGCTCGCTCCAGGGCAAGGCTGGAACGACAAAGAGAAACTAACCTGCTGGGGGAACGGAAGATATCCATGTGTAGACAGCGACGTCCTATACCCCTGAGGAGGGGCACTGGGCTACCTTCACGAGCGAGAGCAATACAAAGTTTTATAACGTACTAACTCTTACTCGTACAGACAATCAAAATTAGGCCGGAGTGACCACGATATCTGAGGCGCCATGTCACGGATTTCATGGCCCCTCCCGCCGGAGTCCGAGTCCTCCCTCGGACATGGGTGTGTGTGTGTGTGTGTGTGTGTGTGTGTGTGTGTGTGTGTGTGTTGTCCTTAGCATAAATTAAGTCAGTTTAAGTAGTGTGTAAGTCTAGGGATCGATGACTTCAGCAGTTTGGTCCCTTAGGAATTCATAGAATGTTACGGTGCTTTCATTCCAATTGATTATTCAATGTGAACCGTGCGTTTTCGTCTTTGTAGATAAAAAGTTCTACTTCCTCTAATGTGTTTAAATGCGGCTCTTTTCTTTTTTATGAAATATGTTTACATTTTCTGAAGGGCTTTTGATGCTGTGTCCGGCCGTCCGTTGTGGCTGAGCGGTTCTAGGCGCTTCAGTCCGGAACCGCGCTACTGCTGCGGTCGCAGGTTCGATTCCGACTCAGGTATGGATTTGTGTGATGTCCTTAAGCTGGTTAGGTTTAGGTAGTTCTAAATCTAGGGGACGTATGAC
This sequence comes from Schistocerca nitens, assembly GCF_023898315.1. Taxonomy (NCBI): domain Eukaryota; kingdom Metazoa; phylum Arthropoda; class Insecta; order Orthoptera; family Acrididae; genus Schistocerca; species Schistocerca nitens. The sequence continues at coordinate 100,036,994 of NC_064619.1, forward strand.
CTCATATGTTAAGTCCCATAGTGCTTAGAGCCATTTTGATGCGGCGACTCTCTTCGCGTAAGTGCGCTGTTAATGCAGATCGTAGGTTATTTACGTTAAGGTGTTCTTGAAATCTTCTTCGAAATTAACTATCGTTTTGCCCAATATATTTCTTAAGCAATCTTTGTATGTAATGCAGTTTACACTCGTTTATTTATTTACCACAGTTTTTTTCTTGTGCCTAATTTTATCCTAGACCAGAAAACTCATGATATGCTGGAATAATGTTTCTATATCTCATGCGTCAATTTTCTGGGAGATAGCACGCAGATGTGGCATTTTACAAGAAACAGAGCGTTCCTTTGTCTCCTCGGCTTGTGTAAGAATTATAAAGCCTGCCTCTGAACTGCTATGGCAAGGAATACCTTTTTTTTCTTTTCCAATAAATTTCTATTAACTGCGTTAACAAATTCTTGATCGCTATATGCTGTATAACATCATAATAGCCACTGAGCTTCACTAGTATGCCGCATTTCATAGGTGCGGTTTGGCATGGTTCGAAAAGATGCATATTTATATTTCACTGCGCGACATGACTGTATATAGCAAGATCTACCGTGGTTAGCTTTCGGTAAATGTCGAAGCCCGTATTTCCTTTTCTGCTGTCACTTAGACGTCAGTAATGGTAATATGTCATTCTCAGCGCACTGCCCAGACTGTATCTTCTGATACAGACTATTTAGATCCCGAAGAAACTGGTCGCTTTCAACATTATTGTTATCACATAATATAAAAACATTGTCAACATATCTATTCAATAAAAGTAATCTTCTAGCATGTTGAGGGAATTTTGTCATAAATTATTCCCCAAAGTTCGTAAAAAAAAAATATTTGCTTTACAATATTCAAGTGGAGAGCGCATTGCTAACCTTTCTTTTGTGAATAAAAATCATCCCCGAATTTAAAACAGGTTTTAATAGAACCATTTCTTCCACCTCCTTAGATGATCACTTCAAAAAGGTATGCAGGTTTTCCGCGATAATACGTCGCACCCGAACAATTGTTATATTAGCATACAAGTTCTTGACATCATATTTCATCATACGTGTGGCCGGTGTTATGAATACTTCCTGCGAATTGTCTATAAACTCTTTCGTATTTTTATACTGGAATTATCAGGTGTCGGGATTGTTTATAAAATACTCAGCGAGCAACTTTTCTTTTTCGTAACCTGCGGCCCCTCTAGCATTCGCATTCAGGCGTAATTGTTTACCTATTTAGTGATGCTTTACTGTACCACGTAGTTCTGGTGTTGCTGTGTGCTTTGGTAAAAGTCGTTTGTCTTGAGTTTCTCCGGGAAACATTTCCTATTTATTAAAAAGTTTTTTTGGGTTACCTGTTTTTTTTACTGTTAAATCATGTCTAATTTTCATTATGTTATTCTGCTCAAATAGCGCTGAAATTTATTTCTGCATTCCGCCTCTAAGTTTACTGCAACTGACTTACTTTTGTTGGCCTGTACTATGAGTGCTTAGTGTTCTGGTAACTCACTATTAATGAAATTATTGTGACACCGTTCGAGTTTTTATTCTCTGCTTTTGATTTTCCCTCCTTTCCCAGCGTACATATAAGATGGTTAATTTGGACAGCAATTTTGTTCCGCTTTGCAGTAGATGGACGAGCAACGTCCGAAGGGGCCACCGTATAAGGTATTACGCTGCGCGTTTGCCCCGAGAGCATGCTGTTTATAAACTGTAGGAAAAACTTTTTTGAAATGAAACTCCTCCTTCTCATCGAATGTAATGTTAGTTAGGTTGCGTAATCTAGATGCAAAATGAAATTGCTTTTATGATTTAACAGCAAGATGCGTAACTAACCTAAAATAGCCTTTTAGAAAATCGGAAATGTTTCCTAACAAAACTCAAAAGAAACTACTTTTACCAAAGCACCCAACAACACGTATTACTGTAAAGATTCACAAAGTAGGTAAACAATTACACCCGAATCTTAGAGGAGGCGCAGGTTATGAAGTAGAAGGCTGCTCGTTTAGTATTTGAATAAAAATTTCCATCATCGTACTAATTTCAGTATAAAAATGGGAGACAGCTTAAAAACAGACGTATTCATACCGCCAACCATACGTACGATAACATGTGATGTTAATAAAATGTATGCTAATATATCTATCGCTCCGGTGCAAAGTACTACCGCGGAGAATCTGTATACCTTTCCGAAGAGACTACCTAAGCAGGTGGAAGAAATGTTGGCTTTACTAAAACTTGTTTGATCCTTTAATAATTTCTAATTCAAAGATGATTTTTATTTACAAAAGGAGGCTTAACCTTGAGCTCTCCACTTGCCTATTGCATAGCAAATATTTTTATTACGAGCTTTGAACAAGAATTTACGACAAAATTCCCTCAATATGCTAGATGATTAATTTTTTGGAGTAGATATATTCATAATGTTTTCATATTATATGATGGTAATAATGTTGAAGCGACCAGCTTCTTCGGGATCTAAATAGTTTGAACCAAAACATACAGTTCAAGTTCGCTATGACCTGACGCGAGTACAGATGTAACAGAATCTGTCCGTTTAGCTGCGTTTGCTGGAAACTGTGTTGCGACATCCAAGAAGAATTGATTGGGTTAATATCGTTGTCAGAAACTACTAAGGACGCAGATAGTTGCACGGCTGTTTCATGTTCTTTTTTTTTTTTCATTGGCTTTCTGATGAAGAATTGGATTTAAGCAGAATATTTTCGCTAACAACTAAAGATACTCCCAATATGGTAGACGCAAAAATTGTTTTATTAATTTATTCCAGGCACACAATGGACGCTCTATTCTAAAATTCCACCCCATCATACATCAACAAGCCTTGTGTGTCAAGGGTAGTTCCGCTTCCTGTGACAATAGAATGGCAGTAGTCACAAAAAATACTGAACGTTATATCGGTGCAAGCCTCTGGTAAAACATAGTTAGAAGCGTTATTAAATGAAGCCGAATTGGTGTACAATGGTTTACTGATGTATAACAACGTTCGGTGGTTGAGTAGTTGATATGCGGCACTATCTGCCGAAGATCTGTGGTTATCTTTTAAATAAATAGTATCGTTTCTACAAAGTGATGAAAAATTATGAAACATTCTCAGGTTATGGATGTTAAATAGCTCACAAAACTGATCTTTCTTACCGACTTGTGTCAGCATTTCAGTCAACTACACGTAAAGCTTCAAGGTACAAACAAAACATCTGCTGTTATGATAAATATTATTTCAACTTTTGAGGCTAAATTAGACCTTTTTAATAAAGATATTGTTCTCAAAAACTATAAATAACGTAGAAATGAGAAAAAAATTACAAATTATTTGGATTTACAAGAAAAGACAGCCCAAGAAAAAGTCACTGAGGAATTTTCTTCGTTAATACTATCTCCAATAAAGGAATTTTCATTGAGATATCCTCAGTTCAAAGAATTGTTGGAAACACTAACATTTATTATGTATTCTGATGTGATTTCGCTGAATAAACCGAAATAATCTAAATCTGACTGACTGGAAACTGAAGGAACAGAAATTCTGTCTAGTTGAATAAGGACGCAAAAACGTATGGAAACAACAAAAGAATTAAAAACTGTCAGTTAGTGTGAGCAAAAATGATAAGAAAGGCTGATTTCAATACCAGACACATATAACTGTAAAGAAACTGGCGTCTGCTGTGTCGACAAGGTTTTCATCTACATATGCCAGTGGGACGTTATTTCCCGAAATGAATAACATTAAAATTGTCGCTAAGAAACCGTTTTTCAGGTGACTAGGGATCAGATTACATCCTGCTAAAACTTACATAGCATGCTGCACGTATAAATTATTTCGCTTCGAATTTCCAACAGCAAATTTTCTTTCGTTTAGGTAAGATTAAGATGTTTATTGTATGACTGCTATGTAAAAGACCTATTTCTGGTTGCAAATAAAGAGAACAGGTTCGGAAGTATTTCGTTTTTCTTTTCATTGCTGAGTAGAACTCAAATTTCTATGAAGTGTAAAATCCTAAATTATGCATCTATTTATGTATCATATGTTTAAACCTGTACAAAGTACGCAAGAACACGAACAGTGATATTCTTTATCCAAACTTAGTTCTACGATTAGCTTCTTGGCACGCCACACCGGCATTAAACATGTCTTTGGAAAAAAAAGGCACGTAGGCATACAAAGATTCGCAAGCCCTGGTGTAGACAGTACCTTTATTGACACGTGCAAAATTGCCGACCTAAACTGTTGTTGTGATGATTTGTAACAGGACAAAAATTACCCATTTATCGTCAATAATGGGTAATTTTTGTCCTGTTTTGTAAGTTGTAATACCGCAGCCGATTACAATATTTTATAATTTCCAGTATGGTTATGATGCCATTAATCTGTATTTCATATTGTTTTTAATCTGTATTTCACTACAATATGAAATACAGATTAAAGGCATCATAACCATACTGGAAATTATAAAATATTGTAATCGGCTGCGGTATTACAACTTACAAAACAGGACAAAAATTACCCATTATTGACGATAGATACAATCCTTAACCACCATTAACAGCTGCGTATTCCTTTGCTTCTAGAGGATATGTAAGGTTGTCCATTAATTCTTGGTTCGTGTAGCGAACAGACAACACCACTTACGAGTTTCTCAGAAAACTCATTTTCTGGTCCTTCCTTCCTTCCTTCCTTCCTTCTTGCTTCCTTCCTTCGCCTCCTCGCTAACTTTCGACACAACACTGAAACCTGAACCGCTGGCAGTTCTTGCGGTAATCAATCATGCGAAGCCAAACACCGTCCCCGGTGTAGAGCAGGTTTTCCGTTCGGTCGCTCTCGACCTCTTACGTGACGGACCTCATTCACTTCGATACGTCTTAGAGCTGTAACGAGTAGGTGGGGTTTTCTATTCGTGACGGTAAAAGAAAGATAATACCGTTGGTTGGTTGGTTGGTTGGTTGGTTGGTTGTTTCGGGGAAGGAGACCAGACAGCGAGGTCATCGGTCTCATCGGATTAGGGAAGGACGGGGAAGGAAGTTGGCCGTGCCCTTTGAAAAGAACCATCCCGGCATTTGCCTGGAGCGATTTAGGGAAGTCACGGAAAACCTAAATCAGGATGGTCGGACGCGGGATTGAACCGTCGTCCTCCCGAATGCGAGTCCAGTGTCTAACCACTGCGCCACCTCGCTCGGTAATACCGTTCGTAGACCAGGATTTATACTTAAAGAAATGGCACGGTTTTTAATGCAATCAGATTTATAGCAAAGTACGTACTTCGCCAATTCTTATTGGATAGTGTTTCATTACCGAATGGAATTATGTCATGCCAAAGCCATAATATATTACACCGTTTGTAGCACTGTTATTAGAATATTGAAATTTCTAATGAGAAATTATGCTATTTGTAGCTTCAACATATGCTTTAAGACCAAGAAATCGACGCTACGCAAAGAATTATCCTAATGAAACGGATATAGGTGCATGTGATGTAGATGTACTGACAAACAGATAAATATTGAAAGATTTAAGAGAAATATTTTCACAAATTGAGAAGGTCAGTATGGAGTTTTTGTACCTCTGGATCTAATGTGAACGGGTATTCGATTTGGCATTGACTGACAGAGTTATTGGATATCCTCCTAAGGAACAGTGTACAAAATTCTGTCCAAATAGTGCGTTAGATCGTCAAAACCCCGAGCTGGTTCGAGGGCACTTCGCCTAGTGCTCCAAACATTCTCAATTGGGGAGAGATTCGGGAACTTTGCTAGCCAATGCGTGGTTTCGCAAGCACAAAGACAAGCGGCAGAAACCCTCACTGTGTGCGGACTGGATATTATCGTGCTGAAATACGACCCAAGCATGGCTTATCATGGAGAGCAACAACATGGGGTATAGAATATCGTCAAGCAACGCCCTGCTGTAAGGCAGCTTCGAATGATAACCAAAGAGCTCAGGGTATGAGAAGAAATGGAACCTAGACGACTACTCATGATTTGCTGGTTTTATGGAGGGTGACAGGTTGTTGCATTTTGTTGCCCTTCATGGCAACTAATTTAGGATTTAGACGTCAGTAAATAATCACAGCCCACACACGGCGATAGTTTCTACTTCGTACTTCGTACTTGTGAAATCTTACCTTGACCCAGAACGAAGCCGGATATCCCCGCAGCTTAGAAAGTTATTAACAGGGCAGGGCAGCGCATGGCCCTCCTACCATCTCGGGATTTTGACTATCAAACGAAAGCTGGGCAGTATTTGGCACGCCGTCCATTAATGCTAAGCCAAATAACTGCTTGCATAAAGGCCGAGGATCACCAGTGTGGCGTCGACCTGCTCAGTTTATGATGATTTTCTCTTGGGTAAATCATCCAGTTTTTCTGAAACTTCAATCATTTGTTTGTTTGTATATGTGCATAGCGTAACCGATTCCTTCCCGTTCGAACAATTCCTCCCTGGTGTGTTGCTTATTTTGTCTTGGAGTGTATATGTTACACTGGATTGAAAGTATAGAATTAAGCTGTTGATGAGACACATGAAATAATGTGTTTCAAGGAGGGCTATGCATAGCGCACATAACGTCATAACGTAGCAAATTCTTACACTGCCATGAAGCCGGGAGGACGGCAGATTTTGGTTCTCTCGCCGCCACAACTGATGCTGCCTACTGGCCTACTTGTCTAACTTTGCATGCAATACATTACACATACTCCATGTGAATCTGAAGAAGTATTATGAATTATTAATAGATGTTTTTCGCACTCAGTGTACCAAATTCTATGGATAACACAATCATACTGTTAAAATTTCGAATCAATAACTTCAATATTTTCGGAGATACAGATTTTTCCCTAAAACGCACAATAACCGTGCTGGCATTGTGAAACCGAGTTAGGGACTGTAATGTGTTCTTCTATAGTATCAGCTGAAATTAAAACGAAGAGGACAGGTTCATATAATCAAATTTTCAGAAATTTTCTTTAGCTTCATTACACAGATTTCTGACATAGTTAAAAGTACTTTGGAAAATTATTGTTTCATTCCGTTTGGTTTTTTGAGTGATTTGGAGAGAGTGAGTGAAGGACATACGTAACTATTAATGTGATAGTTTATTAAAACTTTGTAAATACACGTGTGAGAAATGTGTTGTTCAATAGGGGAATTTGTGACTTATGTCCGAGCAAGCCCGAAGGGGCATTGGGTATTAAATTTGTTAGTAATTTATGTTATGGAAAGGAATTGCGTTTCATGTTCATTAACTTTCATTTCGTTCCGGACTGACGAGATTTCTAGCGTAAATTTCTTTTAACAATCTGATTGGATGACATTGGAAATACTGCGAGTATGGAAGCACACAAGATGATCTAATTGATTGCTTAACACACTAGCCAATAGCCACTCTGCATTTCCCTGACGTTAGAATAGGGCTTTTGGCCTCAGATCTATGAGTCGATGTAGTCGCTCGGGAACCATCTTCTGCTAAACACCTTTGTTACTCCGCGCTGATCAAATTTCTACCAAAATGAAGTATTCTGTGTGATTCTGAGTGGTGTATTTAGGGTGATATTCGAGTGTGAACATTTCATGTCGTCTATAAACTTCGCGTGGCGTGTTTCGTGCAGATAATGCGATATTATGGCGACCTTTACAAAAAGCTTAATGAACGACTGAAAGTGTTAAGTGACAAGTTATCGTGGGTCACTGAGTGGTTAGCACGTTTAAAATATCGGGTCGGGTTATACTTCTTCTAGCTGCTTTCGCGTGTGACCTTCTAACAATGACAATCAGTAAAATGGCGAGATTGATATTATATATTATGTGTCCTTTCGAACTCATATAAGGAAGCTGGAGAGATCTGGAGACGTGAATAAAAGTCTCAGACTATTCTTTCCACCAACAAGTCCTCTTCTACAGTTGTCCCCAGAGCAAAAGACAGCTCGTTGGTCGTGGGATCTTCTTCGGCGGAGGCTGCTGTCATGTCGAACCTGTGATCGGGCTTTTTATGGGACGCAACATGACCAGGGTTACTCTCTGTATGTACAGATGGCAAGATCTGTAGTACTGACAATGATGGTAGGCGACACTTCTCATTAATGTATCCTGTTTGGTTATTATTTAAATGTTCAGACATTTTGCACAGTCTGTTACTACATTTGACGTAGCTTCCTTAATTGTATGGTAACTTTTCTATCCAGCTTCCGATATAGAGTACAACATGTTCACCCTAGGCAGTTACGCATCCGACCCCGAAGGACGCCCGAAACAGTGTAATTAGCACAGTGTAATTTACTCCGTCTCCCGGGCGCACCAAAGCGACCCGAAGATGTCCGAAGCACTTCTGTTGCAATATCGTTACTCTTATCTCAAAACTAGTGAAATTCAATAAACAAAAACACTGACTCTTAGGGTAACCATGGGAGATTGCCATACTAAAAACTGGTTAAATACAATGAAAAGTATGTAAATAATTAATAACAGAAGTTCGCGTTTTGGCGCCTATCACCCGAATGTGCCGACCAATCAGAAGCAAGTCCATTACAACCGGTGGACTCTCCCACGGGACTGGTAGATACTGTACCATCTGTCGCTTGTACCTCACTCCACTTCTGTACCATAAGCTACTTCACGTGTATCAAGCTGCATGAAGGAGAGATTCTACCAAAATAAACTACTGACGGCCACAGTCGGGAACATCACAGTATCGAGATACTAAATATGGCCTTCATAGCCATTTTCTGTGCTATAACATAATAAACCAACATACTGGAAATTTTAGACTTTTTTTTTCAAACTAGTTACGCAAGAATTCCGAACTCTCGATAGTTTAGCTAACTTCCTGCTACTGCCCATGGACAGGAATTATGTGGCCTTTTCGTGGTTGGTATTTAGCCGAATTTTATCAATACTGCTTTTTTCGGCTAAACCACTATCTTAACACCGCAAAGTGAAGGGGCAGATACCCTGAAACCGATCCAGGTAGGTGGACTGACTGTTTAACAGATCAAACTGCCTCGCCGCAACGTGTCAGAAAATAGAGGGTGATTGAGAGAGATTGGCACGAGTTCACCAGACTGTATTTTTTACATTAATGGAGTTAGAAACATGGCGTTAGTTTTAACTTACACATGGAAACTAAAGACTTACGTACTTCGTACCAGTCGTAAGTTGCCAATTCTTGTGATCGACGGCAGCGGGTCTTCCCTGGTACATCTAGTTGGTCCGGCTTCGGCACTTAAGGATGTGAATGTGACGGAAATCTCGCTTTTTGCACAATTGGTACAACATGCCGAGAATTTCGTTTTTCAAGAGAAAGTGCGTCCATCGCAGATGTATGAACGTGAAAGAACCTCTTTGACGAAATGTTGCTTCTTAAATAGGCCGTCCATAAGAGGCATACGGATATCGTTTTGCATCATTTGTCTGCAAGGCCAACTAATCCGACGGTATAAGAGGTTTTTGTGCGGTTTTATGAAAGGGCCCGTGTGCTTGCAGCCGTTTACTAAGACTTCAGGTGAATTACGTCGCAACACAGCACCAAAAAAGAATTCAGAATTCATGTTCGACTGGATGGTATGTCATCCATCCGGTAGGTGGAAGTTAAATTCTAACATAGACCCGAAGTGTACTGGTAAGCAGCAGTCCAAGTTACTATGTGGAGTAAGTGGTAGAGTTTTGTAATGTTGAATGGCTCTTATGATAACAATCACAATGTAGTCAAATGCGTAAGTTACATTTTATTCCAGTTTTACATTCTAATTCATTCTAGAACATGCTGTACAATCAGAAGAATCTTTTAGGAGCACCCTTGTGGCTGTAAATGGGGAGAATGAGAGAGAGATGCGGCTACACTGCACTCGTAACAGCCATTATCGCACAGATGGCAGGCGCGGTTTAGCAATCCGTGGACACCACGAAACATCTATCTGTTAGAGCGTCATAATGATCGATGACCGCACGTGGCTATACGCAACTCGCGGCGATTCCATGCCTCTCGGAAAGCTCGATAGCATCCCAGACGTGCTGAACACGACTGTGAATATTCGGGAACGATTATGTGGTGATTCGTCCAATTGAAGATTAAGGTTACCCGCGGGGTCGTTTTGGTGAACTGACCGATGTGCATGTTATGCCAACAGGTCCCTGAGTCATACGCTAGATAACGCAGACGGATTACTGATGGTTCAAATGGCTCTGAGCACTATGGGACTTAACATCGGAGGTCATCAGTCCCCTATAAGTTAGAACTACTTAAACCTATCTAGCCTAAGGACATCACACACATCCATGCCCGAGGTTGGATTCGAACCTGCGACCGTAGCTGTAGCACGGCTCCACGGATTACTGCTTCCCCTTCCCCTTCCCCTTTCCTCCACTAAATGCATATTTTTTATTTATAAGTCTTCCAGATAGCTGGATGCTGATCTGTTTTTTTTTTTCCTATTATGTGTTGTGTACCGTCACAAATCCCTTAAAATCTGTTACTTGCACCCTTTTCGTTATTTACTCTACTATTATCACCTCTATGGCTACTCACAGTGAGCAATTGGGTACTCCTGAATTTACGTAATTTATGTCCCACTAACGTGTTCCTTCTTCAGGGAAGAACCTTCCATACCCCTACTTCCTTTTCTACTCTTTTGAGTGTTTCGCATACTATCTGCCAACTTTGAACGTTCTTCGATGGTATCACATTACAAATGCTTTCTGATATCTGAAGATCCTCGTTTCTAATCCATACAATGTTCCGCCTCAGGCGTACACTTTCAGTTCCTCTATTCATTTACATTTTGGTAGACAATGTATGTAGAGCTGTTAAACTGTCGTTTGTTTCTAACTACTGCTGATATCCTTGTTACTTCGGCCTCATTCATGGACTTCCTTCCTAGGTAGGGCAATTGTTGCACTTCTTTCAATACTGTGTTGTTTCAAATATGATGCTAAAGAAGTCATTAATTAACTTTATGTAAACTACCCTGGAAATATATTTCATGCATCTCAAGGTGTCCAACTGCGCCTTGGGCAAATGATGTAAGTTTTGTTACCTGGTTTAAAAGGACATATCTTTGACAGATATTAACGAAGGACGTATGAGATCATGTTGAAAGATATGTGCAGTCTCCAAAGTGCTGAATACGCCACTGAAGAAAACGACATTGACTGCATGCAAGCCGACTTTGTTAATCTTACATTACTCGTTTTGGACAAAGTCATCAATAGATCTCTGCAGAAAACAGGATATATATATATATATATATATATATATATATACTCCTGGAAATTGAAATAAGAACACCGTGAATTCATTGTCCCAGGAAGGGGAAACTTTATTGACACATTCCTGGGGTCAGATACATCACATGATCACACTGACAGAACCACAGGCACATACACACAGGCAACATAGCATGCACAATGTCGGCACTAGTACAGTGTATATCCACCTTTCGCAGCAATGCAAGCTGCTATTCTCCCATGGAGACGATCGTAGAGATGCTGGATGTAGTCCTGTGGAACGGCTTGCCATGCCATTTTCACCTGGCGCCTCAGTTGGACCAGCGTTCGTGCTGGACGTGCAGACCGCGTGAGACGACGCTTCATCCAGTACTGTGGAGACCTCACGCCCCACGTGTTGAGCAATTCGGCGGTACGTCCACCCGGCCTCCCGCATGCCCACTATACGCCCTCGCTCAAAGTCCGTCAACTGCACATACGGTTCACGTCCACGCTGTCGCGGCATGCTACCAGTGTTAAGGACTGCGATGGAGCTCCGTATGCCACGGCAAACTGGCTGACACTGACGGCGGCGGTGCACAAATGCTGCGCAGCTAGCGCCATTCGACGGCCAACACCGCGGTTCCTGGTGTGTCCGCTGTGCCGTGCGTGTGACCATTGCTTGTACAGCCCTCTCGCAGTGTCCGGAGCAAGTATGGTGGGTCTGACACACCGGTGTCAATGTGTTCTTTTTTCCATTTCCAGGAATATATATATATATATATATATATATATATATATATATATATATATATATATATATATATATATATATAACACCAAAGTAATGGGATACACAAAAATTTATCAGAAGCCAACACAGAATCTTTTGATTGATTTCGGCCAGCCGAATTGATTCAACGTTCATACGTACATAACAGAGAACATTCGTCAGTAAGTGCTACAGATGTCACTCCCGCTCTATTTTCAAACCACTGTGCTTTATCTCAGATCTTATAGCTAGCCAATATCGTGCAAGAAGTTGCCGAAAGTAATCGATGTTAATCTTCTCCCACCCACATGACGACGCTGTCAGTACAACACGAACCAACTACCTAGGTGCAGCTGAAAGAAGCCGAATGATGGACGGGACTTCCTGAAAGACGCTCAAGACCATAATTAATAATTTATGGAAGAAATAAAACCAATGAAATGCGGGAAACCATGGAAGTTTGCTTGACCATGTTTAGACAACTCCAAAAACACCGTACTTTACAAACGAATTCCTGGTGCACACGACGATGGTTAACGCGAATCCCATTACTATGAAAAGGAAACAGTCAGGTGGTTTGTGGATTCACTCTAAACCAAAAAGCCGAGACAGTGACTTCATTAAACATCATGTCAACCGCAGACTCACATTCCTAGATGCACAACAGAGTATGGAAATATATGTACTTACCCACCAAAATGAGATTATGTGTGAAATAAAACGGCACGACAAAGGCCTTTATTCCGTGAGTCTCATAGATTAAGCCATACGACCCCTGAGGAGTGCGAAAGTAGATAATTTGTAGCTGATTTCAGTGTGGGTGAAGTATCTGAATTAACAATTGAATGCCATCGAGTAAAACTTCAGGACCAGGCAAAAATCCCAATGAGTTTCGACAAAAATTCTAGGACTCCTTCAGGAACACTTTTACTGAAATTTTAAACGACGTAATTTTGTGGTGGATTGTACCTAACGAGAAATGAGAGGGCATAATTGTTCTCATCCAAAGAAAAGATAATTGAATCACTGAGAACATCTCCTGCCTATTACACTATTAACAATAATGAGCGTATGGCATTGGTGGCCGGGAGACCCCTCGCTGGGTGGTTCGGCCGCCGCTCCACAAGTTCTTTAACGCCACTACGGCGACTTGCGAGTGAATGAGGATGAAATGATGATGAAAGGCACACAACACCGAGTCTTCTCGAGGCAGAGAAAATCCCTGGCCAAGCCGGGAATCGAACCCGGGACCCCGTGCGCGGGAAGCGAGAACGCTACCGCAAGACCACGAACCGCGGACATTACGCTACTGAATGTATGATACAAAACATTCGCCAGAACTACTAACGGCAGAATGTCAACATTTCTTAAAACAGTAGTCAGAACACATCAGGTTTGCGTCCGCAGAAGGGCTATTACGGCAGCTCTTTCTCAGATTAAAGGCTTCTTTTTAGCAGTTGATCTACCCACGAAAAACGTGCGTCTTTTTCATCGACTTTCATAAAGCCTTTGGTCACGTTAGTTGTCAATACCTAATGCATGACGAGGTCCGGGGAAAGTAGATCGGTAGCAGAGTGAAATGAAAGTCACTCGGAATATGATCACTGTGATATTCGCTGTGGTAGAAGTTAATAAAAAGTAGAAGTTAATAAAAAGTTAACAAAATCTCTTTACATTCAGCGGAGTGTACCACAGGGCAGTTTTTGACTATACGTTAACAGATATAAGCTGATCAGATGCTAGTTGCCAGAGCATATACTGAAAACCTTGCTATCCAAATAAGACATGAAGACGAGATTACACCCGCGAGATATCAAACACAAAACAAGACAAAGATAAATACAGTGTTTCAGTGACCAGAAACGTGAAAGGCAAACATCATGGGATTCGACAACCTACATACTCGTATATTGTGAGCACTGTGACGGTAGGAAGCCACGGTACTAGATGAATAGGTCTAGTATGCAAGGATTGCTTTGTGGAGAGCGAGCGAGCGCCGCGCCATATTTGCAACGGTCGGTGGGATGTCTACGCCGCAGAGCGGCCGCGTGGCACGCAGCTTGGGGCATTGTTTGCTTTTTCGCGCATTACGCAAAAACTATGTAACTTGCGGTGAAGAACGAAGTGGCAGTGGATTGTGGTCAGCAATATGCACCTTCTGAAGGATCGATCTTTATTTTAAGTCACGAGACGCGAAAGTTATAGTAACTTTGAAATTGTTTAATATCACGAATACTGACAAATATATAAAAATAGTAAATAACAACTTACAGAGATCAGCGAGCACTCATTAAAAACGTCTCGTCATAGCAGATCGACTGCAGTTGTCATATGTTAAGATTCATAAATAATTAAGCTCGTAAAAAGCAATAAACAAAGTTTGATGGGAAATTGTTTATAAAATTCAATAGAAAATTCATGACGTAAAGAACGGCACTAAATAATATTTCGGGTGCAATCACACATATTTTCAACTAGTTAAGTTACACTATACACTTAATCATCATCATTAACTTACAATAGTTTTAATTGTTTGCAAATTATTATTAACATTTATCGCCCATAATTAATTAATTATTATAGATATGAATATTTTGAGCAGCTCAATGTGTAGATCGCTATAGATTACGTCTAAAAACAGTGCTATATGCAGTTCTATGTTAAAACTTTGCAGCACAGATGTAAAGAAACAAATTTGCGCTAAGTGGCGAAATTTTGCAAAAACTTAAAAATTAATTTACGGGCGATAGAATAATCCTAGAAATTAATGTAACATAGTAAACAAGATGTACTTTTTAGTGCAGTTCCAATGGTGTACTTATTTCTCTTGAGGGATATATATGTCAAAATTTTTAACCTTAACTGGTGAGATTGATACATGCATAGCCAGGGGGGGAGGGGGTAGACATCCGAGCCGATATATCGGAGCGGCCATCTTGTCCAGTGGGTCAGTCATCGGTCAGTGGTTCGACAGTCGGTGAGTGTGTGGGTCGCGGAGTTGGCCAGTGTGTGGCCCATGTGGTCGTTTGACTCAGAGTTTTTCGCACCGATTTATTTCGACAAAGACTACTGTTTAATACTGCAAGTGTGCAAGCATATATTTGGTGAACTGGAAGTGCTACGATTATTTCTGTGATTACGAATTACGAGGCATACATCGGCGTAAGTGAACATATGGCGATCTGTGATTTCGCGCCAAAACTGTTGGAACAAAGAGGACAGTGGGACTTGGGGTTCTGTTCGAGTTGATTGAGTAACTTTAGATTATAGCAGCCTACATTACTGCTGTTGGGGGCTCGGAGTCAAATTATTACTAAAGTAAAACGGTAAACTGTGTCACCAGTGCTAATTTCATTGTGTGAAAGTAAAGGACGATGCCAGTAAATAGTTATGATAAAAACTTAATTGAACTGTGTCGTGAAAAATAATTTTGCTATAATAATCGCCTAATTTTTGTTTCCTAGCATAAACAGTACTCATGTCTGAATGAATTTTAATTCAAAAACTATAATTAATGCGCTGGTGTGGAACAGTGTACTAATGCAGCAAGTGTGGAAACCATCCCCTCATACTTACGTGAGAGCCAAAATTTGCACTAACATTTTTTTAACGAACATTTGTATATGCACATTCGTGTGAACTCTTCAACCGCACTTATTTTACGCCCCGTCGCAGCACGAGTTACCGACAATAACAGAACGTTGGAAATCATATTACATGGATGTTATCTAAAGACGGCAGCCAAAAACTGCAGACCTGCAAGTGGTTTATGCGTAAAATAACTGGCGCGCCATGAACCTAAAAAAAATAACAATGAAGACCTCTGTATTTTCCAAAGGAAACTCTGTTGCAGAGTTCTTTCCAGTTCCAAAAATGCAAGGCAACAGGATGATACGATGCATATAGACGGGAAAAATGTTAGAGATGACTTCTGATATGCTAGCCAAATCGAAGGAGTCTGGTGCGCTACGTCTTGTTCACATCAACGGAAGATCAGCGATGTTATTCATCAAGAGAGTAATAACACTGCTAAACGGATGTCCAGGCTATATCACAACAAATTTTTCCCAAGCTGTGAGCCCAAAAAGAATGCAGCCGCGATCAACATGAGAAAAATAACCATAGTTTAAAATATATTAGAGAATTCTACCTGCGGCCAGTTACATAGATGCTAGTCTCCTAAAGAGGAACCATTTAACTAGAAGACATTTTGAAAATAAATGGAAACAGACTGAGAGACTTAACAATAGACATCACAAAAAACCGGCCACCGACTAGCAGAATGTACGTACAAACGTAACCCTTAAAATGCATGCATCCGACGTTACATCAGCATGGTACAGGGTTGTTAAAAATACTTTCGCAGTTATTGACACAAATAAATGCCAGTGTTGTGGATTGGTGAACTCATTTCCTCACCGTTTCATTTACTGCGGTTATTTACGCAAATGGAGATGTACCAGGAATAGAGATGACGTGCTGTCCTATTACACGAGAGACGTCCGACATGGCCCGCATCCAAGCTGTATTCTGGCTCAAAACATGACGTCTAATATAGCTATTAGGAAATTAAATCAGGTTAATAAAATAAGACGAGGTGGTAACTTCACGAACTTCATTACCTGTATTGGAATGGCCTACTGGAGAACCATAAGGATAGGCAACTCCAAAAATTATTTGGCAAGATACTGGAAATAAAATTTTAACATAATTGAAATAGGACAGTCCATTGTAAACCGAAGCCAGTGAGGAAGAGTACAATCTGCTTACAAGAAAAAATGTAACTGTTAAGACAAATAAAGTTTAACACTCAAAGATTCTCTCTTTATTTTGATATTTTTTTATTATTTACCTATCAGTATATGCATTTTTATTGTCTTTCTTCACGTATGAATCACCAAGCAGTGATCTTCTATTTAGCTCATTTAGACTATAGGTAAATATGTTTAAATCTAAGATAATATATTAGTAGGGCATTTTCGCTCATTTTGGATTTTCAGTAATCTTGGCTGGGTCTTTTGACTGAAATACCCATTTTCCCTATATGACATAGTTTTCAACTTCAATTGACGATGATTTTTGTTAATCAGAAGAAAAGTCGAGCTAAAGTGACTTCAGAACGTCGTTGCTTGCGTATTCGACTCTACACAGAATATTTTGCAAAGTATTTCAAATTCCTCAAGTCCGACTCGGTAGCTGCACGGTCACCGCAGCCGATTGCTAACCACAGAGGCCCAAGCTCGATTCCCGGCTGGATCGGAGGTTCTCTCAGTTTCGGGACTAGGTATTGTGTTGTCCTGGGTTTGTCTCGTCATACCTGACATGAAACTGTTGAGATAGCTGTACAGGCACGTCCCGAAATCCACCTCGGCTAGAACATGTTTTTTTTTTTTTTTTTTTTCTCCACATGTATCCACCAGAGACACGATGCACAAACACTTAAAATAAAAATACACAAAGAACACAGTTTCCATGGCGTTCATGATTATATCTCTCAGTTTAACTAAATTAATTGAAATAAAAGAAACACGCAAATGACCCAACACTAAAGCATACTGTCGTGGGAGCGGCTGACAATGAAGGGGAAAAAATCTTTCGAACTATCTAAACTTAGCATTTGTAAACCATCGCCTAAAACTGAGCCACTGATTAAAATGCGCAAGTGCCAGATGATAAGAGTTCCTGATGGTGAGGCGATGGTTTGTCTCCCGCTCAAACCATCATTTTTGTAGTATCACTGCAAATTCCGTGTTCTTCAAAAAATTTTCTCCTACGCTATTCGTTCTTGCTATATTAGCAACGCCTCATCGCTACGCAAGTTAACTGCCAAATGTTGCCTATCTCTGTGTCTGCGGCTCGAAGCGTAGAGGTGCAAAGTAGTTCGGGGTACCTCATCAGATTGTGTGTATAAGGGACTTCGCAAATCACGACAGGCACACATTCTTAGGAAAAGTATGCGTTTCTTCGTTTCTTGCCGATAGTGATGTTTGTTCTAATGCTTAAATTTAATTAAAAATAGTAGACAGTCAAGTAACATGTAAATCACTAAAACTTCATGCAAATACACACGGTTTCTTTAATTATGCTTCTTCTCAAATGTCGTATCAATCGAATAATATGACCAGTGATGACAAAAATAGGTTAAAATTAAATCTTAAGCGGGAGTCGAACCGTCACTTCATACACGTTTGCCTTACGCAGCTCGAATGCTAACCGACTGACGACCACGACTTTTTACTTCCGGCATCTTCGCACTGCTACATCAGTTACATACTACATACGTAAAACTTCTCTTGTAACTTACCCGCAACTGGCACAGTAGTGCACCTTACGACTTGCCCATTATGTTTTTTTAATGGACAACAAAAAGTGCACAAAGTTTGAAGTAAATCTCTGATCCCAACGTCGTGGCCGCCCCTTGTAAGTTTTCTATTCTTCAGCAACTGAAAAATGTCAATAACCACAAGGTGAGTAAGTAGCTATTCCTGTGACTTCGGAAATGACAACGAGTGGACTGGCTGCGGTTGCTGGAACGTCAGGTACGCCATCGTCATTGTCGTCACCAAAGTTCTCTCGTGTGAAGGTTGATGTGGTTGTAACTGGAAGGGAAATCACCACAAGTAAAAAGAGCTAAACAGTAATCTTGATCTCCTCGGCACGCAAAAATGATTCGGATGCCGAAGGAAAAGCCACGAAAGAGGTAGAAGAAAATTAATACTCACAAGGAAAATATATAAACATGGCGACGAAGCATAAATTATTGGAAAGACCACAGCGTCTCAAAAGAAGTAGAAAAGACATCATTCTTCGACGTCACGAAGAAAAGACTGTCCAGAAGAAGCGTGCATATTGCGTAATAGGATGAGGAAGAAGACTAACATTTCGACTGCTATTTCGTAAGTAAAGCTGAATAAATATTCTGCCATGTGTGAAATTTTCAACTTTCTTTCGCGATTAGTTTGTGTGTTACTAAATTTGAAATCATCACATTGCTTTGAAACACTCTGCAGTACTCTTAAAGGTTTCTAATACGCTACTGGCCATTACAATCGCTACACCGAGAAGAAATGTAGATGATAAACGGGCATTCATTGGACAAATATATTATACTAGAACTGACATGTGGTTACATTTTCACGCAATTTGGGTGCATAGATCCTGAGAAATCAGTACCCAGAACAAACACTTCTGGCCGTAATAACGGCTTTGATACCCCTGGGCATTGAGTCAAACAGACCTTGGATGGGGTGTAGAGGTACAGCTGCCCATGCAGCTTCAACACGATACCACAGTTCTTCCAGAGTGGTGACTGGCGCATTGTGACGAGCCAGTTGCTCGGCCACCAATGACCAGACGTTTTCAGTTGGTGAGAGATATGGAGAATGTGCTGGCCAGGCCAGCAGTCGAACATTTTCTGTATCCAGATAGACCCGTACAGGACCTGCAACATGCGGTCGTGCATTATCCTGCTGAAATGGTTTCGCAGAGATCGAATGAAGGGTAGAGCCACGGGTCTTAACACATCTGAAATGTAAAGTCCACTGTTCAAAGTGCCGTCGATGCGAAGAAGATGAGACCGAGACGTGTAACCAATGGCACCCCATACCATCTCGCCGGGTGATACGCCAGTATGGCGAT
Source organism: Schistocerca nitens (assembly GCF_023898315.1). Classification (NCBI taxonomy): domain Eukaryota; kingdom Metazoa; phylum Arthropoda; class Insecta; order Orthoptera; family Acrididae; genus Schistocerca; species Schistocerca nitens. Next base: position 100,056,630 of record NC_064619.1, read on the forward strand.
GACGAATATACGGTTCCTATGTGCGTTCACCGCGATGTCACCAAACACGGATGCGACCATCATGACGCTGTAAACAGAACCTGGATTCTTCCAAAAAAAATGACATTTTGCGTAGCACGTCATCTTCGCGGTGTAGCAATTTTAATATGCAGTAGTGTAATTTATATGAATTAAAACTTAAGGCAGCCGGTTTTGTCCTATTTTCCCCTATTACGAAGGCCCTAGATTACTGTCTTCAAGTAGAACACTCGGCTTCGGAATGTGCTCTATTTGGTAACTTCGTGCGCGATTAAAACGGTATGCTAATCCCGGGCTCGAGCCTGTAACCTTGTTTGCTGTAGCTCCGAATCTGCGTGTTCAGATTCAAGACAGTACTAGACGGTAGGCGAAATAGAGCAAAACCGGCTACCTCAACGTTTAATTAATATAAATTACGTTCAGTGATCAACATACTTGAAAGTTAAGATTAGACTGTTAATATCTCTTACATCGCATCTGGCACCTCTTCGTCCGAAGCAAATCGATGGCCACGAATCTCTTTCTTCGGGGCAGCAAAAATATTTGCATCGCATGGGGACAGTTTTGGACTGTATGGATGATGTTAAGGGCTTCCCAGAACAATTTCAGCAGCGTAGTCGAATCAGCTTGTGAGCAGCAAAGGCCGCACACACGTTGCTAACATGGTTTCGTGTACGCTGGACAAGATCCTCTGTTAAGACCTTACACAACCTCCGTAGAGTCCAGATATCTACCCACGCATTTTCCGCACTATTGTTGCCCAGAAGGAAGATATTCGTGGCTGTCTATTTGATTCAAACGAATAGGTGTACGTCTGGGTGCAATCTTCAGGCAACCGCAAACATATTCATGAAGGCACCGACCGTCAGCGTCTCACACAGCAATAGATGTCTTAACAGTTATGGCATTTCGTTTTGAAATAATGAAGAGTTTACTTATTTTCTCCACCTATCTTATTTTCATTTCACTTGCCAATATAGAACATTCTCACCTACACTGCCAACCTGCGGCAGCAGCATATTACATCAGTGAGTCGGTCCACACCGCGAAGCACCAAGGACAGAGATAGTTCTACTATCCGGCGTACTCACATATTCAAGGATAGTGACTGTCTTTGGTCGATAGTACTTGCAGAAACATCTTCGCAAAGTCCAGAATGAGATTTTCACTCTGCAGTGCAGTGTTCGCTAATATGAAACTTCCTGGCAGATTAAAACTGTGTGCCGGACCGAGACTTGAACTTGGGACCTTTCCCTTTCGCGAGCAAGTGCTCTACCATCTGAGCCACGCAAGCACAACTCACACCCCGTCCTCTGCCAGTATCTCGTCTCCTACGTTACAAACTTTACAGAAGCTCTCCTGCGAACCTTGCAGAACTAGCACACCTGAAAGAAAGGTTATTGCGGAGACATGGCTTAGCCACAGCCTGGGGGATGTTTCCAGAATGAGATTTTCACTCTGCAGCAGAGTGTGCGCTGTCATGAAACTTTCTGGCAGATTAAAACTGTGTGCCGCACCGAGATTTGAACACGGGACCTTTGCCTTTTGCGGGAAAGTGATCCAACACTTGCCCACGAAAGGAAAAAGTCCCGAGTTCGAGCCTCGGTCCGGCACACAGTTTTAATCAGCCAGGAAGTTTCAACTTCGCAAAGTACCTGCTACGCATGGCTCGTGAGATACAGTTAAAATATAATTGGGAAAAAAAACTGTACAGCGAGACCAATGCTTAAAATGTTATACGTAGATTCAACTGGATATGGGTTCAAATGATGGATACTAGCCAGACGGCTGCAACAAAGAAATCTTCTGACTGAAAACCATAACAATAAAAATCACATCACTAAAAATGTTCATGGAAGTTTGATCTATCAGTACTTGGAAATTTAATCTACAGAATACTATAACAAAAGCGACTGTAACGAGTGACATATTATCGTAATTATAGTGCGCATTTTCCACACTGTCTTTTGAGAACAACAAGAGTCCCGTGAGTTGTGCAGACTATCTAAACTTTTTACTCCTATCCGGCTTCTGCGTGAAGCTTGAAATTGAACAGAAGTTCGTATAAACCGTGAGAACGCGTACCTCGACACATTAACGTTGCCAGTACTATAATTTGCATTCACACGTGGGTATTCAAGCAGAACAGAATGCACCTGTGCAGTTTATAGTATTCGCGGCCCGATGAAGAAGTGGTTCCTAGGAAAAAGTACCCTGAATATAAAATGTAGGTATTAACTGACCAGTATGGGTCTAAGTAACGTTGTCTTGATTTCAAAGGTAAATTCTATCACAACAGCAGCAAACGTAATACATCACTGAACGAAATATTAAGAGATTTAAAATTCTACAGGCCACAAACAATCGTGGAAAAACTTCCCGGGAGATCAAAAATGTGTGCCAGACTGAGACTTGAGCCCTGAAGCTCACCTTTCTCAGGAAATATTCTTACCGTCGGAGCTACGACTAGTGACACGCCGTCACAACTTTACTTTCGCCATTAACTCTTCTCCTAATTTCCAGACTTCACAGAAGTTCTTCTGCACAGCTTTTCGCAAACTTTTATCCATGAAGACACTGACCGCCTTACCTCACAGTTTGATAAACGTAATAACAGTTAGACGATTACTTTCGAAATAATAAACAGGTTACTTATATTCTTCCGTCTGTCTCGTTTTAATTTGGATTAAGTCTGATATTTATAGAAATTATTTGAATGGATTGTTCATATGCAAGGGCTTCCCATAAAATCTATTGTGAGGTACTCGCATTTCACGGCTAAATTCTTCACTTACTTGTTCTGCTAAAATTGAATGAATTGGAGAAGTGAATCCCTTGCTCTGCTTGATGTCGTGAACGGTAGACTTTAACCTGGTTCCTTTCGTCATTTGATCCGAAACATAAAGTAGTCATTTAACTGACTCTTCTCTTCAGTTTTGTTTCCTCTATGATTTATGTAAGGAATTATATTCTTGTCTTTCTAATATATCCGACTTGCGTTTCACGGGACTTTGTGATGCTAAGGGTTCATGTGTTGTTGCATTCATTTGGACTATATGATTCACACTCAAATACTGTTTCGTATTTTAGCCTTCCTCATTGGGTTTACGTACAAGTTGGTGAACACTTTTTTCTGCCGCTTTTCCGTGATCGGATATTACGATGTTTTAGATTTATGCCAGTTAACTGGTGCATCTGATAAATTTGATCGACAATTTCATATCCCAAATAGCACCCACTGTTTTATCATCTCTTTATCTCCATTTCTGATGCATACAATTTTACCTAACCAGTTAGAAATTTACGATGTTCGCCAGTAGATGGACGCTGTGCGTAGACCCTAGCATTTCTTGGCAAACCATGCATATCAAAAGCTTTCAGATTGCAACATCGTTCAACCAACTTTAAGAAGCATTGCCAGCAGGCTATCAGTGCTTCAAATTTGACTGTTCTGATTACAATACCGTGCCTACCTCTCCCTCATTACTAAAATAGCTATAACACTTCACATCGACGGATCTTGTAACTGATGTTCATGTTCACTGACATTCTATGTCGGATACTACGCCTGATAATTTATGTCGGCGTGTGCTGCTCATATAACTTCTATGTCTCAGACCAAACTCAGTTTACGTTTATTAATGTGGTACTGGTACCACTGAAGGGACAGTTTGGAGCGATAATTTCCTCACATCAAGGTAATATACGATACGATACTGCGTGAAGAGTTTGACAGAGCACTGAAAGACCTGAGTCGAAACAAGGCCCCCGGAGAAGACAACAATTCCATTGGAACTACTGACGGCCTTGGGAGAGCCAGTCCTGACAAAACTCTACCATCTGGTGAGCAAGATGTATGAAACAGGCGAAATACCATCAGACTTCAAGAAGAATATAATAATTCCAATCCCAAAGAAAGCAGGTGTTGACAGATGTGAGAATTACCTAACAATCAGTTTAATAAGCCACAGCTGCAAAATACTAACACAAATTCTTTACAGACGAATGGAAACACTAGTAGAAGCCGACCTCGGGGAAGATCAGCTTGGATTCCGTAGAAATACTGGAACATGTGAGGCAATACTGACCTTACGACTTACCTTAGAAGAAAGATTAAGGAAAGGCAAACCTACGTTTCTAGCATTTGTAGACATAGAGAAAGCTTTTGACAATGTTGACTGGAATACTCTCTTTCAAATTCTAAAGGTGGCAGGGGTAAAATACAGGGAGCGAAAGGCTATTTACAATTTGTACAGAAACCAGATGGCAGTTATAAGAGTCGAGGGACATGAAAGGGAAGCAGTGGTTGGGAAGGGAGTAAGACAGGGTTGTAGCCTCTCCCCGATGTTATTCAATCTGTATATTGAGCAAGCAGTAAAGGAAACAAAAGGAAAATTCGGAGTAGGTATTAAAATCCATGGAGAAGAAAAAAGAACTTTAAGGTTCGCCGATGACATTGTAATTCTGTCAGAGACAGCAAAGGACTTGGAAGAGTAGTTGAACGGAATGGATGGTGTCTTCAAGGGAGGATATAAGATGAACATCAACAAAAGCAAAACGAGGATAATGGAATGTAGTCGAATTAAGTCGGGTGATGTTGAGGGTATTAGATTAGGAAATGAGTCACTTAAAGTAGTAAAGGAGTTTTGCTATTTGGGGAGCAAAATAACTGATGATGGTCGAAGTAGAGAGGATATAAAATGTAGACTGGCAATGGCAAGGAAAGCGTTTCTGAAAAAGAGAAATTTGTTAACATCGAGTATAGATTTAAGTGTCAGGAAGTCGTTTCTGAAAGTATTTGTATGGAGTGTAGCCCTGTATGGAAGTGAAACATGGACAATAAATAGTTTGGACAAGAAGAGAATAGAAGCTTTCGAAATGTGGTGCTACAGAAGAATGCTGAAGATTAGATGGGTAGATCACATAACTAATGAGGAGGTACTGAATAGGATCGGGGAGAAGAGGAGTTTGTGGCACAACTTGACCAGAAGAAGGGATCGGTTGGTAGGACATGTTCTGAGGCATCAAGGGATCACCAATTTAGTATTGGAGGGCAGCGTGGAGGGTAAAAATCGTAGGGGGAGACCAAGAGATGAATACACTAAGCAGATTCAGAAGGATGTAGGTTGCAGCAGGTACTGGGAGATGAAGAAGCTTGCACAGGATAGAGTAGCATGGAGAGCTGCATCAAACCAGTCTCAGGACTGAAGACCACAACAACAACAACAACAAGGTAATATAGGTTTAAATATAAACGTAAGCTTCTGCGGCAATTGTCACAGTCAATAAAATTTTTCTGGCTTTGTGACCGCATTGTGATTATTTAAAAGTACCGACGTTTCTGTCACTGTTGCAGGTGAACTTTTCAGGGTGTTTTTGTTTACCCTGAAGAAGGTCACTTGCGACAGTGACCGAAATGTCGGTAGTTCCACACATTGACAATACAGTCGCGTCCCCCCTGCGGGTCCGGGGATTAGAATAGGCCCGAGGTATTCCTGCCTGTCGTAAGAGGCGACTAAAAGGAGACCATCCCCCTCACGGGGGTAGTTAGCGCCTGCGTCCGGAGACGGACGGTTTCCCGACCTATAATCGTGGTCTTTTTGGTTTTTCACTTCTCGTTTCTTCATTCCTTTTGTTGGTTCCTTTCTTTGCTCTTCTCCACTTCACTGTCTTCCTTACTCTTTCCCTTGACTTCTCCTTGCCTTCTCATTGCCTTTTTCTCCTTGCCTTCTCATTGCCTTTTTCTCCTTGCCTTCTCATTGCCTTTTTCTCCTTGCCTTCTCATTGCCTCCTTCTCCTTGCTTTCTCATTGCCTTCTTCTCCTTGCCTTCTCTGGTCTCCGCCTCGGCGTTTGAGACAGTCTGTCCTCTTTCTCCCTCTCTCTTCTTTTTCCTCTTCTTCCTTCCTCCCTGTGCGTGTCTGAAGGCCGACCCACGCGTTCGCACGCGTAGCCGGTGACGGGGTAACGCGTAAGTCCCCGCCCTGGGTAGACATGTAAGGCACGCGCGTACCCCCTGGTAAAGGCCAGGCCCGGGGAGGGGTGATTGCCTGAGCTGATACCTTCTGACCATGCCGATTGGTCCCTCCGTCTGTTTCTCGGGAGGTGTGACCTGAGGTGTAAACATTCACCTAAGGCGGGAGTGCCCTCTGAGAGGGTCCCCACAAGGAAGGAGCGCGCCATCGGAGACGCTGGCAATCATGGGGGATTCCTCCGCAATGGATTCTACTCCATCGCTTTCGACTTCGACCCACAAACGGAAACGTGACCAGCCAACAGTGACAAAAATACTACCGCCTGCCCCACAGTTCCTCGTCGTTTCTCGATCTGAGGAAGGAAAGGATTTTTCCTCTGTCAACCCTTTCGTTATCCAGAAGGGCGTCGATGCCATAGCTGGATCTGTCAAATCTTGTACCAGGTTGCGTAACGGTACCCTATTACTCGAAACTGAGAGCGCCTTTCAGGCACAAAAACTGCTTCGGGCCACACTCCTTTACACATTCCCTGTCCGGGTGGAGGCTCACCGAACTTTGAATTCGTCTCGTGGTGTGGTCTATACTAGATCCCTCGACGGCTTGACTGACGAGGAGATTCAATCTTTCCTCGCTGAGCAGGGCGTGACGGCTGTCCATAGGGTCATGAAAAAGGTCAACAATGACCTTGTACCGACCCGGACACTTTTCTTAACCTTCGATAGTGTTAAGCTGCCATCGCGCATCAAGGCGGGCTACGAGGTCATTTCAGTTCGCCCCTATGTCCCGACACCTACGCGCTGCTACCAGTGTCAGCGTTTCAATCACACTCGACAGTCTTGTTCCAATGCGGCTAAATGTGTCACTTGTGGCAGGGATGCCCATGAGGGTGACTGTCCACCTCCGTCTCCTCGTTGTGTGAACTGTCAGGGTGACCATGCCGCATCCTCCCGCGACTGTCCTGTCTATAAGGAAGAACGCTGTATCCAGGAAATTCGAGTCAAAGAGAAAGTGTCCACCTCGGCTGCTCGCAAGCTATTGGCTAGTAGGAAGCCCACGCTGCTCCCAGCGGGGAAATACAGCACTGTCCTCGCCTCTCCTCGGACTACCCGGGAGGTAGCAACCCAGACATGCGATCTGACCTTCAGCACCACGGTCGTCCGTTCGGCCAGTGCTAAGATCGCGCGGTCGACGTCTCCTCTTCCTCCCATCACCCCACAGACACCAGCCACTTCCTCAGCTTCTGCTCAGTCGAAGACCCCGAAGTCAGATGCACGGGCCTTCAAGAAGGAACCATCCCGTGCAGACTTCCTCCGTTCCTCGACCTCCCAGCCTTCGACCGGTACTTCCACCAAACGTCCTTCTAAAAAGGCGCATAGGAAGCACAGTTCTCCTTCTCCGCCGCGGCGCCTTTCTTCTCCTGCGCCACCCAGCGGTTGCCGCCCCAGGCCGTCATCCGTTTCGCCTGGCCGCACCGCTGGTAGCCGAACATCTGGCCGTTCACCGGCGGAGGAAGCTCCCCCTCCCGGCCATCCTCCTGAGATGGCCGATGACCCTATAGACCCCATGGACGATGACTGTCTGCCTCCTGCTAGCGGCGGCAGTGCTCGCTCGAAGCCAGGCCCTAAGCGGCCTTCGAGGTGACCCCTTCTCTCATCTTCCTTTTCTTACGATGGCACTTATTAACTGGAATATTCGCAGCATTCGCTCCAACCGAGAGGACTTGAAGTTGCTGCTCCGCTCGCATCGTCCGCTCGTCGTAGCCCTCCAGGAAACGAAGCTACGCCCATGCGATCAAATTGCCTTGGCACACTACACCTCTGTGCGGTTTGACCTACCCCCTGTGGTAGGTATCCCAGCTCATGGAGGGGTTATGTTGCTGGTCCGGGATGATATTTACTACGATCCCATCACGTTGCACACCGGCCTGCAGGCAGTAGCCATCCGCATTACTCTCCCCACTTTCACGTTTTCCTTTTGTACCGTTTACGCTCCATCGTCATCTGCCGTTACCAGGGCAGACATGACGCAACTTATTACTCAGCTACCTGCACCATTTTTGTTAACTGGAGACTTCAATGCCCACCATCCTCTTTGGGGCTCTCCAGCATCCTGCCCGAGGGGCTCCTTGTTAGCGGACCTTTTCAACCAGCTCAATCTTGTCTGCCTCAATACTGGCGCCCCTACTTTTCTTTCGGACACATCTCATACCTATTCTCATTTAGACCTCTCTATATGTACTCCCCAACTTGCACGCCGGTTTGAGTGGTATGCACTTGCTGATGCATATTCGAGCGACCACTTCCCGTGTGTTATCCATCTCCTGCAGCATACTCCCTCTCCGTGCTCCTCTCGTTGGACCATCTCCAAGGCAGACTGGGGGCTCTTCTCTTCCAGGGCGACCTTTCAGGATCAAACCTTCACAAGCTGCGATCGTCAGGTCGCACACCTCACGGAAGTCATTCTCGCTGCTGCTGAATATTCCATCCCTCACCCTACTTCTTCTCCACGTCGCGTACCGGTCCCCTGGTGGACCGCAGCATGTAGGGACGCTTTACGTGCTCGTCGACGTGCTTTACGCACCTTTAAACGCCACCCTACAGTGGCGAATTGCATTAATTATAAACGATTACGTGCTCAGTGTCGTCGTATTATTACAGAAAGCAAGAAAGCCAGCTGGGCTGCTTTCACCAGCACCTTTAACAGTTCTACTCCTTCTTCTGTTGTCTGGGGTAGCCTGCGCCGGCTATCTGGCACTAAGGTCCACTCCCCAGTTTCTGGCTTGAAGGTCGCGAATGAAGTCCTTGTGGCCCCTGAGGCTGTCTCCAATGCCTTCGGCCGCTTTTTCGCCGAGGTTTCGAGCTCCGCTCATTACCACCCTGCCTTCCTCCCCCGCAAACAGGCAGAGGAGGCGAGGCCACCTAACTTCCGCTCCTCGAATCGTGAAGGTTATAATGCCCCATTCACCATGCGGGAACTGGAAAACGCACTTGGCCGATCACGGTCCTCCGCTCCAGGGCCTGATTCTATTCATATCCAGATGCTGAAGAACCTTTCTCCTGCGGGTAAAGGTTTTCTTCTTCGTACTTACAATCGCATCTGGATTGAGGGCCATGTTCCCGCATGCTGGCGCGAGTCTATTGTTGTCCCGATTCCTAAGCCGGGGAAGGACAAGCACTTGCCTTCCAGTTATCGACCTATCTCGCTTACCAGCTGTGTCTGTAAAGTGATGGAGCGAATGGTTAACTCTCGATTGGTTTGGCTGCTCGAGTCTCGACGCCTACTTACCAATGTACAATGTGGATTTCGAAGGCGCCGCTCTGCTGTCGACCATCTGGTTACCTTGTCGACCTTCATCATGAATAACTTCTTGCGGAAGCGCCCGACCGCGGCTGTGTTCTTTGATTTGGAGAAGGCTTACGACACCTGTTGGAGGGCGGGCATTCTCCGCACCATGCATACGTGGGGCTTTCGCGGTCGCCTCCCTCTTTTTATTCGTTCCTTTTTAATGGATAGACAGTTTCGGGTGCGTGTGGGTTCTGTCCTGTCCGACACCTTTCGCCAGGAGAATGGGGTGCCACAGGGCTCAGTTTTGAGCGTCGCTCTCTTCGCCATCGCGATCAATCCAATAATGGATTGCCTCCCAGCTGATGTATCAGGCTCCCTTTTCGTGGACGATTTTACCATCTATTGCAGCGCGCAGTGTCCACGTGTCCTGGAGCGCTGTCTTCAGCGTTCTCTTGACCGTCTTTACTCTTGGAGTGTCGCCAATGGCTTCCGTTTTTCTGCCGAGAAGACGGTCTGTATTAACTTCTGGCGCTACAAAGAGTTTCTCCCACCGTCCTTACGACTCGGTCCCGTTGCTCTCCCACTCGTGGAGACAATCAAATTTTTAGGCCTTACCTTTGACAGGAAACTTAGCTGGTCTCCACATGTGTCATATTTGGCCGCCCGTTGTACCCGTTCTTTAAATGTCCTCCGTGTTCTCAGTGGTATGTCGTGGGGAGCGGATCGAACCGTCCTACTTCGTCTATATCGGTCGATCGTCCGCTCCAAGCTGGATTATGGGAGCTTCGTATACTCCTCTGCACGGCCATCCATCTTACGCCGCCTCAACTCCATACAACATCGGGGTTTACGACTTGCGATCGGAGCATTTTATACCAGTCCCGTAGAGAGTCTTCATGCTGACGCTGGCGAATTGCCACTCACCTACCGGCGCGATATACTGCTTTGTCGGTATGCCTGTCGGCTACTGTCAATGCCCGACCATCCTTCTTATCGTTCTTTTTTTGACGACTCTCTTGACTTTCAATACGGGTTGTATGTCTCTGCCTTGCTACCCCCTGGAGTTCGCTTTCGTCGCCTCCTTCAACACCTTCATTTTTCACTCCCTGCAACCTTTCGAGTGGGCGAGAGCCGCACGCCACCTTGGCTCCAGGCTCAGGTCCGCGTTCACCTCGACCTCAGCTCGCTCCCAAAAGAGGTCACCCCCGGTTCGGTCTACCACTCCCGTTTTTTGGAACTTCGTTCGAAGTTCATCAACATGACTTTCATTTATACAGATGGCTCTAAGACCAATGACGGGGTCGGGTGTTCCTTTATTGTCGGGGCACAAAGTTTCCAATACCGGCTCCATGGCCATTGTTCGGTCTTCACAGCTGAGCTCTTTGCCCTCTACCAGGCTGTTCTGTACATCTGCCGCCACCGACATTCTGCTTATGTCATCTGCTCAGATTCCCTGAGCGTCATCCAGAGCCTCAGTGATCCGTACCCGGTTCACCCTTTCGTACACCGGATCCAACGCTCTCTTCAGCAGCTGGTGGACGTCGGTACGCCGGTTAGCTTTATGTGGGTTCCTGGCCATGTCGGTATCCCTGGGAACGAAGCTGCAGATGCCGCGGCCAAGGCTGCGGTCCTCCAGCCTCGGACAGCTGCTTCTTGTGTCCCTTCGTCCGATTTTAGCAGGGTCATTTGTCGGCGCGTTGTGTCGCTGTGGCATGCCGATTGGGCTGCACTTACCGACAACAAGCTTCGGGCCTTAAAACCTCTTCCCGTGGCTTGGACGTCCTCCTCACGCCCTTCTCGGCGGGAGGAGGTCGTTTTAGCAAGGTTAAGAATTGGACACTGCCGGTTCAGCCATCGCCATCTGCTGACGGCTGCGCCGGCGCCGTTCTGCCCATGTGGGCACTTGCTGACGGTTAGTCACATTTTAATGTCCTGTCCCGATCTTAAAACACTGCGCCTCGATCTTAACCTGCCTACTACTTTAGATGCCATTTTAGCGGATGACCCACGAGCAGCTGCTCGTGTTCTTTGTTTTATCAATTTGACAAACCTCGCTAAGGACATTTGATGATGTTTTTTAATCCTATGCCTGTCAGTCTGTATTTTATTGTGTTTTCCCTTTTAGTTGTTGTTGTCAACTTGTGCCTCGCGGTGCATTCTTAGAGTAGTCAGGGCGCTAATGACCATTGAAGTTGTGCGCCCGAAAACCACAAAAAAAAAAAAAAAAAAAATACAGTCGCAAACCCATAAAAAATTTAATTGGCAGATTAAGTTTAGTTTCCACAAGATAAACCACTCCTTTAGAGACATTGCTTTCAATTTCTCCAATACATCCTCCCACTAGTAAGTAAAGTTCTTGTTGATGCGTCGGGATGTGCACCCCTTCTTTCAGTGAACTTATATAATATATTCATTCCATTGCTGATGAGAATAAGTACAAATGCTTTCGTAGCACCGATTACTTTCTTAATTTCACTTGCAGAAATATGTATTACCTGTGTCAGTACCCTTGGGAAATTGTTATTAGTATGCCGATGAACCGGTGCGCGATGCATAGCTCGCGCTACGTCCCCAGGAACACAATCTTTGACGTGAAGGGGGCGTGGCACTTTGCCACGAGTGCCGTCGAGGCAGTTTTCCGGGGAGAGGCAGTCAGTGAATCAGCACGGGAAGCACAGGTATGAGGGTCAACGGGCAGGCTGTTTGTTCTCTCGCCCGTGTGGCTTCCAAGTTGGTCTGGCTGAGCATCTTCCGGAAACGAGAGACCTGCACCGGAAACGGGAGTCGATACGTTATTCCTTTGACCGACCAGATTTGGAGGCGAGAGTTGGGTCATCCTCATCCACATATCTCCTGGTGACTCCAAGTTTTTTCACTATTTGCCTTTCCAAAGCTGCTCTGTATGCTCGGTGAGCTACTTTTAGTCCGTTGCTTCGCAGCTAATACAACGCGGCATTCGTATGGACTGACTGTGAGCGTGGTAATCGTGGCTGGTTCGCCTCCTGCGCGTGTCTGGGCCATGCTGCTTCAATATTGGACTCGATTCTGCCTCCTATTGTTGCTGCTGCTGCTGTTGTTGTTGTTCCTTGCTCCTGTGTCTGTCCAGGTGATTTCAGGGCTGTATCGCTCGTATCAAAATATAATAGCTTCCATTGGATAACTGTTATGGAGTTTTGATTTGATTATGTGTTTTAAATTAATGAGATTTTATAAATTTCTTTATGTTCAATGTTATTAATCAAAACGCCGAAAACATTTTTCTTGCCTAGTACCTTGCACACTAAATCACCAAATCGTTATCTTTACTTATTTGGGAGCTGCAAGTTTATACATTTATCGTAGCAGATCTTGTTGCTTGTGTTTTGGTGGGTTATACTTACAAGCCAAGCTTGTGCTAACATAGGTGAAGTCCATCAGCCAACCATTCGCGTCTTCCTTCCACCTATGTTTCCCGTCCCATGTGACAGTTATGTGTTTACCACCACCGCCTCGTGGCATGATATGAATCTGACTCTCGGTTGGCCGCTAAACTTCTTTACTGTCAGATGTAAGTGGGGGAGGTTGCCTTGGGCATGTACCGTTTTATCTGTTAGCGAGTTTTCACAAATGTTTTGTCCATGCTATCGGCGTGTAATCTCATGACTTAACTTTTACTCATTTTACTCAAAAAGTATTTCTCTGTTCATCAGACTATCATTGTTGTTTGTGCCCTGGGGCGTGTACCCACTGGTTGCTTAGAAAAGCAGAAATGTGGTGAGAAGCGTATGGGGCCTGCCCTAAGTAATTTCGGGTCCGTTCGTCCACATAACATTTTTCGTCATGTGGTTGTTTCAAATCAAGCAGCTTTACCTGTTGTTGTTCCCTTTTAATGAACTGATTTTTAGGTAAACTTGAATTATGTTTTGTATTTTAATCAAACACTTTTTGAAGAAATTGTGGCCTACCTATTTGAAGAATACTTAAAACCTTTAAAGCGAATTTTAAGTAACTTCAATTGTTGAAATATTATCTTCCTTCTCTTACTGAAATTTTCTCTAAATATTTCAACAACAGTAACCAGTGGCACAGAACATTTCTGTAGCTTACAACGTATGTTTTAAATTCAAATTTTCACACTTCACATTCCCTTGAATGAATTTTGGAGAGGTGAGAGCAAGTATCTGAACTAACACTATAACCTTTCGTTATTTGGTTTCACTGAAATATTTGATATTGTTGATAGATCATCAGTAATATTTCTAAAATAATATCATCTAATTGAACATTTTTGTCTTAAAATGGTAAGGTCCTCTTGGTCCTGTTGATGTTCTTCTGCTGAGAAATATTAATAAAAATTTTGTTACGAATGATGTTCAACCCTTATTTAGCTCGGTTCTTCCGCTCCCAGGCAACCTTATGCCAGTAGCGCGTGCCAGTCGTGAAGATATCCATTTGTAATGAATCACTTAGAGCGCTTAATACAATGCGGCATTTGGGAATGCTGATATAATAAAGATGATGCTATCGTTGCATTACACCTACAGTTCTTTTTCAAGTGTATCAAACCAGAAATTTTCATAACCTGTGTAGTTTAACCTCTGGATAATGGGATCTGTAGTAGAAATGAGACATAAGAAAGACTAATTGATTTCTGCTGAGAGCTTTAGAAAGTAATAATGAATGAACTTTGCTAAAATCACAAGAGGAAAAGGTAAACTTGTAAAAGGCCAGGGAAACAGGTAGATTCCTTCCACATTATGTCATGCTTAGATAGATATTCCGAAATCTAACAATGAATCGTAGCTGTATCCAGGAGTGGGCGCAGATTCTGATCGCAAATCAGCAACTGCGGAGAACAGAAAGAACAAAACTGTTAAGAAGAAGCAGTTTTGAAAAACATAGAATCCTCAAGCGCTGATGAATAGCGATGTACATTTGAATTTCTCTAAGGCTGCGCTTACTGCTATAACGAATCTACTTTTAGTGGTCCACTTGAACTGGAAGAGGCTTCTCTAAAACGGGCAATACCAGAAGCTGGAGAGTCAAATGTGGTAACAAGGAAGGTAACTGGGAGAAACCTTCGGCAACAAAAGAAATAAAACTATCCACAAAAGGATGAGTAACAAAATATTCAGAATATTACAAGAAAATCACAATTTAATTCACGCGGTAACGGAATAAATTGGAAGCACAGTGAAGCCATGGCAAAATGGATGAACAAATATGCGAAGAAATCGGAAAAGAATATGTGGTCGTAAGAACTGATTCAGTGTATCGGTTAAATTGAAAGCAAAGTATTAAACTGTAACAATGCAAGGGGAATTGCATTGTTAGACGCGGAGGAAAGAGGAGATATTTGCAAAGAATATATCGCAGACATTTGTTATAGAGAAGGATTGATGACGTGGTAGAAGAAGTAGTGAGACTTGATATAAAAGACATAGTGAATTCAGTGCTAGGAATTTAGGATTTGCCATAAAATAAGGCGCATGGATACAATGCTGGAGAGTTTCTGAAATAAAATTTGGAGCAATGGCAACTAAGCGACTTTTCAAGCTGTTGTGCAGAATTATGAGTTTGGAGCCATACATAAGAATTTCAGAAAGAAATATCGTATTCACTATCCCTATGATAGCTAGGGCAGATAAGAGCAAGAACTGTCGCACAGTCAGTATAACAGCTTACTGACGATGATAATATCAAGTACAAAGAAAAGGAAATTGAGGATTTGCTCTAGATAACAGTTATTTTGACGTCCGGAAATGTAGTTGTACCAGAATGGGATTCTGCCGCTAAGATTGATAATAGAAACAAGGCTATAGAAAAATCAAGAACCTGTAAAAAGAGCTCGACAATGTAAAAATGGCGCAATGTAAAACCAAAAATAAAGTGCACATATTAAAAAGGATGTAAGAGAGGGATGTAGTCTTCCACCCCTACGGTTCAATCTACGCGTGGAAGAAACTGTGATAGAAGTAAATGGGAGTTTCAAGAACGTGATTAAAATTCAGAGTAGAAGAATATCGATGATAAATTACTACAACGATATTACTGTCCTCATGGAAGGTGAACAATTACGGCTCTTTTGAAAGGTCTAATGACGACCAGGAATGTTTGAGAATAACCTAAAAATACGGATGTAATGAGGAAAATCGAAAATGAGAGTTGCAAGAAGCTTAATATTAAAACTGGTGACCACGAATTAGTGTATTCCGAAACCTTGCAAGGAAAATAACAGTTGATAAGATTAGCCCTTACCACAAAGAGGGGATTTCCGTCCAAAAGAAGGCTACTAGTATCAGATATACGCCCTAAGGAGAAAACACCTTATGGTAGTGAAATATGGACTGTGGGAAAACTAGAACAGAATGGTATTGTAACGTTTCATATTTGGTGCTGCAGAAGAATGTTGAAAATTACGTAGACTCATATGTTTCTCCGCAGAATCAGCAAAGATAGGAACGTATGGGAAACAACGATAAGAAGATGGGACAGGACAAAAAGACTTGTGTAAAAATATGCGTTTTTTTCAAATGATATAAACTTTAGGGCAAGGCAGAGATTGGAATATATCCAAAAAATTATTGTGGACGTACGGTGTAAGTGCTACTGTGAGGGGAAGAGATTGGCACAGGAGAGGAATTCGTGCGGAGCCGCCACTTAAAATTGCTCTAAAAACGAGTGTTAGACTGTGGTTATAAGGAGTTTGTATTATTATACCAAACTGTACCAATATCGACCACCTTATCACGAGACACATCTGAGACTGCTTGAAGGTCAACCAAATTTCATGTAATTTTTAGTACGAACTTCTGAAATAGAATACTTAGTTAACCTTTAAGTTGATATGTCCCTTTAATTACGGATTCTGGCATAGAGTCAGGAGCTTATGACGTCACAGACGAGACATTATTGTGTGCATATGAGGCTCATAAAAGGTCAAAGGCGACCATAAAGTTTAATCTTGGATATTAATAACCGCTTCAGCTGTATTTTTGTCCTTTATTACTGTACCACCACCGGTTTCATGGCGTTAAAGCGACATCTGCAGGTGACATACGATTAAAACTTTATAACAGAAAAGTTCGGTAACTTTTTTCCCAACATTCGTTGCCCGTCGAACCAATACACCGCTAAAAGACGGTATGTCATGGATTAAAACCTGCCAAATTCCAGTACAGTCTGATCGAAATACAGCTGAAGCGGCTTTTAATCCCCGAGAGGGAATACTCATAGCTGTTTTTGCCCGACCGACAAGGTCGTCTGCAAATGAAGTTTAATGTTCATTTTTGATCAATGCTATTATATAACGACACTTAGATCGATTTTACAGGATTTCGTTACGTCGCATGTATTATTCCATTGCTCTCTCTCTCTCTCCCTATCTCTCTCTCTCTCGCTCTGTCTCCTGATCATCCCTCCCTTTCTTCCAGCTGAATGTCCCAATTTCATTGCGACAAATAGATAAGACTGTATGCGATGGTCTCGTGTATTAATGTAGTAGATCGATGAATTACAAATGAATGAAAATAAAAATTCCTTTAATCTATCACCATAATACAGTTACAGTACGTCACTCAACAATGTCACAGAAGTGACTACGGGAAAACCGTCATATCTTACGTAATTTTGTGTCGGGTCTCGCACCTGATTGAATCAGAAACAGGAAACGTTGGATACCGGCAATAACGAGATGGTTTTCAGAATATCGTTAAAAGTAAAGCATAAGAGAAGAATTCCTAACTCAGGAAGTGGTTGACTACTGAAGCGTAATAGCAGTTTTATTTTCCCTGATGTCTGTCCATAAATGCTAGAGGTATGTGTATGTAAGGAAACACGTCTTTAACACATACATACTCCTACCAGAAATTTGTCTGACATCTGTGTATTTTTCAGACAAACGCCATAAGTTTTGATGTATAATATGTAAATATTTGAATTTCGACTTCACTAATGTATGCAGCTCACGTTTTCTTCTTTTTTTCCGTGCTCAATAAATCATTCGATATCTTCAGTTGACTTTAGTTCTGTTAATATATCCAGTCCATAACGGGACAAAATTACACTCATACTAATCACTCTAATATTTAGTTAGTATTTAAAATTATTATGTGTGTAAATCCTAATGTCAAAATCAAACACCATTACGATCAGCGACTGTAGTCATATGCCGGACAGTGTGGGTGAGGCGGTCTGAAATTCGTCTCAGTGCTGCCATCTCCATGCTGGTTTCGTTACTTAAAAAGTCCCCACAGCTGACATTATGCAACGGTGCTTCCCTGTAAAATTTTAAATTTAGGAAACCGTAACGACTTAGTGTCTTTGCCGAGAATATGTTAATGCCGTATCAGTTCGTCTCAACGCCATGCACAAAGACGCTAGCGTACCTCTCGTACATTTTTGGCACTATAGCAAAGACATTCTCAACAGATGTGCGTAAAAATAATGCACATTAATGTAAACCATATCAGAATCAAAACTGTCTTTCGTCCTAGCTTCCTACCTTAATGAGATTCTACCACCTTAGAAAAATAATTCCGAATACACATCTTCGCCGGTTTTGATATAACATCCTCTCTTGTGCCTTCCAAATCCACAAATCTTAGCAATCATTTACCAGGAGCTCGCAGCATCATCTTAATATCACTGAGAGGAAATACATTACTAACATCATGTACTGTATATCTTCGTTGTTTCATCACGAAAAGTATTTGCTGTATTTCCTTCATTTGCAAATAACAGTCTGAAGAGCTTCAACTTGACTGCTGTAAACCGCGTCCAGTAACAAACAAATATAGGAAAACTGCAATTCAGATTTCGAGGTATATTGTGTGCAAAGAAACATTAGAAATTCAACAGCGACGTCTAAAACAATTGGTAGCGTCCAACGGCAGCGTCTAATTGGTAACAAAGGCCTAACTGCATGATAATAACGAATTTTACGTAAGAGTGACTGACTGTTCCGTCGGTTATTGATGGAATATTTTATACATTATGAATGAAGCACACACAGCACTGGTACTTATTATTTTTACACAAACCGTTTTTAGGATGTTACATCATCATCAGGATCAAATATGGTGGCGTAACAGCCGAAAACCTGTTCGTGTTAAAAATAACAAATATTGTAAAATGTTACGCCAGTGTTCTGTGTGCTTCATTCGCAATATTTAATGTAGTAGATTGTCATCACAAAATCAGCAAATAATCCCCAGATCTTTCACAACAGTAATTCTAGGCACTAATTCTGAATTTTATATCGTCTGGGACAGTTATGCAAGGTTTTAAGTTCTAAATTTCAATACTTCTGTACTAGATTTCAGGTGATTTTTAGTAAAGTGAAAGATGAAAAGAAAACCTCAGTGGCTAGTAAAGTATCGATTTCTCCTTTCTTATTGAAGTTGGCACCACCAAACTCCCAAGTATGAATCAACTGATGTGGAAAATCGACGTTTTACGGTTATGTGAGACTAAGCCGCTTAGTGTGGACGCCCCTAGAGCAACGCTTCCTTACGCTTCAATTGCCGTCACAGCCAGCGCCAGTATATGCTTTTGCCAGCTAGCGAGAAGCGCGTGAACTAACAGCGCTGGACGCAGTGCAACAGTTCGCCGACAGGCGCGTTGCAGCTCTTGCCGCTAACCGCCCTTGGGTCACAAGGACCCGCACTGTTTGCTTGCTTCTGCAGGCTGTGGCACACTCCGAAACATTTGGGGTTTGACACTATGGCGCTTTCACCCCCCCCCACCCCCTCACACACACACACACACACACACACACACACACACACACACATACATGCATAAAGGTGAAATAGTGTGTCACACTTCGTTTGTATCAACTTACGCTGTCATCTACGTAAGGGATCCGATGTATTTCTGTGTCAGACAGCTACAGTTTATACTTTTTTATGATAATGGTCACACAATATATCTCTATGTGGAAGTGAGTAAACGTTTTATCTAAAATGAAGTCAATAATCACGATGAAGACTACTTCAAATATTTCACCCGGATCTGTCACTTCCGTTATTGAAAACTCTTCAAAATAATAGACAAGAAATGTGTGTTTTGGTGGAAACAGTTATTTTGATACGGATGTGTACAGCATGATATCTCAGTAATAAACTAAGCATCTCTAGTACATTATATTCTTTGCACACTGGACGAGAGATAAGACTCTCCGTTTTGACGTCAGTGACATATGGGCTACAGATTAAACTGCGTACACCAGAGATCACGTGTTCAAATGTCGATCTCTAACTGTGTACCATTCTTCATATATGTATAGTACTGTTATTACGTGTGTCCTCGATTGTTGTTCAATCTAACGATATGCAACGTATATGTGTGCTTGTACATGTGTGTGTACGTATGTGTGTGTGTGTGTGTGTGGCATAGAAATAATCACTAATAAAACGAACTGCAACAAATAAAAATGATGGAATTTATTATAAGTGACTATAGAAAATGGCTGCGTCTGTAAATACTGACAGGATTAATATGTGGCCATGAAGCTGAATCGAGGTAGATATTAACAAATATGTACATTGATTAAACTGATATCAATGCTAATTATGTGATATTTTCATAAATATCTTCACTTACTATTTTTGGAAGTGCCTGGTTGACATTTTCCCGAATGTCTCATGTTACAGTTTACAGACCAAGTTAAGTAGTCGTCATGTCGCCAATTTCTTGGAACGATTTCAAAAATTCCGAAGGAATGCTATATATTTTTCCGCCTTATTTGTTCGCAAGTCTTCCAAAGCTCCGTTGAATATTACTGGATCCTTATTTCTTCTGCTTCGACTTCCATTTCTTCTTCTGTCACGTTATTAGAGTGTTCCATCCACTCGCAGAGGCCTTCATTCTAGTCTTTCCATGTGTCTCATCTGTCTTTTTCGTTTAACAGCGAAATTCATGGTTTCACCCTTAAGCTTGACGCATTTGCGTTTAATTTCATCAGTGGTGGCTTTCACTTTTGTATAGGTTGAATAGTTCCTTCTGCCCACCATTTCGTTTTCGTTTTCTTCGCATTTTTCCTGCAATGATTCCTCCTTGACTTCCCCGAACTAAATGGCTACTTTGTCAAGCGTGGAAAAATGATGACAACGAAACACGAAATGTAAAAAAATTTTCCGAAATCGGTATTCGGTTAAGTTACTTCTTGCCTTATAAATGGAGGCAACACTCATACGAAAGTGATTAAGTATAAGAAGAAGTTAAACAGTGCACTCCAGAAATTGGAATTTAATTGCCACATGCTGCGTGTATTCTTCAGCCCAATGCAGAGTCCCAGCACAAGGTTCTTTACGGTGTTCGTGATGAATGTCATTTGGGACTATTTCTAGGAGTGTCCAACGTTCAGTATTGACAATCTGTACAAGTTATTTTGTTGGAATACAGCGACAGAACTGTATGGAAGGGTGTATACCCCTCCAGAAAAGCGTCCCTGGAACAAAGGGACCTAATACCGTTACGTCACTCGTAAAATTATTCGTTCGGTAGACAGATGGATTAAGTACTGCGAGAAGAAGTACTCCGCTTAGTATGGTCTAAAAAGTCCCCTTGAATCACTTAGGGCAGTATGAACTGTTAATCAGTTGAGAAAAAATGTTTTCGTTACGCATTCTCTTGCTCGTATTACAAATAGTGTATCCAGGCAGTTTTTTTATTGTTACAGGCGTATCCTGCAAAATGAAATACGTGCATTAGTTCAGTCGTTAATGATCGTTGAAGACTAAGAAATAGAGCAAGGAATAGCATACATCTCAGCAATACACTAGCATTGTATAACGTTTGGAAGAAATAGTTTGGGTATTGCCGTTATCACTGAGTGAGTGGTTTGTTACCCCATCATGACATTTCATTGGGTGGTCGAAATTAGCTTCGGCTTAGCTATCACTCTGCTTGCGCACTACGTGGGGTGAAGTTTAACTCAGTGACAAGACATTCATGAAGGACAGTAGTTCGTACCAGTTATTGGTCAGATGCATACGTCGCCATCACATGCGAGTAAAGGATGTATCTTTTACAGTCAGATATTGATGAAACATTGATGCTCTTAGTTTAATAGCAACAGAATTGCGGTAATAGTGTTCCTTCAGAAATTCACACCTATCAAAATACACTAAAAAAGGAAAAAAGGAAAAGAAATAAGCATCTCTAACTAAATACCTGAATGGATGTACATGCACGGAAAAATGATTACAATTTCACACAGAGCTTTACAAATTGAACAACTCCATAACGCATTCGTCCACTTGTTGCCCTTATGCCGGCAGTTATTAGGCTTGGCACTGCTGAGAACGTTCCCAATTGGGGACAGATCCGACCTTCCTGGCCAAGGTAGGATTATGCAACCCGAAGACAAAGCAGTAGAAACTCTCGCCGTGTGCGGGCGGGCAATATCGAGCTGAAATATAAGTCCAGGATGGCTTGATATGAAGGCATAGAATGTTTCCAGAATGAGATTTTCACTCTGCAGCGGAGTGTGCGCTGATATGAAACTTCCTGGTTGATTAGAACTGTGTGGCGGACCGAGACTCGAACTCGGGACCTTTGCCTTTCGCGGGCAAGTGCTCTACCAACTGAGCTTCCCAAGCACAACTCACGCCCCGTCCTCACAGCTTTACTTCCGCCAGTACCTCGCCTCCTACCTTCCAAACTTTACAGAAGCTCTCCTACGAACCTTGCAGTTCTAGCACTCCTGAAAGAAAGGATATTGTGGAGACATGGCTTAGCCACAGCCTGGGGGATGTTTCCAGAATGAGATTTTCACCTTGCAGCGGAGTGTGCGCTGATATGAAAGTTCCTGGCAGATTAAATCTGTGTGTAGCTTATTTGGTAGAGCAAGTGCCCGCGATAGGCAAAGGTCCCGAGTTCGAGTATCGGTCCGACACACAGTTTTAATCTGCCAGGAAGTAGCGTAGAATGTAGTCGATGTACGGCTGTGCTGTAAATACTGCCTGTCGGGCAGTAACGCGGGCGATGGTCAGGTTGGTATCCCTTTGCTACCTGGGGCGTCTCCAGACAAGTTTTCGCTGGTCATTCGGGCTCAGTTGGAAGCGGGGCTCATCACCGACAACAGTTCTGCTAGAGACCCTTACAACTGAACATTCAGTCCTGTCACATGAAAACCCACATATGTCACTAATGTGCGTGAAACACGCTAATGTTACCCTATGAGAGGATTTCGAATTTTGACCGTGCGTGTACCTAATGCACCAAGGTATCGGACTGTAATTTCGAATATGGTGAAAATAACAGAAAACTAAACTCACTTTAGCCTTAGTAGTTAATGGAAGTGGTAATATCATAAGTGAATAAAAGTAATGGATTGCCGCCAGCCCAATTAAGCACATTTATTTGGAAATATTTGTTTAAGTAAATTGAATATTGGTTATTGAAGTTACTTTCGTTGAGATTTCCCTTTGAATAGCAAAAAGGATACAAACTGATACAGTGCACTCTGAACTGTGTGTAGGAGCAGTTACCGATAATGCATCCACCAGTATATTATAGGGAGTACATTTTCACCAAGCTGATACTAAAGACAGCTACACTCAAAAGCATTACCCAATAAAATACTGAAATGTTACTGTATGAAGAACAAAACTAAATTTCGACGTAAGGGGCTTTTATATTAGCTGAAATTAAAAAAAGAGAGATAAAGATGAATAATATTACAAATACACTGTTTAAATTCCTCTACATATAATACACTCCTGGAAATTGAAATAAGAACACCGTGAATTCATTGTCCCAGGAAGGGGAAACTTTATTGACACATTCCTGGGATCAGATACTGAAACGACCCCTTTTGAAGAATTTTACAGGACTGTGCTTAAACTGACGCACAATATTTTTAGCGCAACGCAATCTGAATTTCAATAATATCTACAAGAGAATGGCCCTGACTAACATTAACCTGTACTTTTCACAAATCACTTACCTCACAAAAATCTTGGTTACTCCCACTACTGCAATACAGCAAACGCCACAACTGCCAGCTACATAAAATATTCAAACTATGGAAGGCACTAACTACTCATAGGGATAGTTAGCAAATGAAAGATATTAATAGAGAACAAACAATGTATTTACCTTGATATCATCATATATATATATATATATATATATATATATATATATATATATATATATATATATATATACAGCAGTTCATGACAAATTTCAAAACTCCGCCATCTCTCTCCCCACATCCACCACTGCTGGCGGCTCACCTCCAACTGCCCAACGCTATGCACTGTTCACAGCCAGCTGCCTAACACTACAATGGCGAGTATTACAACAATGAAAAGCAGCCACAGACTGCACACAGCACAGCCAGTGATATTCATACAGAGGTGGCGTTACCAATAAAAAAACCTAAACAGCCTACTTACATAGCCCCCATGCTCCCCACAAAAAATTTTAAAAATTGGTTAGGGCAGTGGCCAATACAGATTTGAAAATATTTTTCATAATTACAATAACAAAGAAATCAAATGCACACACTTATTGATACAATGTTGGTCAAAAGCTAAAATTTTCTCACAGTCCATAAAGACAGTCCTGATCATTCATCACATTGCAGTGTTTTTCTCAAAGTCTGAGCAGTAAAAGAAAATGCACACAGAAGTAGTAGATTTCCATGCAGTCTTGAAGAAGTAGCGTTGTCCTTCCAACGGAAAGACAGTGCTGACTCTTGTCATGCTGACAGGTAATGGGCCACAACAGAGCAAACCCACAGCGGAGTCAGTCGAAGTTTTGAAGAGTATTGGTGGGTAGGTCATCACAGAGCAGACCCACTGTTGTCCTGGTAGAGATTACGGTATTGGTGGGCCACCAGAGGTGCAGACCCACTGCAGTCCTTGTAGAAATAATGGTATTGATGGATCATCAAAGATGCAGACCCACTTTAGTCCTTGTAGAGATGGCCAGCAGCCATCCGTTGTGACTGTGCAGGTGCACAATCACCATTGAAGAGTCTTGCGGATAATATAGCAAGTCCATAACCACCACTTGTGCACTCACAAAGTTTTTGGAATTGTCCTTAGAACCAGCAATGCTGTTATCCAGTCCCTTGCTGAATTATTAACACACATGCAAACACTAACAGTCCCTACTTCTCACATATTGTCCATATACTATGACCAACAGAAACGTGTGCAGTGAAATGATACTTAATTTGAAGAACTGGTGTCAATTACAATATTATAACATGAGAATACAATTACAAAGGTACAAAATACATCATTAAAGAACATAACAATACAGATAACATTTGTAGTAATATGGGCTTTACAAAAGAATCGAAATAACATATACATCAGTGTTACAGGAATTATGACATAAGTAGATACATAAAAGATCAGAATAATTATTGAAACATCGACTTCACACATGAGCATTAAAACAAAACAGAATAAATAATGTCTAAACATCTTTACAAGGTAAATAACATATTATTAATGCCAATTACATTTGAGGATAACAGTATTCCTCATCATAGTGAATGTAGCTTAGTATTAGAAGAAGAAAAAATTCTATGAAACTACACAGAGACAGGAAGAAAACAAATACACAAGGGTACACAAACACACAGTGGGATAACACAAGGGAAGTACAGGGTTTGTTTTACTGCAGTATTTTGCAAACAAAACATTCTTTACTTCACGGAGATCTCCCTTCGTTCTTCATTATTTCCAAAAAGTCCTATCTATACCTGCTTTCTGTACTTTTTTTGTATAACTTCTCAATGCATTTCTTCCAATTCATCGCAACGCAGTCTCTTATATAGTCTACCCCCTCTTAAGCTAACTTAAATCTACTGAGCTCAGATGCTAAACTAAGGGACGAGGCAATGCAGCAGCACAAAACAATTAACACAAACAGCAATGATCAAAAATACAAATGGCGAAGCAAGCAACATAAATTATAACTAATATAAGGCAATGAGCAGCAAACAAGAAAAATAAATCAGTAGTAAAACTGGCTTAACAGAGTAACACAAATTAAAAATCAGTAGCACTATGCCTGGCAAACAGCAGCAGCAAAAAAAAAAAAAAAAAACTTATCTCTAAACATGACATAGCTCAAGCAGAAAAAATATTACACTAAAAATGGCCATGTCTAATACCTATGTCACATCTTAACACTAGAGTGATGCATCACAATGACTTACTCTACCACAAAAAATTACCAAGTAGTTGAAAAGAAAATTATGTATGCAGTTCCTGTTACTATTCCCTTCTTATTGTTCTTTCCATTCCAAGAGCTCCTTTTTCGAAGAATGTGGATCATAAAGTAATTATTTAATAGATCTGTTGACAGAAAGTGTTCACATTAGCAAATGCATTTAATTTTATTTTATGAAACCAATGCTGCAAGACAGCTGGAAACCAGATATCAAATGAAATAAGCAATTACGCAAACCAATGCATAAAAATATCATTCAATAGTCATGTGACATTTCATAAGTTCGTAGAAATTCTCTCAACTCTCGTAGAAAGACGCTTGTCAGAATCAGGTGTGCAGATGTAAAAATATTTCTCGTCATTTCATTAGGCATTTCTGTAAATATCATAAGTTAAGAGCTCCACAGTGTCAACATATGTTTTCAAGTTCGACCGTGTCGTTTTTGCGATGCTCTCTACAAAGAAACGTCAATAGCGAGGATAATGGCTTCCCTTTTTTTTTCTACCTGTGCCGCTGAAAAGGGCTCGCAATAATGGCTTTTTCTCCAGGCGTCTGACACACCTGGCCGCTCAGCTGGGTGCCCACGACGCATTACATGCAGGTGGTCACTGAACTTTCTTACCAAAATATTTATGACACCAGTTTCCGCTACAGTGACAGTCTCATATAAATATATTTCACAGGTCAAGAATTTGGGTTACAAATCTGTAGAAAGAAAATCCTATAAATATAACAGCGTCCAAAAAATTTTCGCCAGCATTGTGATACATTCACGCATATACACACATTTCATAACTCTTAAAGTACGATTCTTGGTTTCCAACAACCTCTTTCACAAACCATAGTCCCTAACTTCTATTCATTATTCATATACATATAAACATGTAATCACATTCCTTATATAGCATCAGCTTATTGATCATAAACATACCTCAACAGCATAATACACATCGTCATCGTAAAAATAACATCATAACACCTCAGTCAAATCTCAAAAACATCGTAGCTTTCTGCAATAATTTCAAACCCTAAAAAATATTCTCTGCTCATTTCAATAGTATCATCTACCTCAAACGTACCTTAAAAATCATGATCTCATACCAAATACATCATTCAAAGCTCTCATAGTATCACAATGGTTCTGAAAAAATATGAACAGTTCACAAAGTACTGACAAAATGCAATTTCATAAGTGTTAAGTTATCCAACGGTATAATTACGTAAACATCTGTCACTGAGGTAGTAAAAAAATGTTTGTTTCTTTGTTAAATAATCAGATAGCTGTGTAATTTAAGTGTTAGAGAAATATGGTACCGATGTGTAAAGTTGTATAAGCAAATACCATAATAGCTAGGGCTCCTTGTGCTTGCCAAACACATGGTACACAAAGTAGGCGTGTACCCCCCTGAGGATTAATGTAATTATACCCTCAGGTGTTACAGATTACAGCAATGGAATGAAATATATCACGGAAATCCCTTGTATCATTGTACTTCAAATATCGTAAAAAAAATAAATGTTTTAAGTGCGAAATTAATCACTCAAATACGTGTACTGTAGCGCTAAACTGTGTGTCATGTTGTAAGATAACCTCTGTGAAAGTCTCGTAGTTATCGTCCTACGAAAGCTAAGTTCTGCAGAAGTCAATGTACTTACCTCATGATAAACAAAAGTGAAATGCTTTGTGTATAGATATCTTAGTTACTACGCTTATTACCGTGATGAAGAAAGTACTGTGCTGTAACGTATTGTTGTGCTACAGAAAAGGCTGTCTCCTTGTAGCTATACCACAAAAGTTACTACAAAAACATGTTTTACTTTCCAGAAGAATTCAGAAAAATTGTGCAGATATAAAACAGATACACCGCAAAAGCAACAATGTAAATTGTGTCACACATTAGTAGCATCGTGATATAGTCGTGTAGCTGTCACATAAACTAACCTCTGTGTCATCTGGTATCTCTCAGAAAGCACTTTAATTTCAGAATGTATTTTCAAATAAACCAAAATGTTGCATTAAAATCTCATTAACAGTACTGGTAAATGTTCTAAGTATGTGAGCCTTCTAGTCGTTACGTAGTCGTGCAACAAACAAGCAAGAATGCACACACACAATAACACTGTGTCGTCTGTTCACAATAACAATGCATTCGTAATTTCTGTTTAAATAAGTTCCCTTGGTTCTTGATTGGATATTTAACTTCAAACATTGTTGTATGTTAACAGATTCTAAGTCTGACAAAGCTTACTAGCAATGTAAAGTGAAAAGTTATATGGTAAAGACAAAGTTAAAAAGCAGATTATCTTTCTATAAACGGTTTTACATGTGAAATGTGGTGTAAACCTTTACTCTTCCTAGTACGCAGAGTTTCAACTTCAACGCAATTATCATGTGGTATGCGTCGGTAAAGAATACTGGAATTTTTCTCAAGGTTAACGTCTTATGTTATTTTTCTCGGAGCCAGCGGGAGCACGCTGCTGCCTGCTGTGCGAGTCATTGTCTGTCTCTTTGTTGGCGTGCGGCGTTATTGGGATTAGGAGACCTAGCTACTACAAATTCACGTTGTCGAAAGTGCCCTGCTCTGTTTGAATCCCGCCAGTTCTGATGCAATTCAGGTCTGTTGTTACGATCATATCGTCTGTTGTCATGTCGGTAGATTCCATAGTTTCTTTCTTGTCCGTCACGTGGTGGAGAATTTCTCCCTGAATCGTAACTGTGCGCCGAACTGTTGCGTCTGAAGTTATTCTGCCTCCCTTGATAATAATTGTTTTGGTTTCCATATCGTCTGTGTCTCTGGCTGTCTCTGTGATAGTCATTACTATGGAAATGCAATCTTTCTCTGTAATTAATTTTACTCTGCCAACGGTTGTCATAAGGGTGGTGTCTGTTTTGGTCACGATTTGTGTTGCGAGAATAGCCTTGTCGCGTCCAGTTATTATTTCTTTCATCGCGGAATTGCGACGGATGTGATCTGTAATTGTTGTGCTCCTCAGTTCCGCGATTGTGAGTGTCAATTTCCAGTTCTTGTAACAGTCCCTGAAAAGCTTCAGTGTCGTCTTTGCAACGTCCTGCCAAAATAATGTGTCGTAAATGTTCAGGCAATTTGATCAAGCAAATTCGGATGAGTTCTGAGGGGCTGTATGGGTTTAAAAAATATTGATTCTTATGCAACATGTCTTAAAAATATTTCATAAGACTGGAAAATTCTGATTGTTCAAAGTGTTTCATCTTCATGATGCTATGTTTTACTCTGTCTTGTGTAGCTTGAGACCAATATGCTGAGAGGAAGGCATGATAAAATTCTCCTTCGCTGTGACAATCGTGAATGACCGATCGCATTCTTACAGCTGGTTCATTCTCCAAGTAGCCACACATAAATTCTAACCTGTGCTCCAATGACCAGTTGGGAGGAAAACAATGAGAGAATTGATGGAGCCACGCTTGTGGATGAATGTCGTTGGCAGAATTCTTAAATGTTTTGAATTTACGTGTAGTAATGAACAGCTTATAGTCAAAATCATCATGTCGGAGAGTGGCATGTCGGTCATTGTTATGTCGTTTCGGCGGTTCCATTTCAAAATTCGGTGCACCTTGCCAATTTATTTCATAATTTCCGAAGTGTCCTGTGTTATTATCTTGTGGGTGTTCCGTATTTCTAAGTCCCTCTTCCGTGTTGGAGCGCGAGTGTCCTCTGAAATACGTAATTCTTGTATTACCTGCGTCAACTGATCTTGTACTTCCCGGATTTCTCTTTTGTGCTGTGTATTGATTTGATTTTGATTTTGTTTGAATTTTCTAATTTGTTCATACTCTTCTGTGTCAGTGAAGGCTACAGGTCTTGTGTCATTCAAATCATCATCTACCTTAAGCTAGTGACCTGATCCGAAAGTTCGGCTACTTTCTCCGATAGTGAACACATTTCCACAGTGTGTTTTTCTGAACCAAGTTTCAGAGTGTCCATTTGTGTCGAAATCGAATCTACTGTGTCCTTCAAGTTTTCCTGAGTTTTTGCAAGTTGCGTAACCGAATCGGTAGATGGAACTGAGTCAATTTTAGCCCACAAGGCCTCATGATTTTCATGAAAAATGGTTTGCACTTCTTTTATGGTTGCTTCGTGATTCTGTACTGCATTTTCATGCCGCGAAAAAATAGGTTGGAAATGCTCACAAATTTGTGTTTTTACGTCATTACAGACTTTTTGACATTTCGATTCAATATGATGTAACTCAGTAGTTAAATCCTCACATGTTTGTTCAAGAGTTTGCTCCAATGAGTCTAACTTTTGAAGATTTTGTTCCATTGCGTATAACTTTTGAAGATTTTGTTCCATTGTGTCTAACTGTTGCTGTGTTTGTCTCTGGTATTGTTCCATTGTGTCTAACTTTTTAAGATTTTGTCCCATTGTGTCTAACTTTTGAAGCTTTTGTTGTGTTTGTCTCATTTGTTGTATTAATTGTAATAATAATGCACTGGTGTCTGGAACATGTTCCTCAGTGCTTTTCGGCAGTGAATTTGCACCGGAAACATTCACATTTTGACAAGCAGAAAATGTGTCTTGACTTATTTGAGAAAACGGTGAGGATCCAAAACCTGAATCTACAGTATTTGCGAGATCGTGCCGTGTCATTTTGGATTCCTGAGCCGAGCTATTGCCGACCGATCGATCGATAATGCTTCCCTGCTCACTAATTGTTTCACTGCCTACGCCATTGTTTGCAGCCCGCTCCATTTCCCTATGCACAGTTACCATATTACTACTTTGAACGTCCGTTAATTCATTACACAGTGGTGTTGCCAAGCTACGCTCGTCGTCACTATTATTTCTCAGTTTGCTTTGGAGCCTAGTGTTACGTTTTTCACACGCCATTATTGTCACAGTATTTCACACGACAACACAGAAAAACACAATTTGAAGAGCAAAAATAAGAGAACACATTAACATAACACTGAAAATAATATCTAGTTAATTGCAGTTGCGAAATACTTGGTGAAAATCTACATGCATGACACAACTGTTTTACTGTACAACAATGAAAGACTGCAACAACAAAGGAGATTTTCTGTACAATTACTCGCTAGCAATAAACAAAAGCTAACTAATCACACAAACTACAAGAAAAAAACAGAAGATTCCAGTGAGGTATCCTGGCAGGGTCGCCATATGAAATGTCCCCTTTTGAACAATTTTACAGGACTGTGCTTAAACTGACGCACAATATTTTTAGCGCAACGCAATCTGACTTTCAATAATCTCTACAAGAGAATGGCCCTGACTAACATTAACCTGTACTTTTCACAAATCACTTACCTCACAAAAATCATGGTTACTCCCACTACTGCAATACAGAAAACGCCATAACTGCCAGCTAAATAAAATATTCAAACTATGGAAGGCACTAACTACTGATAGGGATAGTTAGCAAATGAAAGATATTAATAGAGAACAAACAATGTATTTACCTTGATATCATATATATATATATAGAGAGAGAGAGAGAGCAGTTCATGACAAATTTCAAAACTCCGCCATCTCTCTCCCCACATCCACCACTGCTGGCGGCTCTCCTCCAACTGCCCAACGCTACGCGCTGTTCACAGCCAGCTGTCTAAAACTACAATGGCGAGTATTACAACAATTAAAAGCAGCCACAGACTGCACACAGCACAGCCAGTGATTTTCATACAGAGGTGGCGTTACCAATAAAAAAACCTAAACAGCCTACGTACAATACATCACATGATCACACTGACAGAACCACAGGCACATAGACACAGGCTACAGAGCATGCACAATGTCGGCACTAGTACAGTGTATATCCACCTTTCGCAGCAATGCAGGCTGCTATTCTCCAATGGAGACGATCGTAGAGATGCTGGATGTAGTCCTGTGGAACGGCTTGCCATGCCATTTCCACCTGGCGCCTCAGTTGGACCAGCGTTCGTGCTGGACGTGCAGACCGCGTGAGACGACGCTTCATCCAGTCCCAAACATGCTCAATGGGGGACAGATCCGGAGATCTTGCTGGCCAGGGTAGTTGACTTACACCTTCTAGAGCACGTTGGGTGGCACGGGATACATGCGGACGTGCATTGTCCTGTTGGAGCAGCAAGTCCCTGGCCAGTCTAGGAACGGTAGAACGATGGGTTCGATGACGGTTTGGATGTACCGTGCACTATTCAGTGTCCCCTCGACGATCACCAGAGGTGTACGGCCAGTGTAGGAGATCGCTCCCCACACCATGATGCCAGGTGTTGACCCTGTGTGCCTCGGTCGTGTGCAGTCCTGATTGTGGCGCTCACCTGCACGGCGCCAAACACGCATACGACCATCATTGGCACCAAGGCAAAAGCGACTCTCATCGCTGAAGACGACACGTCTCCATTCGTCCCTCCATTCACGCCTGTCGCGACACCACTGGAGGCGGGCTGCACGATGTTGGGGCGTGAGCGGAAGACGGCCTAACGGTATGCGGGACCGTAGCCCAGCTTCATGGAGACGGTTGCGAATGGTCCTCGCCGATACCCCAGGAGCAACAGTGTCCCTAATTTGCTGGGAAGTGGCGGTGCGGTCCCCTACGGCACTGCGTAGGATCCTACGGTCTTGGCGTGCATCCGTGCGTCGCTGCGGTCCGGTCCCAGGTCGACGGGCACGTGCACCTTCCGCCGACCACTGGTGACAACATCGATGTACTGTGGAGACCTCACGCCCCACGTGTTGAGCAATTCGGCGGTACGTCCACCCGGCCTCCCGCATGCCCACTATACGCCCTCGCTCAAAGTCCGTCAACTGCACATACGGTTCACGTCCACGCTGTCGCGGCATGCTACCAGTGTTAAAGACTGCGATGGCTGACTCTGACGGCGGCGGTGCACAAATGCTGCGCAGCTAGCGCCATTCGACGGCCAACACCGCGGTTCCTGGTGTGTCCGCTGTGCCGTGCGTGTGATCATTGCTTGTACAGCCCTCTCGCAGTGTCCGGAGCAAGTATGGTGGGTCTGACACACCGGTGTCAATGTGTTCTTTTTTCCATTTCCAGGAGTGTAGTTTTCCCTATCATAGGTAATAGATCAATTTTCTTTTCCAGTACGTGAAGAATATGATGAAGACACATAAAGTAGTATAGTTTCACTAGTCAAGCTCTCTGATTATTACAGTAGAAAAGCCTAGTTCAAAAAGCTAATCATTCACTTCACTTGGAGTAGTTCATAATTTATTTTGCAAGACTATAAACACTGGGATCAATTAAATTCAAAAAAGGAACCATTCATGATAGGAATCAAAACCACTCTATTTATAAATTATCTTAACTTATTTGCGTTTTTATCAGCTGTGAAGCAGGAATTCTCGACAATAATATTTACACACTCTGTCAGTGTCATCCAACAAAACTGTATTTTGTAATAAACGAAGGATACTTTAGCAAAATCCTATCCAACTTCACATCTATAGTTTTAACTTCAAGTTTTACTATTCTTTTTATATTAGACAAAAAACCACTTTTGAACACTTGAATGCAAGAACTGTTCATTTAAATCAGGTTACTCGGTTTTAGTAGCACTTATATGAGGACCCTTCATAGGTTTGTGATCGGGATAGAAAATATGGTTCTGTACAGGGATTTATAGCGTTGTGATTGCTATTAAAACAACACAAAAATTAACTCGACCATGCCCATATACATTACTGAATGTATGAAGTTAGTGAAGCAGTGGCGAAGAGTGGTGGCAGGCGACATGGCGGATGACTGTACTCATTGCTCTTGATGTGAGAATGCCCTATAAAATCTCTTCTTGGAGTCTGATTTTCAACATATTAGAGCAATTCCTTTATGCCAAGAATACTAAATAATAGCTGAATCCACATCTGAGGAAAATCCTTTGTAAAGCAGCTTCCAGCTGCCTCTCTTAGCACCCTCGAAGTGTACCGTGTTACGGCTAGCCACACAATGCGTGCCGTTCATACAAAGAAGCCGCTCAGTTCGAACGTCAAAACCACCTTTTCCATCGCGCCATTCTTCTCTCGATCCGCGGGGAACTTCCCTACAGCTTTTACATGTTACAAACTCAAGTGCCCTAAGCATGAACCAGCTTTCAATAAACATTTTCATTTTTTGAACGTACACATATTATAACAATTAATTATTTTAACATATCATTTTGCTTTTTTTCATATGTACGTTACAAAACTCTAATTTTCTTGTCACATATCAAGGAGTTTGCATAAATCTGAATACACTCTCCATAATTGCAGATACAGTTTCATAACATAAACCCATGTGTAATCGATATTAGTGTTACACATGCCCCATGTTTCATTGAGGTTTCCCAACAGGGATTCATCTATAACACTTCGAAACAGTGTTGAGAGATACAACACCTTTTTGCGAATACACTACACTATATATATGAATTAACATATCACTTACATACACAGCTGACATTACACATGTTTAGTCGATACCTATTTATCACTGTATGATCATTAAGAAGCTATTTTAAATATTCATGCAGTTCATTACAAAACATAACACTCAGTTCATTGTATAGACTTTCCACCCTTTATCTGCCTATAAACATATTTGGCAGTCCTCCGCTATTTTCAACATTATCCTTTGTCTGCCTATGGAAATATTTGACAGTCCTCATCATCATGCTGCAGTATTCAATCAGTGTAGCCCTCATGTATGTCATAGCCTGGAGGTTACATGTAATTTGTACATCCAATTATGATACACCGAATCTGAAACTTATAGACATGTATCACTAGCCCCGTAGCAAAAGAAATTTTTTTTCAGCATAACAACACTTGACAACACAACATCATGTACAAGAACATATGGATAGAACATTATTTGATTAAATACGTATACACTTATACATTTTCCCCGTATTCCTCATTTCTGTGGACGTAAGGTTTTAAATGTACAATGTTACGAACACGTAATTAATTCTTTGACTTAGGATAAACAAGATAATAGACGTTAGTGTGCGGAGTTCCTTGCATTTCAATGTGACCCTTATAAATACGTTTTAACTTAGAAATTCCTTGGTTTATTTCACTAGATCTTTCGTGTGTTTTTATGAGAACAAAGCCCCAGTATAGAATTTGGTCACTTGAGGGCCCTTATCATGCCTTTTAGATATGGTTTCCGCTTCTTCTTTCATTATTTTTCATACTACGTCTTTTTCTCTCTCAGATACCGCTCTACATAGGATGGAAATTGTATCGTTTCTTCAACTATACTTTTTCTCCTATGATTAAGTAGAATATCCTCAGGTGTAAATCTTGCAGTTTCATGGTGGAGGGTTTTCATTACAATTTACGATTGTGGTGGCAGTAAGTTCGGCACAATCTAACTGGTTCCAAGATACGTTATTTATTGGTCAATCACGTATGTCTGGGGGCTTCTTTGGTTTTCTGGTTTCTATGTCTTTCACGACTTTTATCAACTCTCTTATCGTCTGGTGGCTCTTTCTTTTTCGTTTCGGTATTTATTGCTAGATTATGTTTGGAAAAGAGTATAGATTTAAGTGTCTGGAAGTCGTTTCTGAAAGTATTTGTATGGAGTGTGGCCATGTTTGGAAGTGAAACATGGACGACAAATAGTTTGGACAAGAAGAGAATAGAAGCTTTCGAAATGTGGTGCTACAAAAGAATGCTGAAGATTAGATGGGTAGATCACATATCTAATGAGGAGCTATTGAACAGAATTGGGGAGAAGAGGAATTTGTAGCACTTCTGAGGCATCAAGGGATCACAAATTTAGCATTGGAGGGCAGCGTGGAGGGTAAAAACCGTAGAGGGAGACCAAGAGATGAATACACTAAGCAGATTCAGAAGGATGTAGGTTGCAGTAAGTACTGGGAGTTGAGGAAGCTTGCACAGGATAGGTTAGCATGGAGAGCTGCATCAAACCAGTCTCAGGACTGAAGACAACAACAACAACAATAATGTTAGGAAAAGGCTTTATTTTGCTTTTCATATACATATTCTGTCATACTTTGTTCCCTTTCCTCTGTATCTACATTTACTTCGTCATATTCGCTGTCAGTTTCTAACATGAACGCTGTTTTTGGACAGTGAACAAGCTCTTCCATTGACCTCTCGTCAGTTCTTATTTCTAAATTCTATTTTTAAAAAATGGTTCAAATGGCTCTGAGCACTATGGGACTCAACTGCTGTGGTCATAAGTCCCCTAGAACTTAGAACTACTTAAACCTAACTAACCTAAGGACAACACACAACACGCAGCCATCACGAGGCAGAGAAAATCCCTGACCCCGCCGGGAATCGAACCCGGGAACCCGGGCGTGGGAAGCGAGAACGCTACCGCACGACCACGAGATGCGGACAAATTCTATTTCATTTTCAGTCACAGGCATTTGTTCAGTATCACTTTTGATGATGTCAACTTTAACTTCATATTTAGTATATTCGTCTTCGATTTTAGTGGTTTGCATTTACTCACCTGAATCTATATTGTCATGACCATCAACAATATTTAATTGTATGAGTCTTTCGTCAGCCAGGATCAAATCATTCACGCTATTGACGATTTCATTCTCCTCCAGATTCCTATTTATACAGACCATTTTTCTGTTTCTAGCACCAATCTCTTTAACACCAGCAGCTCACATGCTCTGCTCGGCACTTTACTTTCCCTTACCAACCACTTCCTCTAAAATCTCTGCTCGCTCACCTTGCACGGCAATAACTACTTTCATCTCCTTTTCATTTTCGAACAACTTCCTCTTTTCGACGTTTCCACTTTCGTTTCTCCCATTTATTAATTCTCTGGCTGTATAACCCTTTGCAAAGTTTTCCCATTCATGTTGCTTTAAACCATAAAACAAATCACCACGTCATTCTACGATCCCTGAAGACTCCACTTTGCACAAATTGTCTGTCTTTTCGCATGTACTTGATAATGTGTCTGATTCCATTCTCATTTCAGTGATATTTCCCAACGAAACAGGTCCACCGAATCCCCTTGTGATAACTTCTCTTCCTACTGCCGCTAGTGCAGCTGCACTACAGGCATCTGATCACTCCTAGAAGTTCAATACACGCGGTTGCTTAGTTCGCACGCTAGCGCCTGCAACAGTCTGTCGCCAGTGACTCACTCACGCCCACACCTGTTGTTCTGCGTGCCCCGCCTGGGGGCGTAGTTCTGCTGCTTACTTGAGTCTTAATTTTGGTTTGTTTTAGCTGTTATGGTTTCCTTTGTTTGGGCCAGTAGTATTTGTCTCAGCGAATCTGTGCCGTAAAACACGTAGGCCTTACTTTTCCGCGTCATTTCAGTTTTGATAGTTTCGCGGTGGAAATCCTCTGCTGCAAAATGACATGTTACCCTTACCTCTGACTCTACCTCTTAGTATCATATTTACGTTGTAACTTTTGTTCTCGTTCTGATCATTATTCCCATGACTATCCCTATTCCGGTTGTTATTATTTTCTCCATAATCATGATTTCTACTCCAGTGGTCCTCGTCTTCTACTCTTTCCAAAAATGACGAGAAGCTTTTGTGATTACGTCTCACTTAACGTTTTGAATCTTCCGGGAGCTTTTCCACAGTTCCCACACTATTTCGAAATCTGTTTGTCTGTTTCTCAAGTGTATCAGTTTCCCATACCATGTTTCGCAAAACTCTTTTACTGAGCTTCTGCCTCTGTTGTCATATAATCTGTCCATGATAAATTCCCACCATAGGCAGTCCTATTTATCCTCCAACCAGTATTCGTCTATAAATTTAAACAGAAATTCGACAAATGACATTTGTTTTGTACCCAAATTTAGGCCCCAACTTTTCACATCGCCAGCTAATGTGCTAATAACCACATAGATCTTTTCCTGGTCCATTTTGTAATCAGGAAAATTCCTTTCACAATTTTTCAAAATATCTAATAGGTGCCATCCATTATGCTTTTTTACTGGATCGAACCATTCTTCACCCTCTAGCAACTCGCTACAAATTATTCTGTCAGTGACATAATTCGGTTTTTCTCTTATTTCCTGTTCAAGGTCGCTCACTTTACCTTGAATTTGGGAAATGTTCTGCTCGCAGTTCTCTCTGTATGTTGCCACTTGTTTTCTGAGTTCCATTTTGGAATCGTTCATCGTTTGTCTTAACTGAGAAATTTCGGTTTTAGATTTGTTTACTATTCCTGTTTTGAGGTTAAAACCTTTTCTCATCAACTTTTGGTACAACCAAAGACTCTAAAGTGTCTTGAATTTTCATTATTTCGGTATCCAACCTGTCATTAATCTGTCCCTGCATACTGGTGACATTGTTATTGATAGTATCTATCTCAGTTTTTAAGTACTTAATTGCATTACTCACAACACCTACTTTTGAGTCTACTTTTTCGATCTGTTTGTGCTTTAATTTGGTTGTTAATGTTACTACCTTGTGCTGCAATTTGAACAGACAAATCGGTCATATTCAGTGGTTTTTCACTTTCTTGTTCTAAGGTGTCCTCATACTCAGATTCTTGTGTTTCGCTTGGTTCACTTTAGACTTTCGATGAATCGAACATATCCATCGAGTCGTTAACATAACCACTGTCTTTATTTGTGTCGTCATTCCTACCTTGTTTTATTTGTGGCGAGCTCCTCATCTGAGTTTGATCACAGACTTGCATGTGGTATTCAACATAAACCCATTGCCGTCCCGTGGCGCCACCTGTGCTCTCGTCTAGTGAATTGCTACCACTAGGTACTTTTTCGTTTACCTCGTTCCGACCTACTGTGGTCTTTGTATCCATTTCAATTTTGTTAACACTGCATATTTTATCTTTTAAAAACCTGCAAATTTTTCTGTTAAATATTTTGCCCCATCTGTTGCCAGTTTGCGCAGCTGGACATTCAATGCTCGTCTTGCAGTTGTTTTACGCCCATCATTTCTGTTACAACGACCAGCCAGGGTAGCAGCGTGCGCTAATGCGCTCCTTCCTGGTCAACCATTCGTTTGGTTAGTGTGAAAGATTTACGGGAAGGTTATTCAATTTCCATCAGCGGACGCTAAAGAAATGACGTAGCGCATCATAAAGGGGTTTTTATTACTAACATTCTGACTACAGAGTTGATAATAAGGAGCAAGAAACAATGTAATTTTTCTCGCATGCTTTCAACGAATTAGCCGTGTAGGGAACACCAGAGAAATTACTCGTACATCCCTTCGGAATGGATTGTTAGAGGGGGGAAAACATAGTGCTTTGAGAAGTACCCTCCACCACACGTGTCAAAGTGGTTTTTGGAGCGTATGACCCTTGTTCCCCAAGTCCGGGTAACATTTTGACAACGTTCACTGTGGGTCTGGTTTCGATTCCAGCATGGAGCAGTCGCAGGTTTTCAATTTGCTAGCACTTACCAGTTCCTAAAAAGAATGAATATACATGACCGTATTATTATGTAAACCCTAACTCCACCGAAAAATTTTTTTGAGATTTTGTATGGAATTTTCATGAGTATTTTGATCCAAGGGACCCGTTGTCTCCGATGGCTCGTTACAGAATAATTGCATATCGATAGATTTCTCACAGCCATTTGCCTTTGTTATCTGCACAACTGAGCGTATGTCGACAGAATGGGCTGTATGTCTTGTTTCGAAACAAACTTTTTCCATTCACTCATTGTAATTTGTACACGCTTTGCTCTTCGTCCTCTAGCTAGTACTCAGGACTGCTCGCGTTTGTTTTCCAAGCATTTTTGTTGTTGGTTAACAGTGATACAGACCACGGAGGATGGGTTTAATAAAGAGTTGGCCGACATGCAGCTGGTGTATTGGTTCACTGAGTGCAATGGAACAAGGGCGCATCGACGCTATGCTAAGCTTGTAACACTTATATTGATTGGAGATTGGTTTATATTATGTATCTGTGTACATGCAATTATGGAGCGTGTATTCTGTTTTATTAAAACTCACTGATGAGTGACAAGAAAATTAGTTTTTTTGTAATGTATATATGAAAAAAGCAAAAGGACGTGTTAAAACAATGAATTACTATAACAGGTGTATGTTCATAAAAGGAAAACGTTTATTGAAAGCTGGTTCATGCTGAGGGCACTTGTATTCGTAACATGTAAAAGCTGTAGGGAAGCCCCCCGCAACGGAATTAGAACTGTGAGATGTAAAAGGTGGTTTTGGCGGTCGAACTGAGCGGCTCCTTTGTGTGAACGGCACGCAGTGTGTGGTTAGCCGTAGCACGGTACACATCGCCGGTGCTAAGAGAGATAATTGGAATCTGCTTTAAAAAGGATTTGCCTCGGATGTCGATCTGGCTATTATTTGCTATTCCCGGCATAAAGTAATGGCTCTAATATGTGGAAAATCAGATTCCAAGAAGAGATTTTACAGGGCATTATAACATCAAGAGCCATGACTACTGTCAGCCGCCATGTCGCTTGCCACCAATCTTCGTCACTGCTTCACTAACTTCATACATTCAGTAATGTATATGGGCATGGACCAGTTAAATTGTGTTTTGTTTTAATAATAATCACAAAACTATAAATCCGTCTCCGGAACCATATTTTGTATCTCGATCACAAACCTATGCAGGGTCCTCATATAAATGCTACTAAAACCAAGTATCCCGATTTAAATGAACAGTTCTAGCATTCAAGTGTCTAAAAGTCAAAACCACAAAAGTGAATTTGGCTAGGATTTTTCTAAAGCATCCTTTGCTTATTGCAAAATATAGTTTTCTAGGATTACAGTGCAAGATTGTGTAAATATTATTGTCGAGAATTCCTGCTTCACAGGTGATAAAAACGCAAATAAGTTAAGCTCAGATAGTGTGGTTTTGATTTCTGTATTGATTGGTCCCTTTTTCGAAGTTAATTAGTTCTAGTGTTGAATTTTACTGTCTTGCAAAGGAGATTGTGACTACTCCAAGTGAAGTGAATTAGTCTGTTCTACTGTAATAATCAGAGAGCTTGACTAGTGAAACTATACTAGTTTATCGGTCTCCATTATATTCTTCACCTATTGGAAAAGAAAATTGTTCTACTACTGTTGCTAACGAACACAAATATATGTAAAGGAATTTAAACTGTGTATTTATAATATTATACATATTTATTACCTTTTTTTTCATGTCGGTTAAGATAAAAGCCTCTCACGTCCAAATTTAGTTCTGCAATTCATTCAATAACGTTTCAGTATTTGATTGGGTAATGCTTTTGAGTGTAGCTGTCTTTAGTATGAGCTTGGTGCAAATCTACTCTCTATGATTTATTGCTGTATGTGTTAATGGTATCTGCTGCTACACACAGTTCTGAGTGCAGTGTGTCAGTTTGTATCCTGTTTGCCATTCAAAGGGAAGTCTCAACGAAAATAACTTTAATAACCAATGGTTAATTTTCTTAAAGATATATTTCCAAATTAATGTACTTAATGGGGCTG
Source organism: Schistocerca nitens (assembly GCF_023898315.1). Lineage (NCBI taxonomy): Eukaryota > Metazoa > Arthropoda > Insecta > Orthoptera > Acrididae > Schistocerca > Schistocerca nitens. The sequence continues at coordinate 100,097,497 of NC_064619.1, forward strand.
GCGATAGGACATTGTTTTCATTCACTTATGATTTTACCACTTTAATTAGCTCCCAAGGTTAAAGTCCGTTTGGTTTTCGGTTAATTTCACCATATTTAAAATTACAGTCTGATACCTTTGTCCATTAGACACACACGCGGTGAAAATTCGAAGTGTTATACGCTGCGCTGTGTGACAGGACATTCGATAGTTTTACTCACTAGAACACAGATAGTAACAGAAACATTTTTTTTTCTTTCTTTGGACCTTGTCCCGCCTCACACAGTGTCGGCCATGATATTACGAATTTGGCAGTTTTAGTTGCAGAGGGTGGCTGGATGGCCTTCCTTCCTTCACCCTTAACCCCCTCGGACAAGTAGTCTGTGTCTAGTGTAAGACGTGAAATAGTGTGAATGTTTTCAAATGTCTGTGAGTCGTTGAACTGAGGCGAAGCATAGGGACTGGACCAGTATTCACCTAGAGAGATGTGGAGAACAGCCGAAGAACCACATCCAGGCTGCCGGCAGACCGGCCATAGTCGTTAATCCGCTGGGCGAATTCGATCCGGGGCTGGCGCGCCTACCCGAGTCCAGTTTCCTGTATCAGGCCACCTAGTAAGGTCTCCAGGCTGGTGATAAATACCCGACAATCGGTCGAGCGAGAGCTTCTTAGCCACAGGTTTTGTGGATGAACTGCGCTTTCGTAGGATAGTTCCTATGAATGTAAGCCTATCATCTGCTTTTACTATAACTACTTGTATATGATCGGGCCGCTTTCGTTACTCTAAGTGGTCACTACAAGTTATTTTGTGGTTGTTATTGCTTTCGGTGACTTACCACCAACAGTATAATCGAAGAGTATGCCTGTTTCAAGGTAGTGCGTTACATATAATTACGTGGAAATTGTACTGCCTGTGCTTGGCAAAATGCCTTTACTCTTCGGGTGTTGCAGCACTTTTATACAGGTTTATGGCTGTACCAACCTTCTGTATAGGGAAAATCAACTACATCATGCATCACAAACACTTCCGTAATGAAAGGTGCTAATGATATGAACTTTTCATGTACGTGAATTGTAACTAAGGGTCAACATTTGCAGCCCTCACTAAGAATTTAATAACAACTACAATGTGTATTTACACTGACTGACGAAAATGTGAAGTACCCAAAAAACATGGTAGGATGTAAATGTACTCTTAACTACGTATGCACGCCCGCTACCGTCGGGTACTGAATGTACATAGTCAGAGTTGCAATTCACTGTAGAAGGTAGAACGGCCTCTCGAGTGCTTTTTGTTGTTCGTGTTTAGTTTAGTTACCAGGTCTGCTGAATTGTATAAGAGACGTGAACAGCGCCTGATCTTGAGTGATCACTGTGAAGGACAAAGATATGCCGCATACCGTGTCAGACGAAGTTACCAGCACCAAACATAATGCGAACGGGGCCTCAGTTTGCGTCTGTATTTAGCCATCTGTACGAATCCTACGATGTCCAGTGTAGTGGGGCATACGGATGTGACAATGACCCGATGTCGGACTGCATGAGAAAGTGAATACAGGCATATACGTTCTAAGGTTTCCAGTTTACCACATCCGAACATCACAAACAAGGATCACAGTACATTGCACCAAGTACGTCGCAACTCCCTCATATCTATGGCTCCCATCCGGGAGCACGTAATTGATTCCCTGTAACTTCGTGTGTCACCCGGAGAGTAGAAGCAGCCTCACTATGGAACTGCCGTTCCTTGCGTAGGCTGCCATCAAATCCTCAATACAAACGGCTCTGTTTGGAGTGGCGCTGTCATCGGGAAGCATGGATGAATGGCTTCGCACTGTGTGCTACGACGGCTCGCTGTTCTGCACCACCCCAGATGATGAAACTTCCTCGCAGATTGGAACTGTGTGCCGCACCCAGACTCCAACTCGGCGACAGTCAATCTGCCAGGAAGTTTCATATCAGCGCACACTCCGCTGCAGAGTGAAAATCTCATTCTGGACCCCAGATGATAATTGTCAAAAGGAATGAAGGAGCCCTGGGGAGATACAGCAGAGTTACTCGTACAGTGGTCTTACTCCCGGCGTCGTGATGACGGACTGGATGTGGCTTTAGGTCACAGCTTGCAGTAATTGAGGGAACTCATGCGGCGAAATCTTACGCGAATGAGATCCTGCTTGTTCAAGTATGACCTCCCATATGACAATATCCCACTGCCATTTTTTTTTTTCACACGATTTTGCTAGACCATGTCTCTCTACGAACTGTCTGCTTTACGTTGATGTACTCCCGTAGCCAGCATCATTCCCTGACAAGTCCCCCACAAAACGTATGTGAGCAGACGTCAACTGCGTCGCAGTGTCAGTATCCACGATACCGAGGACCAGATACAACAGCTATGGGTCAGCCTGCCTCAGGAGACGATACACCCTTCCAAATCCAATCAGTTTATCCAAGCCAGAGGGGGTTCAGCTTCAAGCCGATGAGTGGGTTTATAGTGCCAAATCTGACTCGATCACTGAAATAATACCCTGTTAACTACTGAGATTTCATTTCGTTTCCACCCCCTATGTGTCTAACTTTTCTGTGAGGCTTTATATTTGAGAAAGTGAGATACCGAGAACAATCTTTGTTTTTGAACTTTCATGAAGGAAGTACTTACACATAACCTGTATTTAAAATATCTTAACTGCGATTGCTAGTGGACTTCTGGTACTACAATCCTGAAAAAGGCAATGTTTACTTCCAGATTTACTCCAGTTTCATTTTGCCTCTTATCTATGAGCGTCGTCCGTGCTGTAAGCAATAAGACTTCCTGAAATAAATTCTATTTCTAGTGATAATTTAAAAAAAACTATGTATGGATTGCAATTACGGTATCTGGGGCACACTTCATTTATGAGAAGAAAACTTCGTCATCGGTACCTTCTATTTCAGAAGTATTACGAATAGAAGTTTCGGGAATTCATCCTGTATACGACATCAAAATCAGCTAAAACACGTATGTTCATAAATTCCCTCCGATACCCGTCCTATATGTGGCGTGTTACCTTGTTCCTGAGGCAATGTCTCTGGGTTAATAGAAAGTGGAGAAAAAAATCCGAGGTGAGGCGAGATCCAGAAGCCACTGGTCTAAAGTGTTGTAGGATGACTGTGACAGAGAAATACGAGAATTATCGAAAGATTTTTAGTACCTTGTACTAAACTAATTAATTGTGTACGTTGATTCGAGTAAGGAAAAATAATAAATTTTGTGATGTACAGCATGAATCGTGCGGACAGAGTAATCCATCATGTACTGCTCCCCTCCTTGGTCGAAGAAGATATCCAGTTTTTAATCACAGAGTCTCGTCTTTCTTTTCACATTTTCTTTCTAAATAACTGACTCAGATGTCTACTGAAAGGTAAGTAAAAGAATATCCAACACACTATTAGCACAGTGGTCCGGCGTACTGTAAAAAAGGATACTTTGTTATAATATTGCTATAGATTACAATTTATTTTTGGTCTTTTGCAGAGGCGTGTACCTAGTAGGATGTCATGGCAAAACCTTGTAGTGATGCCATCCACTACTGCAGAATAGCAGAACAATTTTTGTTGACGCCTGTGAGCATAAATATATCTTGGTAAGCACGTATTAATTTTTCACGTATTATACTTGCTCCTACAAACCTGTGTTGGTAAATGTACTTGTTTGTCAAATTTTAATTCCTATGTTGTTATTCTAAAGTAAAACTGTAGAAAGTAAGGAGACATATGAACGGAGAAAGTCGCAAACGTCAAAAGTATGTACCACGTTTCGAAAGGAATTAGTCAGAAAACTGACAGAGATTCACAGAGATGGAAATGTTCGGAATTAAATGAGATGCTTGGGCAACACGAACGGTGTTTTATTTTGCATTAATCAGACAACAGAAGAGCTAGTGACTATGTTTTCGGAATTCGAGGTAATCTAACAGTCACTGTGTCAAGAAAGTTTAAAGCTGATTTTTTTTATCAACTAACTTTGAGGGACAAAGGTCAGTTTTAAAGGCACTCACGATACAGTAAGTGCTTTGACTTGACCACTGGCGTGTGAGGATACGAAGGATCTACATTATGTTAAAATGAGCACAAATATCGCGAATTTTCTGACGTTAGCCAACGCAGGTAGAAAAAATATGCAATTTATAATAAGTCGTCTGGTTGTTTCTGTATGTGTTCAATATAACTCCTTTGCAAATCGAACTAATGCACATAATATCTGAAATTTCTTCCATGAATTTAGTACAGCTGTAACAACTGTTCAAGGCTCCTTCAATTTATTTGCCTGTTTGGCGAAATTATAAATGTTACGCACTGGAGGAAATCAATAATCCGCGCCGTAAGACACCGTTACGAAATTCAATATTCGACAATTTCCATGTAACTAACACTCAGTTCTAGCCTACTGTGGAAGTTACATCAAAAGATATTTGTTACTTTTCACTACACATACCAGGTTCCCCTTGGAAAATTGAGTAACTTTTATTCTATAGTATTTTATCCGTGAGTCTCTATTGTTTTGTGAAATGATGTTTCAGTTCCAACTGCGATTAATTTCATACTAAAGATACCAAAATTTACATTTACTGAAAATTTTACTGATGATTCATCTGCGTGTAAAATAAAAGTGTGTTGTAAATTAAAATTTTCTTTTTCATCAGAAATTTATTTTTTGTTCTAGCAAAACCTGCGGTGCTTCACAATTGCTAATATGTAAGGAAACTGGAGCCCTTTGTCACTGGACAGAGGGCTCCTACCGGTAGTCCATATCCTCAAAATGGTTCAAATGGCTCTGAGCACTATGGGACTCAACTTCTGAGGTCATTAGTCCCCTAGAACTTAGAACTAGTTAAACCTAACTAACCTAAGGACATCACAAACATCCATGCCCGAGGCAGGATTCGAACCTGCGACCGTAGCGGTCTTGCGGTTCCAGACTGCAGCGCCTTTAACCGCACGGCCACTTCGGCCGGCTCCATATCCTCATCCTCCACCACTACCTGTCCGTAAACTCCACACCTCCCCCCAACCTCTCTGTCCATGTTCAGAAACGATTTCCTTGCCATTGCCAGTCTACACTTTATATCCTCTCTACTTCCACCATCATCAGTTATTTTGCTCCCTAAATAGCAAAACTCCTTTACTGCTTTAAGTGTCTCATTTCCTAATCTAATCCCCTCAGCATCACCTGATTTAATTTGACTACATTCTATTATCATCGTTCTGCTTTTGTTGATGTTCATCTTATATCCTCCTTTGAAGACACTGTCCATTCCATTCAACTGCTCTTCCAAGTCCTTTGCTGTCTCTGACAGAATTACAATGTCATCCTTCTCCCTCTCTCCCACCTCCTCCTGCCTGCTCTGTCTTTCCATCCCTTCATTCACTTTATGTATGTCCATTTCCTGCCTCTCCTCAGTCCATCTCTTCGTCCGTCTCTCTCTGACCTTGAGCCTTGTTTCTTGTTAATTCAAATTTGGATTCTGTAGCAGTGTTCTAATCATAAACTAATATTCCGTAAGTACTAATTTCCTGTTTCACGTATGCGTTATACTATCTATAGCAGGCTGTTCCAACCGAGCTTCAGGGAGCCGGAGCGCTCCGGAGTGCTCACTGCAGCAGCTCGCAGCCCGCGTGGAGGGGGAAAGTGAACTCACTGCCCCCTGGCCGCATGCCGCCGCAACTGACGCAGTAATCCGTGTTCAATGACATCTATGACTAGCCGCGGGAGCCCTGTACCTCTATTGGAGGATACCTTTCTATTCATTGAGAGGGATGGTCGTCCGCAGTGTCTTGTATGTCATAAAGTAATTAATTCTGCGAAGAGGTACAATATACAATGACATTATATACGTCTTCACGCAGCGCACTACGATCAGGTAGAAGGCGTTGCATGCAGAGAACTGGTAGTCAGGCTTAAGAACGACACACCAGGAGACCAGTTTAAAAACAGTTTCGTAATACGGAGGGCAACAAGACATGCAACATAGCTCGTGTTTTGCAATGCGTTTATAATTTTAGGGTGAATGAGAGCGGAGAAAACACTACAGAATCGGCAATTCGAGAAAGCTACAGGGTCGCTCAAATCATTGCGACGAGTGGCAAGCCGTTATCGGAGGGACCAATCGTAAAATGGTGCATGGTAGCAGTTGCAGAATATTTGTTTCCAAGGGAGACGCAGGCGATTGACGGGCTTTGCCTGTCGAAGGAAACAATGTGTCGTCGAATCCTGGACATCGCAGCGGATTTAGAGACACAGCTCGAGGAAAAGGTGGAGAGTTCTGTTGCATTTTCACTAGCGCTTGACGAAAGCACCGACATGTCGGAATGTGTTCAGCTTGCAGTCTTTGTGCGTGGTGTCGGCATGGAGCTGCAAGTAACTGAAGAACTCTCGGATGTGGTACCACTCGATTACACCGCAACAGGATGTGACATTTTTGAAGCTGTGGTGAATCAGTGGACAATATGAATTTGCCGTGGGATGAACTCCATTCTGTAGCGACAGACGGAGCACCACAAATGATCGGTCGTCACCAAGGTTTTGCTTCTCGTTTGAAAAATAAACTCAGTGACGAATTCGGTAAAGACATTTTGACTCTTCATTGTTTTATTAATCAAAAGGCACTGTGTGCTGAAACAGTAGAGCTAGGTGGCGTAATGAATGATGTCGTGAAGTGTGTGAATTTTGTGCGGCGTCACGGTATGAATCACCGTCAATTCAAAGGATTCCTGAAAGATACGGAAGTGGAGTATGGGGATATACCTTACCACAGTCCAATTCGTTGGCTGAGTCGGGGAAAAGTTCTTGATGTTCTCTTTGCCATTCGTGAGGAAATATCCATTTTTCTCGAAATGAAAGGGGAAGAAATGCGTTGTCTGAAAGATATAAAATGGATATCAGACCTGGCGTTCCTAGCTGACATAACTATGCATCTGAATAATTTAAATCTGTCATTGCAGGGCAAAGGGCAGCTAATCGTTGACATGCACTATCAGGTCAAAGCGTTCATGCAAAAGTTACGTTTATCTGAGAGGCAGATGAGTAATGGACATTTACCGTTCCTCAATCGTCTTGCTTCTTTAAAACTACGTGAAGGTACTACTTTCGGCGATTACAGAGCAAAGTTAAAGCAGCTCGTCACGTCGTTTGAAACACGATTCCGAAACCTCACTCGTTTCGAAATGGAACTTAAGGTGTTGAGCACCCGTTTTTCAGTTTTCCCCGATGATTTGTCATCGTCACTTCAATTGGAGATTATTGATTTGCAAAATTCAACTTTGTTGAATGAGAGGTACTACAACACGTTGGATTTGTCACGATGGTATCGTTCATTACAGCAAAAAACACTTCCCAAGCCTCACAACAATGCAACTCGGATCATGTACATGTTTGGATCTACGTATTGTTGTCAGCAGCTTTTCTCAGCAATGAAAAGCGTAAAAAGTAAGGAACGATCGTTTCTTCAGGATGTAACAATGAAGGCCATCCTCCGCATTTACGCTGCGAACCCTTTGACGAATAATATTTCCGATCTTGTAATGAAAAGAAAATATCCAGCTACAGAGTCCCAATAAATTTAGTATGCAATTTCTTGTATAACAGTTGTTTCTTATTTATTTCCTGCACATGGGTATTTCCTGGTGTAGCATGTCACCACGTCTTAGCAGCTAACAGTACGAGGTTGTCGAACTTGTAAGACGCAGCTGGCACATCAAAACGCTGGCCTTGCCGCCTGCCTCAGCCAGACGTGCCACGTGCCGGCTTGCCGGCCCACTTGATTGGTCACAGCGAGCGACGCGGCTCCCTGGAGCAGGGAGCGCTCCACGGCTCAAAACGGAGCCGACGAGCTGGAACAGCCCGATCTATAGTCTGTATGTGTCCAAACGTTTCTTACATTAACGTGTAATAAACGTGAAGTAAATCAGAAATGTACATTTTCAGATTAAAGGAACTATGTCTCCCCTTTATAAATATGCATATAAACGAAAATGTAAATGCTCGTTTGGTCAAAATCGTGTATCTCTGAACGTTCTTGACCGTTTACTTTGAAATTCTTACACAAACAAGCATTCTAATACCAACATATCCCTTTTATTAAATTCATAAAACAAAATATATTACATATATTGAAAGAAGGTATACAAAATCACTCCATATTCGCATATTCCAATTCAACGTTCTGTCAAAATTGCAAAGCATTTGGCACAAAGCTTTCGCACATTCACGATTAGGAATATTAACATTGCCTACAAATGGTTCAAATGGCTCTGAGCACTATGGGACTTAACATCTGTGGTCATCAGTCCCCTAGAACTTAGAACTACTTAAATCTAACTAACCTAAGGACATCACACACATCCATGCCCGAGGCAGGATTCGAACCTGTGACCGTAGCAGTCCCGTGGTTCCGGACTGAGCGCTGTTGCCTACACAAAATGCCAAATCTCCAAAACTTTTTCATGGATTGCTTTAAAACTTTGAATGTCAGGGCCATAAGTGAGTTATTGCACATCCAGGAAAAAAATTGCTTGCAATAGTACCGTATGTTACAACTGGTACAGCGGCGTCAGTACCGGAAACCAAGCCGGCCGCTGTGGCCGAGCGGTTCTAGGCGCTTTAGTCCGGAACCGCACTGCTGCTACGGTCGCAGGTTCCAATCCTGCCTCGGGCATGTATGTGTGTGATGTCCTTAGGTTAGTTAGGTTTAGGTAGTTCTAAGTCTAGGGGACTGATGACCTCAGATGTTATGTCCCACAGTGCTCAGAGCCATTTGAACTATTCTGGGAACTCCCCATCGCACCTCCCTCAGAATTAGTAGTAAGAGGGCCCAGTGGACAGCCCGTTAAAACTGAACACAGATCAAGCATGAAAACAGGAAGAAGATGTACTGAACCGCAATATATATATATATATGCTGTTCAGTACATCTTAACCGTAACGCTCTCGTCATGTCATTCTGCCCTATCGCAGTTCATATCCTTGGACAGTTAGTGAACTGTCCAGGGATATGAACTGCGATAGAGCAGAATGAAATGACGAGTGCGTTACGGTTAAGTGCCGCAACGGTAGCTCAGATTGGTCGGACAGTACTGGCTGGTCTCTGTAGTAAAAAACTGAGTGATGGGAGCAACAACGAACTTCGACGGATGTCATGTGACGTCCGCTACCCCACGCTATTTTTTATTTTTTTCGCTGTATTCAAATTTGTGTCTGTGTTGTGGTGTAACGTCCGCTTGTAACAGCGAGGTGCAAGGTAGGGAACTATAATGGCAGTTGATTCTGTACAACTACTCTATTAGCAGCCGAAAGGAAGTGGCTTTTGTATGGGAATCGCAAACATTTGATGATAAGGAAGCAAGTCAACCGAATCCGCTGCCGGAAAACTGGTCTGGTGCGTCATACACGGTATTTGTGACAGTACGTGTGTCATATTTTACGAATCTCTTACCGATGGACCTAATTTATACGCCTGGTAATAGAGATATACCTCTATGCCAGGTTTACATGTTAGGGAGAATGTGAATGTTATCACACTCAAGGAAATGATGAAAACAAATTAAAACTTTGAACATAGCTGCAAAGGTTCAGTGACAGTGTCAGAATTATATTGGAACAAATAAGCCTTCGGTCACAAATATGAAGTCAACATTGACCAGGTTTCGACGCTACTATGAGTGTCGTTTTCAGAATTAGACTAACTGTTCTAAAACGTATTAGGTATATAGTACATTAATAAAAGTTTGTACTGACTGGAAAAGATGCAGTACCTACAAGTCACTTATTAAAATAGATCTAAGCCAGAAAGGTTAGGAGACTCTCGTTGCAACCCTTGTTCACAGTACGAGCAGCCCTTAGCGCAGGGGCGGGCAAACGTTGCACGCGGCTCATGAGCGCACAGCGCTGCACGTGTGCTGCTCTCGTGCAGGCGTCGACCGGGGCTGTGGCGATAGCCGGCAGGTTGCGGCAGTGTAATGCCAGGCTAAGCTGCGGACGTTGATGCGAAGCGAGCACTATGTAGTGAACGTTGTATTTCAAGAAACGGAGAAGTGGAGATTTGCTACCTTTTAAAAAGTAGTGGGAGAATCATTTTTTTGTGCAAAAACGTGAAAATTCGAATTGTTTAATATGTGGCAGCATTCTCGCTGGTCAACGGAAGTTTAGTATTGAAGGCCATTATAATAAATTTCACAAGGACGAGTACAATTTATTGTCGGATTCTGAGCGGATGGGGAATAGACTGAGCTTAAGAAGAGCGATCTGACGATACCAGATGAATCTGTCGTAGTTGGCCGGCCGAAGTGGCCGAGCGGTTCTAGGTACTACAGTCTGGAACCGCGCGACCGCTATGGTCGCTGGTTCGAATCCTGCCTCGGGCATGGACGTGTGTGATGTCCTTAGGTTAGTTAGGTTTAACTAGTTCTAAGTTGTAGGGGACGGATGACCATAGCAGTTAAGTCCCATAGTGCTCAGAGCCATTTGAATTTGTCGTAGTTGCTGTTGTCACGAGAGATCTGCGACTTTCTCTCGTCATGTCTCTCATCTAACTGATTGAAAATTTTATGGAGCACTGTTTTCAAGTTTTCAGGACGACAACAATAATAGCCCAGCGGTATGTGCAAGTTATAAGACTGCGCTTTATATAGCGAGAGCTGGAAAACCATTTGCTGAATTAATAAGTCTCGGTTAAGAGCAAACATCAGTGATGAAAATTTACGTAACTGTTTGTGTTTGTCTGTATGTAGAAATTTTGTTCCAGATATTAAACGTATTGTAAACTCCACCTGTGATAATTAAATAAAACGTATCGTAGGTAATAGGTACTCTTTCAAACCATGATTTCCTTCAAGCACTCCTACTAACCTTATTAATTCACTCAGTAAAGCAAGCTAGGAAACAAATCGCATTACAGAGGAAGGAGCGGACAGAAGGTATGGTGGGTATGGGAGATAAGCGGGTGGCCAGCTTGCCCCTGTGTGCACGCGGAACACCTGTTAACTGCACGCGTGCAAGTGCACCGCACATGTGCAGGATTCCTGCCCGCCCCTGCCTTAGCGGCTCGCCATCTCACAACTGTTCATGACGTCACCTTTCCGTCTTAGATCTTTTTTAATGTGTGACTTGTAAGTACTGCATCTTTTCCAGTCAGTACAAACTTTAATTTTATTAATGTGCTATATACCTAATATGTTTTAGAACAGTTAGTCTAATTCTGAAGACGGCGCTCATAGTAGCGTCGAAACCAGGTCAATTTCGACTTAGTATTCGTGACGCAGGGCTTATTTGTTCCAATATAAGAAAACAAATTAGTTTGTTAGATAAGCTGCAACGAATGAAGTCAATGGTTTCAAAATCAGACAATTTTTCTGCACTCTGTCAAAACATACGTTTTCAACGTTTTTAAAATTGCGTTCCGTTGTGGAAGTTTCGACTCTTGAATTAATCTGTTGTAACTAGTTCACACCCAGTTACTTATTGTTTTCATATATGTGAGATGTCTGTGTTGTATCTCGCCTGCTCTCACTATTCATCACGTTTATTTGGGGCCGTAACGTATACTTCCGACATAATTTTTCTGTAACCATTGTATAGCATGAGAACTGTCAAGTTTATAGAAAGAGAACAACCATTTCAGTGACCTGACGGAAGGTTCATAATGTTGCGAAAAAAGCACAGTGACCGCTTTATTTTTCGGTATGTTCGTAATTTTTTTTATCTCATTTTGTTCGTGCTATTTGTTCGGGGCGAACGTCCTATGATGCTTGTTCAAGTTCATTGTCGTTCCATTACGTCAGTTCTTTGATTACATAGAGCGGCTAACTTAACCACGGGGTACTTTATATGTGAGCTCAATACTGCAGTTGCTTAGTTTTGACCGTTCACTATTTCTGTTTTGCTCTTGTTTTCCTCGGTTCAGTACACCTTCTTCCTGCTTTCATGCTTGATCTGTGTTCAGCTTTTGAAGCGCTATCCACTGGGCATTCTTACCACTTAAACTGAGGAGGGTGCGATGGGGAGTTTTCCTTGTAAGAACCTATCGTACTAAACAACAGTTTGCGTTTCATGCCATGTCTGGAGAACACTAAGAAGGGTAAGGCCGTATTTAAAAGATCCCACAAAGATAACTCCTCTCGTCAGAAAATGGAACGCCATTAATTCATGAGGAATAATGGTTCCGCGAGATATGGACATGCAGAGTGTTCGTCGGAGAATAGTTTTGTTAACTATATACTTCGGCTTATGGTGCCCCAACTTGGGTCATATTATTGTTGCGCTGATCAACGCTTCATCAGATTTATTTTTAAAGCAAGTGCGAAGAACTTTGGGCTAGAGAGACTACATAACTTGTCAAGAGGTGCACACTACTCGCAAGGACTGCTAAGTGAGTTATAAATGGGTGTTTTGTCTAATATGCGTTCCGTGCACTCAAGGAAAACATCAGCATCTTAATTTGGGTAGACTTCAGCAGCTCGGTAAAGACAGTACTTTGTTCATCTTTATTTGAGCATCATATACGAAGAATATGAATCTGTTATGTACATGCAATACACGCAGCTGAATATTTTCCTTAACTACAATAACGAAAACACCTGTGTGGACGATAATGTATACTCTTTCCTGGCATCCGGAAATTAAACGTTACAAGTACACTTTCTTAATTGAACTTAGTACCTCAAATACACCACAAATGCTGTCAGGAAACTGCTGTCAATCGAAACAAAACAAAAGTAATCGAGTGCCATCTGTCGGTGTACTTCCCGAAAGTACATGGGCTTTGCACCTCTCTACTCCATTTTCTCGTTAGGAACAAGAAAATAATTTTACATGTTCTGCTGTAGTGCTTTTCACACATATCAATCCAAAGCGAGAAAAACAATAATTGATGTGGCGTCTTCTGTCATCGCCCAGCGCCGGGGACGTGCTCGGGTGTTTGAAAGTACAGTGCTGCGAAACTTTTCCGGTGGACTCCAGAGACGCTATACAAAAGCAACATTTGTTCTGTGTTTTATTTTTTGATTGTTTATTTCTGTTCCACGTTCTGCTCCTAGGCAAAAGCGTGAATCCAAGAGTGTTAGATACGGAATAATTTACAATACTAAACTTTTCTCACACCTTCGCACGAGTTATCGGTTTCAGTGTATTATTGTCTGTTCCAATCGCAGGGTTTCGTTAATAAATTATTCCGTCAAGCTGAGACAAGCCTACTTCTCTTATTCAGCCTACAAGCACACGCAGATGTTAAACCGTCGATCACGGTAATTCAAACCGGTAGCGACATTACTAATAAAAGTTATAATTATATAGCATCCATTAGTAACAGCTTGCATTTGCAGCGACTGAAATTTCCGTCGTCATCCGCTAGATGGGACTCTCTGACGCAACGAGAGCGCCACGATGCTCGTAGCGGAGCGGCTGTGAAGCACAGCTTGCCGTTTCGCCGCTTGGAGCGCTAGCAACACGAGGGGTACAAGCTTAGCACAAGAGATGGCGCACCAGTCCTCTCCGCGTATGGACGCCATTTTACGATGTTGCACAGAATCATTACTAGGTGGCGGAGCAGTTCAGCCTCTAGATCGCCTGCGAAGTTGGCATCCACTAGAGTGTCGGAATTTGGGAGGCCCCAGATTTTGAATGCCTAACGTGTACAGTCCAGTCAGTGTTTTAACAGGAATTATGATTATGATTTTTGATATATGGTTGCATGATTTGACCTTGTAAGCTACGGGAGTGTGTATTTAAGAAATATATAACAGTTTCTTCGCATTTACTTAAATACAAACTTTGACTTCTTATATAAAATTTTTTGTGGTGCAGTGGTGTAATGACGTTCTTACATTTTTGAGAGACTTTTTTGTAAGGCTGGTGTATCATTACGTCCTAGCTACAATTTTACAGTGCTGAGGACGTTATCTAAGTCCAGCTTTTTGTACTGTGTGAGGTTAGACCGGTTATAAGATGAATCAATTTGTTGTTCCTTTGTTTTACCTTGTGTCTTATTCAGGTATGGTCTCGATTTTAAGTCGCCTCTTCTACCATTCACATTAGACGCATGTACATTCAGTGACACATTTGAACTTGCAATGTTTCAAACGACTAACTATTTAATACGAGGCGCTTCAGTCTGGAACCGCGCGACCGCTACGGTCGCAGGTTCGAATCCTGCCTCGGTCATGGATGTGTGTGATGTCCTTAGGTTAGTTAGATTTAAGTAGTTCTAAGTTCTAGGGGACTCATGACCTCAGATGTTAAGTCCCATAGTTCTCAGAGCCATTTAATACGTCGACAGAATCTATACATAGCCACGGTTAAAATAGCACTCAGTTCCACTTCGGTCTGTGTTCACCAACTATCAACCCTTACACACACAGGACTAAACCCTCCTTTCACCATCCTGGAGAAATTGCTGTACAGCGTCCTAAAACACAGTTTCACCATCAAATCAGTCTCCAAAGCAAAGCTACGGACAAATTACAGAACATGGTTATTATATGTCCTCTGGCAGCTTACTAACAGAATATAAATTTATATCAGTATGAGGTTATTTAATTGCTTTTTGCGAAACTGAAGTTTGTTCAAGGTTTCTTCATTACTGAATTTACAATTTCACTCATGCAACCAGTAAAACAAAATCACTGAACTATCAGGGTATTTATAGGTTTATAGTAGCAGTGGAAAAGTACTCCTATTGCAACAGAAGAAATGCAAATATGTTCCTGTATATTTTGACATATTGTGACTGAAAAGTGATGTATCAGCTGCCCCATTCTACTTTCCTGAGCGCATTAATGATTCTCCGACATGTTTTGCCATACGAAAACATTGGTATTGTTAAATGCAACTTACCTCGACCTCCCACACGCTCCTGTAGTTGCATCTCATTCACACCCACTAGTCCATCGCTGTAAGTCACTCCGTGTCGGAAGCCGCGTCGCGTTTGTGCACCTGCCAGGAACAGCCTTGGATGCCGTATTACGTAACTCGATATGCACTTAAAAATGAGTTCACATTGGGGTAAAGAGTTAATTACGGAACGACGCCAGTGATTTATTCTCAGTTGGCGTACGTCGTATTTTCTCGTGTCGCCGCAGGAGAGACTTTCTACCGTTATTTGCGTCGCGTTTGATGAGTATTAACATCAAATTTTGGCGAGCATTCACTTTGAACATTGACATCGATAACGGTTATTGAACAGTTTCGTAATCTAGGGAAAATAGGACCCGCGCGATAGACTCTGAACAGCTGTGATAGCTCAACAACTGATATAGGTAATCATTTATCTGGAATTTTACGCTTTATCGTTTTCAGAATATAGTGAAAATTGTTATAGTAAACTGCATTTTCTATGAATCCCAATCCTCAGAGTAATGAACTTCAATAATCAACAACTTTTTATTCACCATCAGAGTGGGCACAGTGAACTCTAATTACAGGCATCACGTTTTTGCTAATCACTTTCCGGTTGCCAACATTGTAGTTACAGAGCCTGCGTTGAGAACGGCAGTACAAAAGATTTATAAAATAACTTTATTTTCCACCCGCCGCCCCACATAACGACAGATTTGGTCCAGGAACAGCACCATTCAGAATGACCACTCGTCGCTGAAATTGAAGCACAGAAATGCAAAAAAAAAAAAGGTGATGAGAAAATTTAAGCATAACTTGATACATATTGTGTGATGTGTGCCACGATTTTTATGAGTAGATGAATTGTTTTGGAAAGACCAGATCTCCAAGGGTAACGTCAACAAACAGAAATGGCACCACTGCGCTATTTCTGAGATGGAGGTACACCTCACCACTAAACAAGATCTTATCCGGATCGAATGTTCCAGTTTCAAAGACCTTAATCATCTCGTTGCAAAACAATATCGCCGCTCCACCTCCGTGTCCTTCAAAGGTGGTAACAGTGGAATTTTGTGACGGAAAAGATTGTTCCTCTTTCACTGTTCTCTTGAGATATTTTTGAGACATTTTGAGTCACTGTTCTGCATGGCTTGTGACCCTCTCATTGAATATGTTTGTCTCTCGTTTCACATTATCCAGGGTTACAACTGAGGGTGGTCATTCGAACAAGTCCTTCATGCAATCACATTGGAATATGCTCTTCTCAAAAAAGTTCATCAACTTGTTATAGAAACATGGCAAACATTACACAGTGTGTATCAAGTAACGTTTAAGTTTTGTCATCACAATTTTATTGCATTTCTGTACTTCAACCTCACCGACAAGTCCTCATTCCGGGTGGTGGAGTTTTTGGTCCAAATGTGTTGTTGAGTGCATGTTTCACCATAGCGATATTGCAAAATTTACGTTAAATATCCTTGCGATCAATAAACATTGTTCCAGTGTTAGTGCTCTCATTCTGAAACTTGGACTGAGACATCGGTGAGTGAGCTACAGTGTTACGGTGTAACAATAATAAAGGGGAATCATTTTGGCACACAATTAAACCCCAGTAGACAAATACATTTCTAACACCTCTTTTCCACCATCCTGTAAATGGAGCGATGTTTGTAGGGAAACATTGGAGAGACATGAAAACAAACTCATCTAGATTCAGTATACACAATGTGGATACGAACTGAAAGTGTGTTTTAAATTGGCTTTTTTTTACGGGTATAATATGCAGTCAGTCGCTTTTTTGTTTTATGACACGATTTAATGTCCCACTAAGTACTTTTCAAGACACTGCTGGCTGTTCACCAGATGGAGGTATTACAGGAACGTAAGACTGTGGTCCCCCCCCATGAACCATGGACCTTGCCGTTGGTGGGGAGGCTTCCGTGCCTCAACGATACAGATAGCCGTATCGTAGGTGCAGCCACAACGGAGAGGTATCTGTTGAGAGGCCAGACAAAGGTGTGGTTCCTGAAGAGGTGCAGCCTTTTCAGTACTTGCAGGAGCAACAGTCTGGATGATTGACTGATCTGGCCCTGTAACACTAACCAAAACGGCCTAGCTGTTTTGGTACTGCGAACGGCTGAAAGCAACGGGAAACTACAGCCGTTATTTTTCCCGAGGGCATGCAGCTTTACTGTTTGATTAAATGATGATGGCGTCCTCTTGGGTAAAATATTCCGGAGGTAAAATAGTCCCCCATTCGGATCTCCGGGCGGGGACTACTCAAGAAGACGTCGTTATCAGGAGAAAGAAAACTCGCGTTCTACGGATCGGAGCGTGGAATGTCAGATCCCTTAATCAGGCAGGTAGGTTAGAAAATTTAAAAAGGGAAATGGATAGGTTAAAGTTAGATATAGTGGGAATTAGTGAAGCTCGGTGGCAGGAGGAAGAAGACTTTTGGTCAGGTGAATACAGGGTTATAAATACAAAATCAAATAGGGGCAACGCAGGAGTAGGTTTAATAATGAATAAAAATATAGGAGTGTAGGTAAGCTACTACAAACAGCATAGTGAACGCATTATTGTGGTCAAGAGAGATATGAAGCCCACGGCCGGC
This sequence comes from Schistocerca nitens, assembly GCF_023898315.1. Lineage (NCBI taxonomy): Eukaryota > Metazoa > Arthropoda > Insecta > Orthoptera > Acrididae > Schistocerca > Schistocerca nitens. The sequence goes on from NC_064619.1 coordinate 100,114,953, forward strand.
CTCGGTAGCCGTGCGGTTCTAGGCGCTGCAGTCCAGAACCGCGAGACTGCTACGGTAGCAGGTTCGAATCCTGCCTCGGGCATGGTTGTGTGTGATGTCCTTAGCTTGGTTAGGTTTAAGCAGTTCTAAGTTCTAGGGACTGATGACCTAAGATGTTAAGTCCCATAGTGCTCAGAGCCATTTGAAGCCCACGCCTACTACAGTAGTTCAGGTTTATAAGCCATCTAGCTCTGCAGATAATGAAGAACTTGATGAAATGTATGATGAGATAAAACTAATTATTCAGGTAGTGAAGGGAGGCGAAAATTTAATAGTCTTGGGTGACTGGAATTCGATAGTAGGAAAACGAAAAGAAGGAAACGTAGTAGGTGAATGTAGATTGGGGGAAGAAATGAAAGAGAAAGCCGCCTGGTAGAATTTTGCACAGAACATAACTTAATCATAGCTAACACTTGGTTTAAGAATCATGAAAGAAGTTTGTATACGTGGAAGAAGCCTGGAGATACTAGAAGATTTCAGATAGATTATATAATGGTAAGACAGAAATATAGGAACCAGATTTTAAATTGTAAGACATTTCCTGGGGCAGATGTGGATTCTGACCACAATCTAGTGGATATGAACTGTAGATTAAAACTGAAGAAACTGCAAAAAAGTGGGAATTTAAGGAGATGGGACCTGGATAAACTGAAGGAACCTGAGGTTGTAAAGAGTTTCAGGGAGAGCATAAGGGAACAATTGACAGGAATGGGGGAAACAAATACAGTAGAAGAAGAATGGGTAGTTTTGAGGAATGAAATAGTGAAGGCAACAGAGGATCAAGTAGGTAAATAGACGAGGGCAAGTAGAAATCCTTGGGTAACAGAAGAGATACTGAATTTAATTGATGAAAGGAGAAAATACAAAAATGCAGTAAGTGAAGCAGGCAAAAAGGAATACAAACGTCTCAAAAATGATATCGACAGGAAGTGCAAAATGGCTAAGCAGGGGTGGCTAGAGTACAAATGTAAGGATGTAGAGGCTTATCTGATGAGGGGTGAGATACAGACTGCCTACAGAAAAGTTAAAGAGACCTTTGGAGCCAAAAGAGAACCACTTGCATAAATATCAAGAGCTCGGATGGAAACCCAGTTCTAAGCAAATAAGGGACAGCAGAAAGGTGGAAGTAGTATATAGAGGGTCTATACAGCGGCGATGTTCTTGAGGACAGTATTATGGAAATGGAAGAGGAGGTAGATGAGGATGAAATGGGAGCTATGATACTACGTGAGGAGTTTGACAGAGCACTGAAAGAACTAAGTCGTAACAAGGCCCCAGGAGCAGACATCATTCCATTAGAACTACTGAGAGCCTTGGGAGAGCCAGTCCTGTCAAAACTCTACCATCTGGTGAGCAAGATGTATGAGACAGGCGAAATTCTCTCAGACTTCAAGAAGAATATAATAATTCCAATCCCAAAGAAAGCAGGTGTTGACAGATTTGAAAATTACCGAACTATCAGTTTAATAAGTCACAGCTGCAAAATACTAAAGCGAATTCTTTACAGACGAATGGAAAAACTGGCAGAGACCGACCTCGGGGAAGATCAGTTTGGATTCCCTAGAAATGTTGGAACACATGAGGCAATACTGACCCTACGACTTATCTTAGAAGAAAGATTAAGGAAAGGCAAACCGGCTGCGGTGGTCTAGCGGTTCTAGGCGCGCAGTCCGGAACGGCACGACTGCTACGGTCGCAGGTTCGAATCCTGCCTCGGGCATGTGTGTGATGTCCTTAGGTTAGTTAGGTTTCAGTAGTTCTAAGTTCTAGGGGACTGATGACCACAGATGTTAAGTCCCATAGTACTCAGAGCCATTTGAACCATTTTTTTAAGGAAAGGCACACCTACGTTTCTAGCATTTGAAGACTTAGAGAAAGCTTCTGACAATGTTGACTGGAATACCCTCCTTTAAATTCTGAAGGTCGCAGGGGTAAAATATAGGGAGCGAAAGGCTATTTACAATTTGTACAGAAAGCAGATGGCAGTTATAAGAGTCGAGGGACGTGAAAGGGAAGCAATGGTTGTGAAGGGAGTGAGACAGGGTTGTAGCCTCTCCCTGATGCTATGCAATCTGTATATTGAGCAAGCAGTAAAGGAAACAAAAGAAAAGTTCGGAGTAGGTAATAAAATCCCTGGAGAAGAAATAAAAACTTTGAGGTTCGCCGATGACATTGTAATTCTGTCAGAGACAACACAGGACTTGGAAGGGCAGTTGAACGGAATGGACAGTGTCTTGAAAGGAGGATATAAGATGATCAACAAAAGCAAAACGAGGATAATAGAATGTAGTCGAATTAAGTCGGGTGATGCCGATGGAATTAGATTAGGAAATGAGACACTTACAGTAGTAAAGGAGTTTTACTATTTGGGGAGCAAAATAACTGATGGTGGTCGAAGTAGAGAGGATATAAAATGTAGACTGGGAATTGCAAGGGAAGTGATTCTGAAGAAGAGAAATTTGTTAACATCGAGTATAGATTTAAGTGACAGGAAGTCGTTTCTGAAAGTATTTGTATGGAGTGTAGCCATGTATGGAAGTGAAACATGGATGATAAATAGTTTAGACAAGAAAGAAGCTTTCGAAATGTGGTGCTACAGAAGAATGCTGAAGATTAGATGGGTAAATCACATAACTAATAAGGACGCATTGAATAGAATTGGCGAGAAGAGGAGTTTGTACCACAACTTGACTAGAAGAAGGGATCGGTTGGTAGGACATGTTCTGAGGCATCAAGGGATCACCAATTTAGTACTGGAGGGCTGCGTGGACGGTAAAAATCGCAGAGGGAGGCCAACAGATGAATACACTAAGCAGATTCAGAAGGATGGAGGCTGCAGTAGGTACTGGGAGATGAAGAGGCTTGTACAGGATAGACTAGCATGGAGAGCTGCATCAAACCAGTCTCAGGACTGAAGACCGCAACAACAACAACAACAACAACAACAACAACAACACTGTGTTGGTGGCGGCTTAAATGACCGAAATTTAGGTTAACGTATTATTTTCCTTTCAAATACTTTTCGTTCGCCAGATACAGCTCATAATACAGATAATCATCTGCTTATGAACTTCGGGACTAGTTAACAGTATAACACATCGTACCAAAATATAAAAAAAGCTGTTGACTACATACGTATTGTGCACACACATATCACCAAACCAATGTACGTAGTATTTGGCATCAGAAGGTAATAAATGCACTGCAGCTGGTTGTCACCATAATCGTTTCTAGCGAACTACTTTTAAAGTATCTTACTAGGCTTAAACAGCCAATAATATTTTTCGTCTCGAAACAGGTATTTCCCATATTGTGTCACTTTCACACTGTCATAAGTAAATACTGCCGTTAATCCTAACAGAAGAAACGCTAATATGGGACTTTTAAGATCATATATCTCACTATAAATTTATTTGTTGGTTTCCCCTTCAAGTCATTGAGCGTTTTGTATACAAGCACTGAAGTATATAGGTTACTAAAATTATAATTTTAGAAGCATTCATCGGCTACCAAAATGTTGTACCGTACCGATACTTTCGCTTAGAGTGTTCACTTCGCGAACATTTGTGAATGTACTCCAGTGGCTCTAGGTACTTTTCTCTAATTGAAGTGCCTATTTTATGTATTGTACTACAGGAATATTTGCAAACTACGAACTACCTACCTCATTAGCCTTCAAATGATGTCTACTAGGGAAAATATTTCATTCCTCATTATTTTAAAGTTTTGGGAGTGCTTGAAAGTTTCAGCAGTTATCAGTGTTTTAAAGAGTTTGCCAAATGAATGTAAACGGAGTCATTACCACAGTGCTAAAATGCCTCCTAGAGACAGCAAGGAGAGCGAATGAAAGCTCTTTTCTTATATTACTTGTTGTTCGATCTATTCAGAATCGTCATGTCAAAAGAATGGCCACAAAAATCTGAGCTAATACCTGTGAGAAACAGTACGGGCCTCTGTGACCGCAGTGAAGTCGTAACTCGGCATATAACGTTTCATTAGAGAAATCAGTGGTAGTATTTTTAGCCCTGCAGCCTCATAATTCTACTGAACAAGAAAGGCTCAATTTACTAATGTAAAGGGATGTGGAATTGGAGGCAGAGGGGGTGGTCGTGGTAGCGTCTGTTGCGGCATCCTTTTGGTTTTCAACCTTTTCGTTCTGCTGCTTTTCGGCTGCCTTTTGCGCCCGACCCCTAATTGGTCTCGTTCCGTCAAACGGTTGATGAAATAGCAGGTGCCTTTTTATTTTTTTATGTGTTGCGGGAGTACCTGCGGTAACCCGAATAGTTGTGTACCAGGAAAACGAAGACTTTACTGGTAAGATCAGCGATGATGATCAGAAACTTTTCACAATACTTCGGTTCTTTCTTTCACCCTTTTCCAAGTTGTGGAAGACTTTTGAACACAGTGCACGTCGAACAGAGGTTTAAGTCCCCTGTATGTCCGTTTCTATATACTACAGTTCTTTATCATCGTAAATTAACATTGATGTTCATGAGAACAATCTGCTTGATCTTCATTAAAATCCATATGAAACTAGACAGAGCAAGGGAAAAATTTCTTGAAGAAAGAGTAAGCTGTAGGTTTCCGTTTATACAAAAGACTACCAAAAATAGTGCCATTACGTTGGATATTCCCGAGGAAAATATTAACTAATCGAATGTACTCTTTTTAAAGCTACTGATGATACAGTTGAATTCACTTGCGCCCAACCCATGCTTTAAAAACGAACACAGTGGGTAAGCCAACTAATGAATGATCTGTGATTTAAATAATGAAAACTGTAAAAGTGGCGTATTTCCTCATTCTTTGGAAGATGACTTTCGAGAATTTATTCTCATTGTCATATGCTTGCGTTTACACAATTATTTTTTGTGATAATCGCCTGTGGGTGTGATTTCCTGCAAAAAAAAAATATTTCTGTAAACAAATTCATGTGATAATGAGAATAAATTTTCGAAACGTGTCCTGTGAAGTATGAAAAAATACGTAACTAGTGCAATTTTTATTATTAAAGTCACGAATGACGTAGCTGCTTTCAACGGCATCTGTTATAATAATGGCATTAAGGTGTGACCGAGCGGTTCTAGGTGCTTTAGCCTGTAACCGCGCGACCGCTACGGTCGCAGGTTCGAATCCTGTCTCGGTTATGGATATGTGTGATGTCCTTAGGTTAGTTAGGTTTAAGTAGTTCTAAGTTCTAGGCGACTGATGACCTTAGCTGTTAAGTCCCATAGTGCTCAGAGCCATTTGAACCATTTTTGATTGTCATTAAGCAAACAATGATCAGTTGAGACTGGAATTAAAGGAAATTGTTCTATTTTATTTATAAAGTATTTGTATTACTTGTTATTAGAACAATCCTCGACAGACATTCTTTCCCCCAAGTAAGAACAAAACTTTTATTTTCCCAGAAAGTACATTATGAAAATATTAACATTACCACATACCTTCCACCGATGCATCTTCTCATTTTCTAAAACTTCAAGCGTACCTACCGCAGATCTTATATTATTCATTAGCTGGAGTATTTTGAACACCACAATAGCGGGAGTAAGGTAAGGAATACGATATCAAACAGGTTCTGGGCAAGGGATTAATTACCTTGCTGATTATATTCCTACAGAATAAGTGACGTTTTTTCATTTAACTGACTGTGAGAAAAGGTTATGGGGTAGAACAGGTACCCTGGATCCGAAAGACTTTTCGAATGCTCCAGGAAGTAGTACCCAGGTGTATCAAAGGTGGAATCCACTGACGGTAAAAAAGGCGTTAGAGAGACGATCAGTAGCGTATTACATTTAAGTTGTAAGATTCACTGCTTTAACTATAGTAACTACACTCCTGGAAATGGAAAAAAGAATACATTGACACCGGTGTGTCAGACCCACCATACTTGCTCCGGACACTGCGAGAGGGCCGTACAAGCAATGATCACACGCACGGCACAGCGGACACACCAGGAACCGCGGTGTTGGCCGTCGAATGGCGCTAGCTGCGCAGCATTTGTGCACCGCCGCCGTCAGTGTCAGCCAGTTTGCCGTGGCATACGGAGCTCCATCGCAGTCTTTAACACTGGTAGCATGCCGCGACAGCGTGGACGTGAACCGTACGTGCAGTTGACGGACTTTGAGCGAGGGCGTATAGTGGGCATGCGGGAGGCCGGCTGGACGTACCGCCGAATTGCTCAACAGGTGGAGCGTGAGGTCTCCACAGTACATCGATGTTGTCGCCAGTGGTCGGCGGAAGGTGCACGTGCCCGTCGACCTGGGACCGGACCGCAGCGACGCACGAATGCACGCCAAGACCGTAGGATCCTACGCAGTGCCGTAGGGGACCGCACCGCCACTTCCCAGCAAATTAGGGAACCTGTTGCTCCTGGGGTATCGGCGAGGACCATTCGCAACCGTCTCCATGAAGCTGCGCTACGGTCCCGCACACCGTTAGGCCGTCTTCCGCTCACGCCCCAACATCGTGCAGCCCGCCTCCAGTGGTGTCGCGACAGGCGTGAATGGAGGGACGAATGGAGACGTGTCGTCTTCAGCGATGAGAGTCGCTTCTGCCTTGGTGCCAATGATGGTCGTATGCGTGTTTGGCGCCGTGCAGGTGAGCGCCACAATCAGGACTGCATACGACCGAGGCACATAGGGCCAACACCCGGCATCATGGTGTGGGGAGCGATCTCCTACACTGGCCGTACACCACTGGTGATCGTCGAGGGGACACTGAATAGTGCACGGTACATCCAAACCGTCATCGAACCCATCGTTCTACCATTCCTAGACCGGCAAGTGAACTTGCTGTTCCAACAGGACAATGCACGTCCGCATGTATCCCGTGCCACCCAACGTGCTCTAGAAGGTGTAAGTCAACTACCCTGGCCAGCAAGATCTCCGGATCTGTCCCCCATTGAGCATGTTTGGGACTGGATGAAGCGTCGTCTCACGCGGTCTGCACGTCCAGCACGAACGCTGGTCCAACTGAGGCGCCAGGTGGAAATGGCATGGCAAGCCGTTCCACAGGACTACATCCAGCATCTCTACGATCGTCTCCATGGGAGAATAGCAGCCTGCATTGCTGCGAAAGGTGGATTTACACTGTACTAGTGCCGACATTGTGCATGCTCTGTTGCCTGTGTCTATGTGCCTGTGGTTCTGTCAGTGTGATCATGTGATGTATCTGACCCCAGGAATGTGTCAATAAAGTTTTCCCTTCCTGGGACAATGAATTCACGGTGTTCTTATTTCAATTTCCAGGAGTGTAGTAATCTAGGGAGCTAACGACAGACCAATACGGTGCAAAATAGTTCACAGATGTGTCGGACTTCATTGTTCATCACATGTTGTTGAAAACGAAGCTCCGCAACAGACAATCAGTCAACTCATTAATCTCAAAAACAGATCTATCAACATCGCCATTAATTTTGTCTTTTTGTATAATTTTTTTTAAAAACAGTTAAATGTAGTACAACTGTTCCATAAACAAATGGTTAAAGTTATTAATCGTGCAAAACATGTAAAGAAGCACTAATTTCCGAAGTAGCAGCTCATGTTCGCCATCGTATGGTACTTACATTACATAGTGCTTCTTGGAGAAGGTCGTAGTACACAAATTGACTATATTGAGAATTTCTGTATGATCGCAGCTTCCACACATACGTCATGCACCAGTAGAAACGCCATCATGATTCAAAAAACACAACTGCCTTCTATTAACTGAAATGTAACATCATTAAATGGTGGTGCACGCGATCACAGTAAATTTTTTGTTAATAATAATGTTTACGCCGCTACACTTAATGAACAGATGAGGTTCCACAATTCCTTTACAGGCTTCTAGAAGTTGCAGAGAGGATATCGTTTGATGAGGAACCGAGGAACGGGAAAGAACAGTTCGAATCTAAAGTAAGTTTTCAGTATCGGACACATCGAAATATCCTGCTTCACTGCACGCACAGGAACAGAGAAGCGGGCGCCCTTGTAGCCCTTCCTGTGATTCTAGCGTCACGTACCATTTTCGTCCGACACTAACAGCTGGGAGAAAATGCTACGTTCGAGACGGTACGTGAGGATTATATTCAGTCTCTTGTTGACCAGTCTAATGCTGCAAATGAAGACCGCAAAACGAAAGCCAAAGTTTTAAGTTTCATGTTCAAAAAATCGTTCACACAGGAGAATAATAGAAACATAACCGTCATTTGAGCATCGGGCAGACTCACGTACGGCGAACTAGTAATAAATATCCCTGGCGTAGAGAAACAACTGAAAGATTTGAAAGCAAATGCGAGGGTTGTAACTTTAATAGTGGCAACTATTTATTTACAGCTCGTACAAAACCGACAGGTGTTTCAAAGTTTTACTGACCTTCAAAGTAGTCACCAGCATTGTGTATAACCCGTTGCCAGCGATGTGTCACTCGTAGGATACGTTTAGCAGTGCCGGTTGTGTTGACAGTTCGAGCGGCGCGGTCTATTGCCCGACGAATATGTAGCAGTACTAAAGCGAATGCTGTGAAGTGTTTCCTTCAGTTTAGAAATCGAGTTGAACTCACGAGTACTTAAGTCAGGGGAGTGCAGTAGGTTGTACAGCACTTAGCAGCCCCATCAGTTAAACAAATAAGTAACAGGTTGTACTGCAGTGACTGCCACCCCTATTGCATGATAACACGAAACGAACTTCCCTTCTTTGCACTTTTGCGTTGTTCTCCGTCAATCCTACCTGATAAGGATCCTATACCGCGCAGCAATATTCCAGCAGAGGACGGACAAGTATAATGTAGGCTGTCCATTTAGTGAGTTTGTCGCATGTTCTAAGTGTTCTGCCAACAAAGTGCAGTCTTTGTCTCGCCTTCCCCACAACATTATCTATGTGGTCTTTCAAATTTAAGTTGCTCGTAATTGTAATTCCTAGGTTTTTAGTCAAATTGACAGCCTTTAGGTTTGTACGATTTATCGTATACCCAAAATTTATCGGATTTCTTTTAGTACCCATGTGGATGACCTCGCACTTTTCTTTGTTTAGTGCTAATTGCCACTTTTCGCACCACACAGAAATTCTCTCTAGATCATTTTGTAATTGGAATTGATCGTCTGATGATTTTACTAGACGGTAAACTGCAGTGTCATCTGTAAACACTCTAAGGGGGCTGCTCAGATTATCACCTACATCATTTATATAAATCAGTAACAGCAGAGGGCCTATGACACTACCTTGCAGAACGCCAGATATCACTTTTGTTCTACTCTGTGATTTACCGTCTATCACTGAAAGAAGATCGCGATACAATTCAGAGACGGGCTAGCTATGTTACTGCTGGGTTCGAACAACACGTAACTGTTACGGAGTTGCTTCAGGAATTCTATTGGGGAATCCCTGGAGGGAGGGTGACGTTCTCTTCGAGAAACACTATTGAGAAAATTTAGTGAATCAGCGTTTGAAGCTGACTGCCGAACGATTCTACTGCCGCCAACATACATTTACGAGAGATATTCGGTCTCACACGGAGGCGTATGAGACTATTTGCCAGTGGAACACGGAAGGGAAGGACTAGTTGTGGTACAGGATACAGTTCCCCACAGTCGATTAATGAACATAATAAGAGCATATGGACTATCAGACCAATGGTGTGATTGGATTGAAGAGTTCCTAGATAACAGAACGCAGCATGTCATTCTCAATGGAGAGAAGCCTTCCGAAGTAAGAGTGATTTCAGGTATGCCGCAGGGAAGTGTCGTAGGACCGTTGCTATTCACAATATACATAAATGACCTTGTGGATAATATCGGAAGTTCACTGAGGCTTTTTGCAGATGATGCTGTGGTGTATCGAGAGGTTGTAACAATGGAAAATTGTACTGAAATGCAGGAGGATCTGCAGCGAATTGACGCATGGTGCAGGGAATGGCAATTGAATCTCAATGTAGACAAGTGTAATGTGCTGCGAATACATAGAAAGGAAGATCCCTTATCATTTAGCTACAATATAGCAGGTAAGCAACTGGAAGCAGTTAATTCCATAAATTGTCTGGGAGTACGCATTAGGAGTGATTGAAAATGGAATGATCATATAAAGTTGATCGTCGGTAAAGCAGATGCCAGACTGAGATTAATTGGAAGAATCCTAAGGAAATGCATTCCGAAAACAAAGGAAGTAGGTTACAGTACGCTTGTTCGCCCACTGCTTGAATACTGCTCAGCAGTGTGGGATCCGTACCAGATAGGGTTGATAGAAGAGGTAGAGAAGATCAAACGGAGAGCAGCTCGCTTCGTTACAGGATCATTTAGTAATCGCGAAAGCGTTACGAAAATGACAGATAAACTCCAATGGAAAACTCTGCAGGAGAGACGCTCAGTAGTTCGGTACGGGCTTTTGTTGAAGTTTCGATAACATACCTTCACCGAGGAGTCAAGCAGTATATATCTCCCTCCTACGTATAACTCGCGAAGAGACCATGAGGATAAAATCAGAGAGATTAGAGCCCACACAGGCATACCGACAATCCTTCTTTCCACGGACAATACGAGACTGGAATAGAAGGGAAAACCGTCAGGTGGCTTGCGGAGTATGGATTTAGATGTAGAGGAGATGTAGATACCCTCCACCACGCACTAAACAGTGTCCTGTTGAATATCTGTATACATGTAGATATGGATAGAGACCAGGACAGATGACTTTGGTGTCCACGGACGCCGCCTATTCACGGAACTTAAGACGATGTCCTTCGTCGCACAGAAGGAAACTCTAAACGAGCATTCGAAACATCTCCCATGCCGCACGTGACTCCAGTAGAGCAGCCGGGTCAGAGCTGTTACTATCGTCTGTCAATGTACTGCCACGAGGAAGCTTTTAAAGAGAACCAATCTTAAAAAGCACATCGAATGTATACATTTCAGGACACAGGTTCCTTAGTAAACCATTATCTTCTGCGTTCCCTCTGTAACACCTGCAATAGTAGGACAAAAATATGGAGACGTCGCGAGACACGCCTGTTTGAAAAGAAAAGATGAAGATGATATCCAAGCCTGAGTTGTTATATTTGACCATTAACAGTACCCATTCTACGTCCGGAGTACGTTCCAGGTGTCAGAAGCAGTCAGAATAGTGTTCTGTGGAGATGTGAGTGCACTATGTCGAAGCTAAGTGAAGTGGAATGTGGGAAAACAGTTGGCGCTCGTGTAGTGGAAGCTTCCGTAACCAAGGTAGCCGAAACGCTCGGTGTTTCAAGAGGCGTGATAGTGGACGTTCAAATCGCAGGCAGCGGTAGTGTAAAGACATCCTCCGCTATGTCACAACGCGGTCGGAAGTAAGTGTTGAGTGATTGTAACATGCGTCCGTTTGAAGAGGACTGTGACGAAAAATAAGAGAGCGACAGCTGCAGAAGTCACTGCATAACTGAATGTCGCATTCGTGAATCCTTTCAGTAGCAAAACAACATGAAGAGAGATCTATAAGCAAGGAACTGCAGGACGAGGTGAAATTTTAAAAACACACATCAGTGAAACAAATGCCCGTAACAGGAAAAATGTGGTGCCGATTCCATGAAGACTGGACAGTGCAGCAATGGAAGAAAGTAATTGGGTGGGATTAGTCTTGTTACACACTTTTTTACGTGCCAGGAGTGAAACTGCTTTGCACGCGGAGTTGAGTTACGGAAATCTTTGTCTTTTTATTAAAAAATAATATACTAAGGCAAAAAATATGTATGCCTACAATGCAATTTTCAGTATACAATTAAAGCACAATGGTTACTTTCGGTTGTATTCTACAACCATCTTCAGACCGTTCGAATCGTAAAAAGTGCAGTGAATGTGCAAATCTGTAGTCACTCCATGCACATTCACTGCTCTTTTTACGATTCGAACGGTCTGAAGATGGTTGTAGAATACAACCTAAAGTAACCATTGTGCTTTAATTGTATACTTTGGACCAAAAAGACTATGACTATATTCAGTTCAGAACTTCGTAATAAAACTGCCAATTTCATCAGTAAAACTTGCATCATATGACCGTGACATGCAGTTTTGTACTCATAATACGATTGCATTTCATTTCATGACTACAGCTTATAATGGTTTTCAAATGCATGATCACAGATTTCTTACATTTGAGCGACTGAAAGTAGGTTATAGAAAACAACTGAAACTAGTCATCAATTGCATATTGAAAATTGCGGTCTAGGCAAAAGGAATATTTGTTTACACAGAACAAATTCTTATTTAATATATCCGGCCTGACAGTATCAGGCTTCACTAATCTTTGATGTAGGTGTAGTATCTCCAGAGCCCCTTATTTAAGACGTATCTTTTCTTCGATGAAATATTAAAAATGTGAACTAAGTCTTTGTTCCACTGTGAAAGTCAGCGATCACTGAATAAAACACTTGTGAATAGCCGGCCGTTGTGGCCAAGCGGTTCTAGACGCTTCAGTCCGGAGCCGCGCGACTGCTACGGTCGCAGGTTCGAATCCTGCCTCTGGCATGGATGTGTGTGATGTCCTTAGGTTAATTTGGTTTAATTAGTTATACGTTCTAGAGGACTGATGACCTCACATGTTAAGTCCCATAGTGCTCTGAGCCATTAGAACCATTTGAACTTGTGAATACCATCCGATCCCTAATTACGTTTCCCGGGATACCAATCTGTCACAGCCTTTTGTACGTAACTAAAACCAAATCTCTCTCGTTATCAATAGCGCTAATAAATTCCAGCTACTTCTAGCCAGCCCGAAACTGCTTCTGTGTTTGTACGCACGAATCAGCAGTCTTCATTATCATGTGGAAACTTGACATTATGAGAGCTGTGGCTGTAATAAAGTTGTGAAGTTAATAATTTAAAACAGCAACTAGCCACACGTGTGGTTTGAAAAGTTTATTGAAACTAACCGTCATCAGTTCCTAATTTATTACAAATCCATTTTCAGGGATCTCTTACTGATTTTCTTGTCTTCTTCCTAGGATCTCGTTTTATTGTTGTTAAAGGCATTGTGCTGTTAGAAGAGTCATCTTAGCCGCCAGTGGATTCCAACAATATAGGCCATACTAGAAAGGACAGCGCTAACGACTCAGGCAGTCATTAACAAAAATGTGGCAAGCTTCACACTGTTTTGGATAACAGATCATTCTACCGATCTGCAACAATCTTATAGATGTGTTGAGACGCAGTGAGAAGTCTGTGCAAATGTAAGTCAACGCCGAGTATAGTTGCAGTGTATGAATTTTTTTTCCTCCGCTAATATTTTACCATGGTGGTCCATTTGGAGCATAGCGAAAACAACGGTAGAAAGCCAGAACGTGCCTCCGTCGAAAACTGAGCGAAGCCCTCTGTTCAAGATTAGTGTCAGAAGGTAACGGAGTGTGTGCTTAGTAGAATCCAAGAATGGGTCACTACGAACAATAAAATCTTCCATCATCAGCATCTTCTTATACAGTGGAAGCAGTGACAGTCATGAAAGGAATCATTTGCTCTTTAACGACGATGCTGATTATTTCAGATTCAGGAAACTTCTCTGTGTCACAGAGCACAGGAATCCGGGAAAACAAGGAAGTAAATTGTCGATACAGCTCATGAAGTAACGTAGTGTTCTCGAAGAAATAAATACATTTTGGGTAAAAGGTCACATGTGGATTGTATATATGGGAACATTTGACCAGCTGGCCAATGAAGCAACTGTAGGCTATTCGAAGCTTAGTACGATGTCCAATTACCGTTCTCCGACATCTTACACAAAGTAAAAACTGAAGTTAAGTCCCGATGCGAGGAGGAATGGAAAACATGAACTGAAAGGAAAGGAAAATATTATGGTTGAGTTCAGACCCACATACAATGCTTCCTTTCGATTTATAACAAGACAGTACAGTTCCATCACAGAAGCTTTCCCTTCCATCCGTAACGCGTACAACTAAGAAATTGCATACCTACATAGCGGATGTAAATACTATTTTTACTGAAAAACGCCATGATTGGACGCCAAGAGGTGTTGATAAAACATTCTTTACTCTACTTTTGGTTCACAGGCCATGAGGTAAAATAAAATATTTACAAGTTTATAAGATATGAAATAATATAAAGTCCATGATTTTTTCACCAAATGAAAATACAGTTGATGAAGATGGATGAAATAATTTATTTAACCCCACGGGTTTTATATCGCCTTGTACGCTACTTGCATAATGGTAGCACATGGACCGAAACTATAGTACCTGTATAACAAAGAAATTTTTATCAGCAGCTGTTGGTGGTGAATAATTTACATCTATATCTAGGTTTATACTCAGCAAGCCACCTAGCCATGTGTGGCGGAAGGTACTCTTTATACCACTGTCACCTTACCCCTACCGCTTCTTCCCACTCTTTCTGTTCCAGTCGCGAATGGTTCACTGGAATAATAATTGCTGGTAAGCTTCGGTGTGTGCTCGAATTTATCTAATTTTGCCATCATGGTCTTTATGTGAGACATGCATAAGATGAAGCAATATATTGCTTGAGTATTCTAGAAACTTACGCTCTTGAAACTTTAACTGTAAATCACACCGTGATGTAGGATGCTTTTTTCTTCTTTTTAATCTCCTCTATTTCACCTATCAATTCTGTCGATCCCAAAATGAAAAGTTATATTCAGGTACTAGCCAAACGATGCGTTTTGTAAGCTACCTCTTTTGTCAGTGGGCTACATTTGCTGATAATGCTTCCTACGAATATCAGTCTGGCATCTGTGTTCCCTACGTTTAGTTTTATATGGCCGTTCCATTTTAATTCGCTACGTACGCATGGTTCTAGATATTTTATTAATGTATCTACTTCCAGTTCTGCATTCGTGCACTCGTTCAGTAATTTGTCTTACTGCTTAATTATGCGCAGTACGTTTGTTAATTTTGATGATCATTTTCCATTCCTAGCGCGTAACGTTGCTCCTTTGCCGATCTTCCCGCATTTCACTACTATTTTCTAACGTCACGAGTCCTCTGTGCATAACACTTCAACCGCGAAAAGCCTTATCGCCGGCAGCTGTGGCCTAGCGGTTCTAGGCGCTTCAGTCCGGAACCGCGCTGCTGCTATGGTCGCAGGGTCGAATCCTGCCTCGGGTATGTATGTGTGATGTCCTTAGGTTAGTTAGGTTTAAGTAGTTCTAAGTCTAGGGGACTGATGACCTCAGATGTTAAGTCCCATAGTGCTTAGAGGCAAAACCCTTACTGAACTCACGATGTTATTGACTAGGCCAATAGGTCATTTGTAAATATTGTGAACCTCGTAAGTCCGAAGATTTTCTTCCGCTGACAATGGCATGCTGTGTTTTGTTTGAGAGAAACTCCTCAGCCCAGTTATATAGAAACTAAGCTCCGCCCGAACAGGCCTTGGAAGGTCCAGCGATACCGTCCGACCAATGTGACGTCCTTAGCCCGTAGGCGTTACTGGATATGAATATGGAGGGGCATGTGGTCAGCACACCGCTGTCCCGGCCGCTGGGAGTTTTCGTGACCGTAGCAGCTACTTACCAATCAAGAAACTCCTCAATTGGCCTCACTAGAGCTGAGTGCATCCCGCGTGCCAACAGCTCTCCACAGACCGGACGATCACATATGTGCTAGCGAAGCCCGAGAGCTCTTGAATTTTCGTTGATCTGACGAGAACCGGTGTTACCACTGCGGCAAGGCCAATGGCACTCCAGGTAAATAGCTTATATGAAACTCAGGGCCTTCGCTTTTGCTTCGTTATAAGGCAGTGATGAAATCTATCAAACACCTTCCGCAAAATCTAGGAATTCTTATTTTTATGAGTTTTAGTGTACCACCTTCTTAAAATATTTTTACTGATGAAATATAAATATTTTTGCTGATGAAATACACCGTTTTTAAGGGTAATAAGTATTCTAAGGCAGGTGTAAGATGTTTCCGTAAACATAAAATTAATTATTACTTCATCGTTAGGAATTAATGAGATCTTATTTTAGAAATAATGAAATAATGTAGTTTACTTATTTTAAGGTAATATATTCATTTACATATTTTAATTTTCTGTAACTTTCAACGACTAAACTTAGTACTCACGCTGAAGGTCAAACGAAAGAACCTGTGATCACGAGGCTGGTCCACGGCACAGACCAGTCCTAACAGTGACCGGACACCGTGGAAGCAGCAACTTGTTACAAGAATACATCCCACATAAACCGCCGCCGGCCGGCGTGGCCGAGCGGTCCTAGGCGCTACAGTCTGGAACCGGCCACGGCTACGGTCGCAGGTTCGAATCCTGACTCGGGCATGGATGTGTGTGATGTCCTTAGGTTAGTTAGGTTGCAGTAGTTCTAAGTTCTAGGGGACTGATCACCTTAGAAATTAAGTCCCATAGTGCTCAGAGCCAAGCCCACATAAACGCCAATATCGGCTACAAAAAAATTCCAAATTCAATTTAAATTCTCTACCGATCTGTTACATAAAGAATTTTAGTGACGCGTGCTTTATGGAATTACTGAGACGGCAGTGCAGAAAGTAAATAAGAGTTAAAAGTTCTATTGTCTCAACAGTGAATCACGTCCTGATGAAGGAAAGTTGCAGCAGTGTTTGGTGTGTTTCAAAGCGTGGATCGATCCACAACCCAGAATAAAATTATGATAACTCTGAGTTGATGTACTTTGTAACGTCTCTTAGCAAAAGACATATTATGTAATAAAGAGGAAACATTGTGTATCATGTTTTGGTCTTGTATGGAATTATGTACTTTTTTTTATTATTTATCTTAGATAATATCTGTGTCGGCGAGTACTGAAACCGCCACAGACGATAAATATCAAACAAAGATGAGAATGTGTGACTAGTATAAATGATACAGAACGAACATTAATTTCTCTGTCTTCTTCTTGGAGTTACGTGAGTAGGATAGCCTGTGACAGTATATTGTACGCTAGCGTAGCATTCTTTTGTCAAGATTGAGAGATGTACGCCATTACGTACTCATTTTAAAGGTGTGTAGTAATTAACATATTTAAATGTTTTAAATAGAGTTACTTAGGGAAACCTTGCATTATGTTTTGTAATAGCTTGCTTGGTACATTATCCCATCCCTTTAAGACATTTTCAGTTATTTAAATATTATTCGTGGTGCAGAGCTGCGCTCCGAACGAACGAGCCGCTGCCGCGGCGCATTCAAACTGCATTAAATGAAATCTCTCATACCGCAAAGAAGCGGGAAGGTAATAGTGAAATAAAATTATTTCTTTCAGCTTTCGGACTTGCAGAGCAGAGCAGCAGATTTTATGATGTGTTTTGCAGGTTGACGCGGGCTGCTGATAATATATTACTAACAGTACAAAAAAGATAATTTACCTTCGTAACATAAAAGGGAATCTTCCTGTGCTTAGTTCTCGTCTGGCAAACCTTATAGTAAAAACGTCTTATTCTCCGATAATAGTCTCATGTTCTTGTGCTAGTCGTGGTACTTATTGGTGTTTCACTGTTAACAAAAATCCACTGCAAAATTTTGATGTTGAACAATCATTGCGAACTGTAACATCAGAATTCATAACAAAGTAATTTTTCATTAACATTTTCAATAACTATAAAGTAGGGAAGATATGTTGAATTTTATAGTGAGTTACAGCAACGAAAAATGTTCCTTTAATAGAAAGCCAGATACAGAACAATAAGAACACAATATATTCTGTTTTGTTGAAAATTAATGATTATAAAGAAATTCTTGGCACAGCATTACTAAAAGGTATTTCGCGGCTCTTTTCGTATATGAGTTGTTACGTGAATAATAATAAAACAAACAGAAAAGAGACACGAAGCGAAAACTTGCTATGCAATTTCATCTTGGCTTCAGTGCTAAGTGGTTTCTTTACGTAAGGAAAATCCATCAGATAGTAAGACATACATAATTTTAAGATATGAACGTTAATTGCGTCGAATATATTCATCCGACTGATCTCTTCCAATGCAGTTTTCGTAGAAGTTAGCAAAAAAATTACCTTTGTCGTATCTTTGGTTTTGTCTAAATCTGTAGACCTGTTCTCTCAGCTGCTACCTGTTAGTTCATTACAAGATGATTTTAATATAGCTCTTTCTTTTTCAAAGTCCACGCAGTTATTATAATGCATTTGACTATGGGAACAATTGGAAGTAAGACAGGCTTGGAA
This sequence comes from Schistocerca nitens, assembly GCF_023898315.1. NCBI lineage: Eukaryota > Metazoa > Arthropoda > Insecta > Orthoptera > Acrididae > Schistocerca > Schistocerca nitens. Next base: position 100,133,114 of record NC_064619.1, read on the forward strand.
CTTTAAAACTGCAAAGATGTCCTTAAGACTGGAAACCGACTGGTAAAGGGCAAGGATGAATCTATAGTTCAAACTTGTTTTTTCAAAGGAACCATTCAAATATTCGCGATTTGAAACCCGTGCTTCTCCAAAAAGTAATCAAAGTACCACTTCAATCGTTTTGTGTGTGGGGCAGACTGTCAACTGATAATTATATTTTTCATATCTAAGTATCATCCTGAACCTTCAATCAGAATTTTCTCAGAGCAGTCGGATGGTACTGGAAAAGTAGTTCAGTGACCTCTTTCAGCATATTTACATTAGATACGGGGCACACACCCTGACCACTTCAGTAGTTGGAATCCTAGGAGCTATCCCAAGAGAAAACTGAAAAGGCATTGCAAAATTCTCTCCCTTAAACATCCTACCTAAACCAAGTTAATAGCTTTAGGTAGTTTATAGCAGTTACCCCAGCAGCGGTAACTCTATTTATTTTGAGTCGCCAGCTTCACCATAAAAGATTCATCCCGTAGGACCATTGTAATTATTCTAAAATGAAGTTACTGGATCATCTGACAGTCACAAAGACCCAGCGTCCGTTCGTAAGGATCGTCGAACCATGGCGAAACCAATGCCGAATACAGACACTACATGTAAATGTAGCCTATCATTACATAAATATTACTGTACTCATTGAAATATACATGGAAATTGTGACTAATAACAACAAACCTTACTGAAACAACAAAAAATAAAAGCATAACATATTAATAATAAATATTCAGACGAATGATTAAACCTCTATTGAAATAATAAATATTAAAATAATAATACTAGTAATAAACAGTACATAGAACACAAAACTGTTACAGTTGGGGAGACTAAGTCTTAAAGGAATACGGCAACGTAATTTGAAATTTAAAGGATTTTATTCACTTCCATTAATAAATGTTCCAATCCTTTTATGCTTTGGCAAGAAAGATCGTCTAGTCTCTGTATTTGTATTGTCTCCTAAACTCTCCTTCTTACATTGTGACAAATAAGGTTTAAGCTGTCATTCTGTTAAATCCTTAGACACTTCCAGTATTTCCTGACTGCTAGTAAAGTCCACAGACTACTTATCCTCCACTCTCCGACCGATCAGATTTACCTGCTCCCTCTCATAAATGAAACTACATGAGGATTACTGTTGCGCTTTACGTTTGACATTGGGCTCTGCACCTCTACGTTCTCGTGCGGTCATCGTAGAGCTTCCAGTCCTCCGGGATGCTTCCAGCTTCTCCCGCCGCTGTCACGACTTCTCTATTAAACTACCAGCCCCAACCCCTGGCCATCAACCACTGCCTTCACCACTCTTTTCACTCCTGCACCCCGACACAAATATCTTGGCCTCTGCCTCATTTCATTAGTTGTCTCATAAACAACCACTGCGGCGAGCTGTCATAGGTCAGTAACTTCCCTGCTAGTCCCACTGCCTCTCTTGCTCCTTCCACATGAATAATCAGGCACAGCGGTGGCTTGGAAACCACAGCTATTTCTGTCCACGGGAAAGCAGCACTTGGCAGTTTCCGAATCACCTCCGTTCTGGGTTTGCAAAGTAGCTTTGAGTTTCCAGAATCGTTAGCGTTCCATACCAACTCCAGCCATTGCAGAGCACCGTCTCTAAACCTTCCGAGAACGGTTTAACTTGGTTGTGTCTGGCGTTTGCTAAATAGGCTCGAAGTTCCCACAGCCATTATGGTTCCACAATGACTCCAGGAGTCGCAAGACGACAAACGTTTCCGAGAACAGGTTGAATTCTCCGTGTCCAGCGTTCGCAGGGCCCTCCTACTCCAGTGAGCAGCAAGCCACCCTTTTAATCACCGGAAACCGTTATCCAGCAAACTAATCTCCTCGCAGCCGAAGCAGCAAGTTTCTCACCTTCTCCTTTTGACTAAAGCATGAGCAGTACAGAGCTTACGAAAATCTATGCAATAAAGTCTCACTAAATTAGCCGCCACAAGATGGACTAGTGACCCTCTAAAAATATTAATGAAGTACTTTACATACTACTCATATTACGGCGTTGGTTTAAATGCTGATGGTTCCAGTAGTAGACTTGAGTAATCTCCGTGTAGTTGACCAGATCAGCAACATAAAATATGAAGTACTAAATGAATTACCAAGTGATTTGAAGCTGGGGTTCTAGAAAACTAAAATTAAAGTGAAATGGTGGCATTGTACGTCGTGAAAGTTTCTTGATGTGGCTGTGGTCAGTGACACCATGATCGTCAGCAATGTTCTTCCAATAATTTTCGGGTTTGCAGCCGGATCCCATCAACATTTTGCCACGATATTTCGGCCCAGAGACGTCCGGACATCATCATGTGAGTAGACGAAGTACTGAAGAGACCTGATGCGGTCACGGTATTTATAGTGAATTCCGCGCATGCGAATCGTGCTGGCGGGTTACAGCGCATGCGTTAGGAGGCAGCAAAGTAGTGTCTGCTGCCCTCAATGGCGAAGTAAGAACAGTCTAATTGATGAGTAACGGCTGAGCATGTCGATTCCACTGTGACCGCATAATTTTAATAATTGGATTTGAATTTTATCCAGCGATTTATTAAATTTCAGCAAGTATTTCCACGGATTCTTTAATTACAGAGTCCCATATGCTGGAAACCGGTGCTAAAATTTTGGTGTTTGACTAGCTACATCTTATTGGTAACTTGTTCAGTGAGTATTTGACTGCTTTGTTTCAACATACTCTCTCCTCAACGTATTTTTTATTTAATAATGAATTTTTTGAACAAACTGACGGTGTCGCCATGGGAGTCCCTTGTCTCCTGAGGTGGCCAATCTTTTTGTGAAAGACTTTGAGGAGAAAGATCTCGAGTCTGTCGTCTTAAAGCCTACGGTTTTTTTCGTTACGTAGATGATACTTTCTTTGTATGGCCTCATGGCAGACAAAACCAGGAAAATTCCTTTGTCATTTAAACTCTTTACATGAAAACACGAAGTTTAATATGGAGACTGAGAAAGATGGGACTTTACCCTGGATTAAAATCAGGTGATCACATCGGAATCGACATGCTCAGTCGATACTCAGCGATTAGACTGTTCTTACTTCACCACTGAGGGAAGCAATCACTACCTGACTGCCTAACGCATGTCATCTCCTAAAGCATGCGCCGTAACCTGCCAGTGCGATTCGCATTCGCAGAATTTGCTACAAATACCATGACTGCACCAGGTCTCTTCAGTACTTCGTCTACTCACTTGATGATGGATGGACGTGTCTGGGCCGATATATCATGGCAGAATGTTGATGGAATCCGGCTGCAAACCCAAAAATTACTGGAAGAAGGAATACGCCTGTAAAATTTCAGAAGTCACGTCAGCAAAGTTAATCCAGATGGTGTAATGAGTTTTAAAGTTTTAGAGTTGCTGATATTGCTGGGTTTGTACAGGCATTAATGTGCACGCCAGCAAATAAAACAATACGAATTAGCAGCTACAAACATCAGACTCTGCTAGTATCACATACGCCTGCAAAGAAAGCACTAAGAAGGTGTGCGTTACGTAGCACAGCCAGTCCCTCTCCTACCACATGGATGTGCCAATTTATCATAGAAATTGTACAGTGTCTGATGTTGGTTTCGAAATGACATACAATAAAATTATCGTAAAACACTTGTATTTAATACTTGTATGTAATACTTGTATTTAAGAAACAATAATTTAAACGAAGATTGTACTTCTGGTAAGTAGAGGGTTAAGTGAGATACACCTAACTGCAATCTTCCACCAATATGTTTCCTGTTTCTTTAGAAGTAAGCAACACGAAGAGGTCTCCTTAAGACTCTTTAAATCTGTAACTAACACTGTCAATACTAACGCATTTTCCATAACGTACATTACCAAAGCGGGGCTTAACTTATGTCTACACTACACAAAAGTTAACAGGAAACAAAAATTTGTTTATTATTGTTGACTTGTATAAACAACGCACTATTTATAGAAGTTCTGACGTGTAAGTAGGATTCAGAAACTAAAAATGAAGTTTACCATACTCTTAGCAATATCATTACATTTCCAATATCATGTAGGCCTACTACCGCAAAAAAGCTATTTGAAGAGGTAAGTTTCGTTCCACTTTTTTTTTTTTTTCTTTTACTGACAGCATACTTTTTAAAGACATTCTGAAGTGAATGTAAGATAATGAACCTGAAAATATTGAATAACGTTCGTTTTGGTAAGTGATACCTATTACTTAGACTTAAATTTATGGTTCTGCTTACATAAAAAATGTGAAACATTTATGGACTCTGAAAGAAGATTTCATTAAAAAGAATAGATATTTTTTCCAAAACTTTGAAATATAAAGCAAATGACCAGATAACATTTTCAAAAGGTGGGTGCAAAGTACCCCTGACTCCCTTTGTAATTGCTAGGCTTAATTAATGGGATGCGACAGTTCGTTTCGTGAGCACTTTACAAAAATGTGAAATAAGTTTTTCGGTATTTACAACATACTACTGTTTCGTATTATGTAAGTGTGTATCACCTGTAGTGGACACTAAAAGCAAGTACAATGTTTTAATCTTGATGCACAATCGATTATGACACGAAAAATGTTGTTAGTCTATCGATTTAGGTCCGTAGTGAGAGTCGTACTCTCTTATTATCTCACAATAAATCTTGTGTTACCCTCGTATGATTAGAACCATTTGGCACTGTCAAAAAATAACAACGAAATTAGCCTAGCATCATCGAACTGGTATAACAAATTTGTAGATGGTCCCTTTAAAGTCAGTACCGCCATTAGATTGTTGTTTATTTTCAGTGTTACATTTACATTTACGCAACCATAATTTCGGCTTCAAAGTGCCATTAACAAGTGTTTTAAGTGTTATAAATTATGCAGTATGCCATCTTAGGCAATTTTGAAGCCGAAACCATGATAGTGTAAGTGTAAATGTAACACTGTAAATACTGTCATCTTAGGTAATTTATAACACTTAAAACACTTGATAATGGCACTTTGAAGCCGAAATCATGATTGTGTAAGTATAAATGTAACATTGTAAATAAACAAGTCAGTGGTGGTACTGACTTTAAAGAGATATTCTATGACTGTGGCTCCACATATGAAAAAGTTATTGTAGATTGTCATTAGGGACCGAAATCGATTAAGTTACCAGCCAGCGACTTGAAAAAAAAGGGGGGTTGGGGGAGTTGGGGAGGGGTTTCTGGTCCACTGTCTTTATTCTTGATTATGTCCTAACTTGTAAAGCTATCGCGTTTGGGCACTTTGACAATGACATCAGCGTTGACATAACCACCGGCTGATGAAAACAGAAATGAAAGAGACGCAGCTTATTGTCAGCACCGTTGCCCAAGATGAAAGACTCAAATTTTCTGCCGTTGTGTTTACATATTTATTCTTAGTCAGTGCTGTTGGTTCCGGGAAAAAAATTTCTGACTGTTTTTCCTCAAGGCAGGTATGTTAGTCTACGACACCTCTGGAACAAGAAAGGCTCTGTAGGTTCGTGCAGGTACAACGTTTCCCGAGCGGAGGTATGACGTCGGGAGACCACAAACGCAGAGGGCCGGAACGCTACGCATTCACTTTGCGGCGCGCATCCCTGGCCACAATGCCGGCTTGTTTTAAGGCGCGCGCTCGCCGCACAGCGCTCCGCTATGTGTGTGAGGCCGACGTGCCTGGGCGATTAGGCTGGCGCCGCCGCTATGCAGCGCCCGCAGGTGGCGCCGGGCGGCGTTGTCGTCTGCGGCAGACACCACGCCGCCATCTGTGGCGCGCCCGCCGCTACGCGACCTGCGGATAAATTTAATTAAAGTCGGAGTCCACCCCAGGTCGCATTCCCAAGCGACGCCAGACACCCTCCGCCACGCTGTGTCAAGGCTGCTCCTGGCGCGTTGCCGCGATCTGATGGCGCGCCATCGATCGTCTACGTACAGTTTTGTTGCCATATAATAACTTTAAAATTCTCCCAGTATAATGTCAAAAATTTGTATGTCACCTTTTGTCTCTCAATATACGAGGGGAGGTTTAATAAGATATGCAACACATATTTCTTTCTGAAAAGAGGTTGGTTTTGATTCAGGAGTCACTATATAATACTCCACTGTTTTGGTTTTTCCACATAACCTCCGTTCAATGTGACGGCCTTACCTTACCTTACTGGGAGAGCCCGTATGCCCACTTGTTAGCACTCTAATGACCGACATCTCAATCAACGTCTGGCTGCATCAATAACCTCACAATCATCCTTCTATGTACCAAACTGATGGAAGTTGGAAGGGGTGAGCTCATGGCAGCAGGGTGGATAAGGAATAACAGTTCAATGAATTTCTGTGAACCCCTCTCGTATGTACGGTCTTGTGTGAGCCCTTGCGTTGCCATGGAGAAGGAGAAATTCGTTTCAAGTTTTTTGGCGACCAACACACTGAAGTCTCATTTTCTGCTTCCTGAGGATAACACAGTACACTTCAGAGTTGACCTTTGTACCATGAGAGACGACTTTAAACAGAATAGCTACCTTGGAGTCCCAGAATACCGTCGCTATAACTTTACCCGCCGAGAATACAGCGTTGAGCTTTTCTTCCGAGGAGAAGTTGAATGGAGCCACTCAATGTTTCGCGTGTTTGTTTCCGGTTAGAAGTGAATGAATCTATGTACAAAACCTACGAAAAATGGTCTCGTTCAGCCTCCTAACAAGCAATACCTTTCGCACAGATGGTCTTTTGTTGCCTCCTGTTGGCAGTGATGCACGCAGCGGGCACACAACTTTCAGTACCCCAACCGGTCGAAGAGTGTGTCAGCCCTGTCAGCATATAAGTTCAGATGAGCAGAGAGGTTTGACTGTGATCCGGCAATTTCCTCAAATGAGAATGTCCACACTTTCCAACACTGCACGGGTCACAGCTGTCTGCAGCTGGCCGGAGACACCTCGGATTTGCGGCATCTTGTTGCCATGATGGCAATCTCCACGCCCAACGACTCACTGTGCTTTTGCTCACTTTCAGGTCGCCGTAGACATGCTGCAGTCGCCTATGAATGTCTGCGATGCTTTGGTTTCAGCTAAAAGAAACTCGGTGATAGCTGTGCGTGGAACGCACCTTGCTCACGGACACCATTTTCAAGGCTACATATAGCGCCACGACCTCCAGGAATTGCATGCAACTACATGAGCAGAAGCTAGAGTATTTTCCACAATATATTCAGTATTCTTTCAACCGAAAGAGGCCGGGGAAAGTGTATTGTATTACTAGCTGAACGCCCCTCGTATATACACACATCAAAAAAAGTTTAGCATCACCTCAAGTTCCGAGAGTTCCGGCACTTGTACGGAAAATTGGAATAGAGATCAACGAAATCATCACTTCCGCCATCTATATTCCTCATAAAAACCACACATTGCATGTTGTACCACCATACAGCGAGATCTTCGGAGGTGGTGGTCAAGACTGCTGTACACACCGGTACCTCTAACACAAATTAGCACGTCCACTTGCATTAATGCATGCCTGTATTCGTCATGGCATACTATCCACAAGTTTATCAATGCACTGTTGGTCCAGATTGCCGCCCTCCTCAACGACGATTCGTCGTAGATCCCTCAGAGTGGTTGGTGGGTCACGCCATCCATAGACAGCCCCTTTCAATCCATCCGAGGCATTTTAGATAGGATTCATGTCTGGAATACATTCTGGCCACTCTAGTCGAGTGATGTCGTTATCCTGAAGGAATTCGAAAGATGTGCACGATGGAGAAGCAAATTGTCGTCCATGAAGACTAATGTCTCGCCAATATGCTGCCGATATGGTTGCTCTGTCGGTCGGAGAATCTCATTCACTATGGTACAGCCGTTACGGCGCCTTCCATGACACCCAGCGGCGTACGTCGGCCCCACATAATGCCATCCCGAAACTGCAGGGTACCTCCACCTCGCTGCACTCGCTGGACAGTGTGTCTAAGGCGTTTAGTTTGAGTTGTAACACGACGTCCTGTGGCGGCACGAAAAGCATTCTCCAACATGGTGGCGTTGCTGTCAGGTTTCCTCAGAGCCATAACCCGTAGGCAACCGTCACCCACTGCAGTAGTAGCCCTTGGGCAACTTGAGCGAGGCATGTCATCGACAGTTTCTGTCTCTCTGTATCTCCTCCATGCCAGAACAACATCGCTTTGGTTCACTCCGCCTGGAGACTTCCCTTGATTAGAGCACCTCCTGGCACAAAGTAACAATGCGGACGCGATGGAACCGCGGTGTTGACCGGATCGTCTAGGCATGGTTGAACTACAGACAACCAGAGCCGTGTACCTTCTTTCTGGTGGAATGACTTGGACTGATCGCCTGTCGGACCTCTTTCGTCTAATAGGAGCCGCTCATCCATGGTTGTTTACAGCTTTCCTTTGGTGGGGGGGGGGGATAGTGACATCTCTGAACAGTCAAAGTTACTGTGTCTGTGATACAACGTCTATCTTCAGCAGTTCTTGGAATCGGGGTGATACAAAACATTAATTTATATGTGTATATGTGAAACCACAAGCACAAGGCCATATGTCTTTCATGTTCTAATGAGACCTACTCAGTTTCAGTTAAACTACGCACTTTATCAAATGTGGCGTCATGTCTGAGCAATAAACTTTACAAATCTCGCGGATAACTGCACAATTCACGCAGGCCATTCTCCTCCGAGATAAACTGCCCGACGATGAATTGCGCAGCTCTGTTTGGTAAACGTACAGGCCGCAAGGCCTTTCATCGCCAGTCACCTGAAACAAAACCTTCTGTTATCAGTTGATAAAAAAGGAAACAAAATGAAGCGTTTCTGGTGTTCATTGAAAGCTACCGCTGTTCTATTGAAGTTCCGTAACCCTTCAGAATGAGACGGATAAAATAACCTAATTCGATGGGAGCGAATGAAAATGCAAAGGTTTCGGAGTCGTGCACAGAAAGTTTGATGTCACATGGTATGTGGTCAGCCAGACTATAGGGCCAAACGGACTGGCCCCAGAACTGGAGGTAGTTGAAGGAATGGGAAAAGATAGGGTGTGCCAATGAGTGAACAGTTACGGTGCACTGTGGAGGTATTGCTCACTGCAGCACGGCCTAGAGACAGCACATTAATTACTTCACATGGGGAAGAATCACAAGGATAATGGACGAAGCGTGATGAATGTAACCCAGCACTTTTATACATACATGGCGAGCATTCCGAAGCACAGGCACAGGTGCGACGTGATCAACCATGGTCATCTAGAGCAGTAAATAACCGTTGCATAGCGCAGGAGGCAAAAAGTGACACTCGACCCCGTTTTTTGGGATGATAATGCGTGATCTCGTCGAACAGCATTGGTAAAGCAACTCGTGAAACGAGAGGGTTTTCGGGGAATCGACTGACAGGCCCATTCCTCCATCCCCGAACTTAAGGCCCATCAAGGGAGGGGGAGGGAGAAAGGTGTACTGCAGGAGGTCCACACGCAGCAACGACAATCCTAGAATTGTTAACCGCGCTGGTGCAGGAACTACCACAGGCCTTCCTCACCAACCTTGTGGCCTGTTGCACAGCGTGCAATGCTGCCTGGTGTGGTCACACACCCTATTAGGAAACGTGTGTGTGTGTGTGGGTGCGTGTGTGTGTGAATTCCTAAGGGACCAAACTGTTTAGGTCATCGGTCCCTGGACTTACACATTACTTAAACTAATCTATGCTAAGAGCAACACACACACCCATGCCCGAGGGAGGACTCGAACCTCTGGCGGAAGGGGCCGCGCAATTCGTAACAAGGCGCCACAAGAAACACGTCCTGCCTTTTGTAATGTCCTAGGTACCATAATAAAACTCAGTGACATCACCATTTCAATATGTGCTATTCTTTTAGTCTCACTGCGTTCTTCTTTCAGTTACCATCTACGTGTAATACATTGCAGTTCTCTGTATGCATGGCCCAAGTTTTTGCGACCTATGTTACTTGACAGTGACACATCGTATGAGAGTTACTTTTGTTCTTAAGTTTTGCACACCAGTGTAGAACATGTTTTGCATTACAAACGTGAGAAAAAAAAAGAAATTGGCTGACATACAATGTTTTCACTAAAAAGCTGAAACTTCTGAAGACCCAAAAGGCGCGTGACAGTGTAATAAGCAAAGTAAACAAACTCCGAATCGCTTTTCCGAAAGAATTAATGAAGCAACAAAGGCCAGCTGAACCATCGAACAATCTTGTTTCGAAACTGAGTTTTTTTTAACGACAAATAGAATATTGGTCCCTGGGTGCCCACAATGCACTGTTCAATCAGCAGTGGGAACTACACAGAGTGATAGACATCGCAGCCCACGACAGGCCACCTGCTGGTATCAGAACGTGTAAGGAAACAATGCCCACTGAAACCATTACTGATGCCGGTGAATGTTGCTGATGTACCGTAATACACACATGAGTAACTGCTCTGTTATAAACTGTCACATACACATATTTTGTTCTTTTCTGGGACCAACTGAGGTTACACAACAGTTAAGGCACTGGACTTTCACTCGGAAGAAATAGAGTCCAGCAGTTTAAGTCTCTGTGTGGCCGTTTTAGGTGTTACACGGTTCTCCGTTTCCCTTCCCGTATTGAAAGTATTGCGATACTACTATATACAGGATGTTAGAGGCTTAAGTGGAGATATTGTGATCGTTGGTACCTTAATATGTACCATTTCAGCGTGTTATCTTTTTTTTTCTCAGGGAGTAACAGAATTCCCGCAAAGAAGTCACGTAAATTACTACCAGATGTTTTCTGGACAGTCGTAACTGGACTACAAGTGGACTACTCCTGTCAGCATTGACTAACCGTTTTGTATCCTCGCATCCAAACTGCAACACCTGAACAGGGGAAAATAAATATCAATGGCTTGATCTTGTCACATTTACTTGGAGATACCAGTCAGCCTAAAAACATACTGCCTATAATTAGTAGTCTGCAAATTAAGTAAATACTGGTGTAATGTTGATCAGTACACTGTCTTAAGTCACCTACAAAAATATATGCACTTTGACCCCTGACACCTTGCATGTTAGGATTGAAGGCCAGAATACATGTAGAAATCGCTTTTGATAAAGTTTTTTGTAGCTACTTACGTGTAGATTAGAAGTCTGTGCATTAAAAGGTACAAAGAGTGAAATTACCAAAGGCCAATATAAAAATAGTGGTTAACTATATGATTACCAATACAAACGATTTGTCACTCATCGCTTCTTTCTCCTTTTTTTGCAGTTGGTCACATCTTCCTTTTCTGTACCAACATCTTCCCGTTACAGGAACACTCCCACAAAAAAAAATCCTCAATTATTTGTTGGATGTACTCCAGTTTATGTCATCCTACGTATTTATTATCCGCTTCGTCCCTCTGTATCCGCCGGCCTGTGTGGCAGAGCGGTTCTAGGCGCTTCAGTCTGGAACCGCGTGACCGCTACGGTCGCAGGTTCGAATCCTGCCTCGGGTATGGATATGTGTGATGTCTTTAGGTTGGTTAGGTTTAAGTAGTTCTAAGTTCTAGGTGACTGATGACCTCAGATGTTAAGTCCCATAGTACTCAGAGCCATTTGAACCATTTTTTGTCCCTCTGTAGTACTATGTAATATAGTCCTTGAAGTTTTAACATAGGTCCTCCACTGTTTCCCGTAGGTTCCTTTCTCTGGCGATTCTGAACAGAAGCTTATCATTCCTTATCAACCTACTTAATTTTTAGCAGCTAGAGGTCAATGCTGCCATCACAGGGGGCAGTGTCAGAACAGCCCCTTTCTTGTCATTAAAGTTCCTAAAGACAAACGGACCGTCAACTAATAGATTCGGAGTTTCTTACATCAGTTACATTATTCCTGTCAGCAAGACGGTAACTTAATCAGCGATAGTTCTCCCCCTTTTCTGCCCTTACGATCTTAGGGATTGGGTGGATGATATTCTTCCGAAGGTCCAATGGCACGCTTCCAGTCTCAAAGATTCTACATTTAAGGATTCATAACGTGAAAATTATTGAATTCCACTGTGACTTCATGTCTTATTGTAGGTCATCCTGTAACTAGCTGGAACAACCAGTTCGATGTTTGGAGGAAGGGAAACGCAAACTACTAAGACTAGTAAATGGACTGTGATTTTTAAGACAACTTTGGGTCAGAGGACTGTTTTACATTTCCGTAACTTATTATATTTACACAGCAACCATTCTGTCGTTAGGAAGAAAATGTTAAAATGTGTGTGAATTCCTAAGGGACCAAACTGCTGAGGTCGTCGGTCCCTCGACGTACATACTATTTAAACTAAGTTAAACTAACATAAGCAAAGAACAACATACAGACCCATGTCCGAGGGAGGACTCGAACCTGTGGCGGGAGGGGCTGCACAACCTGTGACGTGGCACCCTAGACCACGCGGTCGGTAGGAAGAATATTAGACTCTGTAGCAGAACTAGTGTGGATGTTTTAAAAGCGTCAATGTCCTCTCTGTAATAAACTGGCTTTGATATAACGTCGATGCCCCTGCCACTATATTTAACGCGACGGTATAGCATTTCTTTGTTTTCGAGGCAATGAAATTGCTTAATGGTTAAATACACTGAGCAGACGGAGCAGAACGGTGCCATACTGAAAATAAACTGCTACCGGGGAAATGGCACGCAATATTTGGTGACGCTATTATTTCATACGGTCGTATTCGTCTGAAACAAATTGCTGGTCTTTTATAGCAGAAGTAATTTATGGTAAAAGGGAGAGTGCAAAGGGCAGCTCAGGGGTTAGATATACGCCAGTTGTCTCGCCTCGGTGGATGGCAACAGCCTGTACAGTGCTCTCGCCGAACACTTGTGTGTGTGTGTGTGTGTGTGTGTGTCTGTGTGTCAATATCGAGATATCGAGCCGGCAACGAGCCGCCTCTCTGTCTCTGCGGAGCGAAACAAATAAAAGCTACACTAGTGGGCCGCTGCGGGCGCCGCTGGGACAGCAAGTGGGCGGCGCCGGCCACACAGCGCTTCTGTCCGAATTTCCTGCCAGCGGACAGCGGGCGGGCAGCAGGTGACTGGAGGGGCCACCAGTAAAGCTGCAGTGGACGCGGTACGGCCACTGGCCCTCGTACTGTGTGGCAGTTTCCACGCGGACCCGAGGCGACATTTGCAGACTGTGTACTAGCGCAGTGTGTTTCAGGTTCAGAGAGTGGTGATAAACATACGAAATAACTGAGTGAGTGTGGGACTTACAGCACGATTCCTGTCGTAAGATAACTACGTAGTCCAGAATGGGTGATAGAATACAGTGAACGCAAACGATATTCTGAGAGGTGCCCTTCCTGTTTCAGAGAGAGGAATCATGCAAACCGACAGTCGTGGTTGTGATATTACAGACGTGTGTAAAATGAACTATAACGAATATATAATGAACAAATATGTGTTAAGGAAATACTTCATTCCGGGTCGATCAAAAAATGTCCATAGAGTAGTATCAGCAATAACTACTATGTACAGAGTGGTCCATTGATAGTGATCGGTCCAAATATCTCACGAAATAAGCGTCACACGGAGAAACTACAAAGACGAAACTTGTCTGGCTTGAAGGGGGAATCCAGATGCCGGGGATACCAATTGCGTTTTTTTTAAATAGGAACCACCACTTTTTATTACATATTAGTGTAGTACGTAAAGAAATATGAATGTTTTAGGTCGACAACTATTTTCGCTTTTTGATAGATGACGCTGTAATAGTCACAAACGTATAAGTAAGTTGTGGTTGTTGTTGTGGTCTTCGGTCCTGAGACTGGTTTGATGCAGCTCTCCATGCTACTCTATCCTGTACAAGCTTCTCATCTCCCAGTACCTACTGCAACCTACATCCTTCTGAATCTGCTTAGTGTATTCATCTCTTGGTCTCCCTCTACGATTTTTACCCTCCACGCTGCCCTCCAATGCTAAATTTGTGATCCCTTGATGCCTCAAAACATGTCCTACCAACCGATCCCTTCTTCTAGTCAAGTTGTGCCACAAACTTCTCTTCTCCCCAATCCTATTCAATACCTCCTCATTAGTTACGTGATCTACCCACCTTATCTTCAGCATTCTTCTGTAGCACCACATTTCGAAAGCTTCTATTCTCTTCTTGTCCATACTAGTCATTGTCCATGTTTCACTTCCATACATGGCTACACTCCATACAAATACTTTCAGAAATGACTTCCTGACACTTAAATCTATACTCGATGTTAACAAATTTCTCTTCTTCAGAAACGATTTCCTTCCATTGCCAGTCTACATTTTATATCCTCTCTACTTCGACCATCATCAGTTATTTTACTCCCTAACTAGCAAAACTCCTTTACTACTTCAGGTGTCTCATTTCCTAATCTAATTCCCTCAGCATCACCCGAATTAATTTGTCTACATTCCATTATCCCCGTTTTGCTTTTGTTGATGTTCATCTTATATCCTCCTTTCAAGACACTGTCCATTCCGTTCAACTGCTCTTCCAAGTCCTTTGCTGTCTCTGACAGAATTACAATGTCATCGGCGAACCTCAAAGTTTTTACTTCTTCTCCATGAATTTTAATACCTACTCCGAATTTTTCTTTTGTTTCCTTTACTGCTTGCTCAATATACAGATTGAATAACATCGGGGAGAGGCTACAACCCTGTCTCACTCCTGTCCCAACCACTGCTTCCCTTTCATGCCCCTCGACTCTTATAACTGCCATCTGGTTTCTGTACAAATTGTAAATAGCCTTTCACTCCCTGTATTTTACCCCTGCCATCTTTAGAATGTGAAAGAGAGTATTCCAGTCAACATTGTCAAAAGCTTTCTCTAAGTCTACAAATGCTAGAAACGTAGGTTTGCCTTTTCTTAATCTCTCTTCTAAGATACGTAGTAAGGCTAGTATTGCCTCACGTGTTCCAACATTTTTACGGAATCCAAACTGATCTTCCCCGAGGTCGGCTTCTACCACTTTTTCCATTCGTCTGTAAAGAATTCGCGTTAGTAGTTTGCAGCTGTGGCTTATAAACTGATAGTTCGGTAATTTTCACATCTGTCAACACCTGCTTTCTTTGGGATTGGAATTATTATATTCTTCTTGAAGTCTGAGGGTATTTCACCTGTCTCATACATCTTGCTCACCAGATGGTAGCGTTTTGTCAGGACTGGCTCTCCCAAGGCCGTCGGTAGTTCTAATGGAATGTTGTCTACTCCCGGGGCCTTGTTTCGACTCAGGTCTTTCAGTGCTCTGTCAAACTCTTCACGCAGTATCGTATCTCCCATTTCATCTTCATCTACATCCTCTTCCATTTCCATAATATTGTCCTCAAGTACATCGCCCTTGTATAAACCCTCTATATACTCCTTCCACCTTTCTGCCTTCCCTTCTTTGCATAGAACTGGGTTGCCATCTGAGCTCTTGATATTCTTACAAGTGGTTCTCTTCTCTCCAAAGGTGTTTTTAATTTTCCTGTAGGCAGTATCTATCTTACCCCTAGTGAGACAAGCCTCTACATCCTTACATTTGTCCTCTATCCATCACTGCTTAGCCATTTTGCACTTCCTGTCGATCTCACTTTTGAGACGTTTGTATTCCTTTTTGCCTGCTTCATTTACTGCATTTTTATATTTTTTCCTTTCATCAATTAAATTCAATATTTCTTCTGTTACCCAAGGATTTCTAGCAGCCCTCGTCTTTGAACCTACTTGATCGTCTGCTGCTTTCACTACTTCATCCCTCAGAGCTACCCATTCTTCTTTAACTGTATTTCTTGCCCCCATTCCTGTCAATTGTTCCCTTATGCTCTCCCTGAAACTCTCTACAACCTCTCGTTCTTTCAGTTTATCCAGGTCCCATCTCCTTAAATTCCCACCTTTTTGCAGTTTCTTCAGTTTCAATCTGCAGTTCATAACCAAGAGATTGTGGTCAGAATCCATATCTGCCCCTGTAAATGTCTTACAATTTAATACCTGGTTCTTAAATCTCTGTCTTACCATTATATAATCTATCTGATACCTTTTAGTATCTCCAGGATTCTTCCAGGAATACAACCTTCTTTTATGATTCTTGAACCAAGTGTTAGCTATGATTAAGTTATGCTCTGTGCAAAATTCTACAGGGCGGCTTCCTCTTTCATTTCTCCCCCCAATCCATATTCACCTACTATGTTTCCTTCTCTCCCTTTTCCTACTGACGAATTCCAGTCACCCATGACTATTAAATATTCGTCTCCCTTCACTACCTGAATAATTTCTTTTATCTCGTCATACATTTCATCAATTTATAAATCATTTGCAGAGCTAGTTGGCATATAAACTTGTACTACTGTAGTAGGCATGGGCATTGTGTCTATCTTGGCCACAATA
The DNA here is from genome assembly GCF_023898315.1 of Schistocerca nitens. Classification (NCBI taxonomy): domain Eukaryota; kingdom Metazoa; phylum Arthropoda; class Insecta; order Orthoptera; family Acrididae; genus Schistocerca; species Schistocerca nitens. Next base: position 100,149,461 of record NC_064619.1, read on the forward strand.
ATGCGTTCACTATGCTGTTTGTAGTAGCTAACCCGCAATCCTATTTTTTTATTCATTATTAAACCTACTCCCGAATTACCTCTATTTGATTTTGTATCTATCATCCTGTAATCACCTGACCAAAAGTCTTGTTCCTCCTGCCACCGAACTTCACTAATTCCCACTTTATCTAACTTTAACCTATCCATTTCCCTTTTTAAATTTTCCAACCTACCTGCCTGATTAAGGGATCTGACATTCCACGCTCCGATCCGAAGAACGCCAGTTTTCTTTCTCCTGATAACGACGTCCTCTTGAGCAGTCCCCGCCCGGAGATCCGAATGGGGTACTATTTTACCTCCGGAATATTTTACCCAAGAGGACACCATCATCATACAGTAAAGCTGCATGTCCTCGGGAAAAATTACGGCTGTAGTTTCCCCTTGCTTTCAGCCGTTCGCAGTACCAGCACAGCAAGGCCGTTTTGGTTAATTTTACGAGGCCAGATCAGTCAATCATCCAGACTGTTGCCCCTGCAACTACTGAAAAGGCTGCTGCCCCTCTTCAGGAACCACATGTTTGTCTGGCCTCTCAACAGATACCCCTCCGTTGTGGTAGCATCTAGGTACGGCCATCTGTATCACTGAGGCATACAAGATTCCCCACCAACGGCAAGGTCCATGGTTCCTGGGGGGGATAAGTACGTGGTATCACGTAATATTCCGCCAGTGCAGACGGTACTTGCTTCGTGATACATTACCCGTGTTAAAATGGACCGTTTACCAGATGCGGGAAAGGTCGATATAGTGTTGATGTATGGCTATTGTGATCAAAATGCCCAACGGGCGTGTGCTATGTACGTTGCTGGTATCCTGGACGACATCGTCCAAGTGTCTGGACCTTCGCCGGATAGTTACGTTGAAACGTCCCCTTTGAAAAATTATACACTCCTGGAAATGGAAAAAGGGACACTTTGACACCGGTGTGTCAGACCCACCATACTTGCTCCGGACACTGCGAGAGGGCTGTACAAGCAATGATCACACGCACGGCACAGCGGACACACCAGGAACCGCGGTGTTGGCCGTCGAATGGCGCTAGCTGCGCAGCATTTGTGCACCGCCGCCGTCAGTGTCAGCCAGTTTGCCGTGGCATACGGAGCTCCATCGCAGTCCTTAACACTGGTAGCATGCCGCGACAGCGTGGACGTGAACCGTATGTGCAGTTGACGGACTTTGAGCGAGGGCGTATAGTGGGCATGCGGGAGGCCGGGTGGACGTACCGCCGAATTGCTCAACACGTGGGGCGTGAGGTCTCCACAGTACATCGATGTTGTCGCCAGTGGTCGGCGGAAGGTGCACGTGCCCGTCGACCTGGGACCGGACCGCAGCGACGCACGGATGCACGCCAAGACCGTTGCTCCTGGGGTATCGGCGAGGACCATTCGCAACCGTCTCCATGAAGCTGGGCTACGGTCCCGCACACCGTTAGGCCGTCTTCCACTCACGCCCCAACATCGTGCAGTCCGCCTCCAGTGGTGTCGCGACAGGCGTGAATGGAGGGACGAATGGAGACGTGTCGTCTTCAGCGATGAGAGTCGCTTCTGCCTTGGCGCCAATGATGGTCGTATGCGTGTTTGGCGCCGTGCAGGTGAGCGCCACAATCAGGACTGCATACGACCGTGGCACACAGGTCCAACACCCGGCATCATGGTGCGGGGAGCGATCTCCTACACTGGCCGTACACCACTGGTGATCGTCGAGGGGACACTGAATAGTGCACGGTACACCCAAACCGTCATCGAACCCATCGTTCTACCATTCCTAGACCGGCAAGGGAACTTGCTGTTCCAACAGGACAATGCACGTCCGCATGTATCCCGTGCCACCCAACGTGCTCTAGAAGGTGTAAGTCAACTACCATGGCCAGCAAGAGCTCCGGATCTGACCCCCATTGAGCATGTTTGGGACTCGATGAAGCGTCGTCTCACGCGGTCTGCACGTCCAGCACGAACGCTGGTCCAACTGAGGCGCCAGGTGGAAATGGCATGGCAAGCCGTTCCACAGGACTACATCCAGCATCTCTACGATCGTCTCCATGGGAGAATAGCAGCCTGCATTGCTGCGAAAGGTGGATATACACTGTACTAGTGCCGACATTGTGCATGCTCTGATGCCTGTGTCTATGTGCCTGTGGTTCTGTCAGTGTGATCATGTGATGTATCTGACCCCAGGAATGTGTCAATAAAGTTTCCCCTTCCTGGTACAATGAATTCACGGTGTTCTTATTTCAATTTCCAGGAGTGTATATGACTGTGCTTAAACTGACACACAATATTTATTTTGCGCAACGCAATCTGACTTTCCAAAATCCCTACAAAAGAATGGCCATTACTAACATTAACCTATACCTTTCACAAATCACTTACCACACAAAAATCTTCGTTACTCGAACTACTGCAATACAGCGAGCGCCACTACTGCCAGCTAAATAAAAGATTCAAACTACGGAGGGCACTAACTACTGATAGGCATAGTTAGCAAATGAAAGATTTTGATAGAGAGCAATCAATATATTTCCCTTAATAGTGTTCAAAAGTCATAATATATATAGCAGTTCATGACATCCAGTCTTACAAATTTCAAAACTCTGCCATTTCTCTCCCCACATCCACCACTGCTGGCGGCTCACCTCCAACTGCGCAATGCTACGTGCTGTTCACAGCCAACTGCCCAACACTACAATGGCAGACAACAATGCAAACTAGCCACAGACTGCACACAGCACAGCCAGTGGTTTTCATACAGAGCGGTATGTGGTGTTTCCAATATAAAATCCTAAACAGCCTTCTTACATAGCCCCCATGCTCCCCACAAAAAATTTTACAAATTATTTTGGTCAGTGACCAATAATTATTTGAAGAAATTTTTCATAATTACAAAAACAAAGATATCAGATGCACACACTTATTGATGCAATGTTGGTCAAAAGCTAAAATTTTCTCACAGTCTATAAAGACAGGCCTGATCGTTCATCACAGTAAAATGGCAGTGTTTTTCTCAAAGTCCGAGCACCAAATGCAAATGCACACAGATGTAGTGGATTTCCATGCAGTCTTGAAGAAGTATTGTTGTCCATCCAACGGAAAGACAGTGCTGACTCTTGACATGCAGACAGGTAATGGGCCACAACAGAGCAAACCCACAGCAGAGTCAGTCGAAGTTGAAGAATATTGGTAGGTAGGTCATCACAGAGTATACTGACTGCAGTCCTTGTAGAAATAATGGTACTGGTGAGTCATCAAAGGTGTAGACCCACTGTAGTCCTTGTAGAGACGGCCAGCAGCCATCTGCTGCGACTGTGCAGGTGCACGATCACTATCGAAGAGTCTTGCGGAGAAGGTAGCAAGTCCATAAACACCACATGTGCACTAAAAAAAAAAAATTAAATGTCCTTAGACCGTGCAATGCTGTTAACCAGTCCCTTGCTGAATTATTAACACATGTGCAAACACTATCAGTCCCTACTTCTCACATATTGTCCATATACTATGACCAACAGAAACGTGTGCATTGAAATGTAACTTACAAGTTACTTAATTTGTTGAGCTGGTGTCAATTACAATTTTATAACATAAGAATACAATAACAAAGGTACAAAATACATCATTAAAGAACATAACAATACAGATAAGATTTGTAGTAAAACAGGCTTTACAAAGGAATGGAAATAAACATGTACACCAGTATTACAAGAATTATGACATAAGTACATACATAAAAGATCAGAATTACTTTTGAAACATCAACTTCACACATGTGCATTAAAACAAGACAGAATAAATAATGTCTAAACATCAGAAAATTCTACAACGTAAATCTTATGAGCTAAACCCATAAAGACAGGAAAAACACAAATTCACATAGCATTATAACACAAAGGTACATGACAGGGTTTGTTTTCATTGTGACATTTGGTACTGCAGTCCAACCCAAAACTTCATTCTGTAGATCTTTCCTCTTATTTCAACATTTATTTCCACCAAAAACATCCTACCGAAGGATGCTTTCTGTATTCTGGTCACATCCTCTATCAAAAATAGTTTTTCTCCACTGTACACTACTTTTTTGGCCAAACAATTTTCTTATAGCTTCTGAATGCATTTCTTCCTATTTATCACAACTTATTCTCTTATATGGCCTACCCCATCTTAAGCTAACTTAAATCTACTGAGCTCAGATGCTAAACTAAGGGACGAGCAATGCAGCAGCACAAAACAATTAACACAAACAGCAATGACAAAAAAATGCAGATTTGCAAAGCAAGCAACATTATAGAAATTAGCAAAACAATTGCAATATTACAAGTAATATAAGGCAATGTGCAGCAAACAAGAAAAATAAATCAGTAGTAAAACTGGCTTAACAGAGTAATACAAAGTGAAATTTAGTAGCACTATGCCTGGCAATCATCAGCAGCAAATGCTATAACTTATATCTAAACATGACAAAGCTCAAGCCGAAAAAATATTACAGTAAAAATGGCCATTTTTAATACTTATTCACATCTTAACACTACAGTGATGCATCACAATTTATTCTACAAAAGAAATTACCAAGTACTTGAAAACAAAATTATGTAGGCAGTTACTGTTATTAATCCCTTCTTATTGTTCTTTCCATTCCAAGTGCTCCTTTATTGAAGAATATGGATCATAAAATAACTATTTAATAGATATGTTGAAAGAAAGTGTTCACATTAGCAAATGCATTTAAGTTTATTTTATAAAACCAATGCTGCAACGCAGCTGTAAAACAGATATCCAATGAAATAAGCAGTTACGCAAACCAAAGCATAAAAACATCATTCAACAGCTATGTGGCATTTCATAAGTCAGTAGAAATTCTCTCAATTCTCGTAGAAAGACAGTTGTCATAATCAGGTGTGCAGATGTACGAATATTTCCAATCAATTCATAAGCATTTCAGTAAGTAGCACAAAGTACGATTAATCATGTTTCCAAGTAATGAGCATGTCGTATTTGCGATGCTTTCTGCAAAGAAATGTTAATAGCGAGGATAATGGCCTCTTTTTTTTCTACACCTGTGCTTCTGAAAGACACGCACTAATGGCTTTTTTCCAGGCAGGTGGTACAGCTGGACGTCCACGACGTATTACATGAAGGTCACTTAACTTTCTTACCGAAATATTTACGACAGTAGTGACAGTCTCATATAGAAATTTCACAGGTCGAGAATTAGCGTTACAAATGTGTAGAAACAAAATCCTATGAATATAACAGTGTTCAAAAAATTTCGTCGGCATTGTGATACATTCACGCATTTACACACATTTCATAACTCATAAGTACGATTCTTGGTTTCCAACGTCCTTTTTCACAAGTCAGAGTCCCTAACCACTACTAATTATTCCTTACCTTATTACACATATACATATTCATCAACACATCTTCAATATTGCATCGTAATAAATACACTCCTGGAAATTGAAATAAGAACACCATGAATTCATTTTCCCAGGAAGGGGAAACTTTATTGACACATTCCTGGGGTCAGATACATCACATGATCACACTGACAGAACCACAGGCACATAGACACAGGCAACAGAGCATGCACAATGTCGGCACTAGTACAGTGTATATCCACCTTTCGAAGCAATGCAGGCTGCTATTCTCCCATGGAGACGATCGTAGAGATGCTGGATGTAGTCCTGTGGAACGGCTTGCCATGCCATTTCCACCTGGCGCCTCAGTTGGACCAGCGTTCGTGCTGGACGTGCAGACCGCGTGACACGACGCTTCATCCAGTCCCAAACATGCTTAAAGGGGGTCAGATCCGGAGATCTTGCTGGCCAGGGTAGTTGACTTACACCTTCTAGAGCACGTTGGGTGGCACGGGATATATGCTGACGTGCATTGTCCTGTTGGAACAGCAAGTTCCCTTGCCGGTCTAGGAATGGTAGAACGATGGGTTCGATGACGGTTTGCATGTACCGTGCACTATTCAGTGTCCCCTCGACGATCACCAGTGGTGTACGGCCAGTGTAGGAGATCGCTCCCCACACCATGATGCCGGGTGTTGGCCCTGTGTGCCTCGGTCGTATGCAGTCCTGATTGTGGCGCTCACCTGCACGGCGCCAAACATGCATACGACCATCATTGGCACCAAGGCAGAAGCGACTCTCATCGCTGAAGACGACACGTCTCCATTCGTCCCTCCATTCACGCCTGTCGCGACACCACTGGAGGCGGGCTGCACGATGTTGGGGCGTGAGCGGAAGACGGCCTAACGGTGTGCGGGACCGTAGCCCAGCTTCATGGAGACGGTTGCGAATGGTCCTCGCCGATACCCCAGGAGCAACAGTGTCCCTAATTTGCTGGGAAGTGGCGGTGCGGTCCCCTACGGCACTGCGTAGGATCCTACGGTCTTGGCGTGCATCCGTGCGTCGCTGCGGTCCGGTCCCAGGTCGACAGGCACGTGCACCTTCCGCCGACCTCTGGCGACAACATCGATGTACTGTGGAGACCTCACGCCCCACGTGTTGAGCAATTCGGCAGTACGTCCACCCGGCCTCCCGCATGCCCACTATACGCCCTCGCTCAAAGTCCGTCAACTGCACATACGGTTCACGTCCACGCTGTCGCGGCATGCTACCAGTGTTAAAGACTGCGATGGAGCTCCGTATGCCACGGCAAACTGGCTGACACTGACGGCGGCGGTGCACAAATGCTGCGCAGCTAGCGCCATTCGACGGCCAACACCGCGGTTCCTGGTGTGTCCGCTGTGCCGTGCGTGTGATCATTGCTTGTACAGTCCTCTCGCAGTGTCCGGAGCAAGTATGGTGGGTCTGACACACCGGTGTCAATGTGTTCTTTTTTCCATTTCCAGGAGTGTACATAGTATAATCAGATTCCTCATATAGCATCATCTCATTGATCATAAACATACCTCAACGGCATAATACACATCGTTGTCGTAATGATAACATCATAACAGATCAATCACATCTCAAAATCGTCGTAGCTTTCTGAATATTTTAAAACCTAAGAAAAATTCTCTGCTCATTTCAAAAGTGTTATCTACCTCAAACGTACTTTAAAAATCATGATCCCATACCAAATACGTCATTTAAAACTCTTATAGTATCACAATGGTTCTGAAAAAATATGAAGAGTTCACAAAGTACAGACAAAATACAATTTCATAAGTATGAAGTTATCCAACGGTGTAATTACGTATACATCTGTCACTGATGTAGTAAAATAAATGTTTTTCTCTCTCAGTTAGATAATCAGGTAGCTGTGTAATTCTGTGTTAGAGAAACATGGTACCGATGTGTAAAGTTGTATAAGCAAATACCATATTAGCTGGGGCTCCTTGTGCATGCCAAAAAAATGGTTCAAATGGCTCTGAGCACTATGGGACTCAACTGCTGTGGTCATAAGTCCCCTAGAACTTAGAACTACTTAAACCTAACTAACCTAAGGACAGCACACAACACCCAGCCATCACGAGGCAGAGAAAATCCCTGACCCCGCCGGGAATCGAACCCGGGAACCCGGGCGTGGGAAGCGAGAACGCTACCGCACGACCACGAGATGCGGGCTGTGCATGCCAAACGCATGATACACAATGTAAGGGTGTACCCCCTTGTGGATAAATGTAATTATACCCTCAGGTGTTGCAGATTATTGCAATGGAATGAAATGTATCACGGAAAAACTTCGTATCATTGTACTTCAAATATCTTTAAAAATAGATGTTTTAAGTACAAAATTAATCACTCAAATCCGTGTACTGTAACGCTAAACTGTGCGTCTTGTTGTAAGATAATTTCTGTGGAAGTGTCGTAGTTATCGTCCTCCGAAAGTTAAGTTCTGCAGAAGTCAATGTACTTACCTCATCATAAACGAAAGTGAAATTATTTGCGTATAGATATCATAGTTATTACGTACCTTACTGTGATCAAGAAAGTACAATATTGTAATGTATTGTTGTGGTATGGAAAAGGCTGTCTCATTGTAGCTATACCACAAAAGTTACTACTAAAACATGTTTTACTTTCCAGAAGAATTCAGAAAAACTGAGCAGATGTAAAGCAGATACAGCACAAAAGCAACAAGGTAAATTGTGTCACACATTAGTAGCATCGTGATATAATCGTGTAGCTGACAAAGGAACCAAATACTAAGTCATCTTTAATCTCACAAAAACTACTTCAAATAAGGACTGTCTTTTCAAGTAAACCAAAATGTTACATTAAAATCTCATTAGCAGTATATGTTCTAAGGATCTAAGCCTTATGGTCGTTATGTAATCGTGCAACTAAGAAGCAAGAATGTACACACACAATAACACTGTGTCGTCTGTTCACTATAACAATGCATTCGTAACTACTATCTAAACATGTTCCGTAGGTTCCAGACCGGATAGTTAACATTAAATATTGTTGCATGTTAACAGTCTCTAAGTCTGACAAAGCATACTAGTAACGTGAAGAAAAAAATTTTATAGCCAAAACTAAGTTAAAAAAATAGATTATCTCTCAATAAGCGGTTTTACATGTGAAGTGTGGTGCAGTCCTTTGCTCTTCATAGTACTCAGAGTTTCAACTTGAATGCAATTATCATGCGGTATACTTCGGTAAGGAATGCTGAAATTTTTTTTCAAGGTTAGCGTCTATGTTGTTTTTCGCCGAGCCAGCCGGTGCACGTGGCTACCTGCGGCGCGAGTCATTGTCTGACTCTGTGTTGGCGCGCATCGTTATTGGGATTAGGAGACCTAACTTCCACAAATTCACCTTGTCGAGAGGGCCGTGCCCTATCTGAATTCCGCCAGTTCTGATGCGATTCACGTCTGTCGTTACGATTAATCGTCTGTCGTCATGTCGGTAGATTCCATAATTTCCTTCTTGTTGGTCACGTAGTGGAGAATGTCTCCCTGAATCGTAACTGCGCGCTGAACTGTTACGTCTGAAGTTATTCTCTCTCCCTTGATAATAATTGTTTTGGTTCCCCCTACTGTTTGTTTCTATGGTTGTCTCTGTCATATTCATTACTACGGAAATGCGATCTTTCTCTGTAACTATTACTCTGCCAGTGGTTGTCATATGGGTGGTGTCTGTTTTGTTCACGATTTGCGTTGTAAGAATAGCCTTGTCGTGTCCAGTTATTATTTCTTTCATCGCGGAATTGCGACGGATGTGACTTGTAATTGTTGTGTTCCTGTTTTCGCGTTCCGCGTTTGTCAGTGTCAATTTCTAATTCTTGTAAGTGTACCTGAAAAGCTTCAATGTCGTCTTTGCAACGTCCTGCCAAAATAATATGTCGTAATTGTTCAGATAATTTGATTAGGCAAATGCGGATGAGTTCTGAGGGGCTGTATGGGTTTGACAGGTACTGATTCTTGTGCAACATGTCTTCAAAATATTTCACAAGACAGGAAAATTCAGATTGTCCGAAATGTTTCATCATTATGATGCTATGTTTTACTCGGTCTCGTGTAGCTTGAGATCAATATGCTGTGAGGAAGGCATGATAAAATTCTCCTTCACTGTCACAATCGTGAATGACCGATCGCATTCTTACAGCTGGTTCATTCTCTAAGCAGCCACACATAAATTCTAATCTGTGTTCTCACGACCAGTTGGGAGGTAAACAATGAGGAAATTGATGGAGCCATGCTTGTGGATGAATATCGTTGCCAGAATTCTGAAACGTTTTGAATTTACGTGTAATAATGGACAGCTTATAGTCAAAATTATTATGTCGGCGAGTCGCATGTCGGTCATTGTTACGTCGTTTCGGCGGTTCCATCTCAAAATTCGGTGTACCTTGCCAATTTCTTTCATAATTTTCGAAGTGTCCTGTGTTATTATCTTGTGGTTGTTCCGTATTTCTAAGTCCCTCTTCCCGTGTTGGAGGGCGAGTGTCCTCAGAAATATGAAATTTTTGTATTACTTGTGCCAACTGATCTTGTACTTCCCGGATTTCTCTTTTGTGTTGCGTATTAATTTGATTCTGATTTTGTTTGAATTTCTTAATTTGTTCATACTCTTCTGTGTCAGTGATGGCTACAGGTCTTGTGTCATTCAGATCATCATCTACCTTTGTAGATAAGTTAGTGAACTGATCCAAAAGTTCGGCTACTTTCTCCGATAGTGTACTTATTTCCTCAGTGTGTTTTTCTGAACCAAGTTTCAGAGTATCTACTGTGTCCTTTACGTTTTCCTGAGTTTTTGCAAGTTGCGTAACCGAATCGGTAGATGCAACTGAGTCAATTTTAGCTTGGAAGGTGTCGTGATTTTCATGAACAATGGTTTGCAGTTCTTTTATGGCTGCTTCGTGATTCTGTAATGCATTTTCATGCCACGAAAAAATAGGTAGAAAATGCTCACAAATTTGTGTTTTTACGTCATTACAGACTTTTTGACATTTCGATTCACTGTTATGTAACTCAGTAGTTAAATCTCACGTGTTTGTTCAAGTGTGGTGTCTAACTTTTGAAGCTTTTTCTGTGTTTGTCTCTGATTTTATTCCATTGTGTCTAACTGTTGCTGTGTTTGTCTCTGGTGTTGTTCCATTGTGTCTAACTTTTGAAAATTTTGTTCCATTGTGTCTAACTTTTGAAGATTTTGTCCCATTTGATTCTGATTTCATTCGAGCGTTGTGTCTAACTTTGGTAACCTTTGTGCAATTTGTTGCATTAACTGTAATAACAATGCACTGATGTCTGAAACATGTTCCCCAGTGCTATGAGGCAGTGCATTTGAACCGGAAATATTCGCATTTTGAAAAGCAGAAAATGTGTCTTGACTTATTTGAGAAAACGGTGAGGACGCAAAACCTGACTATATAGTATTTGCAAGATTGTGTCCTGTCATTTCGGATTCCTGAGGCGAACTGTTGCCAACCGATCGATCGATAATGCTTCCCTGTTCACTATTTGTTTCACTGTCTACGCCATTGTTTGCCGCCCGCTCCATTTCCCTATGCACAATTACCAAATTACTAGTTAGAATGTCTGTTAATTCATTACACAGTGGTGCTGATAAACTACGCTCATCTTCACTATTATTTCTCAGTTTACTTTGGAGCCTAGTGTTACGTTTTTCACACGCCATTATTGTCACAATATTTCACACGATAACACAGAAAAGCCAATTTGAAGAGCAAAATAAGAAAACACATTAACATAGCACTGAAAATAATATCTAGTTAATTGCAAGCGCAACTGCGAAATACTTGGTGCAAATCCACATGCATGCAACAACAACAATGAAAGACTGCAACTACAAAGGAGATTCTCTCTACAATTACACGCTAGCAACAAACAAAGGGTGCACTAATTACACAAACTACAAGAAAAAAATCTGAAGATTCCAGTGAGGTATCCTGGCAGGGTCGCCATATGAAACATCCCCTTTGAAAAATTATACATGACTGTGCTTAAACTGACACACAATATTTTTTTTTGCGCAACGCAATCTGACTTTCAAAAATCCCTACAAAAGATTGGCCCTGACTAACATTAACCAATACCTTTCACAAATCACTTACCTCACAAAAATCTTCGTTACTCGAACTACTGCAATACAGTGAGTGCCACTACTGCCAGCTAAATAAAAGATTCAAACTATGGAAGGCACTAACTACTGATAGGCATAGTTAGCAAATGAAAGATTTTGATAGAGAACAAACAATGTATTTACCTTAATAGTGTTCAAAAGTCATAATATATATAGCAATCCATGACATCCAGTCTTACAAATTTCAAAACTCCGCCATTTCTCTCCCCACATCCACCACTGCTGGCAGCTCACCTCCAACTGTGTAACGCTACGCGCTGTTCACAGCCAACTGCCCAACACTACAATGGCAGACAACAATGCAAACTACCGACAGACTGCACACAGCACTGCCAGTGATTTTCATACACAGCGGTACGTGGTGTTACGAATATAAAAACCTAAACAGCCAACTTACAACGTTTGTTAAGGAAACAGGAAGTGTTCAGCCACATGTGAAACGTCAACCACGACCTGCAACAAATAATGATCCCCAAGTAGGTGTTTTAGCTGCTGTCGCGGCTAATCCGCACATCATTAGCAGACAAATTGCGCGAGAATCAGGAATCTCAAAAACGTCGGTGTTGAGAACGCTACATCAACATCGATTGCACCCGTACCATATTTCTATGCAGAAGGAATTGCATGCAGACGACTTTGAATGCCGTGTACAGTTCTGCCACTGAGCACAAGAGAAATTACCGGACGATGACAGAGTTTTTGAACGCCTTCTATTTAGCGACGAAGCGTCATTCACCAACGGCGGTAACGTAAACCGGCATAATATGTACTATTGGGCAACGGAATATCCACGACGACTGTGACAAGCGGAACATCAGCGAACTTGGCGGGTTAATGTATGGTGCGGCATTATGGGACGAAGGATAATTGGCCCCCATTTTATCGATGGCAATGTAAATGGTGTAATGTATGCTGATTTCCTACTTAATGTTCTACCGATGTTACTAAAGGATGTTTTACTGCGTGACAGAATGGCGATGTACTTCGAACATGATGGATACCCGGCACATAGCTCGCATGTGGTTGAAGCGGCATTGAATACCATATTTCATGACAGGTGGATTGGTCGTCGAAGCACCATACCATGGCCCGCACATTCACCTGATCTGACGTCCCCAGATTTATTTATGTGGGGAAAGCTGAAGGATATATGCTATCGGGATACACCGACAACGCCTGACAACATGCTTCAGCGCATTGTCAACACATTTGCGAACATTACGGAAGGCGAACTACTCGCTATTCAAGGGAATGTCGTTACATGTATTGCCAAATGCATTGACGTTGACGGACATCTTTTTAAGCATTTATTGCATTAATGTGGTATTTACAGGTAATCACGCTGTAACAGCATGCGCTCTCAGAAATGATAAGTTCACAAAGCTACATGTATCACACTGGAACAACCGAAATAAAATGTTCAAACGTACCAACGTTCTGTATTTTAATTTAAAAAACCTACCTGTTCCCAGATGTTCGTCTAAAATTTCAGCCATAAGTTTGTGGCTATTAAAGTGCCATCTATCACTAAGCGACACAAGTGGTCAAACTAAAACATTCATATTTATTTACATACTACACGAATATGTAACAAAAAATGGTGGTTCCCATTTTAAAAAAACGCAGTTGATATCCGTTTGACCTAGGGCAGCGTCATGTAGCGGGCCAACCATAGTGCCATCTGGTTTTCCCCCTTCAAGCTAGACAAGTTTCGTTCTTTGTAGTTCCTTCGTAACGACGCTTATTTCGTGAGATATTTGGTCAGGTCACGATCAATGGACCCCCCTGTATACACATACATGAATATGGCGTTCGCCATATTACTGTTCCACTTTTCAGTTTTCATCACCTTATAATCACAATTTTATGAATAAGAACACTGTCCTAACCCACAGTGCCAGTACTACAATGTGAAAGGCACGGCAGTACATGTACTTCATTCATATACTAATTTTTAATAGTCTTGGAAAATATAGTTTAATTACATCATGGTCAGGTAGAGATTCCGAAATCGGATAAGCGGTCGTAAGGTGTATCCAGGAGCAGATATCGACTCAGATCACAAATTAGAATTGATTAAGGCAGGGTGAAGTTTAAGAGACAAGTCAGAAAGAATCAATGTACAAAGAAGCGGGACACGGAAATACTAAAGCATGAAAAAATTCGCTTGAAGATATCCGCAGGCACTAATAAATGGAGATTTCTAAAAATGTTACAGAAGTTGGAAAGAAAAACGTATTCACGAAGAAAGCAACTCCGAAGAGACCATTGGTAATTAAAGATATACTTCTGCTGATTGACAAAAGAAGGAAGTAAAAAACTGTTCAGGGAATTTCAGGAATACAAAAAAGCAAGTCATTTAGTAATATTATAAATAGGAAGCGTAGGGAAGCTAAGGCGTAATGGTAGCATCAAAAGTGTGAAGAAATCCTGAAAGATATGATTGTCTGTAGAGCTGGTTCAGCACATCAAAAAGTCAAAACAGCATTCGGTGAAATTAAAAGTAAGATCGGTAACATTAAGAGTGCAATGTGAATTCCACTGTTAAACGCAAATTAAAGAGAGGATTGGACGAAAGAATACAATAATGCTCTCTGTCAGAGATAGGTCTTGTCTGATATTATAAGAGAAGTAACAGCATTCGACAGGAAAGAGACAAGGGATCCAGTACTAGAGCCAGAATTAAAAAGAGCTTTGGTCGATTAAAGACCAAACAACGCAAAAGGGACATACAACATTTCATTAGAAACTCTCAGAAACGACTATTTAAGTAGGTGCGTAGAAGTATGAGACTCTCGATATACCATCAGACTTTCGGAGTTGCATCATCCACACAATTTCGAAGACTGCGAGAGCCGACAATTGTGAGAATTATCGCACGATCTGCTAACAGATCATGCATCCAATTTTCTGACAAGAACAATATACGGAAGAAAGGAAAAGATGACTGAGGATCTGTTAGATGACGGTCAGTTTGGATTCAGGAAAGCTAAAGGCACAACAGAGGCAGTCGCAAGCTTTGGTTGGTAACGCACACTAGAATCGCGTAGCATCCGTCGACCTGGAAAAAGCGTTCAGCAGTGTCCAATGGTGCAAGATACTCGAAATTCCGAGAAAAATGGGGTCACGTTATAGGGAGACATTGGTGAAGCACAATACCTACAAGAACCAAGAGGGAACGATAGGAGTGGATGGCCAAGAACGAAGAGCTGTGACTAGAAAAAGTGTAAGGCAGGAATGCACTGTTTAGTCTGTATATCGAAGAAGCAATAACGGGAATAAAAGAAAACTTCGAGAGTGTAATTAAAATTCAATGTGAAACGATATCGGTGATAAGATTCGCTGATGACACAGCTATCCTCAGTGAAAGTGAAGAAGAAAGACAAAATTTGTTAGATGGGATGGACACCTAATGAGTTCAGAAAATTGATTGAGAGTAAACAGAAGAAGAGGCAGGTAATGAGAAGTATCAGAAATGAGTACAGCGGGAAACACAAAGGAATTCAGCTACCGAGGCAACTTAATGACCCTTGACGGATTGAGCAAGGAGTATATATAAAGCAGACTCGCATTAGGAAAAAGAACATTCGTGGCCAGTAGAAGTCTAATAATGTCAGAAATAATCCTAAATCTGAAGAAGAAATTTCTTTCAATGCACGTTTGGGGCAAAGCATTTTTTGACAGTGAAGAACGACAGCACTAAGCGATGAAGAAAATTGTGAAGTACTAGCCGAATATTTTGAAAAACTACTAAACTGTCCAGAACCAACAAAAACCCTCTCAATATCCAACAATAAAGGCCCGCAACAAAGAGATTCTACATCACCAACAGAAGAAGGAATTATCAAGCACATAAAGAAACAAAAACATAACAAAGCCTTTGAGGAGGATGGAAATGTAGCCGAATTCCTCATAAGTCTAGAGTGTAATTCTAGAAAGGAGCTAGTAATAATTATTCAAAATATATGGGTTGCCGAAGAAATCCCAGAAGATTGGAAATATGCCTTAATGCACCGATTACATAAAAAAGGAGCGAAACATGATGTGAATAATTACAGAGGAATGTCTCTACTCCCCGTCACATATAAGGCATTGTAACATCAACTTGTATTCTTGAAAGAGCACATCAACTGCTAAAATCTAAAATCTCAGATCTCCAAACTGGTTTCAGGCCAAACAGATCGTTCCCAGAGCACGTTTTAAACGTAAAATTAATCGCAAGAATAAGGATGATGCGATGCAAGCTTACTGTTTATTCTTTGTTGACTTCAAAAAGGCCTATGACTCAATCTACAGACCCACACTATCTAGCATTCTTCAAGAAAAAGTATTGGATCGGTAAATACAGAAAATCATTCTGCACACAGTAACAAATAAAAAATTCTAAGCGAAATTTGGGGGAAAACATTCGAAACCATTGGCGATAAGAACTGGGGTTTGACAAGGTGATGGGCTATCAAATTTATTGTTCAATGTGGTTCTAGATAGTCATGGAAGAATAGGAAGAGAAACTTGAAGAAGAAAATTGCTGGAAACAAATTTCATTAGGAACAAAAAAAAGTAACCTACGAATCCCCTACCTATCCTTTAAGGACGATCTCACAATAATGGCAAATTCTTGTGAGATGGCTCTAAAAACGATAGAAACTCTATCAGAATTCGCAGAGAAAGACGGCCTGCTGATACCATTCGGAAAGTGTGTTTACAACAACAAATTTAGAAATTTAGAAATTTCCAAAAAATATGGAGAAATTAACAGAGTTTCACACTTTAAATATCTAGGAGAAATTACCTCTGAAGAATATGCACAATAAGAAAGAATACAAAATGTTCGTAAACGTTTAGGAATAGTGCAAAACTTCTATAATAAAAAATGGTTGTTCTTAAATGGGAAAATTAAACTTCACAAAACAGTAATTAAACCATCAGTATTATATGCCAGCGAAACTTTGGCACTAAACAGGAAAACTGATATAGAAAGTGTAAAGAAAGAAGAAAGAAAAATAATTAGGAAAATTTTGGAAGCTTGGTGGACCGAGAATGGATAACTACAGAAAACGTGCAAAAAATATTCTAACAGAAGGAAAAGACGCCTCAATTTCTATGGCCACATAATGAGGCGTCCCAACACTGACTAACAAAAAGAATAGTAAAATACGTAGATTCCCTCGCTAATGAAGGAGAGTGGATCCAAAGCGTTAAAAAAGACTTGGAACTAGCGAAAACCACCAAAGAGGAAATAGACGTAAGGAACAACATTAGAATAAAAGTAGAAAAATAAGAGCTCAAACCAGAGACAAAAGCCCGAAGAACCGGAACAAAATGGAGTGAAGGAAGAAGAGCTAAATTCTCGCAAAGAATTAAAAACTGGTGGACAAATAAAAAGATTCAGACGAACAAGTAGACGGGAAATGAACCATATTTACGTAGTGCCTTCCACTCTGGGAGTTTTGCGACTGATAATAATAATAAAACTGCCTACACAGCTTTAAATAATTTTATTTTAAAAAAGGTGGTCGATTTATATGAATTTTTTGTAATCGTTACACCGTTACTCCTGACTGACTCCCCCAGATCGTGGCATGAAGCACGAACTGCTCTAGGATGGCATCAAGACCAGCAGCACTCCCTCATTCGGATCTCCTGGAGGAGACTGCTAAGGGGGAGGTGACCACGAGAAAGAAGATGGAAGAAAGAACGACAGGATAAAGTTCTTCGAGTCGGAGCTCGGTATGTTACAACTTTAAACGATGTACGAAACCTACAAAACCTGGAAAACGAAATGCAAATGCTCGGTGTATAGATATAGAGGGTGTCAGTGAACTGAATATAGGGTAACATCAAAAGCAGCAGAAAATGTTATAAAGGGAGTAGGAGTAAGGTTCGTGATGAATAGGGAAGTAGGACAGAGAGCTGCTACGAATAATTTAGTGGTAGGGTATTTCTCATCAGGTTCGACAGCAAACGAACTCTGTCAAGGATAGTTCAGACATATAGGCGAACGTTGCAAGCATAAGGTGAAAGAGAAATTACGTGGCGATATTGGGCGGGTAGTTTATTTCGCAAAGGGAGATGAAAATCTAATGATCATGGTGACTGGAACGCGCTTGTAGGGGAACAAATAGAAGAAAGGATTGCCGGAGAACATGGGCTTGGCAGCAGAACGAGAGACTAGAAAAGGTTATTGAGTTCTGCAAATAAATTTTACATGGTAACAGCGAATACTCTCTTCAAGAATCACAAGATGAGAAGGTATACTTGGATTGAATTATGATTAGACAATCATCCCTAAATCAGATGCTGAACTGCAAGCCTTACCCAAGAGCGGATAATTTAGTAAAGACGATGAAACTTCGTGGCAGATTAAAACTGTATGCCGGACTGAGACTCGAACCCGGGACTCTTGCCTTTCACGGGCAAGCGCTCTACCAACTCAGCTACGCAAGCACGACTGACGCCTCGTCCTCAGAGCTTCACTTCTGCCAGTACCTAGTCTCCCACCTCCCAAACTTTACACAAGCTGCGAACCTTTAGTAAATTTTGGCAGGTAGGAGCCGAGTTACTGGCAGAAGTGTAGCTGTGAGGAGGGGGTGTGAGTCGTGCTTGGGTAGCTCAGTTGGTAGAGCACTTGTCGGCGAAAGGCAAAGGTCCCGAGTTCGAGTCTCGGTCCAGCACACAGTTTTAAGCTGCCAGGAAGTTTCATATCAGCGCACACTCCGCTGCAGGGTTAAAATCTCATTCTTGTACTGACGATGTTTAACAGAATCGTCCGGAAGAATCTGTGTGGAAGGAAGTATGATACTGATGTACTGAGGAATGATGACACTCATTTGAAGTGGATGTGCGTACTGCGATAAGGATAAGTGGGCAACTCAATTGAAGAGGATATCTCTAAAAAGACCAATCACAGATGTTAGAAAATCAAACATACGTACAAGTAGGGTAACTGCGAAGAATCACTCAATTGATACATGAAGGAATTAAGTACAAAAATGTTCAGCGAAACACAACAGTAGAGCAACATAGATCCCTTAGGAATGAAACAAATAATAATTTCAAGCAGTCTAGGCGAAATGATTGCAGAGAAGAGCTGAAGACATCGAGAAAGAAATGATGGGTGGGAGGACTGACTCAGCGTCTAGAAGAGTCAAAACAGTTTTCGGTGAAATTAAAACAAGGGTGGTAACATTAAGAGTGATATGGGTATTGCGCCACTAAGCGCAGTGGAGAGAGCGGATAGGTGAAAAGAATACATTAAAGGCGGATAACTTGACTGATTACATAATGAAAGAACATACTGTAGTCGATATGGATAATATCGGGAATGCAATATTAGAATGTAAGAGGGCGCTCTGAACAATGAGTTCTAGTTCTTTATGTGAAAACTGATGAAGCTTTTCGGATAAAACAAACGTTGTTAACACTCTACATATTCTTTCTTCACATCCACATATTTATCAACATAGTCACCCTGGCGAAGAGCACCTTTTCTCCCAACGAGAGACCAGTCTGTTTTTACCGTCCCTGTAGAATATTATACTTCGTTGACGGAGGCGCGCCCTCACGCCTACTTGCACCGCTTGATCACTATCAAACTGAAGTCCTCGATGATGGTCTTTAAATTATGGCAATAGAGGAAAACGAGATAGGACCAGATCAGGACTCTATGAAGGCTGATCGATGACAGTGAATCCGTGGCGCTAGATTGTTGCAGATGTCGCAGCGCAAAGTTGCCATGGTGAAAGAGAGGGTGCTACGTGTGTGGACGGACTCTTCCAATTCGGCTTTCGATTACAGAACGCTGTTTCTAATGCACATTGCCACGTTACACGCTACAGTTCGATGCTCTCTAGTGGCAGACGGTTGCACATACGTATATGTGAAGAATGTGGATGTGGAATGTTAATAAAGTTAGTTTTATTAGAAAAGCCTGAAAGGTTTTCACATAAGAAATTATAATAATTAGCTCTCTGCACACCCTCGTAAAGGGCTGTGGAAGAATTGAGATCAAATAAGACAGAAGGGGCAGGCAATATATTCCATCGGAATTTATAAAATCACGGGGGAAGTGACAACCTACCGACTACTCAAGTTGATGTGTAAAATGAGACATAGCATCACAATTTCGGAAAAATATAATCAACACAGTTCCGAAGGTAGCAGAGGCAGATAAGTGCGAGAACTGTCGTGTAATCATCTTAACAGCTCAGGCTTGCGAGCTATTGACAAAGACAGAACACGGAACAGTTGAAACGAAAATCGTAGATCAATTAGACGGCGATCAGTCTGGCTTTAGGAAAGTTAAAACACCTTACAGGCACTTTTTTCTTTAAAGTCAGTACCGTCATTAGACTGTTGTTTACTTACAGTGTTACATTTACATTTACATAATCGTGATTTCGGCTTAAAAGTGCGATTATCAAGTGTTACAAATTGGCTAAGATGGCATACTGTCGTAATAGTGTATTTCAATAGGACAATATGCCATCTTAGGCAATTTATAATACTTTTATGTGACTTTGAAGCCGAAATCATGGTTGTGTGAGTGTAAATTTAACACTGTAAATAAACAACAGTCTAACTGCGGTACTGACTTTAAAGGAATACATTATGACTGCGTCACCGCATTATGAAACCAAAAATTACCATACAGGCAGTTCTTTTTTGTGCTTGATAAAGAAATGACTGTGACGAAAAATCGAGACTTGTTCATTGGATATGTCACGTAGAATAAACGTTCAGCAAAGCACAATCTTGCAATAAGTTCGAAATTCTGGGAATAATGGGATTAAGCTACAGGGGGAGACAGTACAATAAGTACAAGATCCAAGAGGAATTAGTATGGTAGGAAGATCAAGAACGAAGTGCTCAGACTAAAACGGGTGTAAGCCACTGACGCAGTAATTCACCCCAACTGTTAAGTCTGTCCAACGAAGATTCCAGTACATTTATACTAAAATGGGTCTGGAGTGGTATCGAAATTCAGGATGAAAGGATATGAATGACAAGATTCGCTGATGACATAGCTATCTTCAGTGAAAGTGAAGAACTACTACAAGATTTGTTGAATGGACTGGACAGTCTGATGAGTACAGAATATGGTTCGAGAATAGATTGGAAAAAGACAAACGTAGTCAGTAGCAGCAGAAATGAGAAGACCGAGAAGCTTAACTTCAGAATTGATCACTAATTCTGCTATATTGGAAGCAAAATAACATATGTCCGACAAAGCAAAGAAGATATAAAGCGCAAACTAGCACAGGCAGATGCTGGCTACAATACGTTTACCGATATCAAACATAATAGGCCTTAATCTGACGAATAAATTTCAGAGAATGTAAGATTGCAGCACAGCATTCTAAGTATTGGAATCGTGGACAGTGGGAAAATTGGAACAGAAGAGAATCGACGCTATTCATATTTGATGCTACAGAGGAATATTGAAATTCAGGTTGGCTGAGAAGGAATAAGGAGGTTGTCCACAAAAACGGTGAAGGATAGAACGAATGGAAAAGACTGAGAAAAGAAGGGACAGAATGGTAGGACATGTGCTGAGACATCAGGAAATAGCATCCATGTTACCAAACGGAGCAGCAGAGCGTAAAAACTGTAGGGGAAGACGGGGATTGAAATCCATCCAACAAAAAATAGTGGACGCACTGTGGAAAAGTTACTCTGAAATGAAGATACTGGCACAGAAGGAAGACTTTCGCCTTTCTTAGATATTGTACTTCCATTTGCAAATGATAGCATTATGTTAAATTATTTTTCACGTTAACCTGCTTTACCGTTATCATTGCGGGAGGTAAGCGGTCGCCCCTGATTTCTTAGAGTGAAGAAATAATAAACTAGATTAATATAAGGAAAACAATGTAGATACGGGAGACATGTGACCAAAAACAAAACACGTAAACTATACTGTTAGTGATTATGAAATGTATTACCAGGGTATTTGCACTATTGAGTGTTGGTACAAGATATCATAAAATATCAGATCCAGCTCACACTGCCAATGAAAGATACAGACGCATATTAATTCGTTCTTTGAGTACCGTGCTCCAGATTTTAGCTTCACGTAAATTAGCTTGCCTATTGAAGAGCTTTCCACATTCTGTGGGAACATCAAAGCAAACTCTCCAGTGTCTGTGTCAATATATACAAGGTTATTTCGTTCGCTCCCCCTAGCAAACACAGCGTGGAAAAGCGCTCTGATTTGTGTGCATCTGCGATGTATTTCGTGAAGTATTTTGAGCAATAAATAATCAACTGCTCGTGCAGAATTACAAACTGATACACGCCAAAGCTTTCAAATAAAAGCTGATTTCAGTATCAGCATTAAGTTCCAGTTACTATAGAGTAGTTTATTATTAATATGTTACTACGCAAATTATGTAGCTGACTTTTTATTTTTCTACCAGAAACAAAGGAAATCGTATTACAGCCACGGAGCGATGGGTCCTAAAGCACCTTCTGAGATAGAAAAGTAATCATGGTGAATATGCATGAGTTGGCGCCTGTGTGTGTGTGTGTGTGTGTGTGTGTGTGTGTGTGTGTGTGTGTGTGTTTGTGCGTCTATAACAAACGTGCTTGAAAATCAATTGAGTTAGTAATCATTATGATTGCGGCTTTAGTGCGTGCAGCGTAGTATTTTTCGTTGTGGATCTCAAGTTACACACACTCAGCACCTTTCTAATGTGTACGCCGAAATGAATTAATACTCCATTTCATGTATATGCATCTGTAGTCTGCCTTTATGCAAGTAATGTGCCCCACCTTCGAATGAAACAGAGGATGTTGAATGATATATGCTGTGATAAACAAATAGGCTGTGGTTTTGCGAAGCCAAGGTAGGAAATTTTTGCTTGTGAGATAACGCCAGGGTTCACAAGTACCAGGATCGAATTGTGTAGGAAAAATAAACTGCTTCATCGTTATTTGATTACCAAAACGAAGTTACGGGGATGCAGTAAATTTTCATACATTCAGACCTTGAGCGAAGATTCTGAATGAAGGTGCAAACCTCTCCACAGTGTCTCGCGGAATGAGAGCATGTGACATGTGACACTAGTGAAGATGATAGTTGCTGCCGACAAAGAGTTTAACCTCGGCGGCTACATGGTTGCTAAGCCAGAGGACTAGGTTACGCACTGGTACCCGAATTTCAAACTGTTTCCTCTGTTGTTGTCATCATCATCTCCACTGTTGACAATAACAAAAACTCTGTTTTATACTATAAACACACTCGTCAGAGTCGGGAAGCTGTTAACAACTGTCACACCTTACACAAAAACTACGTGGTCACTTACAAAGACGGGCAACATCTCGTGAACGGAAAAAGAAATTTTACTTGTGTAAATAATATTAATCTCACTAGAAAGATGCTGACTTTCTGCACAAACTGACCAAACAATACCAAGGTAAACTGAGCGACTACCTATTGATCCAACGACGTACATACCAAAGTTGTTGCTACTCGAAATGTGTATGTCACGACAGATTAGTGTTGCTTCCGGGCTAAAATCGCTTACTTGCACTCCTTTAGTGTGGTTCCTCAAAGATGGCCACTGTCAATTTCTTAAACCATTCTTGTCCTGTTGAGACTGTTTTCTAGATGTGATGTTCTCGCTGACAGTGAACATTAAACCTCTTCCAATTCTCCCGCGTTCACAACACGAGTGAGTTCTCCTGCAACTTCAGTAACTCGTCAAAATACTTCATTAGTAATATTTGCGATGTAGATCTTGGAAAGAGCAGAGTTATAATGAGGTAAGTGTGTATGTGTATCAACACAAACTACATATCCTTATATAGTAGCTGCTACGTGAATAGTCTGGAATAAAGTCCATCCGACTAACATTATGAGTATCCATAGACTCACTACTTTCGTGAAGGGCCCATTAATAGCCTTTCTCCTATCATAAGAAAAGGATAGTTGTACCAGTGAATCACATTGTGTATGGCAATGTCGTTATTGGTGCGAAGCACTTTTGCATGAAGGTCATTGCCATCTGAGATGCTGTAACAGGATCATTGCCTATGTGAATGGTGGAAAAACATGTATTCAGTTTCTACATATTAAGTGGCTTCCAGAGATGACATATTGTAGGAACGTGTCCGTGCAATTATTCCATGCGAGTTAAACTGCACGAGCACTCCGTCTTCAGGCCACAAGTGGCCCATCGGGACCATCTGACCGCCGTGTCATCCTCAGATGAGGATGCAGATAGGAGGGGCGTGTTGTCAGCACACCGCTCTCCCGCTCGTCACGGTGGTTTTCTGTGACCGGAGCCGCTACTATTCGGTCGAGCAGCTCCTCAATTGGCATCACGAGGCTGAATGCACCCCTAAAACTGGCAACAGCGCATGGCAGCCTGGATGGTCACCCATCGAAGTGCCGGCCACACCCGACAGCGCTTAACTTCGGTGATGTGTCGGGAACCGGTGTATCCACTCCGGCAAGGCCGTTGCCAAGGTTAAAATGACTCAAGCCGTAAATCAGTAACTACAGTGTAAACAGTTTTGTGAACTCTACTGTGTGTAAGAAAGTGATAACACACTATTCAGTAACATTATTCGACATCCTTCGACACTGTGTGGAGAGAAGGCCTTATCTACAAATTTCTCCGCATCATACCCTGCTGAACAATGGCATGACTGATTAACAGCATGCTAAGTGATCGGAAGGTCTAGGTAATCACTGGAAGCAACATAAGTAAGGAGAGTAAGCTGAACACGCTCAAGGATCAGATCTCTCACCCTTACTGTTCAACCTATATCTATCTGATCTACCTGACACTTCCGCAGAAAATACTGCTATGCCGATGACCTGACTCTAGCCGTAAAACACCAGTAAATGAAGACAACAGAAGAGATTCTAGGCAATGACCTGTCTGCATTAGATAATTACTTCAAAATCTGGAGACTCCAACCCAGTGTGAGTTAAACAGAAGTGTGTTGCTTCCATCTAAATAACCGGTTGGCGAACGTAAAACTGAAAGTAAGTTTCAGAGGCAGAATTCTTCGTCATAATTGAGACCCAAAATATCTTGGTGTCATCCTGGGCCAGCCGTAGTGGCCGTGCTGTTCTAGGCACTACAGTCTGGAACCGAGTGACCGCTACGGTCGCAGATTCGAATCCTGCCTCGGGCATGGATGTGTGTGATGTCCTTGGGTTAGTTAGGTTTAATTAGTTCTTCTAGGCGACTGATAACCTCAGAAGTTAAGTCGCATAGTGCTCAGAGCTATTGGAACCATTTTGTCATCCTGGATCGTACACTATGCTTCAAACAACACCTTCTTCACTTAGCTCAACA
The DNA here is from genome assembly GCF_023898315.1 of Schistocerca nitens. Classification (NCBI taxonomy): domain Eukaryota; kingdom Metazoa; phylum Arthropoda; class Insecta; order Orthoptera; family Acrididae; genus Schistocerca; species Schistocerca nitens. The sequence continues at coordinate 100,174,363 of NC_064619.1, forward strand.
GTTGAGGACTCGAAACAACATCCTCCATAAGCTTTGCTGAACTACCTGGGGATCTTGAGCAACCACCTTGCGATCTTCAGCTCTGGGCTTGGTGTACTCAAGTGCTGAGTATTGTGCACCTATTTGGACGAACAGTCATCATACAATGCTTGTGATACCCAGCTGAATACGACAATGCGCATAATATCTGGCGCAATCAGATCTACTCCAATTATTTGGCTTCCACTGTTAACCGGTATAATGCCTCCTGATCTACGCTGATGTGCTGCCCTTATGAGAGAATTCCACAAGATCTCCAGGAATTCTAACATACCCGTGCATAGCGACCTGCCACTTTTAATTCCCAAGAGACTGAAATCACGCCAACTCTGTGAGATGCGGCTGACATGGTTGCTAAGGATTTGAAACCTCTTGAAGATTGGAAAGGTCGGTGGGAAGCAGTGACAGATGTGCACCTGCATAACATCTTCTCAGGTGCTAAACTTTCAAGTGGACTCGACCTACTACACAAGACGTGCTCTCAATCCAATGGAAGACTACGTCCCTGCCAACATCCGAACTGCCTCTGTTGATCTTCCTTAAATCCAAACTGATCGTCGGGTAACACATTATCGTCTTTCTTTTCCGTTCTTCTGTATATTATTTTTGTCAGTAAGTTGCATGCGTGAATTGTTAAGCTGATTGTGCGATATCTGTCGCACTTGTCACTTTCTGCAGTCTTTGGAACTTTATGGATGATGTTTTCCGGAAGTCTGATAGTACATAACCAGACTCATACATTCTACACACCACCATAAACAGCTGGCATGTTGCCACTTCTCCCAATGATTTTAGATATTCTATTCGAGTTTTATCTGTCCCTTCGGCCTTATTACGTCTTAAGTTTTGAAAAGCCCCTTGAAATACCGACTCTAATATTGGGTCCCGTAACTGTTCCTTATCGACTCCTGTTTCTTCTTCTGCCACATCATCGGGCTTGTCATTCGTCTCATAGAGGTCTTCAATGTGCTGTTTCCACCCATCCACTGCCTCCATTCGATTTAACGATGGAATTCCTATTGTATTCGAAAGGTTACCGCACTTACTCATAATTTCACTGCAGGTAGTTTTGACTTTTCTACATTCTGGGCAAGTCCTTCGAACCTCTCTTTCAGTTTATAGGTGGTTTGATGAACTCTCTGCCAGGCACTTGAATGTGATTTGCAGAGTATCCATGTAGATGTAGATTTATATTTTTTGTCTTGGATTCCCTGCGTTTCCTATTTATCTCATTCCTAAGCGACTTGTATTTCTTTATTCTTAACTTTGCCTGAACATTTTTGAATTTACTTCTTTCATCGATCAACAGAAGTATTTCTTATGTTAGAATACGCACGGAATATTATGGGTACTAAATGGGCAGACGGCCCAGCATGTGTAGGAGGGCAGTAGTGGTGGGGGGTATGGGAAGGTGCTGTAAATATTAAGTGGGACCCCTTGACGCCAGTACTTGCTTGGTGGCGATTGAAAAAGATGTGTCACCTCTTCTAAGTTTAGTATCCGAAAAGAATTCCGCCGGAGCGATTTATTTCATCCTTGCTTGACAAAAATTTGTAACTTTCAGAGAAGTGTCACGAATGGCGAATTTTGAGTAAAACCTACACATTTAACTTGTTGCCATGTTAAAATCTGCTTATTTGGCCAAAACACAGCGGAGTTAACACAGTCTCACTTCACTAACATGTTATGCAGACGCCATTGTGAGGGAATTCTGAAACAGAGGCTTATTAAGTTCATTAAGTGAGGAATTGAGGAAAAGTAAGGTCAGTTTCCTAGGAAAAAGCACGTCCTTGTTGCAAATTAAACGTGTAATATGTTCATTTATGTTGTTCATTTCAATAACTATCGATGACCACTACAAATTACATTCTTTCGCAGATAGAAAATGTGGTTAGTGGAATAACACCACAGACAATAAGGTTTTGCATAATCACCATATGGAAAACAAACTCTTCAGCTGTGCTGTCATTTGCCAAAATCTCATTTCGATATCTGACACCGCTTATGAAATATGAGGGATGATGTGGATATTTCACTATGGCCTTATCCCTGCAGGCCAGTGGCTGAGCGGTTCTAGCCGCTACAGTCTGGAGCCGCGCGACAGCTACGGTCGCAGGTTCGAATGCTGCCTCTGGCATGGATGTGTGTCATGTCGTTAGGTTAGTTAGGTTTAAATAGTTCTAAGTTCTAGACCCGTGGTCTAGGGGTAGCGTCTTTGATTCATGATCAAAACCACTTCTGTCCCGGGTTCGATCCCAGCCACTGCCTAAATTTTGATAAATAATCAGCATTGCCGGACGAAGACTTCCGGTATAAGAAGTCAGCCTCATTCTGCCAACGGCCTTGTCAAAGAGGGCGGAGGAGCGGATAGAGGTTCAGGGCACACTCTTGTCCTAGGGGTGGTAAATTGCCCGTAAAGGCGGAAGAATCAGCAATGATCAACGACAGGAGGATGTAGAAGGCAATGGAAACCACTGCATTAAAGACACGTAACGTGTATCCACAGGACATGTGGCCTGTAATTGAAGAAGTGTCATGATGATCTCTCCATTGGCAAAAGATTCTGGAATAGTCCCCCATTCGGATCTCCAGGAGGGGACTGCCAAGGGGGAGGTTACCATGAGAAAAAGATTGAATAATCAACGAAAGGATAACGTTCTCCGAGTCGGGGCGTGGAATGTCAGAAGCTTGAACGTGGTAGGGAAACTAGAAAATCTGAAAAGGGAAATGCAAAGGCTCAAACCAGATATAGTAGGGGTCAGTGAAGTGAAGTGGAAGGAAGACAAGGATTTCTGGTCAGATGAGTATCGGGTAATATCAACAGCAGCAGAAAATGGTGTAACAGGTGTAGGATTCGTTATGAATAGGAAGGTAGGGCAGAGGGTGTGTTACTATGAACAGTTCAGTGACCGGGTTGTTCTAATCAGAATCGACAGCAGACCAACACCGACAACGATAGTTCAGGTGTACATGCCAACGTCGCAAGCTGAAGATGAACAGATAGAGAAAGTGTATGAGGATATTGAAAGGGTAATGCAGTATGTAAAGGGGGACGAAAATCTAATAGTCATGGGCGACTGGAATGCAGTTGTAGGGGAAGGAGTAGAAGAAAAGGTTGCAGGAGTATATAGGCTTGGGACGAGGAATGAAAGAGGAGAAAGACTAATCGAGTTCTGTAACAAGTTTCAGCTAGTAATAGCGAATACCCTGTTCAAGAATCACAAGAGGAGGAGGTGGAAAAGGCCGGGAGATACGGGAAGATTTCAATTAGATAACATCATGGTCAGACAGAGATTCCGAAATCAGACAATGGATAGTAAGGCATACCCAGGAGCAGATATAGACTCAGATCACAATATAGTAGTGAACAAGAGTAGGCTGAAGTTCAAGACATTAGTCAGGAAGAATCAATACGCAAAGAAGTGGGATACGGACGTACTAAGGAATGACGAGATAAGTTTGAAGTTCTCAAACGCTATAGATACAGCAATAAGGATTAGCGCAGTAGGCAGTACAGTTGAAGAGGAATGGACATCTCTAAAAAGGGCCATCACAGAAGTTGGGAAGGAAAACATAGGTACAAAGAAGGTAGCTGCGAAGAAACCATGGGTAACAGAAGAAATACTTCAGTTGATTGATGAAAGGAGGAAGTACAAACATGTGCCGGGAAAATCAGGAATACAGAAATACAAGTCGCTGAGGAATGAAATAGATAGGAAGTGCAGGGAATCTAAGACGAAATGGCTGCAGGAAAAATGTGAAGACATCGAAAAAGATATGATTGTCGGAAGGACAAACTCAGCATACAGGAAAGTCAAAACAACCTTTGGTGACATTAAAAGCAACGGTGGTAACATTAAGAGTGCAACGGGAATTCCACTGTTAAATGCAGAGGAGAGAGCAGATAAGTGGAAAGAATACATTGAAAGCCTCTATGAGGGTGAAGATATGTCTGATATGATAGAAGAAGAAACAGGAGTCGATTTAGAAGAGATAGGGGATCCAGTATTAGCATCGGAATTTGAAAGAGCTTTGGAGGACTTACGGTCAAATAAGGCAGAAGGGATAGATAACATTCCATCAGAATTTCTAAAATCATTGTGGGAAGTAGCAACAAAACGACTATTCACGTTGGTGTGTAGAATATATGAGTCTGGCGATATACCATCTGACTTTCGGAAAAGCATCATCCACACAATTCCGAAGACGGCAAGAGCTGACAAGTGCGTGAATCATCGCACAATCAGCTTAACAGCTCATGCATCGAAGCTGCTTACAAGAATAATATACTGAATAATGGAAAAGAACATTGAGAATGCGCTAGGTGACGATCAGTTTGGCTTTAGGAAAAGTAAAGGGACGAGAGAGGCAATTCTGACGTTACGGTTAATAATGGAAGCAAGGCTAAAGAAAAATCAAGACACTTTCATAGGATTTGTCGACCTGGAAAAAGTGTTCGACAATATAAAATGGTGCAAGCTGTTCGAGATTCTGAAAAAAGTAGGGGTAAGCTATAGGGAGAGACGGGTCATATACAATATGTACAACAACCAAGAGGGAATAATAAGAGTGGACGATCACGAACGAAGTGCTCGTATTAAGAAGGGTGTAAGACAAGGCTGTAGCCTTTCGCCCCTACTCTTCAATCTGTACATCGAGGAAGCAATGATGGAAATAAAAGAAAGGTTCAGGAATGGAATTAAAATACAAGGTGAAAGGATATCAATGATACGATTCGCTGATGACATTGCTATCCGGAGTGAAAGTGAAGAAGAATTAAATGATCTACTGAACGGAATGAACTGTCTAATGAGGCTTATGGTCTGAGAGTAAATCGGAGAAAGACGAAGGTAATGAGAAGTAGTAGAAATGACAACAGCGAGAAACTTAACATCAGGATTGATGGTCACGAAGTCAATGAAGTTAAGGAATTCTGCTACCTAGGCAGTAAAATAACCAATGACGGACGGAGCTAGGAGGACATCAAAAGCAGACTGGCTATGGCAAAAAAGGCATTTCTGGCCAAGAGAAGTCTACTAATATCGAATACCGGCCTTAAATTGAGGAAGAAATTTCTGAGGATGTACGTCTGGAGTACAGCATTGTATGGTAGTGAAACATGGACTGTGGGAAAATTGGAACAGAAGAGAATCGAAGCATTTGAGATGTGGTGCTATAGACGAATGTTGAAAATTAGGTGGACTGATATGATAAGGAATGAGGAGGTTCTGCGCAGAATCGGAGAGGAAAGGAATGTGTGGAAAACACTGATAAGGAGAAGGGACAGGATGATAGGACATCTGCTAAGACATGAGGGAATGACCTCCTTGGTACTAGAGGGAGCTGTAGAGGGCAAAAACTGAAGAGGAAGACAGAGATTGGAATACGCCAAGCAAATAATTGAGGACGTAGGTTGCAAGTACTACTCTGAGATGAAGAGTTTAGCACAGGAAAGGAATTCGTGGCGGGCCGCATCAAACCAGTCAGTAGACTGATAACCAAAAAAAAAAAAAAAAATTCTATGGGAACTGATGACCTCAGAAGTTAAGTTCCATAGTGCTCAGAGCCATTTGAATCATTTGAACTTTATCGCTGGCGCGGCACGACTGCAAGTAAGATCAATTAGGTCGAGACTGGCGACATACAGGGATCTTCACCCAAGTCTAAAGACAAATGCAATGTGTTAGCTAAATTTGACACACAGCAACATAATATGTATGTACCAAACGCAAAATCATTTCAAATTTTCTCGTATTTCGCGCAGTGTCTTACTTCAGAGTAAATATTAGAATAAGTAAGACCATTAAGGATATGATAGGCGCATCATAAGGAACCTGGCATATAAAGCTACAGTAAGGAAAAAATAATTTTTCTTAACGAATAATTTCCATGAAATCGTTTGGGAAAGGGCACGTGCTTTGGTTCTGTCATCGTCGAGAGGCCGAAAGGTTTTTGTACTGATGTTTCTCTTACAAATTGTGCAAGTGTCCTTTGTACAAATGTCCATTCCTCTTCAACTGAACTGCCTACTGCGGTATTCATTATCGCCGTATCTGTAGCCTCAGAGAGCTTCAAGCGTGTCTCATCATTCCTTAATACTTCCGTATCACAATTCGTCGTGCACTGATTCTTCAGTATCTTAAACTTCAGCCCACTCTCTGTCGATTGTGTCTCTCCTCTCGTATTCCTAGGACTGTTGCAGGTTCTCCCCAAAACTTTACTGCTACTCCTTCCCCTACAGCCTCATTTCAGTCCATCAGGAATAATGCATCTCTCTATTCATACTGAATTACCCATTCGATGCCCTCATGTACTTTCTCTATATCTTCATCATCAGCTTGCGAAGTCGGCATGTATACCTGAACTATCGCCGTCGATGCTGGTTTGCTGCCGATTATGATGCACCGATGCAATAGGGGTAGCGTCTTTGATTGGGAATTAAAATGTCCTCGATCCTGGGTTCGAAACCTGCCACCGCTTAAAATTTAATTAATGTTCAAAAATAATAATCAAAATTCCGGTTCGACAAGTCACCCTCATTATGCTAACGGCTTTGTGATAGAGGTCAGAGGAGTGGACAGACGTTCAGGACACTTTCTTGTCCTTGCTGTGGGAAACTGCCTGTAAAGACGGAAGAATCAGCAGTGATCAACGGCTTGAGGATGCAGAAGTGAATGGAAACCGCTACACTGAAACACGTAACGTGTATCCACAACACATGCGGCCTGTAATTGAAAAAGTGTCATGAGATCTCGCCATTTACAACTCCGGAAGGGGACTGCCAAAAGGGAGCTGACCATGAGAAAAAGATTGAATAACCAACGTGGAATGTCAGGTACTTTAACGTTGTAACGAAGCTAGAAAATTTGAAAAGGGAAATGCAGAGGTTAAATCTAGATATAGTAGGAGTCAGTGTAGTGATGGGGAAAGAAGGATTTCTGGTCAGATGAGTAAAGGGTAACATCAGCAGCAGCAGCAAATTGTATAAATGGTGCAAGATTCGCATTGAAAAAGAAGGTAGGAGGGCAGAGAGTTTGTTACTATGAAAAGTTCAGTGATAGGGTTGTTCATATAAGAATCGACAGCTAACCAACACCGACTACGACAGTTCAGGTACAGATGCCGACGTCGCAAACTGCAGATGAAGAGATAAAAGGAGTATATGAGGATATTGACAGGGTAACACAATACGTAAAGGAAGATGAAAATCTTGTACTGGAAGATTAGAAAGCAGTTGTAGGGGAAGAAGAAAAGGTTACAGAAGTATACGGTATTGAGACAAGGAATGGGAGGGGAAAAAGACTTACTCAATTCAGTAATAAATTTCAGCTAGTAGTAGCGAATACCCTGTTCGGAAATCACAAGAGGAGAAAGTATACTTGGAAAAGGCCACTTGATACTGGGCGATTACAGTTAGATTATGTCATGGTCCAAAATCAGATACTGGACTGAAAAGCGTACACAGGAGTAGATATAGACTCATATCACATAGTAGTGAAGAAGAGTAGGCTAATGTTTAGAAGATTAGTGAGGAAGAATCAATACGCAAAGAATTGGGATACATAAATATGAAGTAATGACGAGACACGCTTGAAGTTGTCTAAGGCTATAGGTATAGCAATAAGGAATAGCTCAGTGGGCAGTCTAGGTGAATAAAAAAGGAATTTGGAAAGAAAAATATGGGTACAAAGAAGTTAACTGCGATGAAACCATGGGTAACAGAAGAAACCAGTCGACCGAAGAATAAAGAAGTATAAAAAACCTTCCGGCAAGACACAGGAATAGAGAAATACAAGTCGCTGAGGAATGAAGTAAATAGGAGTGCAGGACAGGTAAGAATAATCGAATCCATGAAAAATATGAAGTTTTCCAAAAAGAAAAAGTTGTCTGAAGCCCAGGCTCAAAATAAAGAAAAGTCAAAATAACTTTAGGTGAAATTGGAAGCAAGGCTGGTAATATTAAGAGTATAATGGGAATTCAACAATTAATAGGAGAGAAGAGAGTAGATAGGTGGAAGGAGTACACTGAAGGAATCTAAGAGCGGAAAGATTTCTCTGATGTATTAGAAGAAAGAACAGGAATCGATTTAGAAGAAATAGAGGATCTAGTGTGAGAATGTAAGAGACCTTTGGATCAAATAAGGCAGAAGAGAATACTATCAGAGTTTCTAAAATTATCAGGGGAAGTGCCACAAAACGTCCATTCACGTGGCTGTGTACAAAGTATGAGTCTGGTGACATATCATCTGACCCCTATTTTCATCATGACAGCGACAACTGCAGCCGTTACCAAATTGTCTCGAATGAAAATGAGCCCACAGTTGCACTAAATTATGTTTATTTTAAATCCTGACCACGGTTTCTGCTATAATAATATAGCCTTCTTCAGAAGTCATACACACTAATAAATGAAAAATGTCTTAGCCTAGCGGCCTGTTTCGAAAATAAGTAAAATTACATATGGCACCGTATGTCCTCCGCCACTACCATTGTTATACTGGGCGCACGGTTGACTAGATGTAAAATAAACATAATTTAGTGCAACTGTGGGCTATTTTTCATTCGAGACAATATCATCTGACTTTCGGAATGATATCATCCACACGATTCCGAAGACAGCAAGTACGAGAATTATCGCACAATCCGCTTAATAGGTCATGCTTCCAAGTTGCTGAAAAGAATAATTTACAGAAGAATGGAAAAATGAGGATATATTAGATGACGATAAGTTTGACTCTAACGTAGGTAATGGCACCAGAGAGGGAATGACTAAAGAAAGATCAAAACACTGTCCTAGGTTTTGTGGATCTGGAAAAAGCGTTCGTCAATGTAAAGTGGTGCAACATGTCCCAAATTATAACAAAAATAGGGGTAATCTACAGGGAGAGAAACGGGTAATATACGACATGTACAAGAGCCAAGAGGGAATAACGTGAGTGCACGACCAAGTGCTCGGACTAAAAAGTGTGTAAGACCGGGATGTAGTCCCTCACACCCACTGTTCAATCTCTACATAAAAGAAGCAATGATGGAAATGAAAGAATGGTTCAGGAGTGGAATTAAAATTCAACGTGGAAGAATATCAATGATAAGATTCGCTGATGACATCGCTATCAAAAGTGAATGTGAAGAAGAATTACTTGATCTGCTGAGTGGAATGAACATTCTAATGAGTACAAAATATGGACTGAGAGTAAATTGAAGAAAGACGAACGTAACGAGAAGTAGCAGAAATGAGAACAGTAGGAAACTTAACGCCATTATTGATTTTAGCGAAGTAAATAAACTTAAGGAATTCTACTGACTAGGCACAAAAATAATCAATGACGGACGGAGCAAGGCGGATATCAGAAAGAGACTAGCGCTGGCAAACAGACATATCTAGTCAAGTCTACTAGTATCAAGCATAGGCCTTAATTTGAAGCATAAATGTCGGAGAGTGTACGTTTGGAGAGCAGCATTGTATGGTAGTGAAACATGACTGTGGTAAAAACGGAACAGGAGAGAATCGAAGCATTTGAGATGTGGTGCTACAGACGAATATTGAAAATTAGGTGGACTGATTAGGTAGGGAGTGAGCAGGCTCTGCGCAGAATCGGAGACCAAAGGAAAATGTGGAAAACACTGACAAGCAGAAGAGACGGGATGACAGGACATCTGTTAAGACATTAGGGAATGACTTTCATGGTACCAGATGGAGCTGTAAAGAGGCTGTAATACAGCCAGCAAATAACTGAGGACAATTGTTTCAAATGTTACTGTGAGATGAAGTGTTTGGCATAGGAGAGGAATTAATGGCAGCCCACGTAAAATCAGTTTGATGATTCAAGAAGAAAAAAATGCGAACAATCCTATCACTAAGCTATTCACAGTAATTCACTCTCCGCCCTCCCTTCCTATTGAAAATGAATTCGACTCCAGAATGAGATTTTCACTCTGCAACGGAGTGTGCGCTGATATGAAACTTCCTGGCAGATTAAAACTGTGTGCCCGACCGAGACTCGAACTCGGGACCTTTGCCTTTCGCGGGCAAGTGCTCTACCAACTGAGCTACCGAAGCACGACTCACGCCCGGTACTCACAGCTTTACTTCTGCCAGTACCTCGTCTCCTACCTTCCAAACTGTACAGAAGCTCTCCTGCGAACCTTGCAGAACTAACACTCCTGAAAGAAAGGATATAGCGGAGACATGGCTTAGCCACAGCCTGGGGGATGTTTCCAGAATGAGATTTTCACTCTGCAGCGGAGTGTGCGCTAATATGAAACTTCCTGGCAGATTAAAACTGTGTGCCCGACAGAGACTCGAACTCGGGACCCTTGCCTTTCGCGGGCAAGTGCTCTACCAACTGAGCTACCGAAGCACGACTCACGCCCGGTACTCACAGCTTTACTTCTGCCAGTACGTCGTCTCCTACCTTCCAAACTTTACAGAAGCTCTCCTGCGAACCTTGCAGAACTAACATTCCTGAAAGAAAGGATATAGCGGAGACATGGCTTAGCCACAGCCTGGGGGATGTTTCCAGAATGAGATTTTCACTCTGCAGCGGAGTGTGCGCTGATATGAAACTTCCTGGCACATTAAAACTAAAGCAGTGAGGCCGCGCGTGAGTCGTGCTTCGGTAGCTCAGTTGGTAGAGCACTTGCCCGCGAAAGGCAAAGGTACCGAGTTCGATTCTCGGTCGGGCACACAGTTTTAATCTGCCCGGAAGTTTCATATCAGCGCACACTCCGCTGAAGAGTGAAAATCTCATTCCGGAAACATCCCCCAGGCTGTGGCTAACCCATGTCTCCGCTATATCCTTTCTTTCAGGAGTGTCAGTTCTGCAAGGTTCGCAGGAGAGCTTCTGTAAAGTTTGGAAGGTAGGAGACGAGGTACTGGCAGAAGTAAAGCTGTGAGTACCGTCCGTGAGTCGTGCTTCGGTAGCTCAGTTGGTAGAGCACTTGCCCGCGAAAGGCAAGGGTCCCGAGTTCGAGTCTCGGTCGGGCACACAGTTTTAATCTGCCAGGAAGTTTCGAATTCGACTCCATTTTCTGATGCTGTTGATATCACCCCACACTCATCTGACAACTAATCGGGTTGTACTGCGTAAGTGTGCAAATTTTTCTCCGCCGCCGTTGATCAGCAGTCAGCATTGGTCCGTGAACCAGGTGCCTGCTAGCGGAGGCCCATACGTCAGCTGAAATGTCGTTGAGGGGGCACATTTGGTATCCCCCTGGTTTATCTGGTCGATCAGTTGTTCCATAGTTTCACGTCTATTCGCCGTTAAAAGTCCTGGCAGCTGTCGTTCATCCGTGTCATCTATGGCCTGCAGCGCACGGCAGATGTCGCAGCATCGGTTTTGAATAGAGTCATTTTGCGATACACGATATACTTCAATCACGGTGGCATGAGACAGTTCACAAACAGGCGTTCGCAAATGTTTACGCATTTCGCCCGTAAGCCAATGATCATGCTCCTTTGCACATTAGAAAAAACACTCTGTTTCCACTTTACAACAACGTCTGCACTGTCTTCCGTTTCCCCCAACACGCTTTATATACTCCACGCTACTATTACTTCCATCTGCAGTCTGTGAGTGGTTATTGCACGTTGACATCGAACATAGCTGATTGTCACATTAATTTGGCTCGACCGTGTAATAAACGATCGTACTACGGATTATATTTGGATAAATTAGCTACCACATACTAACAGGAGCAATTTTCAACTCATTTGTGAACAAGAAAGTGTTTTGTGTCGCACATACATAAGAAATGGAAGGGAAAGTTGCTATGAAAGAAAAAGAAAGAGTAAGAGGCTGCTTGTTGTTTGAGACGTCTGATAACGCAGTGTTACTGGTGCACCACGGACTTGGTACCAGTCCGAGGTGCCAAATGACCGGTGAAGCGGAAAGACGGAGCAGCTGTGATTCAAATGACCTAATTTTCCCAGGGCCTGGCCGCAGCAGTATTATGAGTTGGAACGAAGAAAGCAGTACGGTAGTATAACTATCACGGGACAATCTCACACAAGTATTGCTAATTTTTCAGTGGAGGTATGTTTAGTCGACAGGCGACCATTCTTGAGGAGGAACCTATGTCAGTCTACGACCCGCTCCTCTACTTGTATATACGCTTCTACAGAGCGACAAGTCTCACTGCGGGGACTTATACCATCGTGGTGCAATCCAGCATTGAGCGTGTCGTGTTTCTGACGTCACAATGTAGAAAAAACACGTTGAGGAGTTTTCCGTCAGAGCAGGGCAATATTTAGTATGTCAGTTATTAGGAACGTGCGTTTGTACTCAGACCAAAGAGATGGAAGAACGCCACCTACATCAGGTTTCACTATTTCTCTTCAGTACAGAGTCACGAGAAGGTTTTTTTTGCCGTTTAGAAAGTGGCGGATCTCTCAAAAATATTATTTTTATTTATTTTATGCATTTATTTCACCTGGGAAGATTAGGGCCTTCAGGCCCTCTCTTACACCTAACCAGGCATACTCAGATTGAACGAATTTCAGTTTGTACAGAACATTATGGACATACCACATGTTATACAGTATTAATGTTAAAGAAAAATCAAGAATGATAATAATAATAATAATAATAATAATAATAATGACTATGTATATGAAAGTAAACATATTTTTCTTTTATGAATGTCAGTTCTATTGCTAGTAGGGAATTTTCTCGTTATGTTCTTGCAGCTTGTGAGTTATTCACATCGAGCAGAGACATAAGACGATGTAATGGGGTGAAAGAGATATAGAAGAAGTAGCTAGGTTAGGGAAAGAGAAATAGAATGGTAAGTGGCTATACCGTCCCTAATATGTAGGTTTTGAGTTCCCTCTTGAATGTTGAGTGGTTCTGGATAGAACGCCGATCACAGGGGAGCGCGTTCCATAGTCGTATGGCTGAGATGGAGAATGACACGGAGAAAGATTTTGTGTTATGTAAAGGTACAGCCAAGATGATAGACGTATCTGATCTGGTACTGCGGTTGTGGAATGATCATAGGTGTTTAATATGAGAAAATAAGTATTGGGGGCACCAGTGACAAAGAAATCGATGATGTAAGCACATCGTGTGGAGATCGCGTACCTTATGTGGGCGTATCCAACCTAGTTGGGAGTATCAAGGACTGATATGATCATACTACCATATATTGCACACGTATCTAACGCAAGCATTCATCACTAGCTCGAGGCATCTCGAATTTTCACTATTTGTGCCTTGTTGGTCTACATCACCGTAGTAAAGATTAGGCAAGACTAGTGTTTGGACTAATTTTTGTTTAACCTGGGTTGGAAATATTTTTCTAAATTTTTGGATTGCATGTAGGGAGGAGAGCGATTTCCGGCAAGCTGTGACTGTTTGTTCTTCCCCGTTTAGGTATTCACCCAAGATTATTCCAGGGTATTTTACTATTTTTGGTATTGTAGTTGGGTACAATTGATAAGTATTTGAGGGACTGTTTTTCGAAAGTACCGGCTGATTAACTTTGGATGAAATACAAGAATGACCTGGGATTTCTTGAGGTTTAGTTTCAGACCTATGTTCTGTGCCCATCGAGAAACAGAGCAAAGATCTGCGTTCATACTCGCTACTGCGTTAGCAATGTTCTTGGGGCTTGCACTTATGTACAGTTGGATGTAGTCGGCATATAGATGGCAGTTGCTGGAGTGAATCACTGAAGGAAGATCATTAATGTACAGTGAGAAGAGTAATGTACCAAGAACGGAGCCTTGGGGAACTCCAGAGCGCACTTTTTTCCATGATGACTGCTCCGACCCAAAATTGACTTGTTGACTTTTGATTTTGAGGTAGCTGTCGAGCCAGTGTTTTAATTTTGCGTTTTTTCGTAATAAAGCGACGGGATACGTTTTATTGATAGTTAAAGAATGGTTCTAACTTTTGTATTACAGAGTTATGGCTTTCACGGCAATGGAATATTGAGGACCCATGAAAAGCGCTTGTTTTTGGTACAAATCGTTACAATTAAATCAAAGATTCCAGGATATCTTATCATGCAAACTATAGCCGTAAATGATGTCTAGAAGGCGTAGTGTGACGGGTAGGGACGCAGGTTGTAAGTAAACAAATAATATATTGCTGGGTCGTGCCCGATTTGAATCAGATATTTTTTACTATCCTTCGCGTTTTCTAATAGGTTTATTTCTGATTAGTTTAATAGAAAAATATTCTAAAATATTCGATGTTATGTGAATATAAGTGCGCTCGTTCTGAGGAGTGAATTTGTTCGATTGATTTTATGTACTGTACAACACAGTTTGCACTACTTGTAATAAGATATTTTGCACTTTCTTGTTTTAGGTTTTGTATTTCACTTGTTGTAAATATTCTGCAACTGAACAGGACCAGTGATCAAGTAAGAACTACTGTCAATGAGAAACACAGTATTTGTAATGGAACTTTTACGACTCGATGTCCCTACTGACTGGACGTGATAGTTACTTTTTTCCCTTATGAAGTGTTCATGGACATTGGTAGCTTTATTTATGCATACTGCAGACAAAACATGACAAGGACAAGGGAGGAAATACGTTTCAATAAAGCTAACATTCGAATGTCACTCCGGTCTATATCGGAAAGCAGTATGATTTGCGGGACAGTTACAGCCGACAACTGCCGCTAGAGTGCGTTGCAATCGTGTTTATCATGTTGCCGCACACGCTAAGCATGCACAGATCGCATCGTTTCTGACAAGGGAACCTCCCCATCGCACCCCCCTCAGATTTAGTTATAAGTTGGCACAGTAGATAGGCCTTGAAAAACTGAACACAGATCAATCGAGAAAACAGGAAGAAGTTGTGTGGAACTATGAAAAAAATTAGTAAAATATACAAACTGAGTAGTCCATGCGAAGATATGCAACATCAATGACTATAGAACTCTAGGAGCGCCGTGGTCCCGTGGTTAGCGTGAGTAGCTGCGAAATGAGAGGTCCTACGTTCAAGTCTTCCCTCGACTGAGAATTTTAGTATCCTTATTTTCGCAAAGTTATGATCTGTCCGTTCGTTCATTGACGTCTCTGTTCACTGTAATAAGTTTAGTGTCTGTGTTTTGCGACTCTACCGCAAAACCGTGCGATTAGTAGACGAAAGGACGTGCCTCTCCAATGGGAACCGAAAATATTTTTTCGCAAGGTTATAGGTCAACCGATTCCTCCACAGGAAAAAACGTCTGATATATTCTATACGACACTGGTGACGGCATGTGTGTCACATAACAGGAATATGTTGTCTACCCACCTAACTTGTACACTTGGCGAATGGGTAAAAAGATTCTTCTACCTTGCCCGATAGATTTTCTTGTGGATGTGATAATCACTCCCAAAAATTGATGAAAATATAAGCGTTTGTTACATAAACTGAAAATAAAAAGTTAAACTCTTCACCCGAGGATAGGTTTGAACCAAGGACCTCTCGTTCCACAGCTGCTCACGCTAACCAAGGGACCACGGCGCTCCTGAGCTCACGTGAGCCTTGATGTTGCCTACGATACGTGTGGACTACTCAGTTGGTATATTTTGCTTATTTTTTCATAGTTCCACACAACTTCTTCCTGTTTCCTCGATTGATCTGTGTTCAGTTTTTCAAGGCCTATCCACTGTGCCAACTTACAACTAAATCTGAGGGGGGTGCGATGGGGAGGTTCCCATGTGAGTGTTGAGCAGTTCATTAAAATAGGCACGCTCAACGTTGACGTTCAAAAACACAATCCGCGTGTCGGCAGCTTAAGACACTGCTCACAGGGCTGTCATCCATGCCGCGCCCAGTGGGAAGTACTGACGCGCCTTAGATCAGAAGGCGAATGGTAGCCTACCAAACTGGCATTCACATGCACAAAGGACTGAAGTCTCCGCCATCCCCCTACTGCTCCTGCGGAAAGAAACCACTGCTGCCGGCCGCTCTCCTGTTTGAAGATCGCAGCGTGATTCAGCCGACTCTACACACTTGACACCTGCCACTATTTTGCAGGAAGGTCACCATAAGATACCTTTAAAAATCATACAGGAATCGTATTTATTCATTCAGAGAATACTAGAAGCTATTTTGACTGCCGACGGCTATCCTACACAGTATTAGGCATGGTAATGTGTTGCGTATTTGATGTTCCCATATTTATGTGGATCCCCCCCCCCTCTTCCAACCGCCGCCCCCAGTATTTTTAACTAGTTGAGAATATCTTTTGTGCAACTGGTTTCCGATATTTTTTGTCGACTCATGTGGTTGCTGAATATGGATAAAGTACTGGATGAGCATTATTGCACTCCGGAGCGAAAGCTCTGAGAAGGAAAACACGGGACGTGCTATAACCCGATTTGCCAGAAACTTCGCTAAGTGGAAGAGGAGTGAAGCGAACACGTGTCTCGCCTTATCCGTAGATACTCGAAACTTTCTGAGAAAACAACGTCCAAAGTTTTCGACGTAATTTAGATGCCTTTTAGCGTGTGATAAACTCAGCCGGAATGGCACAACGGCTCTGGTCACCACCTCTCACTTTTTGCGCCTTATGTTCGAAACCCGATTATTCTATTTGTTTATCTTTTTTTTTCATTTATCTACTGAAGTCCGTAGAAGGTTAATGTAGAAATCTTTCTTATCACCCAAGTTTCACAATGCCATACGTTTATTACACAGTATATTTGTGTATGGTATTATCAATGATTAAAATCTTTTTTAATTTATTTTATTCTTATAGCACCTCTTATATTAGTTCTTGTATTTCATCCATTATGTTTATTGTTCAGAAGTATTTAATGTATTCCCTTGGATAATATAGTTCGTAGAAACATTCTGAACATAGAAACTGGGCACACCACGATCATAGCGTGAAGGCAAGTTTGCCACAGTGCTGTTTCCTTGTATCTCACTCTGGAAAGAACTTCGTTAACATTGCTGAAGATTTCACGCCTTGGCAATAATTTCACTCCAAACCACTCACAACGGATCATTTTTCCGGAAACTGGCGCTTGCAGTTGATTACGATCAAGATGCACTATAAGAATATCACCGAAAACAATTTCAAATAATCTTCTCATTCATTTATTATTATTTTTCTTTCTTTTTAAAATTCTTCTAGCACATACACAGTTGGTAGATTAATAACAACAGCGTTATTTCCTTATTCATCGGAAAACACTCGTGTAAACATGGGTAGATAAAACAACAACAAAAATAAAAAGAATGATCGGGTTTTGAGCAAAAGCCCTGAAAGCGTAAACCCACGACGCTAGCCACTTTGCCACCATTTCAGTTGTTCTGTTTGTTCGCTAAAACGCGCTTAAAGTACCTCGGAAACTTCGACCGTCGTTTTGTCTGTTGGCGCATCTACGAGTAAGCCGAGTCTCGTATTCACTTACTTTGATCCCTCTTGGAATGGCGTGTTCTCCTCGTTACCACAGTCGGAAGTTAGCAGGCAACGGCTTCACTAAGATTCCACGGGCAGTCTGGCTACGTCGATCCTCGGACCCCGAGGATCGTAGCCGACGGTTGGCAAGACCCGGCTGTCCGACCCGACACACGGGTCCAACGCTTTCCGTCTCCGATCTCTTCGCCGTCTCTCCCGGTGAACATCGCTGGCGGTGGGCCACTGAGCGTATCAACTCGAATTGTCCTTATGCATTATTGTTTTTTAGTCTGGCGACTGTGGCACGCACAGCTGATCGACGCAGTGCTGCGTCGACGAATCGTAACCGCAATACTGCTACACATTGCAGTAACCTGTGGGGCGGATTAGTAGGTCGCCTGTGTCTTCAGTCGAATGCCTACGAACAATAATTGGACCATTCTGTCGCCGAAATTCTTTGCGTGGCGGTATTCTCCAAACCGCAAGAAGTACGTATAAGCTTGAGTAGTGCCAATACTCGAATATATACACATTTCTGTAAGACCGCGACGGCTCCTTGACGTTTATTTCAGCGTAGGTGCACTAATGTCGTCGGAACAACTCCAGCAATCAGTAATTTGAGAGGAGCCGGTTAATGGATGAGGGACGCTGCAGTGCAGTGTGCGACAAGTTGTGGATCTGAATATGTTACGGACCTTGTCTGGGTTGCTGAGGCGGACATCAGGAGTGCTTGGAACAATCCACAGCGCAGCTGCATCACTTATGCAGAGGGACGATGAACATGTTGTAACGCAGGTGACTTTTGAACGAAGATCGGTGACCCAACAAAAAATACAGGAGGATACACTGGGATGATATGATAACGTGAGAACCGTAGGTGCAACTACTGGTGGTGAAAATGTTTATTTACCATCAGTCGGAAGGCGGACCACCCTTTCCTTTTGTTTCTTCCTGGCATAAAGTAACGTCTTTTATATCGACTGGAAAAAAATTCCTGCTTGTGGGTAGCGTTTGGTTTGTTCTTTTCTTTTCAAACCCCAATTGTGGTCCATCTGCGCTTTGGTTCGAAGCGGACACCGTGGCCAGGCCTTGAGAGTGGACCCCTGTCCACTCTGACCCCCTCCCAGCCTTGCCCCAAAAATACAAGTAGAAGTGGGTCCGTGTCTTGCTGTATCCAGATTTCGGGTTCGTGTATTTCTGTACCCAGATCATACACAAAAAAATGCTCTCCTAAAAACCAAGATATCTTGGGATCGAATCTCGTTCGGACCACGGATGTTTCAAATGGCTCTGAACACTATGCGACTTAACTTCTGAGGTCATCAGTCGCCTAGAACTTAGAACTAATTAAACCTAACTAACCTAAGGACATCACACACATCCATGCCCGAGGCAGGATTCGAACCTGCGACCGTAGCGGTTGCTCGGCTCCAGACTGTAGGGCCTAGAACCGCACGGCCACTCCGGCCGGCCACGGATGTTTATTCTTCACGTTAACCTAGGATGATGGCAACCATTCAAGACAAGCAGTAAATCGGGGCTGGTGTCCCAGTCCACAAGTTTTCAACTTCGGCTACTGCATTACCACAGTGCCCTGTGCTGCTGGAAGTTACGAATTCCCACTCATCCATTCTCTTTCTCTCTATTTCATATAAACGCAAAAAATATCTTTAGAGGTCCCAAAGGCATGTTTCAATATGTAATGGCTTAATATCAGTGCAACGTAGATTTTATCTTGTCCGTCCTACTTGGCTGCGTCATTTTAGTTCCTTTTCTATCTCAGAAAGAAATGAGACGTCGAGAAGGGCACTTACATTTACGGAACAACTAGACGGTCAACCACACTTCAGGTCACTGCACAGCAGCCATGCATACCTTCGCTTCCTGAGCCAGGCTGCCACTAGCCCATGGCGTCAGTACCTTCTACATGCATTTCATATCGATACTATAGAAATAAATGACAGGACGCTAGCATGGGCGCACCTGAAATCTCAGTCCAGGCTGTATCCAAACTGCAGTTACCAACAAAAGAACGTCGGTGCGCGAAGAATATGCGTGAGATCATCTGGAAGGGTATTTGTTCAGCGAAGAAATCCTCTTCGCCAGCATTTGTCTAATACCGGTTCAGCATTGTAGAGGGCTGTGGAAGCCGCTAAGCCCCAACCACGTAATTCGTATACAGTGTCATTGTTGTAGGCAGAATCCTATCATGTTTTGGGTCAGTATCATTACCTCCCAGTTGCTGACAAGAATAATATACATAAAAAGGAAAGCGAAACTGAAGATAAGTGAGATGCCGATGCATTTGGCTTTAGGAAAAATAAAGGCACGTTCGAGGCAATTCTTAAGTTGTATTTGATAACGGACGCAAGACTTAAGAAACATCAATACACGTCCATAGGATCTGTTGATCTGGAAAAAGGCCAAAAGATACAAGAATTTCGAAATTCTGAGAGAAATTGGGCTAAGCTGTGTGGAAAGATGAGTAATACACAAAATTTACAACAACCAAGAGGTAACAATAAGAGCGCGAGAGCAAGTACGGTGTCCTCGGATGAAGAAAGTTGTAAAACATGGATCAGTCTATACATCAAAGATATAATGAACAGTGTAATAGAAAGACTCTACACTGGGATTGAACTTGAAGGTAAAAGATATCAATGATAAATTCGCTAATCGCAAAGCTGTCTTCCGCAAAAGCGAAGAAAATTTCAGGATCTGTTCAATGGAGTGAACAATCTAATGAATATGGAATATGGACTGGCAGTAAACAAGAAATAGACAAGAGTTATGAGAAGTAGCAGAAATGAAAATAGTGAGAAGCTGGTGATCACGAAGTACACGAAGTCTGCAACCTGGTAAACGAAATAAACTATGACGTGTGAAGCAAGGAGTACAGAAAAAATAGGTTATATAATAGGCAAGAACTGGCCATGAGAAGTTTACCACTATCACGTAAAGACCCTAATTTGAGGAATAAACTGCTGAGAACGTACGATTGGAACACAGCATTGTATGGTAGTAAAACATGAACTGTAAGAAAGGTGGAAGAGTAGAGAAAGCAGGAAAAAATCGGGGCTCTTGAGATGTGGTGTTACAGAAGGATGTTGAAAATTAGGTAGGTTGGTAAGGTAGAAATGAGGAGGTTCTACGCAGAATCGGTAAGGAAAGGAGTATATGGTGAGCAATGAAAACAGGAAGGAAGTGGATAATAGGACATGTGTTAACCCATCATGTGGTAACCACAACGGTACTAGAGGGATCCGTAGAGGGTAAAAGTTTCAGACGAAGAAAGGGATTAGAATATATAAAGCAGATCATTGAGGAAGTTTGTTGCAAGTGCTATTCTGAGATGAAAATTTTGACACAGGATAGGAAATCATGCCAATCAGAGTGGCCGAGCGGTTCTAGGCGCTACAGTCTGGAACCGCGCGACCGCTATGGTCACAGGTTCGAATCCTGCCTCGAGCGTGGATGTGTGTGATGTCCTTAGGTTAGTTAGGTTTAAGTAGTTCTACGTTCTAGGGGACTGATGACCTCGGATGTTAAGTCCCATAGGGCTCAGAGTCATTTGAAACATTTTTGAGGAAATCATGGCGGGCTGCACCAAATCAGCCACAAGAATGACGACTCTTGTCGGTATCGGCAGTTTATTCACTCATCCAAATATCAACTTGACAATAGAGACCAAAGCAGAAGAAAGGCTACCATTCCTGTACGTCATGGACAAAAGAAGAGTGGATGATATCGTGAACCCCGTTGTACATGGGAAGAAAACTCACGTAGACTTTTTTTTTTTTTTTTCGTGCAGACATGTGGTACCAACCTGCGTAGAAGAACGGGTTACTTGACACACTTTAACACAGGGCGCTCAAAATATCAAATGCACAGAATCTGTCCCAGGAACGCCGGCCGCGGTGGTCGTGCGGTTCTAGGCGCTGCAGTCCGGAACCGCGGGACTGCTACGGTCGCAGGTTCGAATCCTGCCTCGGGCATGGATGTGTGTGATGTCCTTAGGTTAGTTAGATTTAAGTAGTTCTAAGTTCTAGGGGACTGATGACCTAAGATGTTAAGTCCCATAGTGCTCAGAACCATTTGAACCATTTGTCCCAGGAACAGGAACACCTCAGAACATTATTCCGAAAAAACGGTTATTCAGAATGGCAAGCTGACGTGGACACAAAACATTGCACTCCAACCACCAATCTTGAGACCATGCAACGGCCCTTCAGAGTACAGACAGGGAATTTCTAATGCATAATGGCGTATGTTTTGTAAGTTCACATATCGTGATTGGAACGCTCTCCACCCGAGGACAAATGTAGAGACGGAAAGAGTCAAAGGGGCAGTCGTAACCACTGCCTTTTTACCGTTCATCGATGCAGTATCAGGAAATGAAAAGTGGACCGTTATTGTGATGATCTAAGTCTGCGGAAGGTCGGGTGTAATTGATTCAGTGACAAGGTGGCAAGACGTGACATCAGCGGCACATTAATGTATGACAACAAATCGGCGGTCGCAGAGCACCATTAGTCCAAAAACAACGCCCAGGAATTCGAAGTAACAGGATATTAGCACAAAGCTCCGAATATAGGGACAGCGTAATTAGAGAGGCTATCGAAATTCACACCGTGGACTATATGTTCGACGAGGACAGCTGCTATAATGTCATCATGCTACGGGAATCGTACTGGTGTACCAGAGGTTGAAAATACTGCTTCAGTTGTAAATTTGTTTTATTTTCACGACCATTATCTGGCCCTCATAAGCCCATCCTCAGGTGTCGCAACTGTGTTGCGTTCCCCGAGCACCGCAGTGGACTGGTGTAATTAAGAAGATACTCAGCAAACATATCGATCTGGCGGACAACGCGGACAAAGTCATTAGACCTGCGCTACGACGGAAGCAAAGCCATTGCATGTACCGCCGTAGACGCATACCCTCGGACGCGGATGGCGTAGAGCACGGCTTGTGGGGGAAGACGGCGAAGCGTCTTTAGGAGCCTGGTTCGTCAGCGTAACTGAAGATGGAGATGCGTCTGATGGCGAAATACTGTGCCAGTTGGACACTATGAATAGGCAGTACAACCGCGGACTCTTCGAAATACGCGGGGAGACACTGAAGAAGCGCTGTTTTATATCTCGATGAGCCTACTTGTTGTCTTGCAAGAAACAGATATAAACAGACTGGATTGTGTGTGACGGAGCTGCACTGGAGGAAGATAAAGTGAAAGTAGGGCTGTAAGTGTTCCTTTTGGGGAGTGGGGTGAAAAATGAGTTGGTGTTTCGGTATGTGAGATAGTGAACTACAACAGATATCGGGCAGGTATAATGAGGATGGACTGACGACAAGGACAAGGTAAGCCTGGTAAGATAACACATAATGGGAAATGGCTTTCATTGGGTAAGTGGAGCAAAAGCCAGTGATGACATCACTGTGAAAGAGAAGGAGGCTAAAGGAGCCGCCTTTTGAAATTTCACTGGGAAACAATGCGTCTGTCTGTGGAACGATCATGTTGGAGGTGGAGCAGGTGTAAGGTGAGTGGGGAGTTCCAAAATTAGCACCGCAACATTCCTGCTTTTGGTACCATGGAGGATAGGGGATCAGAATGATATCATTGATTTTGCAGGGTGTGTAGAATGTGCGCTGTGGAAGAGAAGGCTAAATATTATTTTGATAACTTATTACTCATTCGAATAGGTAAGGGGCGTGGCATGTAGTACGTGGCATTCAAGGGTTTAGAGAGGATAATATAAACTGGGTGAACATGAAGAGCCCAAATGATGCGTCGGAATCTCATAAGTTTTCACGTCCAAAAGAGCAGATACCATCTTCATATACCGGGTGATCAAAAAGTCAGTATAACTTTGAAAACTTAATAAACCACGGATTAATGTATATAGAGAGGTAAAAATTGACATACATGCTTGGAATGACATGGCATTTTATTAGAACAAAAAAAAATATTGCTAGACGTGTGAAAGATCTCTTGCGCACGTCGTTTGGTGATGACCGTGTGCTCAGCCGCCACTTTCGTCATGCTTGGCCACCCAAGTTCCCAGACCACAGTCCGTACGATTATTGGCTTTTGGGTTACCTGAAGTCGTAAGTGTATCGTGATCGACCGAAATCTCTAGGGATGCTGAAAGACAACATCCGACGCCAATGCCTCACCATAACTCCGAACACGCTTTACCGTGCTGTTCACAACATTATTCCTCGACTACAGCTATTGTTGAGGAATGATGGTGGATATATTGAGCATTTCCTGTAACGAACATTATCTTTGCTTCGTCTTACTTTGTTATGCTAATTATTGCTATTCTGATCAGATGAAGCGCCATCTGTCGGACATTTTTTGACCTTTTGTATTTTTTTGGTTCTACTAAAACCCCATGTCATTCCAAGCATGTGTGTCAATTTGTACCTCTCTATTTACATTATTCCGTGATTTATTCAGTTTCCAAATTTATACTGACTTTTTGATCACCCGGTAGATAAGGCTTACCGGCCAATGATCTTCAGTGCGGATGCTCTCACGTTGCTCGAACTCTTACGGGAATCAGTCTATTGATTGCCGCGAGTAATGTGTATGGTGGACAGAGGCACTACAAATATAGTGTGTGGACAGAAAGTTGGAAAGTGTGGGTATCACAGGGAGCATGCCCTGCAGTTGCGTTATCCCCTGTGTCCTCGATGGCTCACAAGGGGAGGCCGCCAATTGTGAAATTCGGATTCGATTCATACTGCGCATAATAAAAGCTCATGGCCAGAGGTGTAATGTGGCAAAGCACCAAGATGCACTTCTCAGCCGTTGTCGAGAAAATCGACAGTTAAAAGAACCGTTGCCGTGAAATAGTCTCTACGATTAATAATTTTCTGGACCGTCGTGGCGCAGCGGTAAGCGCTCGGGTTCGTAATCCAAAGGTCGCCGGATCGAATCTCGCGCCATGCCATTTTTTTATAATTAGTTTTTTGTAATATATATATATATATATATATATATATATATATATATATATATATATATATATATAAATGAATTGCTTATGCCTGTTGGTGAAGGCGGATCGCTCTCCAATTGTACCGCCTCCATTTTTCCGTTTGTTTAACAGGGTGTATCAAAGCTCTCCCGTCCGCACTGATTTTCGACGATGTTATAAGTTGCACTAGGGACCGCATCTTTCTTCTTTCGAAGTTAGCAGGCAACTACGCTAGTTATGCGGCTGCTCGTTTCGGCCCATTCAACGTCTGTCCTTCAAGTGTAACGAGCGAGTAACGGAGTTTATATTTCATACCTGCCACAGCAAATTTGTGTTCGTGGGGTCTCTATTCTAATTCGAACGTTTGACTTGCGCTATACGTATTCGTTTCGGAATATCGTTTCTACGTCTTCCGTTAACTATACGTGGTTAACATTATGAAGACAATAACATTTGTGAAATACAACTTTGTTTACGGAAAACATAATGATGTTCGAAGCCAGTTCTTCCACGACAAACGACTCTCAACAACTTATTATATGCATAATTGTTGAAACTGATTGCCGGCAATTATATATATATATATATATATATATATATATATATATATATATATATATATATATACTAAAAAAAAGGTTGCATAGCGTGAGATTCGATCTGGCGACCTTCGGATTACGAGCCCGAGCGCTTACCGCTGCACAACGACGCTGTAGAAGGTTATTAATCGTAGAGAGTATTTCACCGCAACGGTTTGTTTTAACTGTCGATTTTTTCGACAACGGCTGAGAAGTGCATCTTGGTGCTTTGCCACATTACACCTCTGGCCATGAGCTTTTATTATGCGCAGTATGAATCGAATCTGAATTTCACAATTGGCGGCCTCCCCTTGTCAGTCTGATAGAGCGTCTGCCATGTAAGCAGGAGATCCTGAGCTCAAGTCCCGCTCGGGGCACACATTTTCAACTGTCCCAGTTGATATTTATCAACGCCTGTAAGCAGCTGATGGTCTGGATATCATGGCAATTACATTTAGACAAAGAGGTTGCTGAAATGTGTATATGAGACGTGAAAGGCGAAAGTAACGCGGAACCAACTTTGTCACAAAGTTACACGAACGTAACCGATTTGTTAAGGATATTCCTGCAGGGGCCCGCCTTTGTGGAGACATACTGCCTACTTTCGCGGGAGGCCCAGCAGCATTACCGGCAGGCGTCCTCGCTCTCCGAAGTGCGGACGCGTTGAGTGGAGAGCTGTGGCAGCGCCGACGCCCCACAGTGCGGTGTGTGGTGGGTAAACAGGCAGGCGGCGCGGCGCGCTCATGTTTTTATGCAGGGCGGCGGCGAGGGTGCTCGCGAGACACGACGTCCTCCTACGGGCGCCCGGGGAAGCCCTCGCCCAAAGCAGGCCCTGCTTGTCCCCACATGCTGGGTGTGGCCTGCGGTTCACAGGCCTGTGTGCTCAACCATTATAAAGCCTTTTGAGCTTCAGCACTCTCAAATTCGCCTTTGGCTCTAAGCGAAAAGTTAGTCATTCCCAGAAGACAATATATTAATACTGCGTTAGCACCGCCTACTTCCTTGAATGACCCGACAGGAAGAGAGTCTGCAAGTTTCTTCAGTTATGCCATACACAGCTTAATACTTCAAATGGTTCAAATGGCTCTGAGCACTATGGGACTCAACTGCTGTGGTCATAAGTCCCCTAGAACTTAGAACTACTTAAACCTAACTAACCTAAGGACAGCACACGACACCCAGCCATCACGAGGCAGAGAAAATCCCTGACCCCGCCGGGAATCGAACCCGGGAACCCGGGCGTGGGAAGCGAGAACGCTACCGCACGACCACGAGATGCGGGCGGCTTAATACTCTCACTGGCGATTAGATCCAGCAGAAAAACCAAATTGCTGGACTGGTGACCGCTACGTGTCATCCACTGATCCCAGTAGTTCCCGATATGACGAAATGTGACCTGAGACTTGAATGCTCTTCGGACCAGCAACGTTTGTTACAAGGCTGTTGTCATCTTGAAAGACGGTGTTGTTTACTGAGTCCTTTTAGGAATGTGATTGAAAAATGAGTCATATGGTCTTTATAGCATTCGTAACAGAATTCCGAAGACTCGTCGTAATGTCGTTTGTGATACATATAATTCATTACTGTCAAACTAAAACCAGAAGAAAAATGCTCCTATCGGAGCACGAAAAATCCGAATACATTTCAGTCTATTTAAAAGACTCTTACTGAAAAGTGGGGTTCCAGATCCCACATTCTACAATCTTTAGCACCATTAAAATTCTTCCCATACATCATCACATTTTTGGATTTTTTAATTCTCCTATAGGACCATTTCTCCACTGGTTCCCTCCTTGTCCCTGCTGCAGCAGAGCATGGAAAATATATAAAAAGAAATATATTCGTCAGTAAAATGTTGATAGCTTACTTTTATGAAATTGAAATAAAGCAAACTTAATTTTACACCTCAGATCGGATTTTTCGTCTAAAAACTTTTGCTTGTGCTTCAGTACTACGAACTGGTGTTCCTAGATAATAACGAAGACACTTCACTGCATATTTCTCCGTAATACATCACTTTATGAACAATGTTTCCGCTCACACTGGATTTTAAATTTGAAACTCTATATCTCAGGAACGGATGAAGAAAATACTGTTAAAATTTGAGGAATTTGCTGCGGCTGTTTATTATTCATATTTCGCCTCATAATGGATTTTATGTGTTATAAGGAAGTAGGGTAAATTTGACCTCTGTATCTTGGTAGCCTCTGTATCTTGATAGATAACAAGAAAGTTTTCAAGGTTGTTCGAAAAGGGGTCTTAGGAATACATCGTAAGAATTTGAGTCATTTATTGTGCGTAGCCATCTTCGATTCCTCGGCTGGGTTTTGGTCAGCTAGTGACGGCGAAAATATGGTAAAAAACGGTTTTTGTGCAGTTTGCCGAGGAACTGCCCGTGAGCTAATGGTGCCCCTGTAAGTCCTATCAAGCCCACGGTAGACCACATCAAATGCAAAAAAAGCCAACTGAAATGCCCCATTTGTTGCTTAAGCAGGAGAAAGTGTGCAATATTCATACTTTGATCCCGTACTGGAGGGCAGTGAGACTAAGATGAGCCTTCTGTTGGGTATACGAATGGCCCCTAGCCAGAGAGATATCCAAAAAACTTGAATCTATCTTTTGATCACCAATGAAACCAGAGGTATCAGCACCGGAAGATAACCGTTTACATGTGCGGCATTTTGGTACATATAAGGATGCAGGCTGTCGCATGCATACCGATATGCAATTCTTCAAAGATGACAAGAAAGACTTAAATACCTGTCGTCCAAATTCCTTACTGAGACTTTATCCTAAATATTTTAAAAAAGTGATGGACTCACGAATACTCTCACAATTGAAGGAGAAACATTTTTCATGGCATATTACAGTTTGGATTCCAGAAGGGTTGCTCGACTAAGAATTTTGCTTATACTTAACAAGCCTTAAATAATAATGTATCAGTTGTTCGTGTTCTTTGCGGTCTTTTTAAAGCTTTTGATAGCGTAGATCATGTTACATTCATAGAAAAACTCAAATTTTATGCGACTGATGTCGTTATACACATCTTTATTAACAAACCGAGTGCAAGAATTTGCACTGAATAGTTCAAACAACGTTGAAGGATAGAAAAATGTAGTCTGTGGGGAGATATCACAAACTGATTTCAGTTTTGAGTCCTCTCCTATCACTTGTATGTGTGAATTCAACATAACACATTGGTCCTTTTTGCAGACGATACTAGTGGTATAATAAAACCAATTGCAGAGGAAGCAACAAAAGAGATTTTTGAAGATGTTTTTCAAAGAGTAATTAATTGATTGTCTCAAAGAGACAAAAGAGATTTTTGAAGATGTTTTTCAAGAGTAACTAATTGATTGTCTCAAAGAGACTCTCCACAAATTTTGAGATAACACTCACATTTATATACAACCAATAGTCATAACAACAGTTGACGCTGTCAGTAAATATTTTTGGTTTTCTTATATTTGCTAGTCTTGGAAACAAACGAATCAACCTACTGACATATCGTGAGTATTTCCGTTTAATAATGTCGTATGGAATAATTTTCTGGACATACAAAGACACTACTGATTGCACAAAGGCGAATGGGATGAATAATACGTGGTGTTCACAGGCAGTGGTCATATTTGTATCTCTTCCAGCAGGTACGCATTTTAACTTATACCATTACTGTATATGACATATGTGAAAAAAGTAATGACACAGACTTTTTATGTAGCAAAATTTTTATTTTTTTCGAACAACAATATTGTCCCTTAAAAATAACTCCGTTCGGCAGCTATAAACGGCTGGTATCGTCGTTCCCGGTCTTGCAAGCAGCGCTGAAGGGCTTCATTTAGCGGGGCTTTTAACGTGTCTGTCACTTGCTTTTGAATATTCTCCAGGGACCCAAAATGATGTCCTTTGAAGATATTTTTCACTTACTGGGAAAGAAAAAAGTAAAAAGAGTTAGATCACGTGAATAAGAGGGCTGTGGAACAGCAGAAATGCCATTTGAGGTCAAAACTTCCACGATGAAAGTGGCTGTGTGACATGGGGCGTTGTCCCTATGCAGCATCCACTTCGATCAAAATTTGATATTCGGTAAAATTATTTAAGTTTAACAGATCACCCATCATTCTTATAGTTAAATATGGGCTGAAAGCACAACAGAAAGCACACGTTCACCGTTTTCGTCGGTTATTTAATTTTGTCCCCCAGAGCAAGGTTCATCTTCAACGTCTTATCGGCCTTCTAAAAGTGATTTTAGCCAGTGAAAAACTTGTGCTTTGGTAAGGTATGTCTACGATAGGCCTAATTAAAATTTTCAAAGATCACACACGAGGACTCCCCATGTTCAACACAATAAGTGATGGCATTAAGTTGCTCTGAATTCCGCTCTAAAATTTTCATAACACATACACACACAAAAAAAAACAGTTTCATTGATAGCGCTCTCAAAAGTCACATGATGGCTGTACGGAGCAGAAACTGACTGGGATGTACGCATCGCTCTACACAAGAACAACACATTTTGTCAGATCGCTCTTAGTGTTGTCAGTCTCATGACTTTTCTCAAAAATTTCGTATACGCTAACTAAATTCGTCATAAATAATGGCGATTTTAGACGTACAGTGACATTCATCCTTACAATTCCAGAGAGAAAGATTACATTTATTACCTCTTATTAAAGCTGTCAGTGGCTCAGGAAGGAATTTAATACGCACCCAGGAAAATTACTGATCATATGCTCAATAGCATAAAGATTCTGAGAGGCAGAAAAGTAAGTTCTAAATGTAACAGGAAAGCATTTCTCCAGGAAAACTTCGCATTCTAAGGCCACACTAACTCCTTGTCTACATGTCAATCCCAACATACCTTCGCCTTTGTCGCTCTAAGTTGCATATACGCCGCAGTAACATCCTTGAAAGGAAAGTTTTTGATCGTCCCTTATAGTTTTTAAGTGTACATGCGTGAGTAGAACTCATAAATAAAGTTTCCATTGTTAGCACTGGTTATTGTAACTATCTTATAAACTGACCCTTTAAACATAATTTCCATAAAAAATTGTTCAAGTTTCCTATGGAATATATAACTAACACTTCGTCACCGACAATACTGAAATAAACACCTCAGTTGATGTTAGCGATAACCTGAAAGGTTCCAAGTCATGGTACGTGGAACACCACACCAACATTATAGATGTAACACTGGCCTTAACTAGACGCTCTACATATTACACGCTTCAACGGGGCGATGTTGTATTCGTCGCTTTGTCTCATTCGAAAAGAAGTAAAATCGACAGTCATCGGGACATGCTATAGTCTGCTTGTCAACGCAGAGAGCAGCGCTGATATTGAGAGAAGAGCCTATTCCAAAAGGACCCTGCAAACCGGCACAAATAATGGATCCGTATCAGTTTCCAATCCAGCACTGCAGCATGCGGTGATTTAAGTGGGTTTTGCTGATGGGCGATTCTTGGTTACGTACATTGGTTATTAGTTTCTGTGTTCCGTTTTCTGTTTACATATTCAGTGTACAATAAACACTACCAGGTGTTCAAATAACGTACGGAAATATAGCCGGATGACGCAGTCGAGAACCACCTATGTTTCGATAGGACCACATCCTGCCACTTTCAAGGCAAAACTGCAGTAAGACAGCGCTGTGAAAGGGAATTTAATACCTCTATTTTTAGAGAAACACCGAAAAGATAACAAATGCGCGCGCACACACACACAGACACACACTCACACACACACACACACACACACACACACACACACACATACACATCAACACGATGGACACAGCACTCGCAGCACTCAATGGTACTGTGTCCAAGATCTAACTGTTTGTTTGAACGTCATATACACAGCCGAGTGTACAATATGATAACCTCAGCAGTGCCAGCTGCGACAGTAAAGTAATGAGACTGATGTTAAAAAAAGGATGTTGTTTACCGTTTTAGTCAAGTTTAGTGTTCTCTCCTTCAGAGTAGTTCCCTTCTGATTACACACACTTTTTCCAGCGCTTCTGCCATTGATGGTAACATTTCTGGAACTCACCTTCTGTAATATCCTCCAAGACCCTCGTCACAGCTTCTTGGACATCTTGTGTTGTTTGATAATAATGTCCCTTGACCCCCGTTTTGACAATTGGAAATACAAGAAAGTCGCACGGAGCGGTATCTGGTGAATAAGGTGGCTGTGATGGTACTGAAATTTGTTTTGAGGTTAAAAATTCCTGTACTGACAGAGCAGTATGGGATGGCGCCTTACCATGATGCAGAATCCAATTATCAGCAATGTTGACACGGACACGAAGAACTCTTTTACGAACTCTTTCTAAAGATTCCTTGTGGTAATGTTGGTTAACTGTTTGTCCAGACGGCACCTACTCTTTATGAACAATTCCCTTCGAATCAAAGAAGCACGCAAGCATGCATTTCACTTCTGACTTTGACAGGCGAGCTTTTTTTGCTCTGGGTGATCCCTTTGAGTACCATCGCGAACTTTTGCATCTGTTTCTGGATCGTACTGAAAAAACCAACTTTCATCACCAGTGGTAACACGGCTCAACAATTATGAATTGATCTCCGTTTGCTCTAACAGATCGGCTGTCACATTTTCCTGTGTTTCCCGCTTTTGTGGCGTGAGATTTTTGGGGACCATTTTTGCACAAATCTCTCTCATACCAAGATCTTCAGTAAATATTAGAGAAACCCTTCCTTGATTGATGTTCAGTTCTTCTGCAATCATTTTAACGGGTAATCTTCCATGAGATCGTACGAGTTCACGCAACCTAGCCAAGTTGACATCCGTCCGTGAGGCTGGTGGTCGTCGACTGCGGTCTTCATCTTCAACAATCGTTCTGCCTTCACTAAACATTTTATGCCAACGAAAAACTGGAGCTCTTGAGACAACTTTCTGTTCAAAAGTCTTCTGTAGCTTATCATAAGTTATCGTCGCTTTTTCACCCAATTTAACGCTAAAAGAAATGGCATACCGTTGCGCAACATCATGCAGTTACATTTCCGTAACGAGAGACACAAACACATGTTAACTTATTACAGCACAACTCACGACTGAGCAGTTGCATCGATGTGCCACTTGGACTAGAAGCAGCTTATAGACCAAAGTCAAAGATATTGTGCCTAGGCAAGCCTGCAGGCTGGCCTCATCTTGCGAAGACTATCAGTCTCATTACTTTATTGTCGCACCTCGTATATGTGTCGTCCAAGCAAGCAGTTGTTTCTTGGTCACAGTGCTACTGAGTGCTGTGTTCAAGATTACAAGTTATGTACTTTCAACGTTAAGGCTTCGACGTAATGAGATTTTTGTGTCAGAGTTCACAATGTATGCAAATAATGACATACATTATTCACGCATGGGTGTTTTTACTTCACTAACTTCATCAAGGTGCGTTCTGATACTTCACTTAACGGTTTGTAACATTATGTGATAGCCCTACCATTTTAAATTATTCACTAAGCGAGGAGTAACTCGGCAACAGCTACAGTTAACAAATAACGTTGCGAGAAGGTAAAAAACGAACGTCCTGTGACGTGACGTGTTTATTGCGGAAGCTCCGTCAGAGATGGTGTGAGCTATTGGCTTTGAAAGCCACTGCGCGAAAGGCGGACATAAGAAGAAAACTTTGATGTACGAGATATTATCGATGAACAGTTACTCACTCTTCTATCTCTTGTAATTTGTGTCGGACACGCATGTCTTGTCGTCGTATTATTATTGTTTAAAAATATTATTTTAGGATAATGTGAAAGTGCCATACTGCATAGCAGTAGGTTTATGTCAGAAGCTACACTCCTGGAAATGGAAAAAAGAACACATTGACACCGGTGTGTCAGACCCACCATACTTGCTCCGGACACTGCGAGAGGGCTGTACAAGCAATGATCACACGCACGGCGCAGCGGACACACCAGGAACCGCGGTGTTGGCCGTCGAATGGCGCTAGCTGCGCAGCATTTGTGCACCGCCGCCGTCAGTGCCAGCCAGTTTGCCGTGGCATACGGAGCTCCATCGCAGTCTTTAACACTGGTAGCATGCCGCGACAGCGTGGACGTGAACCGTATGTGCAGTTGACGGACTTTGAGCGAGGGCGTATAGTGGGCATGCGGGAGGCCGGTGGACGTACCGCCGAATTGCTCAACACGTGGGGCGTGAGGTTTCCACAGTACATCGATGTTGTCGCCAGTGGTCGGCGGAAGGTGCACGTGCCCGTCGACCTGGGACCGGACCGCAGCGACGCACGGATGCACGCCAAGACCGTAGGATCCTACGCAGTGCCGTAGGGGACCGCACCGCCACTTCCCAGCAAATTAGGGACACTGTTGCTCCTGGGGTATCGGCGAGGACCATTCGCAACCGTCTCCATGAAGCTGGGCTACGGTCCCGCACACCGTTAGGCCGTCTTCCGCTCACGCCCCAACATCGTGCAGCCCGCCTCCAGTGGTGTCGCGACAGGCGTGAATGGAGGGACGAATGGAGACGTGTCGTCTTCAGCGATGAGAGTTGCTTCTGCCTTGGTGCCAATGATGGTCGTATGCGTGTTTGGCGCCGTGCAGGTGAGCGCCACAATCAGGACTGCATACGACCGAGGCACACAGGGCCAACACCCGGCATCATGGTGTGGGGAGCGATCTCCTACACTGGCCGTACACCACTGGTGATCGTCGAGGGGACACTGAATAGTGCACGGTACATCCAAACCGTCATCGAGCCCATCGTTCTACCATTCCTAGACCGGCAAGGGAACTTGCTGTTCCAACAGGACAATGCACGTCCGCATGTATCCCGTGCCACCCAACGTGCTCTAGAAGGTGTAAGTCAACTACCCTGGCCAGCAAGATCTCCGGATCTGTCCCCCATTGAGCGTGTTTGGGACTGGATGAAGCGTCGTCTCACGCGGTCTGCACGTCCAGCACGAACGCTGGTCCAACTGAGGTGCCAGGTGGAAATGGCATGGCAAGCCGTTCCACAGGACTACATCCAGCATCTCTACGATTGTCTCCATGGGAGAATAGCAGCCTGCATTGCTGCGAAAGGTGGATATACAGTGTACTAGTGCCGACATTGTGCATGCTCTGTTGCCTGTGTCTATGTGCCTGTGGTTCTGTCAGTGTGATCATGTGATGTATCTGACCCCAGGAATGTGTCAATAA
This sequence comes from Schistocerca nitens, assembly GCF_023898315.1. NCBI lineage: Eukaryota > Metazoa > Arthropoda > Insecta > Orthoptera > Acrididae > Schistocerca > Schistocerca nitens. The sequence goes on from NC_064619.1 coordinate 100,208,486, forward strand.
AGTTTCCCCTTCCTGGGACAATGAATTCACGGTGTTCTTATTTCAATTTCCAGGAGTGTATATTATGAGACGTGAATCTAGGATTTATTTTCATTATGAGAAGTGCCAGTCAAAACAGCATCGATGTTAAATCCTTCAGGGCATTGTAAGTTCGTTATCTACTGATTGCCATAAATTAAATGGAACTTGTATATGGACTATTTATTAAGTATAGAATATATGTCTCACTACTTAATGACCATATGTGTCTGATTTTCTTTTACGTTTCAGCAATGATTTATGGTTCACAGTCACGGTTTCGTCGAAATCGGACGGAATTTGCATACGGCGAAATATTTTCTCTGCACCTTATTCTACTGGTAAATGCATGATAAACTTCGGTCCCTTGGGAAATTTATGTTGAGCTATCCAACAACCATTATATTTTCAATAGTCATTTACGCTCCTCTGCAAAGCTACTTCTGACTGATCAGACGATTCTACAAGAAACAGCCGCACACAGTCGGCGTAAAATTCCTGACCAGTAAAGATAATGAAAACCACTACAATAACTACTTATGTTTATTGGCCTCAAATACAATATATATCATTATTTGCTTTTCCCTGCAAACATATTTCCACCGCCGATTATAGCTGTATGTTAATGCACAAAAGTAAGCATATAGCTTCCACCTCATACTTGAGCGATGTATGTTTCAGAATAACAGCAGAATTGCTAACAGTAATAAGACTAGATTTTTACTTGCTAGGTTGGTTAAACAAGTAGTTGGACAACGCCGACTTTAACCCAACATATACGACGTTAAGATTTTAATGTTCTGCGTAGGTAAAGGCTTCAGAGCTATCAACTGCAATGATGTTGCTTCTTTGACATTACCACATAACTAGGTTTAATTTAAAGAAGTAAATTCAGAGTATTGTTTCCTATGACAAAGATTTTGTGGTTAGATGGTTAGATGTTACTCATATTTCAGGTTCTCATAATGAATAGCACACTTATTTCATACTTGTTACATTTGATAATGATGACTGAGCTTCACTGAAACTAGTCGTGCAACTTCCTGTAATTTGCTCCGACTATAGTTTAACCATTGAGGCTAAATAATTTTGAAAAAGCTTACAATTAGTCGTGCTACTTAAGACAGTCATGTCTAACTACAAAATGGTGATTTTTGTTTAAATTTTTCATGGAATCCTGAACACTGCCCTGTCACAAAACAGAGAGAGACAGAGTTTATGCTAGCTTAGCCACTGATTATTACTTTCACTACCGGTAACTTCTGACGTTGGTCACCTCTAGTTTGTGATGGCGTTAGTGTTTACAGTGTTCTCGGAGTTTTTCTGAAGACCGAGGTTTTAAATTCTCTTGCACGGCATTTACTTGCTTTAGGATGGAAATTAGCAGGGCTCGTTTCGAAATATCGGTGGTTGTCGACGACGTCACCCGGCTGCATTCCTGTGGGCTGCCTTACGCTAAGAAATAAAGCACGGCCTCACAGGATGGACGCATCAATCAGACATTGTGGCACGAAATCTCTGGAGAATGGCGCAACGTACTTCCAAGGATCTCCGATACGAGAATTTGATGGAAAGTAATGCCTTTTTATTTGAAAACGTCTAATGGCTTTTAAATAAAACGAGCATTATTTATAGTTCTATACATTTACTCTTCGTAGCTACATGTTTGCTGAACTCTGCCTCTAGAGGGAGTTAGCTGAACTCTGCCTCTAGAAGGCTCCGAATTGTAGTGTGTAACATGGCGGTGTGTAATAACTATGTCTGTGTGTGAGAAACAGCGAGCTGTAACCAAATATCGATTTCGATGAGTTCATTTGCACACGGAGCCCTCTCTCCTTCAGCGTGAAAATGCCAGGCCACATACGAGCACCGCGAAATCTACAATACTGCTCCTTGGATCCAATGTCACCGATCGTCCTCCATACTTGGCACCATACGATAATCAGCATTTCATAACATAAAGATCACCTTCGAGAACCTCACTTTGACACTCAACAAAGCAAAACTTTCCATAGTGACGTTATCAACAAACTGTTCTTTAGTTGCAGGAAATATGTTCATCGCCACCGTGACTATGTTGATTAATAAATACGTAGACATGAAGAGTAAAAATGTCAAATCTCTAATAAAAGTTTGTTTTATTTGAAAACTTTAGGACTTGAAGAAAGTTCGGAATCACTACTTATCAGTACGTGATCGTAGAGCACTTACAAATGTTGATGAAAATTACAACAACTCGAAAAGAAAATCTCATGAGAATTTTAATGTAGAAGACTTGGCGAGCAGTTTTTATGCAAGATTGGAAAGATATTATATACAGGTAGTCAGGCAGACCTTCTGTCTCTTTGACCACAAATGTCAATATTTAGCCAAATCCATCCAGTGAATAGCCGTCAGTCCTAGCGTATACGTTAGGGTCAATGTCTTTCATCGATGTCACTGGAAAAAATATATACTTGCGAGTTTGAACAGTGCATAAGTTTGGATGGAGAGGAAATTGATTAGTTGGGTCATGAATCTTATACCGCACAGGTGACCGTCCTTCAACAGACGGAAATGGATCAGTCGGCTCATACTCGTAAATCTCATCTCTTACAGGCCACCGTCCTACAAGAGACATTCGTGTACGGAAAGGGGGATAAAACATGCTACTGCGAAACAGAATGAAACCTCTACATAGGACAGTTATCTGTCCACATGGCCCAAAACGAACTGCACAGCATTATGCTCGGTGTTGTCTCTGTGATGGTAGGATGATGCCTGTTATGGGCTGGAATCGTGCCATGCATTGACAGAAAACTATACACGCGTCACCTGGTGTTGAGTGGCAGGATTTAGTTTTTTTTTTTTTTTTTTAAAGGGTTATACACGAAAGCCCCATCCATGTTGTCCACTGTGGGCACAGGAATTTGGCTACCTGTCTACATGAAATCTATCGTATTGTAACAGCTTGGACATTTCGCTAAGTAAATGAGTAAGAAGAAAGACGTAACTGATCCTCAAGTAGTTGTGTAGACACATTAACTGAGTACCCATCGTTGCTCGGGTATTTATTCCAGTTCTCCGTGCATAAAACCTGAAGCATTAAAGCCGGAGTCTTAACTTTTTTTTTTAATAAAGAGGTCTCGAAACCTTTCAGACAGATGGAATAAGTAGTCTTGGAATACCGTCGGCGATTATGAAGTTATTTAGTTGTACAACCAGGTGCCGGAAACCGTAGTACGTTTTCTTTATTTATGCAAATGAATAAAGTATGACCAGACTATATGTAAATACGTAACAAAGAAATACACAGGAAAATCATGACGAAAAGTGATTACGATGAAACTGCTCTAGCAAACTCGCTTCAGTGCATGCTAGAATTATTCTGAAAAGTAGTTCAGTGTTACGCAAAATTGACCCGTTCAGTGAATAATTTTAACAGAAGAACTTCACAGGTAAAAGTCCTGCAATGCGTTTTCACAACACATATCTCCTGAATTAAACTGATATTTCATCCTCTTTAATTTCCTTTCCATTTCCATTTTCAGTGAGAACGCCTATAATTTCCGTTATACTGAGCGCAGTGAAGAGACAGAGGTTGACAATAACCGACTGGAAAAATTTCCTAATGTAATACCAAAATCCGTCTAAGAAGATGAAATGACAGACATCCACATCTACGTGCACGTACATGATCATTCTGCAGTTCATAATTGTCTGGAAGAGAGTTCATCGAACCACTTTTAAGGTACTTTCCTACGTTCTTCTCTCGAAAAGCTCACGGGAAAACGAACACTTAAATCATTCTGTGCGAATTCTTATTTCTTTCATGTTATTGTGATGATCGTTTCTCCCTTTGTAGATGCCCGCCAAAAAAATTGTTTTCACACTTAACGGAGAAAGTTGATGATTGAAATTTCATGAGGAGCTCCTGCTGCAGCGAAAAATGCTTTTGTTTTAATGGCTGAAACCCAAATTCGTTTATCATTTTGGTTACTCTCTCTCTCCACTATGTCGCGATAACATAGAAACGAGCTGCAATTCTTTGAACTTTTTCGATGTCCTCCGTCAGTCCTGTCTGTTGACGATCCCACAGCTCATAGCAACACTCCATATGAGGGCGGACTATCGTAGGTTTCTTTAATAGACTTGCTAAATTTCCTAATTGTTCTACCAATAAAACGTACTCTTAGGTTTGTTTTTCCCACAATGTGATCTATGTTCTCGTTCCAGTTAGAGGTATTCGTGACTGTAATCCCTAAGTGTTTAATTGAGTTTACAGCCTATATATTTGTGTGATTTATCGTATAACTGAAATGTAAGGAATTTTTTTAGTACCCCTGTGGGTAAATTCAAACTATTCATGCTTGGGAGTCATTTCCACTTTTTATAGCATAGAGATACATTGCCTGAATCATTTTGAAATTCGTTTTGGCCATATGATGCCTTTACATGACGGTAAATGACAGCATTATCTGGAAACAATCTAACAGGACTGATTATATTGCCTACTAAAACGTTTCTGCTGATCAGGAACCACTGTGGGCTTATAAAAGTTCATTGGTTAACGCCAGATATTACTTCTGTTTCGTCAGTTGTCACAAACTGTGACCTTTCTGGCAGGAAATCACGAATCGCAGTCACACAACTGACATGATACATCATATGAACGCAGTTTAATTAGAAGTCCCTTGTGAGGAATGGTGTCTAAAGCCTTCTGGATATTGTAGGATATGGAATTAATTTGACGACCCCTGTCGACAGCAGTCAGTACTTCGTGAGAATATAGAGCTAATTGTGTTTCACAAGAGCTATATTTTCTAAATCCGCATTGGCTATTTGTCAATGAATTATCTCCTTCGAGGTGATTCATAATGTTCGAGCACAGTTTATGTTCGAAAATCCTACTGAAAATCTAGGGTAGTGATATGGGCCTGTAATTCAGCGGATTACTCCTTTTTCCTTGCTTAAGTAGTGAGGTGACTTGCGCTACTTTCCGGTTTCTGTGTACGGATATTTCTGTTAGCGATCGGTTGGTACGTCCTTGCCAAGTATGGAGCTATTTTATCAGCATACTAGGAAAGGAACTTTACTGGTATAGAATCTGGACCGGAAGACTTGTGTTTCTTAAGTGTTTTAAACTACTTCGCTACACCGAGGTTATCTACGTCTAAGATGCTCACGTTGGCAGTTGTTCCTGATTAGAATTATGGAATATTTACTTCGTCGCCTTTTTGTGAAGGAATTTCAGAAAACCGTGTTCCGTAACTCTGATTTGATGGCGCCTTCAACAATAACATTACCATTATTATCGCCCAATGGAGGTATTGACTGCGTCTTGCCACCGGCGTACTTTATATACGAGCAGAACCACTTAAGGCTTTCTGGCAGATTTCAAGACAGAGTTTGGTTGGATACTTGAATTTTTCTCAGTATGAGAGAACTAAAGGGCGATCTGTAGAATTGTTAAAAGTCATTCGTCCAGCCAAGATCGCATAAAACATATTTTTTATTTAAAACAAGCGATTACAATACACTAAGCTGTCATCTTCAGTTCTTAAAGAAATAACAGTCAGCCGTGTCATCCTCTGCCCACAGGCTTCACTGGATGCGGGTATGGAGGGGCATGTGGTCAGCACACCGCTCTCCCGGCCTATGTCAGTTTCCGAGACCGGAGCCGCTACTTCCCAGTCAAGTAGATCCTCAGTTCGCCTCACAAGAGCTGAGTGCACCCCGCTTGCCAACAGTGCTCGGCAGACCGGATGGTCACACATCCATTTAAAAGAATCTCACATTGAAGTTCACGCTTTTGTAAAACTTCGCCAATCTTGGAGATTTTGCGTTCTCTTAAATTTGGCACACTCTGATTCGTTGCTTCTGCATGGGGAATCGGGACCACTTGCTATTCATTTACTTGCCATGTATCTCTCAACTGTTATCGATACTCTATGAATTAAAATCACATCTAGTATACTCTTACAGTCAGATTAGAAGGAGTGGAGACTGTTCCTTAGGAAGGCTTCAAGCGAATTTTTACCTTTCTTATTAAGACAGATGCAAAGAACAACAGCTTGCAGAATATTTAATTTGGTTCTTTGAAAAATTTTATCTTTATAAGTTTGGACTAAAAACTGGTTACCGAAAACTTCCCCTCAGTAAGAATTTACACTGTTAGCCAGTTGTTTCTCGTTTGAATATTCGAAATTTTGATAGCTTTGTTGTTGTGGTCTTCAGACCAAAGACTTTTAGAGGCAACTCTCCACTCCGATCCGTCATGTTTGCATTATTGCAACTTATATCCATTTCTATCTACTTACCGTAATCAAGCGTTTGTGTTCCTCTACAAATTTTACCCTCCACTACCGAAGTAATGGCTCTGTTATGCCTCAGAATATGTCTTATCAACAAAGCCTTTTCTGTAGTCGAATTGTGGCATAAATCTATTGTACCAGATTCTTCCATTTTCAACAAACTGTGTCTAAGTGTGGCAGTTATTTCAGAGACTTACAATCCCTGAGGACAGTAAAATAGTCATGAAGTAATTGACTGATGTTTTTATACATCTCGAAGCTGTAAAGAATTATTTCTGTCACAGTTGGTATAATAATAATATTGATTCAGAGTGGTATTTTAAAATCCGTGTTTCCATAACGTGATGTAAAAGCTGAATCCAAAAATCTTCCTGTTTGAAGTAGGTAAGCTTACCTATCCTCCTTATGTTTTTGCAGTGCGTGAACGAGATATGTGTGTGCATAATCTGCTATTTTTTCGGGATTACACTAAGACAATCTCTTCTTACTCTGCAACCTCTACGTCCTCGTCATGCTTACTGCTAGTCGCATCAGATGAATTCAGTAAAGTGGTTTGCATATACGCTTCTTTCTTTGCGTCTCAGTTACTACTCTGATTTACAGTCTTTTCTCGCATGAGTAGAATAATGGCGTTTTTTCATTCATTATGCAGCATCTGTTGTACTTTGTAGTACTAATTGCTCTAAGGTACTGTCATCCCCCTCTTCACCCAGCTCACTCTGTAATAGTATTTCAATTTCTTCGTTTTCTTTTTTACCTTGAGCACTGCCAAATTTTCTTATACCCCTTCACACTAATCTTCCATAATTTCCAGATTGCCTCGACGGCTGGAGTGGCCGAGCGGTTCTAGGCGCTACAGTCGGGAACCGCGCATCCGCTACGGTCGCAGGTTCGAATCCTGCCTCGGGCATGGATGTGTGTGATGTCCTTAGGTTAGTTAGGTTTAAGTAGTTCTAAATTCTAGGGGACTGCTGACCACAGCAGTTAAGTCCCATAGAGCCCAGAGCCATTTGAACCATTTTGAACCAGATTGCCTTGTTTTTATATCCATACGTCCATGCACACTATAAAGTGGACGCACGTATATCTGAGTACTTGCATGCCCAAGTAATGTGCGTATGTTCCAAAATTTCTTCGAAACGACTGGACTGATTTCATCCAAACTCGGTACACATATCACTTGCTGTCTGGATATCATCGCTGTGGGGGTAAGAATAACCTACTTATCATAGAAGTGAGGGTGTAAGTGAAAAAGCAGAGTGTCTCACGATGCGCTAATACCTATAAATTATCCATGCAGTATTTGAGAATGATCATATAAACGATATAAGACAAATCAGAGCTCTCACACAAGGATTTAAGAGTTTGCATTTCCCGCGCGCCTTTCGAGAGTGGAACGGTACAAAATAGCTTGAAGGTGGTTCTATTAACCATCTCCCAGGAACTTAATTGTGAATTACAGAGTAATCACGTAGATGTATCTGTAGATGTAGAACACTTAGAGACTTGACACGAAATGTGCACATAATTTCAAATCCATACGAAAGCTTTTCTCGCTGACAAACCTTACAAAACGATGAAGGGAAAAATGTTTATCGTTTACTACATTTGCCCTAGTCATGTAGTGAAACTGCCGCATTAAGTACGACATCTCATTTTATTCCTTCTCAACTACTAACTGTACTTCCAACAAATTTTGCAGATTGTATTCATACATACCACTGCATGTACCTGAAAGATGATATCATTGTACGATGCATATTTCAGGTAATATTATGTCATACACACTGAGATATCTGAAAATCAGCCAAATCACGCAAGAAGTCTAAATTTATTATTTCTTCACTTGTGCAATACATTTGCAGACGGTATCTACATAAGGCGCTGCATGACCCTGCAAAAATGTCATTGTGCTACACATGGTTTAAGAGATGTGACGTCAAATACTGAGTTGCATGAAAAATGACAGCATCATGCATGATGTTTTAATATATTACTCCTTTACTTTAACTCAGTTCACAAAATATTTCGCAGACAATAGCCACATACACCACTGTATGTAGCTGCAAAATTATATCGCTGGCAGCAAATAGTTCAGGAGGTACGACGTCATAAACATTGAGATGAGTGAAAATGAAATTGCAGCGCTAAATTCGCTAGAGAAGCAAGTGAAATTTGTGTAGAAAAGCATGTGAAATATGTTCAGTATATTTGAAATATTTTTGGTATTTGTGTATACGGGTAAAACCACGCGTGGAATCCTCATCCTAAACCTCTGGAACAGTTTCATCCAAATTTATTACACATACTAGTTACAATCTGGAAAGAAATAATGTTGCGTTAAGAACCACCAATCGCTTACTGTGATGAGTGTGATAACGGGGAAAAAGAAGGGAGAGGAGGAGTTGGAAAGACTGAGGGGAAAGAGGAGATGTACACAGACGGGTGGGGGAGGGGGGAGGGTGAGGGCAGAGGGAAGAAGTTAGCGAAAAGGAAGAGGGATGGACAAAGAAAGAAAAGATGAGGAGACGGACAGAGACAGGAAATGAATAGAAGAGGAGAAGGGAGAAGAAAGAGAAACGTCAGCCACAGTTACTAATGTCAGTTTTTAATACATCACATGAGATAGAGAATTTTAAACATCTGCTTGGGAAGTGAGAGTGACGTTTCTTTCTTGTTGTTTTTAACCTTAGCATTGCTCAGTTGAATACTGTCCAGAAACAATGGAACACTTACCTTTGGGAAAAATTACGAAGTACTAATTACCAGAAACTTCAGGTATCTTACAAGTGATATATTTTCTTCATATCCAAAATCAGTACACCGTTTAGTTTCAGGTTTTTTTTTTTTTTCAGGGTTTAGAGCTCACCTGTCGTCTTAGCAGGATATGAGAAGCAAGACAGTCCGTGCAGCGACAACATCGTGTCCGGCCATAGCTACTGTCAACCAAAGAGATTAAAGACGACAACATTAGCCACAGCATGCCGGGAAGACTCGCAGGCTGGCCCACCGAGTTTACTTCGATACGACCTGGAAGCGAGTCTCCCCTTCGGCCACCACAACGCTAAGGCTGGAGCCAATACTACCAGAAGCCTCATTTAAAAGTGCACGCAAGCCTCAAGAGGCATTTCATCTCGCTTCGCTGTGCTACGCTGCTATCGACGCCAACAATCGAGAGAATTACTACCACGCTCCGAATTCTCGACAAACGTCTTGGCCTTATCTATTATTCACTGTCTACGCGTGCCCGGACTACCTGGGACACTGTTTATCGGAATGGATCTTGGCTTGTGAATTGACTTGTATTTTCTTGGTGAGAGTAACAAATATGTGTTCTCTCGGTGATCATAGTTCATTTAGTAAGAGACAGTAGGAATATTACGACGACTATAACGAAGACAACGTGACACTAAATGACCATTTGAGTAATATTCATATTTCCTACGCAAACAGGTAAACATTTCCCAGTAACTAATACGCGGGAGGTTTATGTTCGACACGAAAGACTGTGAACCGTTTACTGAAGGTTTCCATTTGACACGTTATTGTTCTCCATAAATTCACAGTCGCTTATCATTTCTAAGAGAAAAGCTTTTGTTTCCGTTAAATGTTACTGAAAACTTATCGTTTGTTGGAGAACCTAGAGTACCGTCTTGAAACAATCACTAAATTAAGTAGGGGCTTCGACAAATCTATATTTGCATATTTTGTTTACAGTTAAATCATTAGTGTTTGCTCACTCGTTACACTTACGGTAACAAATTATCTCCTCTACGTCTGTCACCACATAACTAATTTAGATCAGCATGCGCTGAGGGCAGTCACCGAAGTTGGAAAGAGGTACGTGGAAGGCAAATGTCAGGAAACCGAAGGTAACAGAAACAATACCTCACATGATCGACAACAGAGGGAAGTACAAAAGTCTTCAACGAAATTCAAGGATACAGAAATAAATGTCACTTATAAATGAAACAAATAGAAAGTACTGGAAACATACGGCGAAATGGGTACAAGTAAAGTGTGAAGAAATGGGAAAAGAAATGATTGTCAGAAAGACTCATTCAGCCTTCAGAAGAGTCAAAGCTACCTCCAGTGAAATTAAGAGAAATACCAGGATCATTAATGGTGCAATAGGAATTCCATTGCCAAATGCAGAGGATAGAGCCGATGTGTGGGAACAGTACTTTGAACAGTCTATGAGGTGAGGACTTGAATGATGATGTAGTAGAAGAAGAAACAACATTCGACAGGGATGAGATAGGGGATTCACTATTAGAGCCAGATTTGAAAGAGCTCTGGAAGACTTAAGATCAAATAAGGCAGAAGGAATTGATAACATTCCATCTCGATTTCTAAAATCATTGAGAGAAGTGCCTAAAAAAGACCATTCTTGTTGGTGCATAGAATGTATAGCATTTGTGATAAACTAACAGACTTTCGGAAAAAAGTCTTCCACATAAATCTGAAAATAGCAAGTGTCGAGAGGTGGGAGAACTGTCGCACCATCAGCTTGACAACTCATGCACTCATAAACAGAAGGATGGAGAAGAACACTGGGGATCTGTTAGATGACGATCAGTTTCGATTTAGGTAAGGTAAAGGCATCAGAGAGGCAATCGTGACGTTGAATTTAATAATGGAAGCAAGACTGAAGAAAAATCAAGGTACTGTCATAGGATTTGTTGACCTGCAACAAGTATTCGATAGTGTAAAATGCCGCAAGATGTTCGAAATTCTGCGAAAAATACGAGTAATTTGTAGAGAAGGACAGGTAATCTACAATATTCGCAAGAATCAAGGGACCAATTAAGACTGGATGGCAAAGAACGGAGTTGTTCAATACGTACATCGAAAAAGCAATGACGGAAATGAACAAAAGATTCAAGGATGGAATTAATATAAAACGTAATAGGACATCAAAGATAAGATTATGTGAAGACATTGCTATCTTCTCTGAAAGTGAAGAAGAACTACACGAAAGGCTGAACAGAATGAACAGCCCAATGAGTACAGAATGCAGACGGAAAGTAAAGCGAAGAAAGACGAAAGTAGTGAGATGTAGGAGAAATGAGAACAACGAGAAACTTAAAATCAGAATTGGTGATTACGAAGTGGACGAAGATAAGAATTTCTGCTACTTGGGCAGCAAAATAGTTCTTGATGGACGGAGTAAAGAGGACATAAAAAGCAGACTAGAAATGGGAAAGAAGGCATTCTTGGCCAAAATTAATCTACTAGTATCCAACGTGTTCCCTAATTTCAGGAAGTAATTTTTCAGAGATGGACTATGGGAAAACGGAACAGAAGGGAACTGAACCACATGAGATGTGGAAAATTAGGTGAAAGGAAAAATAAGGAATGAGGAGGTTTCGTGCAGAATCGGCGAGGAAAAGAATGTGTGTGAAACAATGACTAGAAGAAGGGACAGTATAATAGGACATCTGTTAAGAAATCAGGGAATAACGTCCTTGGGGGTGTAGAAAAAAAGCAGTTTGTCGATACTCTGTTATTTCTTCTTCCAGTAACCGGAAGATGAACGAAGACGTCTATGATTTTCTCTTCAGTTAGTAAATGAAATCCCTTAAAATTTATTTTATTATGAAGGAAGATCTGATATAATAACGTTATTATGATGGCAAAATTTCTGTTTTCAAGTGATAAGAATGAAATAGATGTGTGTTCTAAAATATCTAAAAATTTCTTTCCGAATAGTTTGATCTTATTGATTACATTACATAATATAAATACTGACAATGATTTTCAGAAATATTCTTTATCTGTAACTATAAAGTATTCTTGACAAGTTATAGGATTGAACTATAGTATAGTTGTAGAGTTTCTACTGAAATGCCTATTATGCCACTGAAACAATAATTTGTGAATTTACATAGAGGCAGACCCATCCTTAATTCATTATTGGATTGAATACTGTGTATGACGAAATGTCATGAGATATATTAGTTGGGTGACGATAGTAGGTTTCGTGTAAATGATTCACATGTTTCATTCCACTATTCTTGGCTTCTTAAAGCACGTTCGCTCCATTTGAATGAAAATATTAATGTCCGTTTGGACATTTAAAAGTAAACTTAGTGCTGTTTCCTTCTAGGAAAACAAATTTGACAAAAACGTGTTAAGAAGCATATTTTTGCCGTCGCTACCTTCCTGTTATGAAACCTCATCCACGGCATTCATTACCCCGCTTTTTCCGTCGGAATTTCATTCATCGCTGTGAAGAGAGGGCTTCCCTGGGTCAGTGGACAGGTAATATGTGCGACCGCAGCAGCGGAGCAAAAGCGCTCTTTGTTATCGTAGCCGTGAGGAAGAAAGAGGGGCGGGATATTTTCTCTCCTTGTGTACTGCGTCAACACACTCTCATTTAGTAGTATTGCTGTATTCGGTAATCACGCTTTGAACAAACCGAAGCCTGCTTAGAGAATATAAGTAATACATGAATCCCCTAATAAATACTGAGAAATTCCATTAAAACTCAAATATGCAGTGTTCCTAAGAAATTATGATAATTACATTCTCTTCAGATTGGTAGAATAAAGCTTGTTTTAATTTCTATGTCATAACAGCAGGACTGTGTCGCCTTGTAACAGTACCACACATATCGAAGTTTTCTGAGTTTTACCTCTTCTCTTGTTGGTTGTTATGATTGTTTTCCTGAGATTGAAATGGAATCTTATGTGGCTATTAGTCCTTTAACTTGAAGAAGAGAACGGATATTATTTTTGTACATTTTTAATTGCTAACGCAAATGAATGTAACTGCAAATAAAGTCATATCGTTCTTACAATATCTATTGTTAAGTCTGTCAATGAAATTGAATTAATTTCTGTAATTATTTATATAGGTACTATTATTGCAATTAGTTGTGGCGTTTCTTTATAGCAGTCCACATGGAATAGTTAAGTCTTTCTTCATATAGAGTCCTATAAAAAAAGACTGCTCGACAAACATTTAAAATTCAGATTAATTCTTTAGTCACCGGTTATCGTTCAATTCAGAGTTTACTGATATACAAGTTTCACAGACATTCAATAACTTAATAGGAAACATATAATCTTCACACAGTTTTAATATGTCTTTAAGGGCAGATACAAGAGTGAGCATATGCATTTTAATGCTTTTAATAATCTTCACAGAGCACATGGCAATGAGGTCATGCATGAGATCTCCTCCTGTTGCTAGTCGTCTGCTGACTTCGTGTATTGACTACCAAAACCTCTCGCCGTGGCCGTAAATTATCACCGGGCCGAGTTGTCTGGATCTCGTTTTCTCGAGATGTGACAGACAGAAAATACACCATTGCTTAATACAACAGTTCAGAACAAAACAGTATTCTGTATGTTAAAAATAAATAATTTTTCCTTACCTGATGTCGCTCAGGCGTGGAAGAGATAACTGTGATCCAGGTAACAAATTTCAACGTTACAATCTGTGGAGCGACGTCACATACGAGGGCTGTCCAGAAAGTAAGTTACGATTGATCGCGAAATGAAAATCACAGTGAAAATCAGAAATGTTTAATTTGTAACAGTTAGCTACACCTTTCAACTACTTCTCTACGTAGTCGCCGTTCTGACTCAGACATTCGTCGTAGCGTTGTACCAACTTTCCAATACCCCCCATCATAGAGGGCAGCCGCCAGTGCTTTCCATAAATTCTCTACGCTGGCCTAAAGCTCGTTCTCTGTGCCAAAATGTTGTCTTCATAGCCAGCGGTTCGTTTGAGCAGAGATGAAATTCAGTGGGAGACAATTACGGGCTGTATTGTGGGTAACCAAACATTTCCAATTGAGACGATGCAGGAACATCTTCATTGCCTCTGCAGAATGAGGCTGAGAATTGTTTTGAATTAGAAACCGCACGACAGTTATGTAATGTTGGTTGCATAGATTCAGGCGAAAATTCTCACCAGGCCCTCGTACTTGGCGGAAGACACTATTTTCTATAACATCTTTACGCGCGCAATAAGAGCTCAGGAATGAAAAGAGCGACATAATTCTACCTAGAGTCATACTAGAGACACTGCCCAACACATCTTTGCAAAGCTTTATCAGATTTTCATAGTCGTTTCCATTTCGCGACCGATCGTATTTTACTTTCTGGACAGCCCTCGTATCTCCCCAAAGGCACACAAAAAGTTGTGTTGATTGTAGCCGGTTTAAAATAGAAATGAAGAGTTGTTAATGTGGGACATTTTTATATCATTAGAAACGTGCATAAAGCTATTAAAACACGCTACTGTTCTAAAGTATATCAAGACCGCTTTTGAAAAATTTGACATATTTATTACGGAAGGATAGTCTAAAACTGAGAAGGAACATTGTAATAAGGGACACATTGTTTTTAATGCTTTAACCCAAGGAAATATGTGAACAGTACGTACATATCTGTGCAAAGGCATGCCAGGTCACTGATGATACCGGACTTAAATATTATGAGAAGGAAAGTAGCCATTCACCATGCAGCAGAGATGCTAAGTTGCAGATAGGCGCAACAAAAATACTCTCACTATTAAAGCTTGCCGGCATTGACCTTCGTTAACAATGGACACACATACGCACGCGACACACACACACACACACACACACACACACACACACACACACACACACGCAAACCCAACTCAGACACACAACTGCAGCCCCAGTCAACTGAATCCACACTGTGAGCAGCAGCACCAGTGCATGATGGGAGTGGCGACTAGATAGGGGTTAAGGTGACCGGGCTGGGAGGGGGAGGAATAGCTATCGGAGGGCTGGTGGGCAGTGAAGTGCTCCAGGTCAGACAGTGGGCAGGGTAGAGGTGGGGAGGCGGGGTGGATGTAGCGCGACTTCGCTCACACTCCCCACCTCTCCCGTGCTCGCGGTCTAAGTGTGTAAATCATGAGAGATGGAGCCGTCTGTCACACGGGCAACGGTAGGTCCAGCAATCAAGACCAGTTTTAATCAACCACAAGGGCTTTAGATACACATCATTTATGGAAGTTGCTGAAAATATGATTCTGTATTCTCGGAAGAGAAACGTATTAGTAGCCATGTAAATCATATAGGCTATAGTCCAGTAATCAAGAACAGTTTTAATCAACCACAAGGACATTCTTAACTATCATTTACTGAAGCTGCTGAAAATATCATTCCGTATTCTCGGAAGCGCATTTGAAGCACCCTCCTACCACATAGTACGTAACTGTGTTGACCAAGAAACGGACACGAAAATTCTCCGTCTGCTTAACACAAAAACGGTATAAGGTGAGAAGTGGTAATGCGACACAAATACATAGAAACACCTAACGATAGGAGTTGTGTCACAAATACCGTTCACTGATTCGATGCCTCAGCAAAACTCTTGGAACTAAACAATGTGAGCTTTTCTGGTCAAGAGACGCCCACGTGAGTTTCAAAATATACACTGGTGTGTGAAGGCATGAAGTAACATAAGCATGACGAGTCACTGCGAAATAGCATAGTTCGATGAAACTTAGATCAAACATAGAATGAACTGCTACGGTATGGTACAGATGTTAAATGAAAGAATACGTAGTGAGTCTAAAGAAATGACAGTTTTACTCAAAGACAAAATTACACTGAAGTCAGTGTGATTTATAAACGTCCGCTGGACATATCAAAAGACCGGAGCTGTTCTCAATAGGGTGTGTGGTCACCAGCGACAAACAGTGCCTGAAATCTGCTCCCACGATCACCTCAAGGTTATTAAGAAGTTCTTGTGGTAGGGAGTCCCGTTCCTCCATCTGTGCGGCTGACAAATACTGGATGTTCGCCGGTGCATGTGGAGGTGCTGCAGAACATCTCCGCAATACATCTTGCACGTATTCTATCGGATGCATTCCGAGAACGCGGCAAGCCAGTCCATTCGCTCTCGTTCCAAGTGTCCCCCCACTTACTCTGTTCGATGCGCTGGCGCATCGTCATCCATAAAAATGCAGTCACGGCCGGATGCACCCCTGAAAAGACACACGTGGGGGATGAGTACAGTGCCATAGTAACGCTGACCCGTGAGTGTACCGCATCCAAAGATTTGGAAATCAGTACGCACGTGCAACAC
Source organism: Schistocerca nitens (assembly GCF_023898315.1). NCBI lineage: Eukaryota > Metazoa > Arthropoda > Insecta > Orthoptera > Acrididae > Schistocerca > Schistocerca nitens. Next base: position 100,224,873 of record NC_064619.1, read on the forward strand.
TATGACTCCCGGCACCGTAACACCTACACATGAAAACGATCACGTTGGACAATGTTCCTGGGTGAGTTACGTGTTCCCGTCTCTCGCCTTATGAGATTACGCCCTATGTCGCTACTCCGACTGAATCTGCTCTCGTCCGAATACACGAACCAAATCCTCCTTCGTCCAATAACTAAGGTCTTCACACCGTCGCAAACGGTGCCGTCTTGTTAAATGTGATAATTGAATCCGTAGTTTGACGTGAATCCCTTTTTCTCTTTTGCAGAATGTAGCTGTCATCTGCTACTGTATCAGACAGTGGCACGGTCACAGCATAGAGGTGGTCTCTTTGATCGTCAAACATTACTTTGTGTTTCAGGATATCCACACTTCTGTATACGATTGGGTGATCTCTGGCAGCATGCTTTCCCACTTTTAGTCGTTTGAACTGTGTAGTTAGTACGTTATTGTTCTTTATCTATCTCGCCCCTATGTTTTGCTGAGAAGGGTAATTTTCATACCACGAGCATCGAAGCACGTAGAACATTCCCAAAATATATATGCCAATTTATCAGAATGGGATAAAAGGTAACGTAGTTACATCTCACGAGGAAATTGGAAAAGATTTAACGATCTCATGTTAGTGTAGTATCATTAACAACATTATCCTATGAACGAACATTTCGGAAACCGGAAACTGGTCTGCTGTCCGCATGCTACAGTCGGAAGCATCTATGGGGACCAAGTTTACGACAAACAGCAGTAGCTGACAAGGTCGTAGACATCGACGCAACATCAGAGACATCGGAGGCTTGCCTGCTCTGCGTAACAGGATATGAAACTACAGGCTATGAAACGACAGAAAAATTGTTCAAATGCCTCTAATCGCTATGGGACTTAACATCTGAGGTCATCTGTTCCCAATGACTTAGAACTACTTAAACCTAACTAACCTAAGGACATTACAAACATCCATGCCAGAGGCAGGATTCGAACCTGGACCGTAGCGGTCGCGCGGTTCCAGATTGAAGCGCCTCGAACCACTCTGCCACAGTGGCCGGCTGAAACGACAGAGTGCAGGCACAATTGTTTCGGAGCATCTGGTTCAACAGATATTTTGAGACTTGGGACACCACAGATGACCACCCCTACATGTTCTCACGCTGACTCAGCGAACGTCAATTACGACTGCAGCCGGCACCAAATCATTAGACTGGAACGTGGTAAATGCAAACGTACCATCAGATCGAATGAAGCAAGTTTGTCCCTAAACCAGGTCGATAGATTTCGGATACGCCGTGTTTCAGGTGAAATACTGCTGGAAACCTGAAGGACGGCAGGGACAGTATCATTCTACGTGTCTGATTCACTGGAGTTATCATGGGATCCGTGGTAGGTGTCGAAGGCGCCGCGACAACAATGAACTACGTGAACATTATGGTGGATCACGCATATCTCTCCATGTCTGAGTGTTCGTCGAAAACTGTATCTTCCAGTAGGCGCCATATCTGCTCCAAAAACCACCGACTCGTAATACACAGAAATTAGGTCATTAGTGCATAGACCTCATATTCCACATTCTACCAGATAGCTACCAAGGAACTGTGGAATACTTGTCACGCCACACTGCATCCGCAATGCGCTCCAGATTAGGAGCTACACACTATTAATCAGGCTGTTATAATGTTTTATGCTGGTTAGTGAAGTTAAAGAAAACAGCTTATCCAACAAGAAACAAGTTTACATGCGCCTCTTAAATAGTACATACGTAAGTACCATAAGGGAGGGAATTTATTCATAATTCAGCGACGTCAGTGTATCATTAAATTTTCAATCAACAGTGCCAAAAACTCGTTGCGTAAGGTATATATAATAGCGCAAAACACACATATCTTACACACAGATGAGGGATTTCCATGAACTGGTTAAACCAAGATGGAAGAGAACAATGTGCACACTTTACTGAAGCCACATTTTTAAAATCAAAATTACTTTTCCAATGAGGCAGTCCAATACCAAAAGCCACACTAATTACGTTTTAGTCAAATACCAAAAGCCACACCAATTACGCTTTTAAATGATGATGAGGTTACGTCAGTGTCACAACCTGCCTTTCGTAATGCTTGCTGCAACATAGGCGTATACATTAGTGCAGAAAAATGATTGTAAATCACAGAGGAAGTTTGATGATGAAGTGAAAATCATGTATCTTCACTTGTGGCTTTGCTCATTGGAGTCTTACTAAATGAGAAATCCTTTTCATGTAGAGCAAATATTGCCGATAAAAGTACACATCAAAGTGTTGTGAATATTTTGAAGTTTTCGGTGATAATACGTTCAGTAAAATCAACTTTGTTTGGAAAACTTATATCTAGAAGAGTATGATCCGTATGGCCTGACCAGGAATTTCACAGCTGTAGGCTCCTTCCACTTGTTACGTTTTCACCAAGGACTGTAGTTTTTTTAGTTATTTTCCCACTTTTGCTGGACTGCACATGAATATTTCTTGTGCAGGTTGTTTGAAGTTATTGTGAAATATTTATGTCGAAAGTGCCTTGCGACCCTTGAAACCAGATGTACAACTTGTTCTCTAGTCTATTACTGATAGACTGATGACCGTAGATGTTAAGTCCCATAGTGCTCAGAACCATTTGAACCTATTACTGATAAAGCCACATTCGTTGTGTAACTGTGGATAGAGCTATGTACGGCCTACAACACTTAGCTGTAGTTTTGTCTGCTCTGTGAGACAGTCTTGACAGTGAGGTGTGTTGATAACAGATGCATTTAATCCTGGAATTGATTCTGGTCGTTGTGCCGAACATTATATTTCTCCACAACCTTCTCTGTCAGAAACATGTTCACCTCTTCCATAATCTGTTTTGCCTTCTGACGTATAACATTATCGTTTTCTTTACCCTTACATGTGACAGTGTAGTGATAGGCCCGGATTAAATGTCGTATGTAGCCTTAAGATTGTCGATAAAAGAAATCGAACCTTCGAAATTGCCCAAGCCCAAATTTTAGACTCTTCTCGTGTCAACGTTTCACCATTAGTGAATTGTAGATACACATGAGCTTGATCTATCAAATTGCGATATTACATACTCTTTTATAATTTGTAATTGCGTCACTTGGTACCGTCTGAATTGAGCTCCTGCTCGCCTTTTGCTTTGCACATGATTTAGAATTAATCTCCAAATTAATTTACTTTTAATGAACTTATAGCGCCTCATAAGTTTCCTTTGGGAACTGAAGCCACGATTGCGATAGTCAGCATGAGTCTTTTCTAGCGCACTGTTATCAGTATCATCAGCTACACGGGGCCTCGACTGTTTTGGTGGAAATGGTTAGTACTTGAGCCGTGGCGGCTCGTTGTACGAACCGAGTATCGATAGTTTATAGCTGGAGCGTTACCACGTGGCGCGTATTACTGTCTTGTACGGTTATCGCTGTCGTGGTTAGGCTTTAAAAGCGATTTCCCACTCCGCAAACCGTTTGAGCAAATGTTCATGTTTATAATCACTGAGTCATCATGCACACCCTTGTTATTTGATTCTTTGCCATTCTAGGAACAAATTTTTATTTATTTTTGATTTTTTTAAAGGACAATATTGCTGAAGTCTTATTGTCTTGCATATTACTTGAAGCCATTAGCGTTGTAGTTCAGTCATTCTGTCATTCACCATTTTGAACACCTTCAAGTCTGTAAATTGAACCTGGCAAATTAACTTGGAATTTTTCCACCTGTTTTCCTTAAAAGGGACCTGTTATTACTTTTTAAACAAAAATAAATATCAGTTCTCAAAAGGGTAAATGATGTCAGTTAAAGGAGCCTGTTTCTTCCACGTCATTTCCCTGATCCTGATAAATCCCGGTTTTAGTGATAGCAGAGCATGGATGCGATCCTGTTGGCTAATGCTGGGGAGGGGGAGGGAAATTGTCTACCCCTGTTAACATCATTTGTCCTTATCACGTGTAATATTTGTAACCAATTTCGATTTGTTTCAGAGAACGACGGCCAGTGTTGAGACAAGGCGTTGTACAGGCATAGGCTACCTCAAATGCGAACATCTTCAATATGAATTGCCAATTCGTCGCACATCTACCCAGAGTTGTGTTTCAGAGCTGGCAGCAGGGATGCATGATGCACTGGGTGAACCTTTCCACACTTCATATCAAGCAATTGGTGTTGTATGTTTTGCTAAAACCACCATTTCTTTAGCATTTTGTGAATTCTTTCAAAACATAAAATTGTTACAGGAAACAAAGCCACCCGTAAGAATGTGTGTGGGCCTACTTGTGGCATTTCAATAGTTGTCTTCCCGATCCAGACCACCTTGAACTCAGTAATCATCATAGGGCCACTGCTTTACAGCTGTAAAACAGCTGAGCACGAGCATTAAGGAATTACAGATTAGCACATGTGTGTTTGGTTTAGAGAGTGAAAGGCCGAGTGGGGAAGAGGGTGTTGGAATTGAACAGCTCGAAATTAGAAAACCCGAGGGTCAAGGTCTTGGCGGATCCATCTCGGATTCTTTGGCTAAATTGCCAAATCCTCTTTCGTATTTGTTAAATGTTATTACTGAACTAGTGGTTGATGAAATGAACCAAGTCCGTGAAATGTTACGGTTGATCACACGGTGTGTCATCTTGCAGATCCAGCATGTAGTCATTCCTTCTCTTCTTTATCTTTTATCTAAGGATTTTTTCAGCGAGTTGGTGTCAGGTGTAGCCGGAGTGCCGGGAAATCTGGAGCAGATTAGGGCACGTATAGGTGAAAGGAAGTTGCCAGCACATATTAGAAACGAACCTGAGCTCTTGTATTAGCGGCAAGTACAGGCTTCTGACGAAACCTTGTTTAAATACGTTGAGGTTGTCCGTACCGCTGTGTGGGCTTTGAGAATGAATGTCACCGAACAGGATTGTTTCCCTTACGCCTCAGAGGGCATGAGATCTGAGGATCGGTTACAGCTCGTATTTACTCGGAAGCCGGCCACCTTTGCTCAACTCGACGACTTGGTAACCTGTATGGAAGCCTTTACATTTACCGACGAGCAGCGTAAGCAAAGTGAAGGTGAACCACATGTATGTTCTTATTATAGTACCAACTATAGTGAATCAGCAGTTAAATTTTCATCGACTAAACCCTGATATCGGTGTTCCTCCCGGAGTCAACTAGTATGGGAGTGTCCAGTTGATTGCAGGCCTAGGCTCAAAAGCTGACGCCATCGTAAATGAGTAATCACTCGAATGAAAAGGATCTCCGGATTTTTTGCGCGTATGCGCGTATGCGCCAAAATTAACAGATAAAAAGTTTGCGGTCTGCTTGATTCCGGAAGTTCATTTTTCTTTACTTGACTTTGATTAATACCATTCGTTTCGACGTATGTGTAAGCTGTCCCATTTCAGACATTCCCCCCCCCCCCCCCCCCCAGAGATGCTTTGCCTATGGGCAGCAGTTACCTTTGGCAGGTGAGGTGAGGTGCGAGTGATCCTGTCGATTCTCGGTTTTTCCTGGCCGGTTACACAGTTAGTTGTGAAGAAACTATATCACACTATTGCTCACATGTGATATTATTCACCGCACTGGATTAGTATCCGATTTGACCAATAATTTCTTCTTCTGTAGGTTTCATCCGACGGACAAGATAGTTGTTCTGCTAGTGGTGTTTATACCCTGCAGATTCAGTGGACGGAGGTGGATCTTGGCCATCTTAGTGAACCTCAGGCTGTTCAGTTAGGGGATTGTTAGAGCGAGTTTCCGGATGTTAAATTGGTCGGTTGGGGGTGATCGTCAAGAGTCAATATAAAATCCATTTAGTGGATGATGTTCCCGTTTGTCAGCCTCCTTATCGTCTGTCACCACTTAAAGTGAAGATTTTAAGACGAATGATTGTGATCAAGCTTTACGATGGAGGAACTAGACTTCCAATTTCTGTATATGCTTCACCTATATTTTGGGTGCCTAAGGGACAGGGCAAGGATTTTAGACCAGTTGTTGAGTATAGGATGCTCAACGAAAAGTTTAAAAGAGAACTACTTCTTCTTCCGTGTCTCCATAATTACTTTAATTGGTTTGCTGATGTCTCCAATATTTCTGTGCTTGATTTGAATCAGGCTTATTATCAAATACCTTTGACTGTGGATCGCCGCGCGGGATTAGCTAAGCGACCTAGGGCGCTGCAGTCATGGACAGTGCGGCTGGTCCCGGCGGAGGTTCGACTCCTCCCTCCAACATGGGTCTGTGTGTTAGTCCTTAGGATAATTTAGGTTATGTAGTGTGTAAGCTTAGGGACTGATTACCTTAGAAGTTAAGTCCCATAAGATTTCACACACATTTGAACATTTTTTTAATGTGGATCCTAGGTCAGTTAGAGTATTCTGTACGGACTGGAATTTGTATGGGCTTAACCACTGGAGCTGTCATGTTTTTATGGCGTTTAGATCACGTTTTATGGGATTTATAGGTCAACTGTGTTTATAATTATCATGATACAGTTGTTGATCCTTATCTGAAAATCTTTTACACCTTCAGAAAGTCTTATTGAGACTTCGGTCTGCAGGTTTGACGATCAAACCTTCCAAGATCACTGAAGCCAAGCAGCAAATTTCGCTTTTGAGGCACCTGGTATCCAAAGACGGAATCAGAATCGATGAAGAACGTACTTCCCATCTCAAGAAGTTTCCTCCTCCTAAGAATAAAAGGGGAGTCGCCCGATTCTTGGGGTGGCCAACTACTTTCGGAAGTTTTTCCCTAATTTCGTTCAAATAGGTGGCCCTCTTAATGATGAGACAGCTCTAATTTCGAGAGCAGATTCATTCTCCAGACCGACACGTGCAGTGATTAGTGGCAGCAGTCCTTTTACAATAAGACGCGGGTCAGAGACCACCTGTTGTTTTTGCCATGCACGATTGGTGGGACCTGAGCTTAAGGAATCTGTGTATGAATGTGAAGTTCAGGCTATTCTGTTAGCTCTCGAAAAGTTTATATTTTATCTTGAACAAGAAGAATTTGACCTGTAGACAAACAACCAGGCCTGGAATTTTGCTTGGCCATTTTGAGAAAGACTGGCAGGATCCCAAGGTGAGCGATCCGTTTGTCTGTATTTCGTTGCAAGGTTGACCATACAAGGGGCTTAGATAACCAGGTGGCGAATGAGTTCATCCGTATGTTTAAGGAGAGCACCACCGAATCTGCGGAGTGTTGTTCAGTCATCAGGTCTTACGCTTACAACGTGTTAACTGAGATACCTCAATTATTTTCTGATTTCTGGAATAAGCACGACCAAGAGCCTCATTTAGGACCTATAATAAGGCGGTTGTTGGTGGATGAGGTACTTCCTGGCTATAACTTCAGAAATAATATACTTTATCCAGAAGATGGGAAATTAGCTGAGCCTAAATATTGTTTACCTGTGGAACCTCTGTCATCTTTATTTTGTTATTTTCACAGTTCCTTCTTACATGGCCATTTGGGTCTTTGTAAAATCCTTGCTAAAGTCAGTGCTCCTCTTACATTGCCAGTTTCGTGTAAACATATTCGGCGATGATTCAGGGGTGTGATTCTAGTAAGATGGTGAAGCCTAATCCCAACTCACGTTAAGGCTTATTGCATTCAGAACGGTAGCGAAACGCTGGGGATAAATTACTAATTGATTATGTGGGTCTCTGCCTCGAGCAAGAGCTGGGAACCGTTATATGCTAGTTGATACTTTTTCTCATTTTGTGTGACTTTTGGAAAGTGGAGGATTTATCACCTCGCTTAACTCAAATATTTTCCTGTTTCAGTCCGCCAAAGGTGCTTATCAGTGACAATGCTCCGGCATTTGCGTCACGATAACTGATGCAGGTTGGTTTGGTGATGCCATTAAGCACATTTTGACTACCTCCTATTACCATCAATCTTCCTTTTCTGAGGGAGTTAATAGTAATATTAAGGCCACCTTAATTGTTTATAATGCTCAGAATCAGAACAAATGCGCCATTTCCATCCCTTGAATAAATGTTGCCTTCAATGTAGCTCAGCGTGAGGCCTCTGAAGCAGTTCCTTCTGCTTTGATGTCTTCTTTTTCCCTTAATTCCCCCTCGAGAGTTTGTGGTGTATAAACGATCTGTTCACTGAGCAGATTAACCTTTATCTTATTAAACTGGAATAGAACTAGGACTTAACCCATCGCCATCCTTGTGACGGTTCCCACGTCCCCCCCCCTCCCCCCCCCCCCCCCGCCACCACCATCGAAGTTTCGAATCCTTCCTCGGGTATGGGTGTATGTGTTATCCTTAGCGTGAATTAGTTTAAGTTAGATTAATTAGCGTGGAAGGCTAGGGACCGATGACCTCAGCAGTTTGTTCCCATCGTCCTTACCACAAATGTCCAAAATATCCATCGTCGTCGAGAGCGACAGTATAATCAAGGATGGAGACCATTTTGTGTCCGAGTTGAGACACTTGCTTTCAGGTTTGTGGTACCCTGTGCAATTGTTAAGGTGTTAAGTTTCATTAATCTGAGGGTGTGCAACCCTGTAGCTGAGAGAACCTTGAAGGTACATGTGGTGAAATAAGAACCTAGCTAAGTGATTAACTTTTTGCTGCTGTTCAAAAAAAAAAAAAATGGTGGGCTGGTTGGAGGAGGTCGAACCATGGCATCTCGTTTCACCTTCTAGCTGGAGCTGCACCAGATGGGTTTATTAGTTTCTTGTGTGGTTGTCGCTGCCCCAGCTAGGCTTCAAATGCATCCACTGAAGGCGTCTGGGGCTCTGAACGGCTCCGTGCAGGGGTTTTATGTGTAGCCTTCGTGCAGTGTGGAGCTGAGGCTAATGACAGTGCTTAGAATGACAGACATGAAGAACGGATCGGCATGACGTTTTCGTTCGGGTGTTCGTTCGCTGTTCTTCGCCAGGTCTGGGTAGAAGGCAAAAGGTTTAGTTCGCCTACGCCTTGCGTATCTGGCGGATCGGCTCTGAGCACCGATTTCTCGCTCTGCAAGCCGTTTCAGCAGATGTTCGTGTTTGTATTCACTGAGTTGTCATGCACGCCTCTGTTATTTGACTCCTTGTCAAAGTACTACCATGTATGCTCTGTGTGTTTTTTTGAAGTGATTTGTGTTAATCTGCTAGCCAGCGTTTCCTTTAAAAATTTGCCAAAGATAATATTGTTATGGCTATGAATTGCGACCAGCTTTCATGCATAAACCTATCATGCGCCCATGAATTATCTAGTCTTTTTTTTAATTTTTGTTTGGTTTTAAAATATTGTATGTGAGAGAACGAACTATTTCTGAATTTTAATATTTGTTTTCAGAAGCTGGTGCGCTCTCTGGTAATACAGTTATGCAGACATTTAACCCCTGTGTGTTATAGCCTGTGGCTAATGGTAAGACATCAGCGAGTTGTTATTGATATTATTTCCTGGAAGAATTACAGCTGGCTTGAGTAATTCCCTTTCACACGTTACATTTTTAGCGAAGCTTGTTTCTTGGGGCGCATGACCTTACTAGGAAGGCTGTGTAAGTGCAGTCATGGCTAAACAATAACTTTAACTTGTAGCGTAATTCAGTGAGACATTTACATTAGGTTTTTGTTAAAAGCACCTAATAAGTTGGCAGAAGAGTGTTCCGTGTCAGTGGCTTCTTGCCCCAGGGGCCTGGCTTGCTTGCGGGTGTGTGGATGGCTCTCGAGCATTTCCTAACACTTCCTGCTATTTGTTTGCAGTCGCGCGTCCGTTCGGTCAGTGCTCAGTATGAGTAACTGATGTTACCTGACTCCCACTGTAATCGAAATTCCTCTGTCGTCTACGAGGCCTTCGATTAACTGGCTTGACACAGGTTATTTGGCCAGTAATATTATTGTTCTGTGTAATACATATTGTAAATTTGTTCTACATGTAATTGTGAATTATTTGGTGTAAACCCTTCCCTTAAGCCGTAAAGACTACTTGCTATGCATTGTTAAATACACGTAGTTAATATTTACGTTTTGGAGGTTTCCCTAATATCTTGGATGTGAGCTCGCTTGAAGAAATTTATCTAGATCTGCATATTGATATTTTTACTGTGTGGTTTATTTAAATTTTTATATAGTTCGGATGTTTTTAATGACGAATATTCCTAATGTCTTATTTTCTTGCGTCTTTTGTGAGATCGTTATTATTGTAGTGAGTGTGTCATTCACCATTCTGGACGCCTTCTAGTTTGCAAACTGAACGTGAAATATCAACTTGGAATTTTGTTATCAGTTTTTCTTAAAGGCGACCTGTTGTTGCTTTTTTTTAAAAATAGTCGTTTGTTGTCAAAAGAATAAATCTTGTTAGTTAAAGTGGCCTAGTTCTTCGAGTCATTTCCCTGATCGTGGCAGAGCCCAATTTCAGTACTCACTTTGACAGGAGTGTTCCTGTATCCCTGGATGGCCGTCGGGTATTGCTTGAACAGCCACCAACAGATTTAGGTTCTTCCTGTTCTTCAGAATCAGTATATCTATCCGGCGTTACGTCATGCATATTTGTCGTCCCGATTATATTTCTAATTTACCTTATATAACATACCAGCAAACACTCTCTCCTCGACATGGATTTCATTTCCATATTCAACAGGGCGTAACTTTGACCGTAACATCTGCACGGTATTCGTAGAATTAATTCTCTTCATGATCTCACCGTACACATCTTACTCAGAAACCTGAATGCGAATACTCCCAGAGACACATTGTACTGCAGCAGTACCATTCGTGCAACTCAAACACTTGTCAGTACAGATACAACATGCCATTGTCTGACGGCGCTAGCAGACAAAGTCGGAGTTTTACAGGGAAATGACACAGACGACTGTCTTTTTTTTTAATGAATGAGTGTTAGTCTCAGCATAATTTCGAGTGGCTCTGAGTGGTCGACGTCACAGGTTTCTCTTTAGAGCAGGCGTTGGTAAACATGTTACATAAATGATAGTGATGTTGTTGGTTACCATTTGTTAGTGGTGTAAGACACATTTCCGGAAAAGTACATGCTCAAGAGCTTTGAGAGAGCTACCATTCCTGTGAGTCCTACAACTTCATTGTTGTGGGAGTCTGACTTATAGAGAATTGAAAAATGCACAGTAGGAACTGAAAAATATTGCCACACTTCTGGCTTCCGCTTGAACTACATATAAAAATTCATTATATACGGGTTGTGCAATTCACTGGCCTGTATGAAATCGTTAACTTTCAATGAAATTGCTGTATTCTTAGATTAAGCTGGCATTTTGATACTACAGAATAAATCAGTAACTACCAACTTCGTAAACTTCCTAGTGAACAATGAGAATGTCTCGTAGCACGCTGTACAGTAGGGACAATGGCGGTGGACGAATTTAAACAACAATCAAATTACGTAGCCAGGTACGCAGAGCTCAAAATCAGCATCCTTACAATGAATGAGTGCCAGTGGCTTACTGTACATAATGCTGGAGAGCCATCAGCTGAGAAGCCGTTCGTTGCTACTCGCATTCGCAACCACTGTGTGTTCAGTGTTAAATAGAATAAAACTAAAGTAATGAAAGCACCAAATCTTTGATTAGTTTGCTGACCTTACTCCATTATTAGGCACAGTACTGTTTCCGGGGGTAAGGTCTTCTCTGCTACGAGCAGGAATATGTACTTCTAGCTGTTTGCCACACGGGAAAGCATTCCCCGTAGGTGAATGTAAGGCTGAAAACCAGTAAAAAACTCCTACGATTAATATCGAAAGAAATCAAAAAAGCTTGTCTAACAACCTTTCATACAGTAGATAACCCACACAACATTTATCTCCTCCTTCTTTCGTGAACGGATTACGAAGGTATGACAAAGTCAGTTATTAGTACTGTGTTGTTGTCTCCCTCTTTATAACATTATCTCTTCAATCATCTACCGTATTCCTTGTTCCACTACCCAATAAATTTTCTTTCGTCTTTCCCTCTTATTTTCGTATCGGTTTATTTGCATCACCAACGTAATCATAGCGTGCTTTCATCATTTGGTTGTTTTTTTTCTCATATACACTCCTGGAAATGGAAAAAATAACACATTGACACCGGTGTGTCAGACCCACCATACTTGCTCCGGACACTGCGAGAGGGCTGTACAAGCAATGATCACACGCACGGCACAGCGGACACACCAGGAACCGCGGTGTTGGCCGTCGAATGGCGCTAGCTGCGTAGCATTTGTGCACCGCCGCCGTCAGTGTCAGCCAGTTTGCCGTGGCATACGGAGCTCCATCGCAGTCTTTAACACTGGTAGCATGCCGCGACAGCGTGGACGTGAACCGTATGTGCAGTTGACCGACTTTGAGCGAGGGCGTATAGTGGGCATGCGGGAGGCCGGGTGGACGTACCGCCGAATTGCTCAACACGTGGGGCGTGAGGTCTCCACAGTACATCGATGTTGTCGCCAGTGGTCGGCGGAAGGTGCACGTGCCCGTCGACCTGGGACCGGACCGCAGCGACGCACGGATGCGCGCCAAGACGTAGGATCCTACGCAGTGCCGTAGGGGACCGCACCGCCACTTCACAGCAAATTAGGGACACTGTTGCTCCTGGGGTATCGGCGAGGACCATTCGCAACCGTCTCCATGAAGCTGGGCTACGGTCCCGCACACCGTTAGGCCGTCTTCCGCTCACGCCCCAACATCGTGCAGCCCGCCTCCAGTGGTGTCGCGACAGGCGTGAATGGAGGGACGAATGGAGACGTGTCGTCTTCAGCGATGAGAGTCGCTTCTGCCTTGGTGCCAATGATGGTCGTATGCGTGTTTGGCGCCGTGCAGGTGAGCGCCACAATCAGGATTGCATACGACCGAGGCACACAGGGCCAACACCCGGCATCATGGTGTGGGGAGCGATCTCCTACACTGGCCGTACACCACTGGTGATCGTCGAGGGGACACTGAATAGTGCACGGTACATCCAAACCGTCATCGAACCCATCGTTCTACCATTCCTAGACCGGCAAGGGAACTTGCTGTTCCAACAGGACAATGCACGTCCGCATGTATCCCGTGCCACCCAACGTGCTCTAGAAGGTGTAAGTCAACTACCCTGGCCAGCAAGATCTCCGGATCTGTCCCCCATTGAGCATGTTTGGGACTGGATGAAGCGTCGTCTCACGCGGTCTGCACGTCCAGCACGAACGCTGGTCCAACTGAGGCGCCAGGTGGAAATGGCATGGCAAGCCGTTCCACAAGACTACATCCAGCATCTCTACGATCGTCTCCATGGGAGAATAGCAGCCTGCATTGCTGCGAAAGGTGGATATACACTGTACTAGTGCCGACATTGTGCATGCTCTGTTGCCTTTGTCTATGTGCCTGTGGTTCTGTCAGTGTGATCATGTGATGTATCTGACCCCAGGAATGTGTCAATAAAGTTTCCCCTTCCTGGGACAATGAATTCACGGTGTTCTTATTTCAATTTCCAGGAGTGTAGCTTTATGAGAATAAAATCACGAAGTATCACATATTAATAATTTCTTTTACAAATTATTGCGCAGTGATATCGACTTAACCTTTACTTTTACGATAAAAACTACGTAACAAGAGAAACCGAATATTCTCTCAGTACCTACATTTTATGAAATATTGTTCTCTCGAAAAGTACATTACAGAACATTGATAACAGCTTCACAGTGTCACAGCCCTTTTATATCCAGAGGTCTGAATGGAATGGCAGGCTTCAGCCTTTCTGCAAAACAATGAAACATGAAATCTCAAAAAGAGGACATCCCTGCTATTTTAGCTGGTTTACTCGTTATTACTTCCGGGTATTTCGCAGCTTGAAAAAATTTCTCGGAAACCAGCGCATTGTTAACCCCTTTATGCCGTACGTTGTGAATATATGTCATACCAAAGCGACGGTAATAAATAGAAGCTCAAATTACTTTTGCGTGCCACTGGCAGCAGGTGCAGACTGTACAGAAATCTGCCAACGGCTCTGGCATGTGATTCCGCCTCCTGGGTGCTTTGTGTAGTTCTAGAGCGACTTCCTGTTAGCGCCTTTGTTCGGGAAACACGCAGCGTAAGTTATCGGCCTTAGAAACATGGTTAAGTTCCGAACTGAAAATTATTTGTTTGTTCTATAATATCTGTGCCGGGACATAAATAAATCAGTGGCTTATGCAAGTTAATTCGAAAATACATAATTAACAAAATATGCTTCCTAGGCACATTTGTTGCTTCATGGAAAGTTAAAATCAAGTGAATAACACTAAATATATGTAATTTTTTTACAATTTTCCAATAATTCATAGGAACATCCCATGCCAACGCTGTTTCTGATGTGGAAGTTCTGATGAACTGTTAATACCCAGAAATTTTTATTTTGTTAGCTTTGAATCTCGACATTTTTAAGCTCCACGAAATGCTAATGGATATTTCAAAAGTTGTGTACCACCTGCAGAGTATGACTGTGAAAGTTTCCAAATTCCCTCTTAATAAACAAAATCATCTGCTATATATATATATATATATATATATATATATATATATATATATATATATATATATATATAGATACGTTCTTAAATTTAATTTGTGCGCTCTCTGAGAACATAGTGATCTCAAAAGGGCAGGATAATTGGATGGAAGTCATAAGTTGTTGACAGGTGCTTCATGGAATAATGTTTCCTGCTGCACAATCTCTGTTTCTGACTACACACATTCATTAACAAACTATGACAAAACGCTTGTTCCACAACGAACTGTACTTCAACTGTTAATCTTGTATTATAAAGTATCAGACAAACAGTAAACAGGACTACTCAGTGAAATGTCTCATGACTGCTATTTACTTCTTTTAAATGGCCCTGCCTGAGAGATTGTCGTTGATGCATAAAACACTTCATAATATTTTATCCAATGTGTTGGGAATGGCTTGCTGAAGATGCCCCTGCAGATGGGTCCCACACTGTAGTGAATGATTTCATTAATTACCATGGCCTCTCTGTACCGATGTTGTAACTATATCTGCATCTACATCTATATCTATACTATAAAGGCAAACTTATTTTATAGGATAGAAGAGTACTTTGTATACCACTGTCACTCCCCCTTTTCCTTCAAAAGCCATAAATGGTATGTGGAAAGATCAAGCTTCTGTGAGATTACTAATCTGATTTTACCTTCATGGTTTAGTCACGGGATATACACAGAAGGAAGCAATAAATCTGATGAGTCTCCTGGAAACATATGCTCTCAGATGCTTAAGAATAAAGCAGACCATGGTGCAGAATACATTTCTTGTATTGTCGGCCATAGGACTTGGCTAAGCATTTCTGTGATGCTTTCATGCTTATTAAACGAATAAATAACAAAACAGGCCTGGAGAAAACTATAAAATTGTACAACAAGGTTTAAATCCTAATAATATGTAAGTTAGCTATTCATTTGGAGACAAGTGCATCCATGTCCCATTGGCTGATTTTAGCATGGATTTATGTGGTAGCGTTGCTCTCCCTGGCCTCTGTTAGGCCAGACGTAAGAGACAGAGCCTGCACTACAGCTTGGCAAGAAGTTGGCGATGGTCATAAGAAAGATCAGTTGTCTGTCTTGTACGTGGCCTGATTAGAAGAGTGTTTAATATTCAGGACATTTAATTTTAATTCTCTGTGATAAAATATTAAGTTCACTTCGATAATTTGGTGACTGGCTTTCCGATTAGAAGTTTGAACGAGGAATTTATTTATGTGAAGAGGTAACATTGTGCCGACGTTGAATCTGTGTAGCAGGAGTTAAAGATGACTGTATTGTAAAATTGTTGCAGGAAGCATTACACTTGTGGAATAAATTCTGGGTTTCCTTCGAAAAACTAGTTAAATTCTCATTACTGGAAGGTAGTCCTGCACATTCCGATAATAATTTCATACAGCTGAACGATCGACACAAACGCTGGCCGTGTGTGATTCTCTGTGGAAGGGTCTCAGCTTTAGAAAACACACGGAGAGTTAAGGGAAATTTGGCCATATGTGCCTGGTAATGAACATGTCCACGTTTACAAACAGCCACAGTCTCACCTCCACAAATTGTAGAAATAGGTGTTGTACGCTGTTCTTTTATGTACTTTCTCTAATTTCTTTATCACTCCCATGTAGTACAGATCCCACACTGATGAGCAACGTCTAGTTCTTGCTCGAAAGTGAGTTTTGTAAACAATCTGATTTGTGGTTGCATTACCAATCTTGATGATTATTCCTCTGAATCTAAGTCTGCCATTTGCATTATTTGCGATTAGTTTATGTGCTCCTGCCACTTTAAATCGCGGCATACGCGTACTACTCGATATTTTATGCAAGTGAATGGTTCCAGTGATTCTTGTGTAGTCATATTATCGTCGAATAATGGGTCATTCTTCTTCTCTATGCATAATACGTTATATTGTAGGTCAACTAATGATCCCGGCACCAAGTATAGTTCCTCTGGAAGTCGTCCTACATTTCGATAAAAAATTTATATCTTCGCAACTTGACTGTATAATCTAGCACCAGCAGCAAACAAGTCTCACGGAATTTTCATCGCAATCCGGTAGGTCGTTGGAGTTTATTATGACAATCAATAGTCCTGTGGCACTCCACTGGGGCATTACCAAAATACATTTACGGGTGAATATTTATCTCTGCCGAGAATGATATGCTGCGGTCTGCTTGTTAGATAATCCAAAATCCCATCACGCAGCAGGTCTGATATTCAATACACTTGCATTTGGTTCATTAGGCGACATTAGGGAAAGACGCTGTTAGGCAAAAAAAAAAAAAAAAAATTGAAAAGACACATCACGAAGGATTTATAGAAATTGGATGTAAGTAAAGTCCACGCACAGCTGTGTTGTAAGGTGCCGGGAATGACAAAGGAATGGGTCCTGCTATGAAAAGAAGTGACACCCCACACTATCACTCCTCGTTGTCGGGCCATTCGGCGGATGACAGTGAGGTTGGTAACCCATCGCTATCAGTGGCGTCCCCAGACTGTTCTTCAGCCTCAGATCGCATTGATAGGAGTAGAATCGTCTCCATTGATTAGTCCCCCTTCGAACTGAATTCCGATGCCTGAGGACCTATCTGGAGACGTAAGAGACTGTGGTGGGATACCAACCTCACTGTCGCACGCCAATCGGCCTGTCAATCAGGAGTAATGGCCTCGCGAGCCATTTCTTTCCGTACTAGAACCCCTTTGGTTGCCATCAGTGGCACCCTTACAGCACAACATTACGTAGCCCATATTCTACGCCCCGTTTTGTTAACATTCATGGCTAGCTATGCTGGACTTATATTTTAGCAAGATAATGCCAGCACAGCTGCTTGTCTTCATGCTAGCCGACCCCTTTCGCCAGAAAGGCTGCTGGAGATCTTCCCAATTGCGAACGTTTGCTGCCTTAGATGAGTAACCTCCTACTAGCTCGTGATTTTGACGATCTAACGCCACAAGTGCGTAGAATTTGGCACAATATCCCTCAAGAGGTCATCCAACAACTCAGTCAGTCATTGCTGAGACGGAAAACTGTTGCATAAGTAACAATGCACTATTGACATGTACACTTTTTGAAGCCTTTCTTCTCATCAATATACGAGGGTGAGCCAAATGAAAACATAAATTTTGTAATAACAAATCGAAATTTCGCCCCGTTATCCAGCAAGTTGGTAAGCGTGCTACAAACAGCGTGAGGAATGGCCTCTAGGTGGCAGCATAGTGCAGATGCACACATACTGTCGCAGTATCAGTATAAAGATGGCCGCCCCATTGCGACTTGCACCAGGGATAAGAGTGTTCTGTTATTCGGTTTTTGCGCAGTGAAGATGTGAAACCTATTGAAATTCATCGACGAATGAAGGTTCAGTACGGTGATGCATGTTTGTCACAGCAGCAAGTTTACGAATGGAGTAGGAAGTTCGCAAATGGTGTGACTTCAGTGGAAGATGCTCCTCGTCCAGGTCAGGCACAACGAGTTGTGACTCCACAGAACATTGCAGCAGTTGAAACCACAGTGAAGGAAAACCGCCGAGTGACACTGAATGACGTTGCAGCATATTTACAGATTAGTCATGGGTCAGCGCACCACATTGTGCATGATGTGCTCCAGTTTCACAAAGTGTCTGCAAGATGGGTGCCACGGCATCTGACTCCTGAAATGAGAGAACGACGTGTAAATGGTTGTGAAGAACTTCTTCGGCGCTTTGAACGATGGTGATGGCTTTCTTGCAGGAATCGTTACCTTCCTCATCCACCATACTCACCAGACCTTGCCCCAACTGATTTCCATATGTTTGGACCACTTAAAGACGCAGTGGGAGGAATGAAGTTGCATTCTGATGAAGAGGTACGCCACGCGGTGCATGAGTGGTTGTGCGGACTACAAAAAGAATTCTTTTCTAAAGGAATGTATGCACTTTTTAAGCGCTGGAGGACTTGCATTGAGCTTGGGGGAGATTATGTTGATAAGTGATACAGCCCTGTACCACTTCTGCACAATAAATAATATTTAAAAAAATATTTAAGGTTTTCATTTGACTCACCCTAGAATCATACGGTTCCTTTGAAACAGTAGTCATTTATCTGTCTGTGCGTGTTCATCATCTCTAAAGATTTTCATCCCATTTGGGTAATTCTATCAAGATGCGTCCTTTTTTTCCTTTAGAGTGTCTACATAACTGATCGAACGAGTGTTTTATTGTTGATATGAGTTGTTATGAAATACAATGTTTCACATGATACCCTGATATCCACATTGTCTATCTCTTTCTGTTATACATCCTTCTGGAAACAATCACTTGTATAGTTGTCACGCACTGATGTCATATCGAACAATATAGTCAAACGAAAAAGGATCGATATATTTGCGGTTAGAAAATAATCTGTACCTGGTTATACAGATGTCACTTTGGCTCGTAGGCTTCAAAGAATTCGCACTGAGTATAGGTGCAGCGACTGAGGACAACTTAACGTGTCTCGATGAGAACTGCGTACTTGCAAGTTTCCGTGAAGTGATCCTATAGTCATGTTGTAAGGATTCCTGCAATTCTTGAAACATATCACTTGGGATATAAATGCTATCTGTGGCATTTTCCATTCCGTGACTCTGATCCCTGACGTGGGTTCTTAACCCACTATTTAATATGAATTGTTAGCGTGTAGGTACTTTTTTACCTTTCTCTCGTTCTTATGCATAGCTAATCGTTTAAAGATGTACAATACATAGCTTTAAAATCAAAAAGATTCTAATGTATTTAATTTTTAACATTTTTTTTTTTTTTTTTACTGTAGTGACACGTTATATTACAAACCAAATATCAGTTTTCGAGCCAATTTCCGGCTTGCAGAACGTCGTCGTCTAATTCGTCCCACGATGTTTCGACTTTGCAGCTGCAGTAACACTTGCAGCGCGCTATAAACGAGCGTCTTCGTTAGCCTCCGATGGCGCACCTGAAGATGACTGGCAGGTGACCAGTCGAAATATCGTTGGAGGAATCAAACGACGACCGGATTCAAGTCCGAAATTTGTTTGAAGATCCAGTTCGCCGAGAAGAGTTAAAAATTCACAACTGGCAGTGATTAAACCGATTTACGGTAGCACTAGCCTTCATCTGTGGCTACTTTTCCAAGGGTGACCGTGTCCTAAACCTTGGTTTCATTCAGTGACAGCACATTTGAAAGATGTCGCTGCTCCATACGACGAAAACGTTTAACTTTCTCTTGTCAAGTAAGTCTACGCATTAATACAATCTGGTTTTGTTATGTAGTGCTGCCTTTTCACTGTCACTTGAAGAAACAAATATTTCTAGATAACCAGTACTGAAGCACAGTTAACATTCATTTTATTTTACTACTATTGATTACATAGATGACTTTCAGCACATGATTTACTAGATAAACTGGGAAAAGATTGTAATTAGCATCAAAATGCTTCCGTAAGTTTCAAATGATACAGAAACTCCTAGAATTCAATACAATGTACGTCTACACCAGAGCTACTCAATTTTGTCTCTACCGCCTACTAGCGGGTGTTCCAGTTTTCATGGTGGGTGGTAGGCGCTATGGACTTCAAAACTTTTTCATGAGTTTTCACAAAGTTGTTACACAGATTGAAACTTCGTGGCAGATTAAAACTGTGTGCCGGACCGAGACTCGAACTCAGGACCTTTGCCTTTGCTGGGCAAGTGCTCTACCAACCGAGCTACCCAAGCACAACACACGCCCCATCGTCACAGCTTTACTTCCGCCAGTACCTCGCCTCTTACTTTCCAAACTTTACAGAAGCTCTCCTGGCAGGTAGGAGGCGAGGTACTGGCGGAAGTAAAGATGTGAGGACTGGGCGCGAGTCGTACTTGGGTAGATCAGTTGGTAGAGCACTTTCTCACGAAAGGCAAAGGTCCCAAGTTCGAGTCGTCTCGGTCCGGCACACAGCTTCAATCTGCCAGGAACTCCGCTGTAGAGTGAAAATCTCATTCTGTTACATAGATTGTTTGGTAAGTAATTATTAATACATGATTCAACTTGCGATGATTCTGATTTACAAATACGTGGGCGTTAGAAAATAAGACTAATAATAGACCCTTGGTCTACACGATCAACTTCATTACCATATTTGTAAATACATTTCTTCTTCGTCATACTTCATGTTAGGAACGTTTGGCCTAGAAAGCACCACTTTCGAAAGCCTGTGTATATTACACTGTAATTGCAAGCAATCTCGTTTCCAGTCTTCAGTAGCGACGGTAGTCAATATTAGCGGCGCCGAACATGTCAGAGGGCTGTATAAACTTTCACAAATGATCCCGCTTTTACTGCATTATTACCTGCAACCAGTGCCGGACTTTAAATGACTGATATAAAGACTTCAGTTATACGAGCGTTCTTTCCGATGATCGATCGGACGAAATCTTGATAGGCAGGTGGAGGAGAAAACTTACGACCTCTTACGTACTGAGTCTCTTCTATAGATTCAGGGTACATAAGATAGGACGGCAACTGTGTGAAGGTTTACTGCCGCCGCTTCTATGAAGACATCATCACATGCTGTTAATACTTCCCAGAGGGAAACTTCTACCTCAGAAATTCAGGATGCTTGACATTCTGCACCGATGAAAGCAGCCCACAGCAACTTCAAGTGATCAGAGGTAGTGTGTAAGAGTTCCGCGTCCAGTTGCTTGCTATTATTTGTTAGGCCTACATTCTCTGTTACTTCATGTGATCAGCTTTTCGTCAGGCAGTTATGACTCAGGTAAGCTGAATTCATAGCGATGCTTCTTGAGACATAATGTACTCGTATATTTACGAAAAAAATGTACCTGATGATCCTTCAACAACATATGAGACAAAATATCTTAAACTTTTCAAATCATATTTCTAAACTGAGATATGTCACTAAATACGTTATTTCTGATTGGTTCATAAGGTAAATCATTAATTTTCTCGTTCAGACTAACCTAAATATAGAAAACTAACAAACTGCTTTCTTAATGAATGATGTTTCGTAGCAGTTTCTATATCATCTGTTAGTTGCTTCCAAGTATGAAAGAAAGCAACAGGAAACGTTTCAAGTTTTATCTTTCCTATTCGAAAGACGCACTGTGAATTTGGTGGACAAGAGAGGACATGAATTACTGGCAGTAACTTTCGTGATAATTCGACTCTTTTACTTATTTCATTTCGCGTATGGCACAAATCACTACACAAAATAAATTTTTACGGCATTGTTCGCATTACATAGATGATCCACAAATAGATACGGTGAAAATGAAAACATTTTTCTTTGTTGCTTGAGACAGGTCACATACAGATATTTCAATTATCAGCCAGGGAAATAGTTCTCAGTCTATTTTTAGGATACTAGCGGACAATGGCCAGTTTCGAACTGCTAACCTTACGCCAAACGGTTTACTCAGTAACAATGTCACAAAAGGGCAAGAAGTTTAGCCATTCACTGAAGTGAGACATCGTATCACTCTTCCATATGTTTGGAGATTGTGTTGCAGATATTACGTTGTTTACATTTCACGTTCACGCTGTATGAGAACACGCTCTTGTCAGATGAATATGCCAGGGACGTGGTGATATGTGTGGTTATTTAAGGAATGGTTGCACATATCTCTCCACATGTATCACTGTGTTTTCCTGCTGAGACATAGGATGTGCCATAGTAACATAGTGATATCTGGTTAGATTCCTCTCTGTACTTAAGAATCGTCATCATTAGTTAAGCAAACTAGTGCTCCTAAATATCGCACGTAGCTTTCTTACGAATACCGCCCAACGATCATGGCTGTGAGATTCGGTTCACCAACGTAACGCTACCGCACACCTTTACCGCTACTATTGTAGGTTAGCCTGAACCGGCAATCGATAGAGAAAAGTATTTTTATCTTTCTTCAGAGAGTCGACAAGGACCTCTAAAGTACCTTTTAATAGAGCTGTAAATACAGTATCAGTGCGTCCTCTTGCAATGTCCTGCGTGAATCAGTCTTGTGTCTTTTTCTTAGTTTGGTGAAACGAGTTTGGTGTTGCAAGATTTGGAAACCACACCTTCCAAGCGAAATGAAAGTAGTACCAACTAACTTCAAAATGGCAGTATCTCTTTAGTAGAGCATTTATTCGGGTTACAAGATTCGGCAACACTGATTTGCCATTTTGGGATCTTATGCACTAAACTTCAGAGCATATCTTATCTTTGAAGATCGTTAATTTTATTTTTGTATCAAGTCAGATCGCCCCAAGGTCTAATAATGTCATGCCTATGTACCTTCTATGTCGTCGTTTCTCCAGTTTTATCACTAGCTCTTGATAAACGTATTAATACCAACATGCTTGGATGTTTTATAATCGCACAGCGAATTAAAATATTGTAGTCGTAATTATTCATTCTTTGTATATACCCGAGAGATTAAAGTAGTAACTGAGTGAAGAACGTGACTGAAAATAATCGTACCAAATTCTAGGTAAGATAAAAATTGTTTTCTTGGTTTCCGGTTGGAGGTGAGTTAGTAATCCAAAATAGCTTACTATATTTGAGTCGATATCTCTGACATCCGTTAAGTGTTGTTTCCTCAAAGAGAGTCACTTCCAATAATAGCATTTACCTTCCAAATAACGTGCTGTTGCTAACTTTGTAGCAAATAACAACTGGTGTTTCTTTCCTCATATGAACTCAAAGACAGAAGAAACACCGGGTACTTAAACGAAACTTCTGTTCAAGTAAATATCTTTCTTCTACAATATTCAACAAAATTTTTAAAATAAGTTTCGTAACCTTTAAATTCTCCACAGTGTTTAAAATAAGTAGTAAATGTCAGCAATTTTTACATGCAGCGGCTTTCTCTGATTTGCTGAAACTGCTGTACATTTGAAACGCTTCATTACGTATTGTATAAATATTGACGTTTCCGAACGCCAGTGTCCGCCTGTCTGGGAACCTAACCAGCTGATGCTCCACATTCAATGCTTTAACGGAGTTTGAAATTGCTCT
The DNA here is from genome assembly GCF_023898315.1 of Schistocerca nitens. Lineage (NCBI taxonomy): Eukaryota > Metazoa > Arthropoda > Insecta > Orthoptera > Acrididae > Schistocerca > Schistocerca nitens. The sequence continues at coordinate 100,248,307 of NC_064619.1, forward strand.
GGACCACGGTAGCTGCATTAATCTCCTCACAAACCGTGGAAACTACCCGGTGAAACCAGTTGTAGTAATCCCCATCTACATTCGGTAATGCAGCTTTCCGACAGAATCGGGATACCCTTCAAAATAGTACAGATATTATGTGGCACAATTTTAAATGATGTGTGGAAAGCAGTAATATTTTTGTGTTACATCTACATGACTACTCTGCAATTCATACGTCAATGCATGGCGGAGATTTCATTGAACCACGGTCACACTATCTCTCTACCGTTCCACTCACGATAGCGCGCGTGAAAAACGAAATGCATCCGTTCAAGCTGTGATTTCTCTTATTTTATTACGACAATAATTTTCCCCTATGTGGATTGGTGTCAAAAAAAAGTTTTCGTATTCATAACAGAAAGTTGGCGATGAAATTTCGTAAAAAAGATTTTACACGACGAAAAATAATTGCCATCCGACCTCACGTATCCTATCAGTGACACTTTCTTCCCTATTTCGCATTATAGCAGAAAGAACTGGTCTCCGTTGAACTTTTTCAATGTCTTCCGTCAATCTAGTCCGGTAAGGATTCCACACCCTACAGCGGTACCCTAGCAGAGAACTGATAAGCTTTGTTTGGACAGTGTCCGTCTGTTGTACCTCTTATGCTTTCAGCCTGTAAAATACAGATTTCGGTTTGTCTTACCCACAACATTCTCAATTTGTTAGTTCCAAGTGAAGTTGCTCGTGACTGTAATCCCTAAGTATATAGATCGGTGTAATTTATCATGTAACTAAAATTTAACAGAACCGTTTTGGTACTCACGTGAACGAACCCACGTTTTTCATTATTTAGTGTCAATTGCCATTTTTGGCATCATACAGATATTCTGTCTAAACCGTTTTGCAACGGGCTTTGATCTTGGTATGACTTTACTATACGGTAAATGACAACATCATGTACGAACAGTCTAAGTCAGCTGCTCAGATAGTCTACTTTTATATGTGTTAGGTACAACAGAGGGCGTAAAACACATCGTTGGGAAACATCAGATGTGACTTCCGTTTTACTTAATGTCCCACAAAGAAAGAAATCTACTATTCAAAGAAAATTAAAACCTACCTATCTGCATAACCTCCAGTGTATCAAATTCAAAAACATTTGAAAGAAAACTACTTTCTCTCTCTGAAAGCAAGCGATTTGCACACTTCTTTTCCTTTCAGCTAGGCACGATCTCATTTATACGTTTTTAATACCGCCTGTCGCGCGACACATGTCGAGGAACCTCTTCTCAGCATATGCTCCCCAAGTGTTCATGTTTCTGAAAGTGATCTATTCGGTTAGACAATGTACTCGTTTTCGGGAGAACTCCAGTTCAAATCCCCGTCTGGACATGCAAATTTAGGTTTCCCGTGATTTCTCTATTCCAGCCAATCCCATCACTTCAGTTACCTTTTTATATATCCAAAGGGCGAGTAAATGATAGGAACAGATGAAAAAGTGAGGAGAGCGGGAAATTACGCCAATTAGGATCAACAGAAGAAGCTCGAATCTACGTCATTCGGAATTGTATCGAACTTATTTATTTCCCTACGAAAGACCTGCTGCCTGTTGTTACATACCATGTCGTACCTTGTGTTATTTTACGTGTTACGTCATGAAAGTTCAATTTTGTGATTAGCACATTTTTTGTTGAGTATTTTACAAACGGACAACACATAAAGTGTATATAATAAGTACAAATGAATGTAAACGTTTTGCTTAAACTTGTTTCTAACTTAGACAACGTGGGTGTATTTTAAATTTAAATTAAAAATGTATTTAATTTAAGAAACAAAAGATGACAATTTGAGTCAGATATGATGTGAGAAATCTTCCCATTATACCTTCTATTTGTATGGTTACATCTGTTACATATGTTGTCTTGCCAGTGGTAATACTCAATTTAATGTATTGGATAGTTAGGTTATACTGTGTTTCTGAACTTAAGGTAACAATGGAGACTGGAAGTAGATTTAAAACGTCATAGTCTGCTGCGTCATGTGCCAGGACACGGTAAAACTTCGAGCCAGTCACACCCGATGCCGCGAAAGAAGAAGGAATATCACATCTTCAGATAGTATTACATGCAATGAAATGTTATAACAAACGGCTATGTAGGGAGTTACATTTTCAGACTGATTCGATTTAGTGTTGTAGAAACTTCGCTTACTTTTACTACCTTTGTATGTTTATCTCGTCGTCGCACCCTGTATGTGATATAGCATCCCATTCAGTGTATGTGCTTGTGTCTTGTCGTTTACTGCGTACTGTTGATATGTCAGATGTGGAGCTCAAATGGTTCAAATGGCTCTGAGCACTATGCGACTTAACTTCTGAGGTCATCAGTCGCCTAGAACTTAGAACTAACTAAACCGTAACTAACCTAAGGACACCACACACATCCCTGCCCGAGGCACGATTCGAACCTGCGACCGTAGCGGTCGCTCGGCTCCAGACTGTATCGCCCAGAACCGCACGGCCACTCCGGCCGGCAGATGTGGAGCCTGTCTTATTCTAGCGTATGTTCTCTCCTGTTTGTATGCTGCATGTACTGCTCGCGATACTTCGTCTGCGATGTTGTTTATAGAAATCAGTCATCTGGTCTATGTATTAAATGGCCTATGTCCTCGTTTCCTAAACTCGGTTTTCGTGTCCTAGGGCATCGCAGATGAGCACTATGTGTTCAGGTGTGCTATTCTCACCACAGGCACAAGCGTGAGTCTAATTTAGGCCGAACCTGTGGAGATGCAAGAGATACGGGCCGTGGCCCGTGAGAAAATTGCTGCACGCCGGGGGTAGGATTTATGCTCTCTAAAATCATTCGCTCTTTAATACTGGGAAACAATGAGTATACTCGTATTCCCTTATCAGTTGTGTCTCATACTGTCCGCCATGTATCAACTCTCCATTTATTTAATTTCCGTTTGTCGCTTATCTCTTGTCCAGTTAGAGTATTTTGTTGCGTCTTCCCCTCCTCACCCAGTGGCAGTTGCTCTGTGACAAATTGTAATATCTATAGGGAAAACTTCCAATACCACGCACAGTGACTCAGTCGAGGTCGTGCCGAAAGCCCACGATATTCTGAGTAGAGCACTCCTCTGGCCTCGAATCATAAATGTTTTATGCGTCCCTAAGCATAATCGATGTGCCCAAGTACTGGCCGCAAAACAAGTAATTGATTCAAACGCTGCAATGTAATATGCTGTCATTGTGTGGAGGGATAGTCTACATCTTATAGTGTTTCTGCCTTGCAAGTTTATGGATGAGTTTCGTCTCTTTGTTAATTGTCATTCTGTCATGTTCGTTTAATTGTAAATATTCATGAATATAAGAGCCAAGGTATCTTGTTATGGGTTTCCTTTATATAGATATGTTGTTTCACTTTATCATTTGATTCCTATTCAGTGTGCCTCTCAGAAGTAGGTAAACAGTTTTGATAATGGCTATTGTTTTTTGTACGTGTACCATTCAGCGCCGAACGCGAGGAGACGCGAGTCTTTCTAATTGGGACGTGGACTTTGCAGATACCATGACCATAGCGTCATCAGCGTACGCAAATATACCGTTTGCCATGTCTTTGTCTTCTAGTACATTCAGTAACGGTTCTACTGCTATGTCCCAGAAAATTGGTCTGCATATAGATCGTTGGGGACAACCCTTCGTTATCCTCTTCGTAGCATTTTGGCGGCCAGTCTTCCATCCCACTATCCTGTTTTTTATAATAATCTCTAAGGCTACTGTAAGCAGCCAGTGGAATATTCATCTCTCTAAGTCTTGCAAATAGCTCTGGCTACCAAAGGTTGTCAAAAGCACCAGCCACGTCACGACTGCTACTAGTATTTGTCATTTAATGTCTGTGTCATTTCTATGACCCTGTTTACTGCGATGGGTTTATGTGCTCGAAAACCAACTGATGTGGCCTTCCCTTTGCCAAAATTTAATAAAGCATATTAATCTGTAAGTCTTAGGGTCAGTCGGGTCTTTGTCCTCTGCTTTATTGATTATAACTCCATTTGCCGTCTTCCAAACATTCGGTATTCGTCCATCAAGTAGAGCAGCATTCCGTCAGTCTGTCAGGTATGTTCTAAACATGGCTGTCAGGTATGGTACGCAAGTGCAGCAGCTTGTTTGATGGTTTCAGGGTGGATGTCATCAGAGCCCGAAGCCTTTTTCTTCTTTATTTTGAGTATTGCCAGTGCAACTTTCTTAAGAGTAAAGGGGATGGTGATACCTTCGTTTTCGTATTTGTCGTAAAGTAGTCTGCGAAGGGCGGTGTGAATTTGGTTGTCCTGGCTGTGGTCATCTTCAGAAAGTTTTTTGTTGAGGAGATGCCGTGCTGTGCATGTCCAGCTCCTTGCGGTAGTAACATTTGGTTTCTTCAGTTTTGATAATACTGTAAGAGTCTGTATACGTTCAGTTGGCAGTTTCAAGCCCCCCCCCCCTCCCGCTTCCTCCAGATGTTGTTCTGTAAGTTTCTTCTAACATATGTGTCCCAGTGGTCTTTCCTGGCCTTATGTACTTCGTCTTTGTAGCGTGTCGCTATAACGTTGAAGTCTAATCTCTCTTTCCTGTCTGTCTTTGATTTTTGTTGCCGCGCAGGATTAGCCGAGCCGTCTAGGGCGCTGCAGTCATGGACTGTGCGGCTAGTCCCGGCGGAGGTTCGAGTCCTCCCTGGGGCATGGGTGTTTGTGTTTGTCCTTAGGATAATTTAGGTTAAGTAGTGTGTAAGCTTAGGGACTGATGACCTAGCAGTTAAGTCCCATAATATTTCACATACATTTGAATATTTTTGACTTTTGTACTCGTAATATCGTCTTTTATCTCGAGTGTCTCTTCTTAGTGTTGTTGTTAGTGCTGACCATGGTGCCTTTTGCTCGAGTGCGTCGCGTGCTTCAGGCACTGTTTCAGTGTATGTAATTATTGCGTTATGTTAACTGAGTATTCTCCTACCAAGCACCTGACAGTTCGCTACCTGTATTAATGATGATCTGTTTGCCAGAGAAATGTCTGTGTAGCTCCCTGGTGCACTATTTTCGTCATAAACTGGCGACTGGTCTGATTTGTTTAAAACGAAAAGATACATCTGTTTATAAAGTCGACTATTATTCGTCTTCAGGAGTCCATTCTGTCAAAGTGCCAGAGGGGTGCGTAGCATTTATGTCTGTTAAGATAAGTAGTCGTCTGCCATTTGCAAAATGAGCTATTTCTTTTATTACTTCAGCAAAAGGCTCTATACCATATGAGTTCTGGGCGTAGATCGACGAGATGCTCCATATTTCCTTGTCTGAAGTCCTTTCGACTGTAACAGTATGTTATGTGCACAGCTGCGTTATCTGTGTTACTGTAATATTATTGTTTATTACAATGACCGCAGCTTTGGTCTTGTTCGTGCCTGTGATCTGCATGTACTGCCTCGCAAGGTTTGGAATTTTTCCGCCTCGTCTGTGCTGTTGTTGTGGACACAATACGTCCGCGCATACCTCGTTCACCCGACTACCAAGGTCTACGGCCACCATCGTGCTACCCATACAGTTTAGCAGCAAGACTTTCACTATGGAAATTTACTAAAAACAAAGAACTTCGGCCCGCTCTGAGTGTAATCGACGTACCCGTGTCCATGCGCCCTTACCACGTCCTTGAAGACATGATCAAGGTTAAGGTCCTCATTTGTCCGTTCACAAGATTTACGTAAAAGATTACGGAGTTCAAGTTTATATGCTGGTAGGTTTTAGGCTCGTAGAATCAGTCTGTCTGTTTGTTCTGTGTTGGGGTAGCATTGAGTATCGCCAAATGGGTGATTGAGTCTTGTTGCCAGTCTTAGTGCAGTTCGAAAAACTCCTTTCTTTTCCAGTCGATTTAGGCACAAGCCCTCTTCGATATCATCGTAGTCTATTTTGTTTTTTACTTCACACCCTTGTAGTTCTGTTTGATGTACTGGGTCGTAGTCTACTGGGTCGATGTAGTTAACGGCTTTGGGTGATCTGATGTCTCCTCAGCTGAAGATTGTTGTGACCTTTCAGTGTGAGCTATCTGTGTGTTGATGTTGTTTTTAGTATCCATATGGTGTGTGGCCACTATTTCGTGTTTGAAGTTTTCTATTTCCGTTTGTTTATCAGTGATAATTGTTTCTTGCACCTTTGCTGTCTTTTTGTGCATATCGCCACCATAGACGGAACGTACAGTTTGCGCATATGTTTTCCATTTTGATGAGTCAAATTCATATTTTTATGAAGTTACTGTTTCATATCGAATGGATTGCCACAGTGGTGTAGGGGGTAGCGTCTTTGACACACAATAAAAAGCCTTCGGAGCCGGGTTCGAATCCGGAAGCTGCTTAAATTTTGATTAAAAAGCTTCTTTGGCAGCAGAAGACTTCCGGCATAAAAAGTCACCCTCACTCTGTCAAAGGACTTGTAAAAGAGGACGGAGGAGAGTACAGAGGTTCAGGGCACTCTCTTGTCCTAGGGGTGGGAAACCGCCCCTAAAGGCTGAAGAATCAGCAATCATCAACGGCATGAGGATGCAGCAGGCAATGGAAACCACTGCATGAAAGACACGTAACGTGTATCCACAGGACATGTAGCCTGTAATTGGTTAAAGAAGTTTAAAGAAGTCTCATGCTGATTTTTCCACTGGCAAAAGATTCCGGAACAGTCCCCCACTCGGATCTCCTGGAGGAGACTACCAAGGGGGGGGGGGGGGGGTGATGGGGGGTTACCATGAGAAAAAGATTAAATAATCAAAGAAAGAATAACGTTATACGAGGTGGGGCATGGAAAGTCATGTTGAACATGGTAGGGAATCTAGAAATTCTGAAAAGGGAAATGCAAAGGCTTAGTCTAGATGAAGTGAAGTGGAAAGACGACAACGATTTCTTGTCAGATCAGTATGGGGTAATATGAACAGCAGCCAAAAATGGTATAACTGGAGTAGGATTCATTATATATAGGAAGGGTGGGCAGAGGGTTTGTTACTGGACTGTAAGGCGTACCCAGGGGCAGATACAGATTCAGATCTCAATACAGTAGTGATTAACAGTAGGCTGAACTTTAAGACAGTAGTCAGGAAGAATCAGTACGCAATGAAGAGGATACCGAAATACTAAGGAATGCCGAGATACGGTTGAAGTTCTCTAAGGCTACAGATACGGCAATAAGGAATACCTCAGTAGGCAGTACAGTTAAACAGAATTGGACATCTATAAAAAGCGCCATCACGGAAGCTGGGAAGGAAAACGTAGGTACAAAGAAGGTAACTGGGAAGAAACCATGGGTAACGGAAGAAACACTTCAATTCATCGATGGAAGGAGGAAGTACGAACATGTTCAGGGATATTCAGAAATACGGAAATACAAGTCGCAGAGGAAATAAATAAATAGGGAGTGCAGGGAAGCTAAGACGAAATCCCTACAGGGAAATGTGTGGAAAGTTGAAACAACCTTCGGTGACATTAGAAGCAAGGGTGACAATAGTGCAACGGAAATTCCACTGTTAAATGCAGAGGAGATAGCGGATAGGTGGAAAGAATACATTGAAAGTCTCTGTGAGGGGGGAGGTTTGTCTGATATGACAGAAGAAGAAACAGGAGATCTTAGAAGGACTTAAGACCAAATAAGGTGGAAGGGATCGATAACATTCCATCAGAATTTCTAAAATCATTGCGGGAAGTGGCATCAAACGACTATTGACGTTGGTGTGTAGAATGTATGAGTCTGGCGACAGAGCATCAGACTTTTGGAAAAGCATCTCCCACACAATTCGCAACATGGCAAGAGCTGAAAAGTGCTAGATTTATCACACAATCATCTTAACAGCTTATGCATCCAAGTTGCTTACAAGAATAATATACAGAGGAATGGAAAATAAATTTGAGGATGCGCTAGATGACGATCAGTTTGGTAATAGGAAGGGTAAAGGCACCAGAGAGGCTATTCTTATGGTGCAGTTAATAAAGGAAGCAAGACTAAATAGAAATCGAGACCCGTTCATAGGATTTGTCGACATGGAAAATGCGTTCGACAATGTTAAATGGCGCAAGTGGTTCGAAATTCTGAAAATGGTAGGGGTAAGCTAGAGGGAGACACGGGTCATATACAATATGTACAAAAGGCAAGAGGGAATAATAAGAGTGGACGATCACGAACCAAGTGATCATACCAAAAAGTGTGTAAGACAAGGATGTAGCATTTCGCCCATACTGTTCAATATGTACATCGGGGAAGCAATGATATATTAAAAGAAAGGTTCTGGAGTGTAATTAAAATTCAAGGAGAAAGGATATCAATGATACGATTCCCTGATGACTTAGCTATCCTGAGTGAAAGTGAAGAAGAATTACATGATCTGCTGAACAGAATGAACAGTGGAATGATTGCAGATCCTAAGATGGTATCTGTTGTTTCTGACATGTCCGAAAGAACAGATACCATCGGTGACCATGCAGCTACGTAGAATGAAATTACAGTGAAATGAACACCCTTAGATGCTTACAGGAGTTGACATACATCAACGGGGACAGATGAAAATGTCTGCCCCGACCCGGGCTCGAACCCGGGATCTCCTGCTTACATGGCCTACGATATATCCATCTGAGCCACCGAGGACACAGAGGACAGCGCGACTGCTGGGATTTATCTCTGGCACGCCTCCCGCGAAACCCACATTCTCAACGTATTATCCCACACTACATTCGTAGTGCCCCCGCGAAATATACTCATTACTCGCGGCGCGTTGCCGATTCCCGTAAGAGTTCGGGCACTGTTTGTGCATTCGCACAGAGGAAGAAGATGGTCAAGTGGCCGGTGAGCCTTAACTATATAGATACTAAGATGGTATCTGTTCTTTCGGACATGTCCGAAACAACATATACCATCGGTGACCATGCAGCTCGTTAGAATGAATTACAATGAAATGAACACCCCTAGCTGCTTACAGGAGTTGACATACGTCAACGGCGAGAAATGAAAATGTCTGCCCCGACCGGGACTCGAACCCGGGATCTCCTGCTTAAATGGCAGACGCTCTATCCATCTGAGCCACCGAGGAAACAGAGGACAGCGCCACTGCAGGGATTTATCTCTGGCACGCCTCCAGCGAAACCCACATTCTAAACGTATTGTCCCGCACTACATTCGTCGTGCCCCCACCCATTATACTCATTACTTCATTATATATATATATATATATATACTAAGATACCATCTTAGTATATATACAGTTAATATATATATATATATATATATATATATATATATATATATATATATATATATATATATATATATATATAGTTAAGGGTCACCAGCCACGTGACCATCTTCTCCTTCTGTGCGAATGCACAAACAGTGCCCGAACTCTTACGGGAATCAGCAACGCGCCACGAGTAATTATAATGGGGGAGGGGGGGGGGGTAATGAGTACAGAGTGTGGATTGACTGTGAATCGAAGGAAGACGAACGTAATGAGATGTAGTAGAAATGAGATAAGCGAAAAACTTAACTTCAGGATTGATTGTCACGAAGTAGATGAATATAAGGAATTCTGAAACCTAGGCAGTAAAATAATCAATGACGGACGGAGTAAGGAGGACATCAAAAGCAGACTATCAATGGCACAAAGGGAATTCCTCGCGAAGAGAAGTTTGCTAATATCAAATATTGGCCTTAATTTGAGATAGAAATTTCTGAGAATTTACGTCTCCTGTACAGCACTGAATGGTAGTTAAACATGGACAGTGGGAATACCGGAACAGAACAGATCTGCAGCATTTGAGGTGAGATGCTACAGACGAATGTTGAAAATTAATTAGACTGATAAAGTAAGTAATGAGGAGGTTCCACGAAGAATCGGAGAGGAAAAGAATACGTAGGATATAGTGGTAAGGACAATTACAGCATGATAGGACATCCGTTCAGACATGAAGGAATGACTTCCATGGCACTGGAGGTAGCTGTAGAAGCTAAAACTGTAGAGGAAGACAGAGATTTTAATACATCTAGCAAATAATTTAGGACGTAGGTTGCAACTGCTACTCTGTGATGAAGAGGTTAGCACAGGAGAGGAATTCGTGGCTGGCCGCACCAAACCAGTCAGAAGACCGATAGAAAAAAAAAAAAAAAAAAAAACAAATTAGCTGAAAAATCTATGAAGTACACATCAATCGCAGCCCCCCTGTCAAACCCAGAATATCGACCGCTGTGAGGTCAGATGCCAACGAGTGGCGGTAATGCGATCTAATGCGCATAAATGGCTCTGAGCACTACGCGACTTAGCTTCTGAGGTCATTAGTCGCCTTGAACGTAGAACTAATTAAACCTAACTAACTTAAGGACATCACATACATTCATACCCGAGGCAGGATTCGAACCTCCGACCGTAGCGGTCGCTCGGTTCCAGACTGCATCGCCTAGAACCGCACGGCCACCCCGGCCGGCTAATGCGCATTCTGTGGCATGACTGTAATCATTATGATCAGAAGTACACAGGGTGAGTGCTGCTTTACTGTTACTCCTTAACTGCACCGAAAATCGGTGTCCAAGAATTTCTCGGTATGTTCGAATCACGACGCCATATTTTATCAAAAATGGTTCAAATGGCTCTGAGCACTATGGGACTCAACTGCTGTGGTCATAAGTCCCCTAGAACTTAGAACTACTTAAACCTAACTAACCTAAGGACAGCACACAACACCCAGCCATCACGAGGCAGAGAAAAACCCTGACCCCGCCGGGAATCGAACCCGGGAACCCGGGCGTGGGAAGCGAGAACGCTACCGCACGACCACGAGATGCGGGCCATATTTTATCCCCTTCATCTTATTTGACATTGCGACTGCGATCATGGGATAGTCGTTCACGAAATTTGGACTATAGGTTTTTGCTACAAAAGCATTAGCATTCTCTCGCGTACTAATTTCTGCATACAGAATTGTATATTTTTATTCACTACAGACGTAACTACTGCGATTGGCTATTTACGTGTAATACTATTATGGGACCTCCACAAACTCATCGGCATTCATTCATAGGAAGATAAAAAGCAGCCTGGTACTGTTAATCACTTATTCTGCTACCAAACAATAACTCATCTAGCACGTCGCAGGGAACTTCTGAGACTCCTGTGACCGGTTGTAACCTCCCCCTCACTTACCGACCTTAATGACAGTGAAAAATTAAACCGCCTGCACCTAATGGAAATTTGGGAAAAGCAATCGTCACCGAAGTTAATTTGTCGGTAAAGGGGGAGGAAAGGGTTACATCTAAATGAGGGGAATAACGCAAATGAAATTGGTGGAAACTAATTTTGAGAAAAGGGAAAAATTTATAAAGAAAGTAAATGTGCGGTCGTTACGTTAACAATTAATTGGCGTTCGTTAGATATTTGAGATTTGGGGAAAATTACGGTCGCCAGTCCTATGAACAACTACTGTAATAACTGAAAAAGAAAGGTTATTGCACATATAATTAGCACCAAAAGCGTGGCAACTGAAGGTTGTCACGTGTTGTGTGAAAACTGAAAGTTTGTCAGAAGTAATAAATTTCGCTACACTCTGACTTAATTTAGCAAAAGAATTAATAAAACGGAAAATTGAAAGTTAATTTAGTGACTGAAAATAATAGTTAACTTTGTTTCTGAAGCACTACGAAATTCAATAAAATAAGGTTAGTCTTGGGCTACCTCAACAATCATTTGAAAAGCTACTTGAATCTACGCAATTTAGATATCAGAGATTTAACTTTGAACTTGAATTAAACGTTTCTGAACAATTAACAATAGAAAAATTTAGTACGTACCAAGCTGAGCTGCAGTCACAGGTAAGCTAAAATATGGTAACAAAACTCGCAGTCTTAATTTGTGCTTGTGAAATCTAAATATTGTAGCCAGCTATGAATACTTTAACTGAACTTTGAAATTAAAGCAGCGAAATGAAATGATATTACTTTAATGCTGGCGTTTGAATTTCAACGACACTCGGGTTCATTCCGGAAAAGGAACGGACCCTGCTTGGTAATGCAATTGGGACCATGAGCAACAAAGGTTCATGCTAAGATGCTGTGCTTTGCTAATGGAATAGTTTGAAAAGCTGAGGTCTGCCATACAGTTCTAAAACTTTACGTGTTTCCAGTCTTGCTTGTTGGTTGATTGAAGGTCTGAAGTCGTCGGTCGAGGAGGTGGCGACAGTCACTCATTGTCGACCGTCGCTGTTGCAGAAGCTGGATGTTGGCGCCCCTTCTTCTCGACACTGTCACCAGGCGAAACGGGTATTTGATGTGCGCGAGCTAATGCTTCCCGTCCGCGACACCGTGTCAGAAAGTATCGTAGCAAGTCGAGCGCAATTACATGCTGCCAAACCCCGAAAGCGCGGAAACTCGCGGGAGCGTCACACAACACACCTGGTCAACCGCACTACTCCAGCCAGACTCTGCTCTGCCCGCGCTCCACGCGACAGAGTATATATTGTAAAACAATTACAATATACAAAGACACTGAAACGCCATATCTTCAAGTAACAAAATAAGGAAAAAAATTTGCAGTGCAATAGTTGGAAATAGGAGGATATGCATTTCCGGCGTTACACGGTGAACCATCTGCCAAATAGAACGGCGACGTTCAAACAGCCTAGTAACACTAAACAGTGTAAACTAATAGCCTAAAACAGTACTTTTCATGATATCTATCAAGAATAACGAACAGCACGAGTTGGACCATCAGTCCTCATAACTTAAGCAGTCCTGTTCAATGTACAGTAACAACTAGTAGCAGTGCATAGCTCCTAAGCTGTCACGTAGCATACTGAAGCCACTCAAAACTCGTGAACATGAAAATGGAATAGCCTCAATCGTGTATTAATACTATAAACTCAAGTGTTTCAGTTAAACTTTCGGTGCTAACAGAGCCCGATAATCAATCAAAAGAGGAACTCAAAATAATGAAACGTCTGAACAAAAATTTCGTTGTGTTAATTGTTATTTTACTATGCACCGTATGGATATTGATCTGTTGACTAAGGATTGGAAAGTTAAAATAACAGTTGCCTTGACCTTAATAAAACAAGATATGTAGGCTCAACGTTTCCCATATGCCTATCACTATCCACTTGAAAGGAAGCTACATATGTATGAACAAGATTTTACTGTTTCTTATGAATTACAATAAAATTTATTTAATTTGTGGCAGGACTGTTGCAATTAAGTACTTCTGTTTCATAGATGCCTGAGGATGGACAATTTATTTACCGAAACTGGTAGCGTTATTAATAAAGAACATAGTTTTAAATGTGGAATGTTTTCCTTGGATTCGAGCTATGTGTTAAGTCATACCATCTGACGGACGCCACATTTCAAAGATATTACATATAAAACAAATTTACGTTCAGTTTTTACAGTGTCATCGAATAAGAAGGCAGTTCACGACGCTGTGCAACTGGTGACCATCTGTGATGGGTGTTCCATCTCCGGCCGTTCCGCGGGATGCCTACTCAGCAGAGAGCAGGCGCCATCTGGGCAGTCTGTCTGCAGCTAGAGCCAGGGCGGCAGCCGCCGGAACACAGCTGGGAAATTGCCAATGCCTCGCCCCATTTCCTGCCGCCCTCACATCACTCCACCCACAATCCACTTCCAAACACACCGACGACCCGGCGATCGCTAACCTGCCGTTCTCGGCACGACCGCAAGAAGGAAAAAGGAAGTTCCGCCTCCTGGAGAAGAATCGCCCCAGCCAAGAGTGAAAATTTGCGTTCCCGTTCATTCTTCACTCAATAAATTTACATCTGAAAGAGCAGGCTTTTACAGCAAGGTTGCTGAGATATCTTACAAGTCTGGTAACTGGTCTCTATCCAGGTTCATTAGTCTCTAAGAGATAGAAGAAGCACACTGAGGAGATTCTCTTTCCGTATGTCGCTGTCAAACAGATTCGTTCTAATCGGTAGCGTGGTAGACTCAAAGTGACGATTCTTGAAATAAAAGATACTACGATATGATGGAATTTCTCATTGTTTACAGAAAAATTTTGAAGTAGATACACAAAGTGTCCAGGAGGAATGGTAAAAGGTTAATGGACGTGATAGGAACAATCATCCGAAGATTTATGAGAGAAATCTTGCTCGTTTAAACTAGAATTACTTCTGCAAGAAAATTCTAACATAGATTGATTTGGATAGCTAGGCCGTTATATATAGAAAATCTGTTCTGACCGATGCGGTTAATTTTAGAATGGAACCACAGAACGATAAAACAAAATTACTTTGGCAGTTAACACATACTTTAACGGCGCAACAGATAATAGGAGGCATAGCAGCGCAATTAAATTATGAATGCAATCTCACTACAACACGATTCAGAATGTTACTTGAACAGTTAACACTTGCTTTAAGAGTGCTACAGTTCATAGCAGAGCTCAGAAATGAGAAAAAGAATTTAAGTGGATAGGCAACGTAACTGCGACTTCCTGGTCGATTAAAACTATGTGTCGGATTGGGACTCGAACTTGGGACCTTTGCCTTTCGTGGGCAAGTGCTCTACCATCTGAGACGAGGTACTAGCTGAAGAGAAGCTGACAAGACGGATCGTGAGTCGTGCGTGGGTAGCTCATATGGAAAAGTACTTGTCCGTGAATGGAAAACATTCCGAGTTCGAGTCTCGATGTAGCACACAGTTTTAATCTGCCAGGAAGTTTCATATCGGCGCACGCTTCGCTGCAAAGTGAAAATTTCATTCAGGCAATGTAACTTATTGCCTGCTGGAGTTTGATGGGAATGTGAGCTCCAGACTCTAATTACGACAGTCAAATATGATGCAGCAAACATATATACAATTCTGTAGAACTACGTGGATCGTCTCTCCAACTATCACCAGCATTACAGTTTACCTTATCTGCTGAAGAGTGCGTGTAGAGAACGATATAGTGGGTCTATCGCAATTAATCGCGTTAGCACATACAGTTGAAAGCACGCGATACTAGAAGCTAGGGCAACCTCTTTGCTTTCCATTCATTGGTAGAAGTTGATGTAGAGCAATAGAAGACTAAATGTCTATTGAACATGAGGTCTAAAATGCGCACTTTAAGAGGTAAGAGCACTTGTTCAGTAGAAGAGATGTGTATCACAGTAGCGAAAACGAGTAACTGCGCGTAGCTCTTAATGTGTGTACACGTTCCTTGCAATTTTTTTCTTGTTTTCGCCCATACTCGTACTACCACCTCTCAAAACATATAAATCAAACAGCCTCCTGGAGAAAAGATTTGTTTCACAGCATCGAAGATGAGGAATTGCTCATAGATCTTAAGGAATGCATTTTAGAGCCCATGTTCACATTGTGGCTACGAATGATGATTCCTATCGTATCACTGAATACGGAACATTCCTCCTGGGACTCCGCGTTTATGTTTGTTAGAGTATTAGACACTGGGACCGCTGCCTGTACTCGTAGTAATTTCACTGTTTTTATGAGTCCAAATGTAGCTATTCGCATAAAGAAGCCTAAAATTTCTCAACTGCCAAGGCAATCGGTTCACAGAATTACGTTTAGGATGGCAAGGTGAGAAAATTACTCAATGCTAGTGTAACGTAACGGTAGACACAATAGATTAATGTTTTTCGGACGTAACTTTTATTGAAAATATACGTAGCAGTAATAGTACAGCAATCCATTAGCTGCACTTGGATTTTTACCTGAACGTCATCTTCACATTTTTAAGCCGCTGTATGTCAATATTGTGTTGCGCTGAGCATTGCTGTTGTTCATTATGACATCGGGTTCGTTAAAATGCACATGTGTGAATCTTAATTAACAATTATGATTTAATCAGGGAAGTCAGTTTCTGATAATGCAAAAGCGAAAAAGCATAAAGTTTTTGTCAAAGCCAGTAGTCCAAAAAAAAAAAAAAAAGAAAAAGAAAAAGATGCTGCAAATGGCTCTGAGCACTATGGGACTTAACATCTGAGGTCATCAGTCCCCTAGAACTTAGAGCTGCATAAACCTAACTAATCCAAGGACATCACACACATCCATGCCCGAGGCAGTATTCGAACCTGCGACCGTAGCGGTCGCACAGTTCCAGACTTAAGCGGCTAGAACCGCTCGGCCACACCGACCGGCCGCAAGTAGCCCAAGAAACACTACACAATAAAGTGCTCAAGTCATTTGAAACTTTAATAACAGCGTATCAGGTTGCGATTAGTGACAAGAGTCAGCTCAAAACACAACGAAAATATTAGGAGCTTATTTTGCTTATAAAAGCTGACGACAAATGACAAGGAGAAAAGTGTCACTTGCGACTCATGGTCTTTGTAGCAAGTTCATTAGTCTCCTTGTTTATAATTGGATTAGCCTCGGCGTTCCCCTCATTTCGCTTCAATATTTCATGATGTAGAACACTGCCTGAATAAAAAACTGAAGTTCCCAGAGGACATGCATGGATGTCAATGTAACTTCGTACAACTACACAGCATTTGCAGGTATGCAATTAACAAAAATTGTATTTTCTCTGTGACAGCCACAGGGGCCATTAGAATACGCGAGTATTGTACACGAGAATTGTTCGTGTTTAGTGTAGGTTTCAGGCCTGGTGGGTTACATAGGGGGTGGTCGCTGTCCAGCAAATAAAGATGCCACTGACGATGGGGTATACGCAGGAATACCGGCTTAAGTATTAAACATTTTATCTGCAGCTAGTGGTGTTTAAATGAGGCCGGTCGCTGTGGCCGAGCGGTTCTAGGCGCTTCAGTCTAGAACCGCGGTGCTGCTGCGGTCGCAGGTTCGAATCCTGCCTCGGGCATGGATGTGTGTGATTTCCTTAGCTTAGTTAGCTTTAAGTAGTCTAGGGGTCTGATGACCTCAGATGTTAAGTCCTATAGTGCTTAGAGCCTTTTGAACCTATGTTTACATATCCTTTGATAAGTATGAAACAGCGTTGTCAGCATCTGGCATAGTTTGAAACGGGCCACATTGTGAATTTTCATTTGTTTGGCTAGTCGATTTGCAATATCTAGATTTGTGTGGCATTTGGAAGTGACATGACCCGATGTTTCACTGCAAGGGAACATGAGGTTACGTCTGACCAAACCAGGGGAGTCCCTCTATATTCTGCGCCGGCCGGTGTGGCCGTGCGGTTGTAGGCGCTTCAGTCTGGAACCGTGTGTCCGCTACGGTCGCAGGTTCGAATCCTGCCTCGGGCATGGATGTGTGTGATGTCATTAGGTTAGGTAGGTTTAAGTAGTTCCAAGTTCTAGGGGACTGATGACCACAGATGTTAAGTCCCATAGTGCTCAGAGCCATTTGAACCATTTTTTGAATCTCTAAATTCTGCAGCAAGCATATCGCAGTCCCTGAGCCAGTAAGGTGGCGCAGTAGTTAGCAAATCCCGTTCGGGAAGTCGAAGGTTCAAAATCCGCCCCCGGCCATCCAGATGCAGGCTTTGCGTGATTTCGCGAAATCAATCAGGCATGTGCCGGGATCTATCCTCTGAAAGGGAGCAGCCTATCTTCTTCCCCATGACAAATAATCTGAGTTCGTACTCCACCTCCAATTATCTGTTTGCAGACAGGACGTTAAACACAAATCTTGCTTCCCTCGTATCTTCTTAACTAATATCGTGCGCCTGCCGCCGGATAACAAGTAATGGACTCCTATGACATTCCGTGGCATCCTGTGCCACTGGACGGAAACAGGCACCTGTCCGGCCTGGGAATTACCAGTCCATGCGCAGGATTCCGTCATCACAACACAAGCGGCTACATTAGGAGTAGTGACGTGTCCAAGGGGCATATATTGCCGATGAATGGGTGTAATTGTGTTACTAGATGATGGGTATTTGGCTCTATCCTGTGTGGACCATCGTTCTCGAGTTCGACTGAGACCTGGTGAGAGGTCCTATTGGCCCAGTGTTTTAGAGGGGCACAGTGGTGTAAGTCATGGCGTCATGGTGTGGGTAACCATCGGATATGACGTCATATAGGCGCTGGTAGTGACTGAGGTAAGTCTGATGCTACTACGGTATGTCACGGATATCCTGAGTGCCAAAGGGTATCTCTCTTGGGACTGCATTGTTGTTGATTTTTTCAAGAGGCCACTGCTCGTTCAAACATGGCACGTGTCCCTATGAACTGTCTGCGTGATTTCACTTGAAACTTCCTGGATGACAGACCGTAGTCGATGTATAAAACGTTCTGCTTAAGTTTCATCAGCGACTCCGGGAGACAACCGCAGAGGAAAGCGGCGAAATGCACCCAGAACTCGAGGGAGAGCCGAATATTTCAGCAGAGCATAAAGGGCACCATAGTGCATCACAGTAATCGATTGTCATTCTTAAGGAGCAACGTTGTTATCACGGTATCTAGTTTAACACCTACCTCTTTTCTGTTAATATTATACGGTGTATATAAATCTCAACATCCTCTCTGCACATGCGCCCATGACAATGGGATGCTTTCGATGTGACCCTCCTTCCACTGAATTTTACTTCACGGTCACCCTCTTGCTAAACATATCCCCTCATGGCCAATTTATCCGTATGTCTCAGGCTGCAATTCCTCTTGTGTTCAAACAGACGGGTGCGAAACGTCTTTTTGTGACTCCAGTATGATCCAGCCCACATCTACAAGCAATTTTATATTCATCTGGTGTAGCCAAAGGAATCGTATATCTGTTTCCGATCTCCAAGTACTCTCATCAGCCTGGTGCGTCTGAAGATAGTTTCCACACCATACTTACCCATCTGTTTCTCAAAGTAATCTGTAATCTTGTAATTGGACGGAAAGAAGACCTTCTCTTCGGCGGCCGTTGTTCCTCGTTGATATCGATTCTCTCTCTACGGCAAATTCTCGATGTGTCTCCTAGTTATGATAGCCAATCTACTTGATTGTCAGCAGTCGATGTTCAACCTCTTCTTTTAGACTAGTCTGTCCACATATTTTATACGCTCTGTCTACCAAGGTTTTAGTTACAGTTTCTTTTTTGGCCGCGCGGGGTAGCCGCGCGGTCTCACGTGTCTTTTCACATTCCGCGTGGCTCCCCCAGTCGGAGATTCGAGTCCTCCCTCGGGTATGGGTGTGTGTGTGTGTTGTCCATAGCGTAGGTTAGTTTAAGTTAGGTTAAGTCGTGTGTAAGCCTAGGGACCCATGACCTAAGCAGTTTGCTCCCATAAGATCGTACCACAAAATTACATTTTTTGTTAATGCTGGTTAGAATCATTGTAGAGGTAACGGTCAGTATGCGTGACTTTTCTGTATACTTTACGGCGCAACGTCTCACACCCTCGCTTAGCAACAGTCACGTCCAAAATATTCAATTTGGGTTATTCTCCGTCTCCATAATAAATTGAATTTTCGGATTCATACATTTGAGATACGTCTGCATCCGAAATCGGGGGCAGCATCTTTCATTAATAATAAAAATAATCGTCGTTCCTTGATTAGAACCACGCAGCTGCTTAAAATTTTCATCAGAATTATCTGGAGTGGTGACTCAAGATTTACGGTTTAAGAAGTTACCTTCATTCTGGCAATGGCCTTATCAAATAGGGCGAAGAAGCGGAAGGAAGTTCAGAGGCATTCTCTTGCATGCACCTAAATGGGGAAGAACCAACAATGATCAGCGACATGAGGATGCACGAGGCAATGGAAATTACTGCATTAAAGACCTGTCCACTAGCAAAAGACTACGGACTAGTGCCCCAACCGGCCCTCCCGCATGGATACTGGATTGTCAGGCGTATCGAGGGGCAGATATAGACTCGTATCACAAGTTAAAGAGATAAATACGGGTGCAAAGAAGGTAATTGCGAAGAAACCAAGGGTAATACAAGGTATACTTCACTTGTTGGACGAAAGAAGGAAGTATGTTAAAGTTTAGGGAAATTCAAGAATACTTTGACAAAAATCACTTACAAACGAAGTAAATGAGAAGTACAGGAGAGCTAAAGCGAAAAGGCTACATCAAAAATGAGAAGAACATGAAAAGGAAGTGGTTTTAGGACGGGACGACTGAACCTATAGGAAAATCAAAACAGCCTTCGGTGAAATTAAAAGCAAGAGTGGTGACATTAATTTTGCAGTGTAACAGACTGTTAAATGAAGAGGAGACAACGGATAGGTGGAAAGAGTACATTGAGGCCTCTATGAAGGGGAACACTTATCCTATAACGTAATAGTAGAAGAAACAAGAGTCAGTAGGGTAAACGGAACCAGTAGTAGGATCAGACTGCAGAAGGGATTTCCAACAATTAGTCAATTAACGCAGAAGTGACAGATAACGTTCCATCGGAATTTCTAAAATTATTGGGGGACATGTGTAATCTTACCCTCCCACACATCACCATTAGATTTCTCTGTCTATAAAAGTTTCGAAAGCTTTAAGAGGCGTAAGATATACAAAAGAAGATTCTTTTACTTATCTTCCATTTTCACTTCTTGTTGTTGGATCCATTCTTGAGTCTAGGGGTACATTCTTGCGGCTGAATTTTTGATTTATCATTGTGGGTTCCTGATGACTAAGCGACTGTAGAAGATTTGCCTGTATATTTCTTGAATTTCATTCTTTGTCATATTTTTCAATATCACGCCGCCTTTAAAATTTCCTTTTAATATTCCAAATTAAATTGTTAGTGTCGATCATAAAAAATACGTTTGCCTCCATTAGAGGCATACTCACTACTACTCACATTCTGCGGTACTCAAAATATTCCAAAGAGTTTACAAAGCAAAAGATTTTACAAATTTCCTTGACAAAAGAAGAGTCATCACCAGGATACAACATAATTTTATATATGAATCTTGAAATAAATTTAATAATTAGCGTTAGTTTCTGCAATAATATGAATTTTAAGTATGCCAGGTATTTCGTAACATTAATATTTCTACAAGAAGAGTAATTTTAGCTATATCGATGGTAACAACTTAATTGCTTTTCATACATTTTAGCGAGAAATATAATACATTGTCCACAAACTCAAAGGAAATTCTTTCAGTGAAACAGCCGAGAATGTTCACCTACACAAGATTCGGGATTTATTCGCGAATGGGCATCTTCTATAAGAAAACATGGTTATGTTAGAAAAGGGTGTCCCATTACAAGTGCCAACTAAACAATTATTCACTTTGGTATTTAGAATGTATGAGAAAAGCGATAAACCATCCGGAGAAGAAAACTCAGATTCTGAGAAAAGTGGAGGTAACCTATAGATAAAGACGGGAAATAGACAACATGCTCGATAACCAATAGCGAACAACTGCACGATCTTCACGAACTGAAAAGTATGTAACAAAGGGAAGCAATCTATTGTCACTGCTGTTCCATCTATACATTGAAGAAGCACATATGGAAATGAAAGAAACATTCAAGAGAGGGATTAAAATTCGAGGTGAGACGATATCAGTGCTAAGATTCGCTGATGACATTGTTATCCTGAATGAAAGTGCAGAAGAATTGCAAGACCTGCTGCATGAGATGAACAGTGTAATAAGTACGGAATGTGGGCTGAGAGTGAATCGAAGAAAGACGAATGTAATGAGATGTAGCAGACACGAGAACAGACATTAACTTTACATCGTATTTGCTGATCACCAAGTAGATGAAATTAGCAACAGTATTTAGGTAACAAAATAACTGATGAAGAAGGGAAGACATAAAAAGCACACGAGCACTATTAAAATGGACAATCCTGGCCAAGAGAGGTCTACCGATACGAAATGCCTTAATTTGAGGAGAAAATTCTGTTTACATTTGTAACACAGCAGTATATGGTAGTAAAACATTAACAATGGGAAAGCCGGAACAGAAGAGATTCGAATCACTTGAGATGTGGTGCTACAGGAAGATGTTGACATTAGGTGGACTGATGAGGTAAGGAATGAGCAGGTTCTCTGTAGTATGGCCGAGGAAAGGAATACGTGGAACACATACCAGAAAAAGTGACACGGTAATAGGATATTTGTTAAGACATTACTGAATATCTTCCATGGTACTAGAGGGAGTTGTGGAGTGAAAAAAGATGTAAAAGGAAACAGAGACGGGGATACGTTCAACAAATTGCTAGGGACGTATGTTGAAACTGGTACTCTGACATGAAGAAGTTGACACAGGAGACGAATTTGTGGCGGGCCACATCAAACCAGTGTGAATAATGACTAATAAAAACAGAAAAAAAGCTGCTGAGATGGAATACTTAACTCCTCTGCACCGTCTGTCCGTACTAAGAAAGTATCATCGAAATAGCGGTACCAAGTGGATGCTCTTTTACTGGCAGTCTGCAACGAAATTTTTTCGAAGGTCTTCATAAAGCAGTCGGCCGCTGCCTGTCACTCTGTTCATAAAGTAGGTAGTGGCGATGCAGCATCAGAAAACCTCCACTACATCTGAAGACAAAATATCCGCTATGCATGAAATAGCCTTGATCCCGGGAATCAAAATAAATAACTACACAACATCAAAATTAACAGGTATAACCCCAAGACCCATGTGCATCTCTATTAATTTGTCGATGAACTAATACGAATTTTTAATATGACCCTCAGTTCCACTAACGTAAGATTGCAGAAGAGGCAAGGCATCTAGCATGATCGTGAGTGGGATACACTGCAGCACTCGCAATCGGCGGGTACACTTTCGTTGCAGAGCAGCTTCTTATCGTACGAGGAGGATGAAGATGCTTTCATCAATTGATTGATCATTTTTAAAATCTTAATAGTGGATCCTTCTGAAGTTCTTATCATTGGTGGGTTCCAAAATATTACCGATATTTTCATGACAATCCTCGCTCCTCATCAGGACCATGGCGTTACCCTTGTCTGAGGTGAGAACAACACTGTTTTTATCTGCATTGATAACCCCCAGTGCCTTTCTTTGTGCCTGCGAAAAATTATTGTAATGTGACTTGCATACATGTAAAACTGTAGTTGTTTCCATCGAACCTACATCAGTTAACTGCTGTGAAAACTGGCGGATCCCAGCCGCAATATTAGTTATAATATCCTCCGCAGGTACTTTTAGAAGCACCATAGCAAAACTGTCAGTTAGTACATCAATATCAGCATCAGTGAAATGTCCATCAGGCAGGCGAGCAAAAATTTATGAGTTATTCTCAACTGAAGGTACCGAACCGTTCTTCTGTAAACTGTCAGGCTGATGAGCCTGTTATCAAGCAGAGGGGCGGGACTCTCGTTGATAGAGTAAATAGAAACTTTTATATATTTTTTATTTTATTTTATTTCATTTCATAATTTTTTTGAGTCATCAGCCTTCTGGCTGGTTTGATGCGGACCGTTGAGAATTCCTATTCTGTGGCGACCTCTTCATCTCAGTGTAGTACCTGCAACATAGTCCTCAACTGTTAGCTGGATGTATTCCCAACTACGTTATCCTCTACAGTTTTCATCCCCTTCAGCTACCTCTAGAACCGTGAAAGTTATTCCGTGATGTCTTAACAGACATCCTACCATCCTATCCGTTCTTCTTGCCAGTGTTTTCCATATATCCCTTTTCTCGCCGCTTCTCCGGAGAATGTCCTCACGCTTTACCTCATCAGTACACTGGATTTTCAATATCATTCCGCAGCACCACATCTCAGATGATTCTGTTCTCTTCTGTTTCGGCTTTCCCACAATGTATGTTCACCACCAACCAGTGCTGTGCTTCAAGAGTACTTTCAGAAAAATTTCTTTGTCTACTTAAGGCATATTTTGGATACAGGGAAACTTGTTTTTGCCAACAGTGCCATTTTTGATAGTGCTAGTCTGCGTTTTATGCTCCGTCAGTCCTACTTTATTTTGTTGCCTAGGTAGTAGAATTCCTTAATTTCACCTACAATATGATCGCTAGTTATGATGATATGTTCCTCGCTGTTCTCAGTTCTGCTAATTTACTTTTGCTCTTCTGCGGTCTATTCTCTACACATTTTCTGTACTCATTACCCTATTCATTCTATTCAAAAAATCCTGTAATTCTTTTTCACTTTCACTAAGTACAACAATGTTATCAGCATATCTTATCACAGATATCCTTTCACTTTGAATTTTATTTTCACTCTTGAACTTTTCTTATTTATTTCCGTAATTGACTTCTTCGATGTACAGACTAAGCAGTAGGGGTGAAGGCTACATCCCTGTCATTCCCTTCCTTTGATCCGAGCACTTCGTTCGTGGTTTTCCCGTCATCCCGTTCCTTCTTGGTTGTTGTACAGTTTGTGTATTACCAGTCTTTCCCCACAGCTTTATCCTCTTTTTCTCGGTATTTCAAGCATCTTTCATCATATGACATTGTAAATTTTTTTTTCTGATCGACAAAAACCATGAACGTGTCATGATCTTTCTCTAGTCTTGTTTCGTCTCTGGTGCCTTTCCCTTTCCTGAGATCAAGCTGTTCGTTATCTAACACACCCCAAATTTTCCATTGTTTTCTATATCATCCTTGTCAGCAACACGTATGCATGAGCTCTTAAGCTGACTGTGGGATAATTCTCGCACTTGAGAGGCTCTTGCAATCTTCGGAATTGTGTGGATAATGTTTTCCCAAAAGGAAAATGGTACATCGCCAGACTTACGCATACTATATACCAAAGTGAATAGTTGTTTTGTTTCCTCTTCTACCAATGATTTCAGAAATTCTGATGTAACGTTTTCTGCCCCTTCTGAGTTATTGAATCTTAAATCTTTCAAAGCCCTTTTAAATTCTTGTACTGGACACTCAGCTCTTCTGTATCGACTACTGTTTCTTCTTTTATCACGTTATTGACATGGAAATTTGTGGTTAGTTTCTATGGGACCAAACTGCTGACGTCATCGGTTCCTAGGCTTACACAAGACTTAATCTAACTTAAAGAAATTTACTCTAAGGACAACATACACATCCATGCCCGAGGGAGGACTCGAACCTCCAACTGGGGGAGCCCCGCATCACCTCATTAGACAAGTCTTCTATGTCACAGAGACCTTCAATGTACTCTTTCCATCTACCCACTCTCTACTCTGCGCTTTATAGTGGAACTTCATTGCTCTCTTAATGTTACAACCCTTGTTTTTAATTTCATCGAAAGTTGTTTTGACTTTTCTATATTGTGAGTCAGTTCTTCCGACAGAATATGTCTTACAGTTCAATAACCTGTCTGACAACGATGTAATGTAACTGAAATCTCCCTGTATCTCCCGGCCTTTCCAAGTCTTCTGATTCTTGAACAGAGTCTTCGCTATTACTAGCTGAGATATTTGCAGAACTAAGTTAGTCTTTCTCCTCGCTCATTCCTAGTACTAAGCCCATATTCTCCCATAACCCTTTCTTGTACTCCTTCCCCTACAACCGGATTCTAGTCCCCAAAGACTATTAGATTTTCATCTCCCTTCACGTCCTGAATTTTTCCTCCAGTATCCTCATATACTTTATGTCTCCATCTTAATCTTGGGACGTCGGCATGCATACCTGAAGTATGGTTGTCGATGTTGGCTCGCTGTCGATTCTGATGAGAACAACCCTATCACTGATCTGTAACTCACTCTCTATCTTCCTATTCATAACGGTTCCTACTCCTGTTACACCATTTTCTGCTGCTATTGATGTTACCCTATTCTCATCTGCCCAGAAATCTTTGTCTCCTTTCCATTTCACTCACTAACGATCACTTCAGCTAGACTGAGCCTTAGCATTTCCTTTTTGAGACTTTATAGCTTCCCTACTACGTTGAGAATTCTGACATTCCACGTCCCGACTCGTTGAACGCTATCCTGTCGTCAGTTACTCAGCATTTTTTCTCATGTTCACCTCGCCTTTGGCAGTCCCTTTCCGGAGATCCGAATAGGTCGCTAGTCCGGAATCTTTTCCCAACGGAGAGGTCAGCAGGAATCTTTTTGAATTACAAGTCACATGTCCTTGAATGCAGCGATTTCCATTTCCTTCTGCATCCTCATGCCGTTGATCACTGTTGGTTCATCCACGTCAATGGGTAGTTCCCCACCCGAAGTGCAAGAGTGTGCCCTGAACTTTTGGGCAACCCTCCTCGCTCTTTGACAAGTCCATTGGCAAAATGATATTGACTTCTTATGCTGGAAGTCTTCAGTCGCCATTGCTAATGACCGTTACTCGAAATTGTAACCGTTGTGAGATTTGAACCTGGGATCGATGACGTTCTTATTACTAATCAAAAACGCTACACCTAGACCACACATAGTGACCATTAACCTCTATCCATCACCCGGACAAAATGTTGTGTAGTTAAAACCTTGTAGACAGGATGAACAAAATTTGTGAACCGGCTTATTCAGAAGAGGAAGCTGAGCATGTATGGTCGTCATTCAAGACGAACTGTTACTATATTAAGGAGATAAGTCGAACTCTTCACCCTATGAAGGGAATCGGGATCAACGAGGAATGCCGACCGTCGAAGTGCTATGCTTCGCTTCCATTCATTGGGAAAGTGTTATCAGGTATGGTGTGGAAACGCAGACGCAGCAGGAAGGTAAAAGAATATTTTACGTCATAAAAAGATTTACAACGTCTTTTAATTACACAGATTCTATATAAATGTCCTTGCAGCTATAGACTGGTTTACACTGAGGCGAGAGGTGTTATGGGATAGCGATATGCACATATACAGACTGTGGTAGTAGTGCGTACACAAGGTATAAAAGGGCTATGCATTCACTTAACTACCGAAAAGAGCGACGCCTGCGTATAGTTGTCAGTGTTAGCAGCATGGCGCGAAATGACCGCAGAAAACAATGTGAGACGTACGATGAACGTATGCGTTAGGACAGTCGTCAAAATTAAGCGTTAATGTGCTATGGCAGCAGATAAGCGACTCGAATGTCTTAGCTAACAGCACAACATTGACTGCAGCGGCTCCCCTGGGATTGTGACCATATCGGTTGGACCCTAGACGATTGTAGAACCGTAGTTTGTTCGGGTAAGTCCCGATATCAGAAGGCATGAACTTATATAGGGTTCGAGTATGGTGTAGACCCCACAAAGCCATGAACCGAAGTTGTCATAAAGGCACCGTGTAAGCTTGTGCCGACTTCATAGTGGTGTGGGCTATGTTTGCATTGAATGGGCTAGGTCTTCTGGTTAAACTAATCCAATTATTGACTGGAAATTGTAAAGTTGTGTTACATGGAGACCACTTTCAACCATTCATGAACCTCATATTCCCAGATAACGATGGAATTATTATGGATGGCAATGCGCCATGTGACCAGGCCATAGTTGTTCGGGACGGGTTTGAAGAACATTCTGGAGGGTTCGAGTTGGCCCTGGAGGTCGTTCAACATAAATGGTAGGCGGTAGAGGCAGTTTGAATCAATGTTTCTGCAGCGAACTTGTCGAGTCCATGCCACGTCGGACTGCTGCACTACCCTTGCAAAAGGAGATGTGACACTATTTTGAGGGGTATCGCATGTCGTTTGTCACTTTAGTGTACATTGGTACCACGGAAGGAAGTGTTAACATCAGTTGAAAACAAAGTTAATTACCACCTGGGATGTACGTACAAATCACATGTTGCCGAACATGTTTACCAAGAGGCCGATCATGTAATAAAATTCATTGAGATGACCGTGATATCGAAAACATCGCATTATCATGCACGCATGTACAGAGAGGCTATCGAGATTTGTAAACGCCGTAATAATTCTAACAGAAAATTTAGATAAAGTTTGGATGTCAATGTTGCACCGAAAGAATGACAATCGATTACTTTCAAGTGAGAATGTTAGCATTACCAGAGGTAATCTCGCAGCTGACTTTGTGCGGTGGACTGCGGTGCCCTCTACACTGCATACATATTCGGCGCTCTCTGGAGTTCTGATTGTAGTTCAGCCCTTTCCTCTGAAGACGTCTTCCGCAATCGAAGATGAAGCGTTAGGAGAATGTTTTGTACATAGACCACGGCCAGTCAACCGGGAAGTTTCTAGTGGAGTCATTATCGGCCGCAGAATCCTATATCATACGTCTGTCTGATGCTGAATTACACCGGTGGCCTCGAGGATCCCAAATTCTGCCCTTTACAACGTGTAGGAGTAGCTCGAACGTCAACTGTGTTCAGGATATCATGGATCATTTACACCAGCTATGAGTTGGATTGCATAAGCAGAGAATACAGCGGCTTCCTGACATCTTTCCCAAACGAACCAGTGCATGCATCCAGGTCACAGTTGAGGGAGGGGGGGAGGAGGGAGTTGGGCGGATTGGGGAGTGCAGCGTCATAGTGATAAGTGAGCCCATACTGCAAAGTTTGTTAAATTTAACCTAATTTTCTAATGACTTAAATTACATCACATAAAATCTCAAAATCCCCTCCTGTATACTCCACTCTTTTCTCAGACTGTGCATATAAACATTAACTGCCGTGAATGAACCGTCCACATTATCCATTAATGTTCCTCTTTAATCAGTGCTAATTCATTGTTAAAATTTGAAAAATATTGATTTTGACTCTATAATATTATTTACGACGTTATTAACGTATCCTAAAGTGCCTGTCTAAAATGAGTACACAGGTTTGAATGAAATATACATATCACCAACGCGCACAGTGTATAATAATAGCGAGTGTGTGTGACTATGTATACGTACACATACTTACAATGGATGTATTCAGTATAAAATAATGAATGTGTGTGATTGGGTGTGTGTATACATGCTGATAGTGTATGTGCAGGATTCAACAACGTGTGTGAACTTTTTTCTTTTTGTCTTTTTGCTGGCTCCACCTGTAAGCCGTCTGATTTGGGAGGAGGCAAAGGCACACCACCACACCTACTACAGCACTGCAGTGTTCAATAAAGCCTTCTGGTTGGGCGCAGCTCCACTTGAAATACAGAGCAATAAATGCAACATAAAAATACATGTAGGTGAGCGGCCTTAGCAGTTATACGTACCGCCGCTGCCAGATCAACAGTAACTGCCCACCTCCTCATGCGGGTGTCTCTTTCACATAATTATGCAATTAGTTCGTCTTTATAGTGCTACAGAAAGAGTGAACCACGGGGGTGGGTGCTAACCTCTAACATCAACAGACATTTAACCTAAAGCCTCCAAAATCATTTATATAATGCTACTGAACGTCCAAAATCATACGAAAATGTTTTATAATTAAACCTGAGTTGGCTTTGCGTTAGAAAAAGTAATAGTTTTTCGATGCGGCGCGCGTCTATGCAGATACATAGAGCTTTGGTATTGAAAAACTCCGGAAGAGACTTCGGGTTTGAGTACATAAAAGAAACAATAATATACGAGCACATTGCCAACATTTTTATCGAAAAAGTGGCAAAAGAAGACTGCAAAACCTTTTCTTCTTTCCATACCGGCTACAATTATAGCAGCAAATAGGATTACAATATCAGATGATGTTATCTCGTACAAATAAAATTTTACTTTAAACATTCTTGGGAAGGGAAGCTAATGTGTAGACACAACAAATTATTTGCAAACAACTCCAATGAAATTGATGATTTCTTAAGTTTTTCTTTGAAAAGGACTGCGATTTGAAATTCTTGTATAGTTAACCCGAAATAAATGCAAAACCAGCAGATCCTCTTCACATGTGTAGAACATACTTTCCTTAGTCTCAAACTAGCAAATCAAATAAAATTTCTCATGTGGTGTTTGGAAAAATAGATGTGTTTTGAAACCTAATCAAATATAAAACAAATAGCATGTCTGTTTCATCAACGACGAAGAACTGGAGCAGTAAATGTCGTTGGATTTCAAATTTATCTATTATTCGGAACGTATTCATACAAGGATGAGGAATAAAAGATTTTATTCGTGTAAATAATTTATAAAAAAGACTTTAATCTTCTATTCACGAACAGTGAATAATAATGTTAATCTACATTCATCATTCGTCAATTGAATGTATGTGACCCAACTCGACTAGTAAGTGAACAGCACCACGCAAGCCCACACTGCAGATTGGCAGCGTACGTGCAAATGAGTGCCACTGTATAATTGTGGACAACCGCGTAACGTCATAGTGACCGTGGTAAGCGTTCACTTGCTAGCGTCATCAGGCGAGGCATTGTGAAACATCATTGGTAACCTCCGCAGACGTTTGCAAAGTGCATTTGTGCCCTCCCTCGTATGTGAGAGACGTGTTCAGACCACGCTGGCGGGCCTGGCGTTAGAAGGACTTTGCTCTCTGGTATCATTGCGATCGTAGCCACATGCAGTCAAAAGCAGATGTACATACTAATACATGTATTTACTGGTAAATTCGACGGCTAAACTGTTCAAACAGGCCTGTTGTTACAACGCAAATTAATTATTAGACATAGTGGTGGCTTTCATATCTCTAAGAATTTGCAACAGGACACAGTGACTACAAATGGCAACTTCCTTGGCATAAACGACTCTTTAGAAAGCGCTCTGTGCTTTACTTGTTAGCAATTATATAAGGAACATCATCTAAACAGAAAAGCTGCCTGCGTTCCACCTGGCGACTAAACTGCAGATTTATCATCTCCGACCCTTTTAGTGGGTATAATATCTACAAGATCCATATATTCCGTCGAGATTGTAAATTACAATAATTTCAGTCATTATTCGACTTGGTTTCATCAGAGGATGTAACAGTATTACCATAATTATTTTCCTCATTTACGTAAACGACTTTCCATCTAATATACAGCAAGCAGAATTAGTTTTTATACAGATGACACTAGTACTGAATCCAATCCCAGGCTACTACGGAAACAGAATAAATGATAAAGAATGTTCTTCAAAGGATCATTTACTGATTTTCTGCGAACGGTCTCAACTCTGAGGTTATAAAGACTTCAAAATTCTGAGATGTCAATATCAATGAGATTTTAAAATAGAAAATTAACTTAGTTCTGCCACATTTGCACTTAGAATAATGGGAAATCTTGGGCAAGAGACAAATCATTAAGCAGATGTATTTTGTGTATTTTCATTCAGTAAAGTCTCACGGAATAGTGTTTTCGGGTAACTCATCATTAAGAAAAAAAGTCGTTGTTGCTCAAAAACGTGTTGTATAAATAGTATATAGTGCTCACTCCCAATCATCTTGCAAACATCTGTTTAACGAGTTGGGCATTCTAACTGCTGTTTCACAGTATAGTCATTTCCTTGTGAAGTTTGTTGTAAATAATCCACTACAGTCCACAAGAAACAATGATCTGCATAATTATATCAGAAGAAAAATGACGTTCATACTCCATATCCCTGGCACAAAAAGGAGTACACAGTGCTGCAACGAAAATATTTGATCACTTACCCAGATATACAAAATGTCTGACACAAATAAAAGTAAAATTTGAAAGCAAACTGGAAGAGGTTGTTTTTGACATCATCTGCTATACCGTAGAAGAATTTCTATTACTATAACGGGTAATACATGTTATGAAGGATTTACTAACACACATCTCTATATTTAAAAAAAATCTGTGTCTAGCATTTAGCCATACTGACAAATTAATTTGCGATGTGCATGTAACATGACTCAGTCCACATCAGTAGCATTTATCGTGCAAAATGTTCCTTGGAACATGAGACTAACTAACTAGTAACAATACTCATTAGCATAGAAAATAGTATGATAAATCATGGTAAAACCACTTGTCACAGTCACTTTAAATGGTACTCCATGTCTTCACTATTGGGAGGAGTGCAATAGAGAAGACCTGTTCCTAAAATATTTTTTTAACATAGCTTCCGAGGGCAAAGTAAAATACACTAGACCTAGTTGTCAGTCTCAAATTCTAGTACAGAAACACGCAATTAATCGGCATTCGTAACTTTGTGGTCCATACTTTCATGTCAGTTGGTAAAGTCTGCAAAATTTCCTTTGCCGTAACCTTTTCAAGGGACGTACAACATTTTCAATTCATAAATGTCACGTAAGAAAAAGATGGACGTCAGGAGAAACAATGTCCCAAGTCTGTGGATATGAGCCGTGATTGAAATTTCCAGTCTTTCTTCGTTTCCATTGCCTAAACACCCTGGCTTTTTAGATGTATTAGGATACCTATTCTCTTCTAGCCAAACTTCGTGTCGTAAATTATTTGACCTTCTTGACGCTAAAGTCTTTTCTATGATTTGCCAGTTTCTCTGTGGTCATTATCAAGGTGCCCCCACTCCAATGACAATCCCTTTCTCATCCGAGCAATTAACGGCTGTGATATGCAGTAGGTGAAATCGACACAATGCGTTGTTTGATAGGTCGCCACTCATTTGTTCGGTTACTGTATTGGTTTTACCGTAAGATGCAACCTATAAAATCTAAGTATTGTATTATCATTTCAACAACAGTCACATATTCATCATGTAAGATCAATATTTCGTACTGCATCATGTAGTTAATTTTCTGTTTAAACTGTATCATGTTCATATTATTAAATAAGGAATCTGATGCCTGTTTACTCCCCGATTATCATTTACCTGTCCTTTATACTCTCACGTGCAGCTTCAGTTTTGGGACGTCCTTATGTAGCGTCTCCATATCTGGCTGTCTATCGGTCCTTATTAAGGCGGTCTTTTGCTATGCCGTCCAGAATGCACGATCTGAAATCTTTTACTCCCCTGCTTCCTTTCCGCATACCCTTCTAAGAATGCTTTTATAAACCTTAAGCTTACCCCCCCCTCCCCTTCCCTCCCTACTGCCTTAAAATATTTTGTGTTCTTCCCTTTGCTTTTACTGTACTCACAAATTGTCTCTGCAATCCCACACCTAATAGTTGCAAAAGTCACCCCTCTGTACTGAGCAGACTGTCCCAAAAATAAAGCAGCATATTAGTTACAAAACTGTAACAAAATTTCTAGCAATGACAGTTGTCGTTAAGGCATTTGACTAACATAATTTTACAATGGTGCAGTAATCAAGTTAGTTCATTTGAAGAAACGAAACGGAAGTTTTCTTTTAAAAATATCAGACAAAACTATTTTTTTTATCTGGTCGACATTTGAGTAACACAGCTGTGCATCCTGTACAAATGGAAGGAAGAAATCATTGACGCCAGCAGCACTTAGTGTATGAAGCCGAGATAGTTTCAGCACATAGATAATCCTAATATAAGTGTGAAAACCAACAAGTAGAACTGGCGCATACTGCAACAGTATTTGAGAGGCTATATTGAAAGACTGTTACATTGTTGATTTAAATTGTAACTAAATGATAATATAGTACTGAATTCCACGGCACCGCAAAAATAAGTGAAACAAGTAACTAACATGTTTTCCATGTCTCAACGTAAATCTCGTCTTCAGCGGGGGTCATTAACAAGCTAGAGGGAGCTTTTTTGCGGCTGCCTCAAAAGGCTATTTTGTAAATGAAAAGAAACATTTCCCAATGGTTAGAAAATATAACTGTACACATGGGCACAGTAGCCCAATTAATTTCCTGGAAAATATCTAGATAATTTCAGGTTTTAATAGGAATCGCGCTGCTTTTGGTTCATTAAAATACGGATACGTGTGTGTAAACCACCAGGTAATTTGGAATTTCAGTAAATAAATGGTAATTAAAAAAGCGAGTAAACACGATTAGAGTGAAACTTGCATCCAAGATACTGATGGCAAGCGCTTAATGGGCTGCGATATCAAAGCGTGTTCCCCTAACAGGTCATAAAAATCGAAAAACTATTAAGTCTACACGGGAGCTACGGCACACTCTGGCAACATACTGTTATCCATTATAGGTTCATTTGTGAACAGTGAGCTATTCAAATATGAGAACGATTTAATGGTACATACAACGGGCAATGTGAGCAGACGGTGCACAAAAATTAGGTACATACGAAATATCACACTGATTATCAGTTCGCAGGAAAACCAATCATTGCATTTTCGTGAAAATACGTCACATTTTTACAACAGTCGCTTAATATCGAGTTAGAAAGTTTAACTCAATGCACGAAACCCAAATATCTCCAAGTAAAAAACAATAGATTTCCATGGAGGTATGTGTCTTGTCTTATACCTTGAGCAGCTGAAACTTAACGAAAGAGATAATAAAAATTAAGTCTGAACTTTACTACATTCCTTAAAGTATCTACAGTTCTCGTGATTCTTCAAGCTTTCCCGGCGGATGTGTTGTAAATAGTCTTCACGTGTTTGCCTCCGGATAACGTTGTACAAATTCCACAATATTTCCTCGAAGCAACTGTCCGATATCTTCAGGTGGTTTCGCCGGCCGGTGTGGACGAGTGGTTCTAGGCGCTTCAATCTGGAACCGGGCGACCGCTACGGTCGCATGTTCGAATCCTGCCTCGGGCATGGATATGTGTGTTGTCCGTAGGTTAGTTAAGCTTAAGTAGTTCTAAGTTCTAGGGGACCGATGACCTCAGATGTTAAGTCCCGTAGGGCTCAGAGCTATTTGTTTCAGGTGGTATCAAGGGAACTATATATAGAACAATAGCACAAATGATATAACAAATCTTAGCCCTAAAAGAGCGCTAAAGGTAGGACACGGCATAGTCACGTATGAGTCTACTGAAGAAGAGGAAGAAATGTCGAGAGAAAAATTAGAAGAAATTGAAGATCAAATGTGCGAGGATTGAGGGTGCAGACAGTAATATTAGTTCCATTTATTGATGATATGTTGTTAGATGTAAACATGGAACACTGTGAAGTGGCGAAGAATTGGAACATAGTTCGTAGGAGTACATTCAATAGAGATGAAAAGTAACACAGTAGAAAAATAGATAAAATTTGAGATAGTATAAATTTCTAATTCACTATAGTGGATGTAAGAGGATTTACGCTATTGTTATGAGCCTTACTTTTTCATTTTCACATTGATTAAGCCCACTTATTTAAGAACGTAATAAATGTAGCAAACTATTCTTTTGGTAGCGTAATATTCC
This sequence comes from Schistocerca nitens, assembly GCF_023898315.1. Taxonomy (NCBI): domain Eukaryota; kingdom Metazoa; phylum Arthropoda; class Insecta; order Orthoptera; family Acrididae; genus Schistocerca; species Schistocerca nitens. The sequence goes on from NC_064619.1 coordinate 100,283,133, forward strand.
TTCAGCCGCCGGCCGAAGTGGCCGTGCGGTTAAAGGCGCTGCAGTCTGGAACCGCAAGACCGCTACGGTCGCAGGTTCGAATCCTGCCTCGGGCATGGATGTTTGTGATGTCCTTAGGTTAGTTAGGTTTAACTAGTTCTAAGTTCTAGGGGACTAATGACCTTAGCAGTTGAGTCCCATAGTGCTCAGAGCCATTCCTTCAGCCACTTTCACAGATGTAATTTTGTAACAGTTCGTAATGGTATCACTAGACTCAGAAGAAGGCCAATATAGCCGTAGTCGAAATGTTGGTTTATCCAGTACATTTTTTTTTTTTTTACATTATGACGCCGTACGATACTCAGAAAACCTTACGTCACCTGATTCTGGCCGCAGTTGCTACGCAGTTATAACTCAAAATGGATTTTGAAAGTTTTTCTATAGGGTGGTTCAGGCAAGCATTTTTTAAAATTTTATTTCTTTATTCCTGTCATTGGTGTGGGCACTGTCGTAGCTTCCAATCGGGTGTTTTCATTTTTTCAAACCAATTTTCAGTCACTGTATCCACATATCTTCTTCACCTTCCTTTGTAAGAACTATAATGTATAACTTTAATATATTACAATACTCGCGCGGTACCTCCACACATCTCTGAACAGACATCCAGAGCTTGACGTTAAGACTTGCTTGAAAGCCGTTTTATTCGCCTCCTGTTTCACAGATTTTGTACAACAAATAATTCGATCCTTTTTCCACTAATCTGTTAATCATTTTAGAGATTTCTGAGGTACATCATTAGTTTATGGGGGCATGTGTATGTTAATGCTGTTACTATCGATGGTAGCAAAGACGAACAAAATGGCAAAAGTTCCATATACTTATCTTCATGTAACGAATATTAAGAACCATTGAAATACAGTTAAAAACTGAGATAATGATACGACACAGCCAACATTTTTTTACCTATCTTATGAGTGGTAAACAACTCTCACATCCTGAAGCCCAGTGGTGTACGTTTTGTGAGCTGTTTGCAGAGATGAAGGCGCAAGCCCTCGCTAAATTTCAGGAAGAAAGACTCTTTTTAAGTAATCCGCTTACCAGAAGACGGAAAACGACATGCTAATGCTGGTAAATGTACCCAATATTATTCCAAAATAATCTCAGTAAAGCCCTCGCATCAGGAAAATAGGTCCCACTTCAATATAATACGTTTAGCGCCAGTTTAATTTTTTTATCTTGGCGGCGGTAAAATTCGCGTGCTAACCTGAAATATAAATTGTCGGTAACTTTTGTGTTGTTGCACTGAGGTACGAATATTGTTACGTTTATTGTAGTGTCCGATTAATGGCTACACTTCAGAGACTTATCATTCTTGAAAACGATGAGAGTTACGGGGTTAATTCCTAGACAAACCAGTATGCCATTTCTGTGTAGAATAAAACAAAATACATTTTTCGTGAACGATGAAGTTCTATAAAGTTTAGAATTTGTTTTTGTACCTGTATCTACAGATTTACTCAGCAAGTCATCGTGATATGGATGGCGGAGGGTACTTCGTCCAATTTCAGCCTCTCAGCTTGATCGTTATTCGATCAGAGGGATGTTTCTACCGTTCTCCAGTCCCCTTATTTCATGTGTACCACGTGCGATGTGCAAAGGATAGGTATTCCGAAAATGTGTGCACCAGAGTTACATAAGAATAATGTCGTCCTTCAGTTTTCGTCACGGTGATGAAGGAGTATTGACTATTTTGTACAAACATAATTAATATTTCCTTATCATTAACCAAACTGGTATCGAGAATTCCAATCATCATTAGCTGTTTGAGCGAATATAACAAGTAGACACACATCACCCAAGTTCATTACCGTATGCTGATGAGGTGTGGTTGTGGGCTTGTCCGACTGTTTGCTGATGTGTTGGTGTGGTCTTCGGTCCAGGGGCTCGTTTGATACCGCTCTCCATGCCACTGTAACCTGTGCAAGTCTGTTTATCTCCGAGTAACTACTGCAACCGACAACAGTTAATTCAACAGTCAATTCATCTCTTGGCCTCCCTCTACGATTTTAGCCCCCCACGCTTCCATCCAGTACTAGATAGGTTACCCCTTGATGCCTTGGAATGTGTCCTATCAAATGATACCTGCTTCTATTCATGTGGTGTCAGGAGTATCTTTTCTCCCCAATTCTTCCTCTTTAGTTAAGTGAGCTACCCATCTAAGCTTCAACATTCTTCTGTAGCGCCACATTTCCAAAATCTGCTATTCTCTTCGTGTCTAAACTGTTTACCGTCCATGCTCCACTTCCATACATAGCTGCACTCCATACAAATACTTTCAGTAAAACAGACACTTAAATCTATACTCAAAGTTCAAAATTTCTCTTCTTCAAAAACGAATTGCTGTATGCTGATAGGGGTTCAAAATTTTCTTCTCGTAAGTGGTTTTACTTATAGGTCACATAAATGGCGTTTCTGAGGTCCTGATCGAGACTGCGACTACGTTCGTTAGAAGTAGCAGATTGCCACCATATATAAGTAGAAAATCTTTGATGCAGTTTAATTTTGTGGTAAAGAGCACATGATGTCTCCCATGCATCATGAATACTATATTCGTCTATACTTCCTAACGACGATCGAAACGGTCAATGCAATATGCGTTAACGACAATGCAATAATGTTTCCTGGATGCGGATTCATCATCTTTACGGGACCGCGTCCATCTGCCGATTAGCAGTTCCTTGAAACGTTTTACGTTATCCACTTTTCGAAAGATTCGCATGTGAATTTCCTGAGTTTTCCTGTTACACATTTACAGGAGCAACAGCGACGAGCTATGATCGCATCAGTGCGTTTCTAATATCCTTTGCTGAACAATCTACTTGATACAGGCGCCACACTCTAAATTAACATGTGGTGATAGTACATTGTAGTAAGTATGGTTAACAGAGCTAAAGCTTTTTCGCAAGATCTTTCTGGCAAAAACTTTCGTCTTCCATTCACCTTTCCTGACACTCATATCGCTGATCTCAGACCTTTGTTACTGACCTTCTACGCAGATGAAACTTCCTGGAAGATTAAAACTGTGTGCCCGACCGAGACTCGAACTCGGGACCTTTGCCTTTCGCGGCCAAGTGACCAACTGAGCTACCGAAGCACGACTCACGCCCGGTACCCACAGCTTTACTTCTGCCAGTACCTCGTCTCCTACCTTCCAAACTTTACAGAAGCTCTCCTGCGGACATCTTTTACGCAGATGTTTGTGAATTAATCTCCATTTGAAACGAACATTATGTTACCACATCTAATGAGACAAGTGTTATGGTGCAACGATGTCAGTCTGATCTCCCCTACCAACATCCAGTGAGGATGCATACCGTGAAGAACAACATATTCACTCAACAATTGTGGAGTGCTATCGAACCGGAGAGGAATATGTTATCTGTAACCAAATGTTTCGCTTTTGATATAATTTCCTCAGGCATCCATACAATTCTAATAAGAAGATAACTGAGGAAATAAATAGTTATCCTCTTACAAGAATGCACGGTAGATGGTGAAGAATTGCTAACAGACTGACATATGATCCTAATTTGCAGATGAAATGTCCGAGAATGTACGTCTGTAGCACAGACCTGTATGGTAGTGAAAGGTGGACATTTAAGAACCGGAATAGAAGAAAATCGAAGCATTTGGGATGCATTATTACGCAAGAACGTTGAAGAGCAGGTTGACTGATAAGGCAAGGAATGAGGACGTTCTTCGTAGAATCGGCGAGGCAACAAATATGCAGAAAACACTGAAAAGAAAAGAGATCTGATAACACATCTAGGAATAACTTCCACGGTACTAGGTGGAGCTACAGATGGTAAAAACAATAGTGGAAAATACATATTGGAATATATTCAGTAAATAAGTGAGGACTTAGTTTGCAAGCGCTACTCTCAGATGAAAAATAATGGCACAGGAGAGGAATTCATGGCGTGCTGTTTCAAACCAGTCAGAAGACTGATGACATAAAACAGTGTGACAGAAGAATCACTGGAACAAAGGTACATGGAAAACACTGTCAAACCAATCACAATATGGGGACTTCATAAATAGTTACCTGTGTTAAAAACATGGGAATTTTGGGGGCGTATGTCATGTTGTGACCTCAAAGGGTTATTCTAAGTAACTTAAGTTCTGATAAAATGAAATCCACTCCCTTCAGAATCCTAGTTAACTCTGTTGCGCCATTGTTCTGCCTGATTTAGCACATGACTCTTCGCTTGGAAAACGATGTCACATCGCAAGTCAGCTAGATGCAACGTCATAAGAATACGTATTAAGTGCGAAAGGAAAATTATTCAGGAAGCTGGGCTTGTGAAAATTGTCGGACAGGGATTCTGAATGGAGGACTTGACACGAGTAGCAGTATACCTGCGTGTTCGTACTGAGAGTTGCAGGTGTATCCTCAGGCACTCCGATAGATTGTATGTAACATTTTTTCTTTTTCGTTCATTGGGCTTCTGACTGAATCAGTATAGCACGCCTCGGTTTTCTCACTTCTGCCAGCCTCTTCCCAAGTAGTTTTTACCCATTACAGATCTTGCATTGCCCAATGAATTAAGATCATCGTATTCTTTTTGCCAGTGTTCCCCTACGCTGCTTTCCTGACCTATTAGGCGTAGAACATCACATCCTCTGTCCGCCAAATTTTCGGGATCCTTCTATAACACCACATTTTTAACGTTTCAATTTTGGTTTTTTTGCAGTTTTTGCACAGTCAGTGATTTCTCAGATAGTTCTTCCTCATTTTAAAGCTAATGTTTCGTACTAGCAGACTTCTCTTTGGGAAAGAATGTCCTCTTCGTCTGTGTTAGTCTGCTTTCTTTGTCCCTCTTGCTTCATCCGCCTTGTGTCACTTTGCTTCTAAGGGAGCACAATTACGTAACTTCGTCCGCTTAGTGGTCACCGACTTGGTTCTTAGCTTGATAACTATTCTTGTTTCTGCTATTCTTCCATATTTTCGTCTTTCCGTGGTTTATTTTCCGTCCATACTCTGTGTTTTCAGTGCACGTGCTGTTCATTTCATTTAACCGATCCAGTAATTATTCTATAGGACTATCATCACCGAATCTTACCACGGATATCCTTTCGTTCTTCATTTTACCCTCACACAGAAAGTATTATTCTACTGCCGACATTGCTTCTTCAACATATACATTGAATCGTAGGGGATTAATTCAACATCACTGTTTTACATCCATTGTAACCTGGACACTTCGGTTTTGGTCTTCCAGTCATACTGTTCCCTCACGTTTCTTGCAGATGTTTCATTTCGTTCTTCATTCCCTGTAGCTTAATCTTATTGTTCTCAGAATTTCGAAAATGTGGCACCATTTTATAATTTCTATCGCGTTTTATAGGTCCACTTTATTTCGATTATCAAGCCCAACGTCAGCACTGTCTCTCTGGACCCTTTACTCTTCTTAATAGTCAAACTCCTAGTTACCTATCAGTTCCTTAATTTTGTTTTCCGTTCCTCTGTATGTTAGATTCTTCATCATATCGGATGCATGAGATGTTAACCTGATGACACGATAGTTCTCTCTCTTTAACTTCCTTGTACCAGTGTCTGTCCAACTTCTGCGTCTGGCCGTCTAAAAGATGTCCGTTCCTCATAAGTTGAAGTGCCTACTATGGTATTCATTACATCTGTATCTGCTACCTTAGAGAACTTCAAGCCCATCTCTTCAGTATTTCAGTATCACATTTTTTCCCACATTGAATCTTCCTTACGATTCTCTCAAATTTGAGCCTAGTCTTCATCATTGTCCGAGGTCAACGTCGGGTCTTGGGTGTGCCATCAGTCCAATACTTGATCACGGAATCTTTGTGATGAAATCCACCTGGAATCTTTTTAAATTTTCATTTACCAAGTACGTCTTATCTTCGTGTTATTCTTGAGCTGTTTACTTACTGTTGCTAAAGCTGAAGAAGTCAGTCAGTCTTTCTCCTACCACATTTCTGCTACTAAAGACATATTTTGGTGTAACTCTGTCTTCCATTCCTTTTTCTTGGGTAATGGGAACAGTACACAAATAAGCTAAATACAATATCTTAACGCCACATGAACGCTTGAAAAGTTATAAGCATTCATTTACCAACAGACAGACAAAAACACGAAATTCGATCAACGCTCGATTTCCTATTGTTGAACAAACACAAGCTTGCGTAGCAAAATACTGTACAGGGTGTATCAAAGAGAATCATCCAATTTGGCACGCCTGTACTTCGGAAACTAGTAAACATACACTATAAACTATGTTTTTTAATGTACAGGAAACTAAAAAAGTTTATTTATTCCTTTTCATGAGTGTTCAATGTGCCCCACTTGAGATGCACGGCAGATGTCAATGCGGTATTCAAATTGTTCCCACACTGCAGCGAGCATGTCTTGAGTTACAGCTTCCACAGCTGTTGTTATAGGATGCCTTAGTTCATTCATTGTTGTTGGTAACGGGGGCACATAAACAGGGTCTCTTATAAACCCCCACAACAAATAATCACATACAGTCAGGTAAAGTAACCTTGGAGGCCAGTAATGTAAGGCTGAATTATTTCGTCCAGGGCGACCGATCTTCAGTAATTTTTGGTTTAAAAATTCCTTCTTCCAGATGCCAGTGTGGCGGTGCCCCATCCTGTAGGTAATTAAAGTCGTTCAAATCAGCCTCCAACTGTAGAAAAAGAGAGTTCTCAAGCATATAGCGATACGAGCTTCCTGTAACAGTGAAACTATGGCTGATGTGTTCGAGGTCTGTATCAGACCCCCGGGGACGGCCCGGGGATTTGCCTTTACACAGACAACCTGTTTCTCGGAATTGCCCATGCCATCTTCTAATGCTCTGTGCTCTGAGAGGATACACACCATACACAGTACGAAACTTACGATAATAGTTATTAGTGACACGCACTGCGCAAAATGTAGAACACAAAACGCTTTCTGTTGTCCGACACGATTTTTACTAGAACGGAAGTGGGCTCACCCTGCTGCTACCTAGCGGTGACTATGGAACGCTCGTGAGCTTGCTCTTTCCAACATTACGTTGTTCGCGCACATATCTCAAATAATATAATAATTATGACTTCTTTAAATCGGACGATTCTTTTTGATACATCTCATATATCAGTTCTACGGAAAATTCGTTTCGCACAAGTTTCAAAGGCTGATATTGACTATAGAAAGACAGTGATTTGCTATCTACAAATTATTGGATATCCAAATTCGTGCAGAAGCTCTCTTCGACTACAAAATTTTTACAGCATATTTTGGAAAAATTGAGGGAAAACACTACTACTCTCCATGCATTACTCATTGGTTCTAGGCTGAGACCACATGAATCTACTTAAAGGAACTTAGTAAGAACTGTAGTGTTAAAATGCAGTGGAGCATTACACAGCATTAAACAACATAAGATAATCAGTGTCTTCACAATGAGTCCTTTGAGCAAGAGTTAAGGAGATTAAAAAAATTCAGCTACTCAATTTACTGATGGACACGAGGTTTCTGGAAGTAAAAATCATGTATGCTGTTCCCACAATCATTTACTTGAAGTGATAAATTAAAAATATTAAACTATGGCAGATGTGATTAATACAAAAGTCAAAGTAATACTACTCTGCCGTGCTAGTGATGTGTACTGGAATTTCATCCAGCCTTTGACGGTTCTGACATTCGTCATGTCAAGCGTTACAGGCCAGTGCCTCAAGAGCAAGTGGCCCTAAAAGCTACTCAACTTTATGACAGAAAACATTCAGTATCTCTTCGTTGTTCAAATTGTTCAAACCACAACGTCTAGCACCTTGGTAAGGGGTTCGTGCAATCCTCACATATCAATTTTCCTGAACAGTGTGCGACTCTGCGGTGGTTAGTTGGAAATCTTTCAGCCACAATCAATCGTCTTCGACGTGAAACTAAAGCGCTAGAACTTGGTCCCATAACATATTTGAATCTCATTCACTTCATCTCTCGTTAATTTGATGTAGGAAACCTTGCCTACGTAAATGAAAACCAGTTGATCTCTAATGCATGTGACACATTCACTACTTTATATTGTATTTGAAAACGCGAACTAATGTCTGAAGACCTTAATACAGGAGATGGTTTAGCAGAAGCAGCATCGAATTTTGATGAACTGGACACTTCTCATAAAGGCCCTTCAACAAATCGAGTATACGGATACCCTCGCAAGGGAAACAACTCAGAATGCGCACACACGTGATCTTAAAGCGACGGCATATACGGTACGGAAAGGAAGAAGTGAAGATAAGAGATGGCAAAGATGTGGTCTTTATTATATTGTACCACTTTTAGCCTCCAGACGATCGTAGTTTACGGAATGGAAATACGGCAGACAAAATCTAACCTCACTATTATGGACTAGTTTCCTTCGCGGAGACTTTACCAGTAACCCCACAACATCGACGTTATACACGTGTCAAATTTTTCATGCGACATCGGCTTAATCATATGACATTCTTTTCATAGGAGTGGCACGGTGATCAACAAATTCATGAAAAAATACAACACAAATTTACAAAATTCACACGAACACCACTAGTAGCAAAATAATCATGGACTTTTTAAGAATTTTCAATGGACGCATATAATTATCCATTCAAAAATGGTTCAGATGGCTTTGAGCACTATGGGACTTAACTTCTGAGGTCATTAGTCCCCTAGAACTTAAAACTACATAAAGCTAACTAACCTAAGGACATCACACACGTCCATGCCTGAGGCAGTATTCGAACCTGCGACCGTAGCGGTCGCGCGGTTCCAGACTGTAGCGCCTAGAAAATTATCCATTCCCAGGGAAAAATTTGTACCGTAGCAATGCTGCTGCATCCCTTCAGGTCATTTGTACTGTGCTGGCATCATATTTCCTAAATAGTTTGAAATAAATGTAGATGTTCCCCACAAACTTGTACTGTGCTGGGATCATATTTCCCAAATAGTTTGAGATAAATGTAGATGTTCCCCACAAACTTGATGTTCTGTAATAAACTTTTACTAACAATTATGTGTCCTGAATGTACTAACAGAAATTTGCTTTAATCATCGGACGTACTATTAATGTAATATGGTGGTTGTTGCATGGTATGTATGTTAAACGTCAATAAAGTAAAATAAAGACAGTTACCTTTTATTTCTTCATCAAGTGAGTGCCAGTTATTCAGGAAGAAGGAAGCACAGAACTAATAACAGTTTCTCATTACCTGGCCGCCTAGTCAATTGTTCCAATGTATGTATATTCGTCACATACAGCCAGAAAGCCGCGTGGTTGTGCTGCGCGGTCTTGGTCGTCTTGTCACGGTTCGCACGGCTTCCCCTATCCGAGGTTCGAGTCCTCCCTCGTGCATGGGTGTGTGTGTTGTCCTTAGCGTAAGTTAGATTAAGTAGTGTGTAAGCCTAGGGACCGATGACCTCAGCAGTTTGGTCCCATAAGACCTTACCACAAATTTCCATTTTTTTTTTCATTTGTCTTCCCTCCAGAAATTACACGCTAATCAAACATAGGTCCTATGATCCACTATGTGCTAGATGTCCATGCTTATGTCGTGGTTCGATTTTAGAAAAAAATCATTTAAAACGCGATTACACTCATTGTGTGCCGGCCGTGGTGGCCGAGCGGTTGTAGGCGCTACAGTCTGGAACCGGACGACCGCTTCGGTCGTAGGTTCGAATCCTGCCTCGGACGTGGATGTGTGTAATGTCCTTAGGTTACTTAGGTGTAAGTAGTTCTAAGTTCTAGGGGACTGATGACCTCAGAAGTTAAGTCCCATAGTGCTCAGAGCCATTTGAACCAACTCATTGTGTTTTCGCAGGCTGAAGAAGAGATTCGAAGAAAACTTGTTACATCGTGTCAGTGGCGAGGAGATTAGACATGGAACTCATGCTCGAAATGCCGACTAATTATTTAGCTCAGAAATCATTCAGAGAAATGATCAGACACCAACCTCTATTCTACAGAGTGCACCAGAAAAGTACAGCGTTCGCCTGCGTATTTTTTTAAGAGATTGTAACTAGAAGCGAGATATTTTTCCTACCTGGGTGTCTTTTTTAGTTTAATTCTTAAATTTCTTTTGATTATTTATATATTTAGTAGACACATCTCGGATTTTACAATTGTGTAGTGTAGGGTGTTACCATATATATAGTACGAACAGCGACTGTGCTCGGACATGAGCTGAGATGGTGACCCATCGATCATATTTCCACTTGGTGTTAGCTTCAGTCACGAAGCTTGAGGCTGTTACCAATGGGCAGCACTATGTGGGACACGGAGGCGGCTGTGTCCTCTGACTAGTCCACAATGGTGGCTGGACCGGGTACTGTTCACATTGGAAGGTCGCTTCAATCTTTGCCATGCAGCGAAAGGCTATCCAGGAGATCGATCGAAAAGCCTCCCAGTTCCTCTGACAAATAGGTTTCAGGCACTGTCCATGGATAATTAAGATCCAGACGCAATCAGTTTTCCTGTTCAGAGGAGGCTTTCCGCCTACAAGTTCCGGTGGTTCACAGGAGTGGGATCACTGGTAGCTGGGAGCTAAAATGTTAGTATCGTAATGGGTCCTTTAGCGATATTGCTGCCAAGGGCGGGAAGAATGGTATTCACTGTGTTCCTAGTGGGGTGGGAGGAAGGTGGTGGGTGGGGGGGGGGGCGTTGAAGGAGACATCACACATGTGGAGGAACCCCACTAGTCCTTCCGGCAGCTATGAAGAGCGCAGGCTGCAGTCATCTGCAGGAGCTGCCTCGTTTTATCTTTTAGTACGAATAAAGAATGAAGATTAGAAGTAAATATAAATAAGATTTTAGGAAGGTGCCTGACGTGGATATGTCCCTCTGTAACAGCCCACGTGAACTGCTACGAGCATTCGCACTCTCGCGTCGATAGCCTTAACATCTGACAAATCTATGCGTCGCAACGAACTTAATAATTCTTTCAACATTCAGTAAACTCTGGGGTAAGACATAGCTGTCTCCAAGGGGGAATCAGAGGGGGTAAGTAGGGCTCTTAACACTTTGAGGACTGGGGAGCATGGACTTAATGTTAGTTACAAAATTCTCCCACATTTATTGAAATGTTGGTATGCTACCAAACAGTACATATAGAATTTGTGAGAGCTATTGGAAATACCTTTGCTCCTTTAAAGGTGTATGCTGCTTCTCCACTTCGAACGACATTAAAATTGACATAGTTTGCCTGATCATTTACATTGCTATCCAACAGAATTTTCTCAGTGTTTCAGATTTTAAATTTTCAGTGACTATACAATATTAATTTATTCTTATGTGAACAGAAATATGTCTTGCGAGTAATTGATTGAATAACGAGGACTGGCAACTTAACATTATTCCTCTACGTATAAAAATTTTGCTCGTAAATAATTAAGAGGAAAACCAGGATTTAGTAACGTTATGGGTGTAAATTCTGATCAATCAATTCATGTATGTATTATTCATATTCTCTCTCTGAAATAATTAATTTGTGATTTTTATCCTAGTCGTTTTCGTTCCTATACAAAACGTTTTCGTAATAGTCTCTATTTTCGAAATATGTTTCAGCTTTTCGATTCTCAGTGAACATCTAACACAATTCTTACATAAATAAATGCATTTACTGTGAGTAACTCATTGAATGCCAAGGATTAAATCGAAAGAAGTATGTAACTTTAGACTGTTGCCCTGGAATGGTAGCTTCCATACTCGTGGTAATAGTATCTAACATTCGTAATCCACTAACATTTGTAGCAGGATACTTGTCCCTCGTTTGAGATAAAACACTTTATGTAAAATTTGACAAATTTTCAAAAATACTCAGGTTCTTATTAAAGAAGGACATTAAGCACTCATTACCTATTTCACGTTTCTGTCTCCATCCTTGGGTTTTTTAGTTGTCCGTAGCATTATGTAAAAGTAATTAATCTTCAGCACTTTATGGTAACTGAATAATCTTCACCAGTCAAGACGTTAGAAAAGTATTTTACTGGCTGACCGGTTTCGACGGGATTGGAACATTTGCACGGATTGACACTTGCACGGAGGCTCGGCCTCTTGCCGAGCTAACCGGCTTTTCACATGCACAGCCACGCTAAGAAGTCTAGCAGTTCACCACAGCTGACCGTTGAGGAAATACAAATCCAAGAAACAAATTTTGCTGTGAAACTAATAACGCAGTCGTCACTCAGTAGTGTATAAGTTTCCGCACTGTTAACACAACCTGGAAATCATTGAAACTGCTCAACCCTCTGCAGGCTGAAAAGCAGTATGATAACTGCAGATTCATTCGTTGAGTGTTCCTCCTGAAAATAAAAATGCATTTCGATCGTGAAAATGTTGGCAAAATTATTGAGACGATTATTTCTCTGCTTCCTTATGATGTCTGCTTTCTTCAGTCTTATTACTTAAAATGGATGTTTTATCCAACATCGACTTCTCCCTGTTCGTCTTGCAAGTGACATTAATCTTTTGCATTGAATCTATTGTAACAGAATTTTTTGTTGTCATCAAAGTTTTGAAGCACATTAATAGAACATTAACCATATCAACACTCCATCACATACAATAAACACATAGACTAGGAATCCTGCACTGATGCATTGACGTTGATGTGGCTTGCCGCTTTGATATTCCTAACCTCTACATCCATGCTACTTTTCATTCCTTTCAAAACAGCTACATCCCGTCGTAAGGGGAGACGCTACCCTAAAACATCATTTTAACAAAATATCTGGTTCACATCTTCAGAGTGTTTACTCTTATATCCCAAAACTGTTTGGCTGTATTCGAATTACATGTAAGTCAATGAATATTTGAAATGTTCTTGTTGTGGTCTTCAGTCCTGAGACTGGTTTGATGCAGCTCTCCATGATACTCCATCCTGTGCAAGCTTCTTCATCTCCCAGCACCTACTGCAACCTACATCCTTCTGAATTTGCTTAGTGTGTTCATCTCTTGGTCTCCCTCCACGATTTTTGCCCTCCACACTGCCCTCCAATACTAAATTGGTGATCCCTTGATGCCTCAACACATGTCCTACCAACCGATCTCTTCTTCTAGTAAAGTTGTGCCACGAACTTGTCTTCTCCCCAATCCAATTCAATACTTCCTCATTAGTTATGTGTTCTACCCATCTAATCTTCAGCATTCTTCTGTAGCACCACATTTCAAAAGCTTCTATTCTCTTCTTGTCCAAACTATTTATCGTCCATGTTTCTCTTCCATACACGGCTACACTCCATACAAATACTTTCAGAAATGACTTCCTGACACTTAAATCTATACTCGATGTTAACAAATTTCTCTTCTTCACAAACGCTTTCCTTGCCATTGCCAGTCTACATTTTATATCCTCTCTACTTCGACCATCATCAGTTATTTTGCTCCCCAAATAGCAAAATTTCTTTACTACTTTAAGTGTCTCATTTCCTAATCTAATTCCCTCAGCATCACCCGACTTAATTCGACTACATTCCATTATCCTCGTTTTGCTTTTGTTGATGTTCAAATTATACCCTCCTTTCAAGACACTATCCATTCCATTCAACAGCTCTTCCAAGTCCTTTGCTGTCTCTGACAGAATTACAATGTCATCGGCGAACCTCAAAGTTTTCATTTCTTCTCCATGGATATTAATACCTACTCCGAATTTATCTTTTGTTTCCTTCACTGCTTGCTCGATATACTGATTGAGTAACATCGGGAAGAGGCTGCAACCCTGTCTCACTCCCTTCCCAACCAATGCTTCCCTTTCATGTCCCTCGACTCTTATAACTGCCATCTGCTTTCTGTACAAATTGTATATAGTCTTTCGCTCCCTATATTTTACCCCTGCGACTTTCAGAATTTGAAAGAGGGTATTCCACTCAACATTGTCAGAAGCTTTCTCTAAGTCCTCAAATGCTAGAAACGTAGGTTTGCCTTTCCTTAATCTTTCCTCTAAGATAAGTCGTAGGGTCAGTATTGCCTCACGTGTTCCAACATTTCTACGGAATCCAAACTGATCTTCCCCGAGGTCGGTCTCTACCAATTTCTCCATTCGTCTGTAAAGAATTCGCTTTAGTATTTTGCAGCTGTGACTTATTAAACTGATAGTTCGGTAAGTTTCACATCTGTCAACGCCTGCTTTCTTTGGGATTGGAATTATTATAGTCTTCTTGAAGCCTGAGGGAATTTCGCCTATCTCATACATCTTGCTCACCAGATGGTAGAGTTTTGTCAGGACTGGCTCTCCCAAGGCTCTCAGTAGTTCTAATGGAATGTTGTCTACTCCCGGGGCCTTGTTACGACTTAGGCCTTTCAGTGCTCTGTCAAACTCCTCACGTAGTATCATAGCTCCCATTTCATCCTCATCTACCTCCTCTTCCATTTCCATAATACTGTCCTGAAGAATATCGCCGCTGTATAGACCCTCTATATACTCCTTCCACCTTTCTGCTGTCCCTTATTTGCTTAGAACTGGGTTTCCATCTGAGCTCTTGATATTCATGCAAGTGGTTCTCTTTTTGCTCCAAAGGTCTCTTTAACTTTTCTGTAGGCAGTATCTATCTCACCCCTTATGAGATAAGCCTATACATCCTTACATTTGTCCTCTAGCCATCCCTGCTTAGCCATTTTGCACTTCCTGTCGATATCATTTTTTAGACGTTTGTATTCCTTTTTGCCTGCTTCACTTTCTGCATTTTTGCATTTTCTCCTTTCGTTAATTAAATCCAGTATCTCCTCTGTTACCCAAGGATTTCTACTAGCCCTCGTCTATTTACCTACTTGATCCTCTGCTGCCATCACTATTTCATTCCTCAAAGCTACCCATTCTTCTTCTACTGTATTTCTTTCCCCTATTCCTGTCAATTATTGCCTTATGCTCTCCCTGAAACTCCTTACAACCTCTGGTTCCTTCAGTTTAACCAGGTCCCATCTCCTTCAATTCCCAACTTCTTGCAGTTTCTTCAGTTTTAATCTACAGTTAATTACCACTAGATTGTGGTCAGAGTCCACATCTGCCCCTGGAAATGTCTTACAATTTAAAATCTGGTTCCTAAATTTCTGTCTTACCATTATATAATCAATCTGAAATCCTCTAGTATCTCCAGGCTTCTTATACGTATACAAACTTCTTTCACGATTCCAGAATGGGATTTTCACCCTGCAGCTGAGTGTGCGCTGATATGAAACTTCCTGGCAGATTAAAACTATGTGCCCGACCGAGACTCGAACTCGGGGCCTCTGCCTTTCGCGGGCAAATGCTCTACCAACTGAGCTACCGAAGCACGACTCATGCCTGGTACTCACTGCTTTACTTGGAAGGTAGGAGACGAGGCATATAAACCTGTACTATTGTAGTAGGCGTTGGCTTCATATCTCTCTTGGCCACAATAATGCGTTCACTATGCTGTTTGTAGTAGCTCACCTGCACTCCTATTTTTTTATTCCTTATTAAACCTACTCCTGCATTGACCCTATTTGATTTTGTATTTATAACCCTGTATTCACTTAACCAAAAGTCGTGTTCCTGCTTCCACCTAACTTCACTAATTCCCACTATATCTAATTTTTACCTATCCATTTCCCTTTTTAAGTTTTCCAACCTAACTGCCCGATTAAGGGATCTGACATTCCACGCTCCGATCCATAGAACGCCAGTTTTCTTTCTCCTGATAATGACGTCCTCTTGAGTAGTCCCCGCCCGGAGATCCGAATGGGGGACTATTTTACCTCCGAAATATTTTAGCCAAGAGGACGCCATCATCATTTAACCATACAGTAGAGCTGCATGCCCTCGGGAAAAATTACGGCCGTAGTTTCCCCTTGCTTTCAACCGTTCGCAGTACCAACACGGCAAGGACGTTTTGGTTAGTGTTAAAAGGCCAGATCAGTCAATCAACCAGACTGTTGCCCCTGCAACTACTGAAATGGCTGCTGCCCCTCTTCAGGAAGCACACGTTTCTCTGGCCTCTCAACAGATACCCCTCCGTTGTGGTTGCACCTACGGTACGGCTATCTGTATCGCTGAGGCATGCAAGCCTCCCCACCAACGGCAAGGTCCATGGTTCATGGTGGGGATATTTGAAATATGAATTGCGTAATGCGTTGTGGCACGCCGTAAGGCAGCAAATATATTTTTTTATTTGTATCACCATCAAACGGAACAACCTTTACTCTGAACTTGGCATAAACTCAAACTGGGAAAAACATGTTGCAACATTTCCAGGAAAACTGAAGCGAAAAAACTGTCAGCCAGTCGCTGGAAGTCAACTCTTTTTCCTGTTGGCTGTATGAATATAAGTTTAGGAAAAACACTGAAGTCCTGTTCAGTATACTTCATAAGCTCCAAGGAAACGGGCATTGACTTTCTACTGCACCCCGTCAAGATCACAGAAT
Organism: Schistocerca nitens; assembly: GCF_023898315.1. Classification (NCBI taxonomy): domain Eukaryota; kingdom Metazoa; phylum Arthropoda; class Insecta; order Orthoptera; family Acrididae; genus Schistocerca; species Schistocerca nitens. The sequence continues at coordinate 100,299,539 of NC_064619.1, forward strand.
AGATTGTTATTCAGAAAATGTAAGCAGAAGGATACTCTAATCTTAAAATTGCAAGGAGCAACCTCAAATAAGCAGGAAGGTAAACGTTATGTTGCTGGTGAATTTTAAAGTATATGTGTCTTGTTGTAAAATTCATTTTTTGATAAAATGTTAAAATCCATTTACAATAAGTTTATTTTTCTAAGCTCAGTACCATCTTTTTTGTCATAAATATGAACTAGTCTAAATGAAATCACTGCAAGAGTAGTCTTGATGTGTTCGCATACTTCTACGCTCTAATGTTATTGAAAATGTAATTCGTTTATTTGATCATCACATTTATGTACCAATAATTAAAGAAAATATAAATTTTAAATAAGCGCGGAAAAAAAGTATTAATATTTCCCAAAAACTGAACACACAGGACCGTTGAACTATGTCTCGTGAATGTACTTACAAAATGAGGGCATGTGAAAATTATGGCGTAAGTACGTAAAGTTTATTTTCAAGAATAGCCATAAAATCGTATTAAAAATTAAAAACATGAAAATCACTGAAGTTATAGACCTCAAAACTCTGATGCTGCTACATCTTTACATAGTAGACGCGATTTTAACGAATGAAGAAAGTATCGATTTAAATGCATGTCGTTTGCCTGCGTTTCCTTCGCAAAGATTTCGTATGCTGTGTCCGCAAATACAAGTTTTGACTATAGTATCCTCTCAAGGCGGAGGACGTGAATATTCCGTAGAGAAGTTTTGACCTTTGAGATAGTCTTGTTAGTCTTCATTAGCGAATATTTTACAAATTTCAAGAGACATTTAGCCGGTTTTTGTGTCGTTTCTAGAGAGCAGGACGAATAGGTGGTCTTTCAGCTCTTTCAGTCCCCCATTAAATTAATTTACAATATTTAAAACATTGCCGAACATTACATCAAACTAGTTTTTAAAATTTACAAATTTTTCTGTGAATCTGACGTTTTCTTCATCACTGTAATTTCTGTGCCTACGCCACACAACTGAGAAATGATTTTAAGTTTCCATGAGTACGGACTTTCTTTAAAGTCTTTGCCACCGTTTCGATAATTTTAATGGCCGACTTTGGATTTCTTCCTTTTTCTCTTTTTATATCAAAGTTTAAAATTAGTCAGTCAAATCGGTGAAACTAGTGGTCTTGGTACCCTGCATCTTCTCAATGATTTTTCACTAATGAGTAAAAACTCGAATGAACTTTTGATATTAATGTATTTATTCATCGGTTCCATTCTCACGAGATGTTATAATTGCGGTGGCACCTTCCACTGCAAATTCACCTTTGTCTTGGCATATGTAAGTTATCGAGACACTGGTCCAAAAAATATTCATAAATGCCCTGACGCTTTTGGTTAACAGGCGTGTTCTCATGAATCCACGGCCAACCATCATCCACATTTCTAGCGGAAGATATGCTTGAGCAGAACACATTCTTATGTGACAGCGTATTTCCTTGTTTTCCTTTTAGGCTGGAACGAGGCCGCAGTATTAAACTTGTTTTCACAAACTCTGAGCAATATGGTAATTGCAATCAGTAATCTTTGATTCAGGGAACAAACTGTTAGGAGCTTTGACGGTGGCAATTTCGAAGTTCATCATCAGAGATGCAGGGCTTCGTCCAGGCACGTTAGTTTTAATAGCTTTAAAAATGTTTGGATTTTTCTTGTTTTTTATTTGACAGCAAAGCGTAAACAACTGGAACTGTATCTTGTTTTCTCCCAAGACATATGAAAGTCGGCAAGTAGTATAAACGACCGCCTAACGTGCTTGCACGAACACATGAACGTACCGTTCCTTTTCGCTGCAAACACCAATATTCTGTCATTCGGCCTCCTGTTATGATCTGCAAGTAAAAAATTACTACCACCGTTCATCTGTAAATTATTTTCTTGAAGAATATTCGTCAAGAATCGGTGGAATCTTGTGTGGTTCCCATATAGTTTCGCCTAATGCAGTGTAACGATTGTTTCGCATTACAGTGTGCAGGTAACGATGTTAGCAAGTAGTAGCCTCGATGAATTCCTGTTCAGCGCTCATAGTCAGCACACTGCGCCAAGTACACGTCCACCGCGGCGCTCGACGGCCACAGCAACAAGATCGACACCTGAAGATCTTCTTATAAAAGCCGAAACCGATCGTGTGAAAATTAAAGAACTTCAGAAGCGGTATTTTCTAACTCTGGTATAATCCTCAGTTGCGGATGTTCCCCAGCAGGACTGTTCGAAACTGATGGAACTGTAGCGTCCGTTTCATTTACCCGCTTCTTTGCACTGGCAAAATATTTTCGCACTTCGTTTGCTGCGTCATCTGGAATACAAACCTTCCCCTAAGACTGTTATTTTTTTGTGGATAGTCCTCCTTTGCATTTACTCTTTTTGAAGTATACCTGAGGCAGAGTGGTTCTAGGCGCTTCAGCTAGGAACCGCGCTGCTGCTATGATCGCAGGTTCGAATCCTGCCTCGGGCATGGATGTGTGTTGTGTCCTTAGGTTAGTTAGGTTTAAGTAGTTAAAAGTCTCTAGACTTATAACTGACGACCTGATATGTTAAGTCCCATAGTGCTTAGAGCTATTTGAACCATTTTTTTTTAAGTTTACACTAAGTCATTACATCACTTGTTGTTCGTTTGTAGAGTCCAGTATATACTGACGCCCTTTGTAAATCTCTAAAGGCGTCCTCTAGGTGGTCTAGGTGAAAGTTATCTCAGTACTATTGAACACCACCGGCCAGTCAGCTGCAGTACTGAACTGTCGGAGAACGCTACGCATAATATGAGCTGCGGCGGGGATATGAAGCTTTGTGCAGGACACGTGCTTTGGCCTTCTCTAGCATAAGTCGCTGGTAGCGATGGACAGGTGGTTGTATCCTACTTCGTGAAAATCTTGTCCACTACCTATAGTGTCCTGGGCTCCGTACAAAACGTCAGCACATTCCCTCTCCGTGCAAGTGTCACTTCGCCCAAGTCTCACAAACACGGTTTCGACAGAGATATGCTGTCATGGGATCAGTGGATTTTTTTTTTGTCATGCCTTGTGAAGTTTTATTCAGTTATCATACATTTTAAATCACCCCTATACTGAAAATGTCAGAAATATATGAGTTGGGTTGGGTTGTTTTGGGGGAGAGACCAAACAGCGATGTCATCGGTCTCATCGGATTACGCAAGGAAGGGGAAGGGGGTTGGCCGTGCCCTTTTAAAGGAACCACCCCGGAATTTGCCTGGAGAGATTTAGGGAAATCACGGAAAACATAAATCAGGATGGCAGGACGCGGGATTGAACCGTCGTCCTCCCGATTGCGAGTCCAGTGTGCTAACCATTCCGCCACCTCGCTCGGTGATATATGACTTCTCCACATTTCTCAGCTAACTCTAGTTTCATGTAGTATTTTACATCATGGTTACATTACCTCCAGAATGAAATCTCACCCTACAGCGAAGTCTCTGTTGACTTGAATCTTTCTGCAAAATTGCAACTGTGCATCGGACTGGGACTCGAATCAGGTAACATAGCCTTTCGTGGGCAAACGCTCTACCGACTGACCTATCCAAGCCGGACTCGCGACCGGCCCTTCGCCGCGCGGGACTAGCCGAGCGGTGTAAGGCGCTGCAGTCATGGACTGTGCGGCTGGTCCCGGCGGAGGTTCGAGTTCTCCCTCGGGCATGGGTGTGTGTTTGTCCTTAGGATAATTTAGGTTAAGTAGTGAGTAAGCTGAGGGATTGATGACCTTAGCAGATAAGTCCCATAAGATTTCATACAAATTTGCGATCGACCCTCCTAGCTTCACTTTCACCGGTATCTCGTATCCTGCTCTCCAAATTTCACCGAAGGTCTTCTGCAACCTTATGGCACTAGCACTCCTCGAGGAAAGGGTATTTCGGACACATGGCTTAGCCACAGCGTTGCGAATTGCTACCCAAATGTACTTTCAGCGTGCAGCGAAGTATGCTCTGATTTCAGACCCATGGGTCGTGGTTCGTGCTTGGATAGTTCAGTCAGTGCAACAAATTTCAGTGAGAGGCAAAGGTTCAAGGTTCCAGTCCAGGTACGGCACACAGGTTTTGTCTGTCAGGAAGTTTCAAATAAGTCCACGCTCCACCACTGATAATTCATTCTGGAAACAATCTTCCAGGTTGTGGCTAAGCCACGACTCTGAAATACCCTTTCTTCCGAAAGTGCTAATACCACACGGTGGCGGGAGAACATCGTGTTGTTAGGAAGATAGATGTGTGGGACGATCGTTAGTCGTGCTTCGATAGCTCATTCGCTGAATCGCCTTACCCTAAAGGCAAAGTCTGCTGGATCGAGTTTCAGTCCGACATATAGTATTACACTGTAGTGAAGTTTTATTGCTATGTCATAGTCTTACTAATGGATGAGGGAATGGCATGGACGAGATTGTAAACATGCACGCTGCTGCGTATGATTTGTAGCATCTATTATAATATCTCTGTAAGCAAGTACAGCCGATGTTATAATTGCCAGACACTTTCACATATCCCATGTATATTGGCCTTCGCAGCATGAAGATTGTTACGAGCAAAACATTGATTCTTTGTAAACATTTAGTTCTCATTCTACAAGGACGCTGATAACCATGTCGTTCATCTACATTTACGCACATCTCCGCAGTCCACCATACACTGCATGACGGAGCGTATCTTCTACCACTGCTAGACAACCCATTACCTGTTTCACTCCCAAATAGAACCAATGGAAAACAATGGTATGTATGCTTCCGTAAAAGGGCTATATTTCTTTTATATTCTTTTGTGAGTCCTTTCAACAGATACAAGTCAGTGACAGTAGTATGATTCCACAGTCTGTGGCTAATGCTTGTTCTGGGTTCTCAACAGTATTCTGCGTTAATTACACAACAAACCTGCTGAATGTCCGTAACACTCGAGACGTACTCGTTAATGGATCACACAATTGTTCTCTGCGCGATCTCCATTACACATGAGGTAAACTTCCCTGGAATTTTTCCTATAAATAAAGGTGACCATTCTGCTTTCCTGCAGCCGTCTTACGCTCTTGTGCCATTTCACATCGTTTTTCAACGTTACGCCTAGATATTTAATCAACATGGCTGTCTCAAGCAGAACATCACTATTACTGTATTAGAATATTACACGATAACACAGAAATCTTTTTCAGGCCTTCCTTTTGTCCTCCTCTTCACCCTATTGCGTCACTTTCCCAAACAAATACAGCATTATCGGCAAACAAAAATCAAATGGCTCTGAGCACTATGGGACTTAACTTATAAGGTCATCAGTCCCCTAGAACTTGGAACTACTTAAACCTATCTAACCTAAGGACATCACACACATCCATGCCCGAGGCAGGATTCGAACCTGCGACCGTAGCGGTCCCACGGTTCGAGACTGTAGCGCCTAGAAACGCACGGCCACCCCGGCCGGCTATCAGCAAACAGTTGCGCACTGCTGCACACACTATCCTTCATGTTAATCACGTATTTATGGAGTTAAAGTGGTCCTAGTACACTTCCCTGGGGCACAACTGAAGACGATATCATTGTCTCCGAAGGACACTCACCGACTAGGAATCGTACTTGGCACCATTAGCTAAAAGCCTTCTAGCCTCTGGTACAGCTCACAACACTTTCCGTACGCGCGGACCTTCATTAACAGCCATTAGTGTGACACTGCGTCAAACGCCTTTCAAAAATTTAAGAATGTAGGAACTGCCTGCTACCCTTCAGCAAAGATTCGTAGCATATCAGACGAGAGTACGGCAAGTTGAGTTTCACACTCTCAGTTTTCTTAATCCGTGCTGATTTGTGGATAGAAGCTTTCCTCTCCTAACAATGTGATGTACACTCCATCTTAAAACTGTGCAGAAAACCGACGTTAAAGATATTGGTATGGTACTTGACTGGTTCGACAAGCAGTCGGAAACCAATGTTATCACCATCATAATGCCGTCAATTTACGAGTGAGTCAATTAATAAGTATCCGAAATTGTACTATAATTGTGTAAAGTTGGTTCTATGCGATTTTGTGCTCTCCAGTCGCTAGATGGCTTCATTGTTTTCGCTTGTTGCTGGTTGAATCGTTATCACCCCAGTTCGCTATGCGCTTTTGTTATTTAAAGATGGCAGCACCACTCTCTGCTTACACCATTCCATAATGCGTTTTTGTAGTCGGAACACGTAGCATGAATAGCAGTCTGTACAGTACAAAGTTTTGCCACATCGAAGATTTGTTATGTGACCATTTTTACCTGAAATTGACCAGTAACATATTTCAGAGGATGATATGCCAATTCCTTTAATCAAGTAGTCGCGCAGTTACGCTTTTCTGTAATTACAGATCTGGATTAGCTTCGCCAGTTGCTATTTTCGTTGGTTTTTCTGCTTTTCTTATGTAGCTGCTGGTGGTTTCGAAGACTTTAAGAGGAATTTGCCGCTGTAAAGCGGCTGAGTTCTGGCAGATGTGCTGCCGAGGCGCCAGACGCATTCCTGTCCATTCTCGTTACCTCGTCTCACTCTCAAGGAGTGTTACGGAACACGCTTTTTCTCCCGAAAGAAACAGTGGATTCTTTGCAGAAGCCTTTTGGATAGATAAAAGATCTCTAGACAAGTATGGCTTCTCTCAGTGTGCGTGAGTGCTTGTTAAGGCGCTTCGGAATATTGTTCGGTTTAAACATCCAGACACCAGCTTTCTGATTTGGTCATACTGTTATTTTCGGGAGATCAGGCGCTTTTACGCTGAGTATGCATCTACAGCTGCAAATATAAAATTTTCAGAACCATACCATGGAGTGGGAAAGGTTTCCTGCATTCGTCCACACCTAAGAGTGCTATATTGGTTCAACATAGGGAAAATACACGAGAGTAGGATACCATTTAAAATCTTCACTTGACTATTACTGGCCAACATTGGCCAGCATTTTCATCCTTTCACTAAAAGCAGTTTATCCAGTTTGAAGGTCTGAGGGACTCCGGCCGTTTACTTATATAACAACATGGAATACCCACAGCTGTCATTTCCATGTTATTTATTATATGGCTATCTGTTTCGGTGCTTCACTGACGCTGAAGGGATTAACTCCAATCACATATACGATCCCATCAGTGGCCAACGTCTATGACCTGGTTTTCTTAGATTGTGACGACGATGTTGTTTCTACTGCCATCATCTAACAAGTTTGTAGTTGATGGCTGGAGACACAACGTCAGTATTAACGTCTACGGAAACCGAGTCGGTAGTTGATGATTGGAGATAAAACATCGTTGTTACAGTCTACAGAAACCAGTTCATAGATGCTGACCACTGAAGGCATCGTCTATAGTATTGGAGTTACCCCGTTAGCGTCAGTTAGAGCCTGAATACGGTGTATTATTTAAGCACAGAAACTGGAAGCCAGATAATTAATAACATCGAAAAGACCGATGTATGAGTTCATTTTATCACAAAGCAGCAAAGTTTCTTAGCAGCAGTAAGGAAAACACTTTACTTTAGTCCTTTGTAAAGTACACACTTCAGGTTACGACCTTGTTATTAATTGTCTTTAGGCATTTGTACGTCTTCAGGTTAGGACCGGAGAGACGACTGATAAGACGAGCTTTGCTACCACTGGAAGGATGGCTGTATTTAAGCACTAAACACAAAGAGAGAGCGGAAGTCACATCCCCCAGCCACTTCTGCCGCCGGGTGCTTTACTCAGACTGTCCGTGTATTGGTAAGACGGGCCATCATTGCACTCGCAGCCGTCGTTCAGACGCAGAGTTAATTCGCTCTCCTTAGGGGTCGCTTAATGCACATTTTACGATTTTATCGTGTTCTCCCCTATCTTTCCGTGTGCTTTGAGTTTCGAACTAACTAGTGCTGCATTCACTGCCCGTGTTCGCGAATTATTAACGTGACGGTTTCATCTTCCTAAACGACCTATGCCTAGATTACTTTTTAAAGCTACAATCACTTCTTCACGAATATCAGTTCGTAATTCTCGTGTTTAAAGATAAGAAATCTAATGATGGCAGTGGCTACTTGTTCCTGTTCATAGCTAGAAGTTCTCACCTCCCATAAATCTGTGTGTTTATGAGCGGTGTGGTACCTATTTGTTTCACGCTCAGCTAGCCACCCATATTAATAGTCATTTACATGCGGTGCTTTTAGTTTCCAGACGGTATCCATGTTTTAAATGAAATTCACATGGGATGGTTCCTCACTCTGTTTGTCACAAGCGTATTGTCCTGTGCGTTCTAGGAGTACGCTCCAACCACAACTGACACCTTACAGATTGAACTAAATTGATCGAACGGGTACGGAGTATGAGTAAAGAACTGGGCGACCAACTACAATCACCACTGACTTCTATATTGAAAAAATCTGTGCCTTCACACTGAATAACTGACGAGTGAGTGCTGATGATGTGACAAACCATATGCAGATATGATACATTACAGGCACAACTTTCACGAAGTCTGATGGTGACCAGACGTCTCGATGAAGAGCGCAAGCTCAGCCGTGTGCAAGTCTGTCAGCACCTACCGGTCCTTCATGCCAACGAAAGTGATACGTTTGTGAAACGGATCATCATTCGGGATTCAACACGGATTCATCACTTCGAACCTGAGAGCAAACTCAGGAGCATGGAGCAGAAGCAACGCAATTCTCGTTGGAAAAAAGAAATTCAAGAGTCAAACTTCTACAGGGAAAGTGATACTCTCCTTTGTTTGGAATTCTCAACGACCTGTGCTGGAAGACTGCAGCAAAAGGGGGAAACTGTTGACACGGAACTTTACAATGATATGTTGCTAAACAAAATGAAGCCTGCAATTTGCCGTAAACGCAGGAGTCGATTTTGTTGCATTAGAATGCGCGTCCACATACTGCCACCGAGACATCAGTATCTCTGCAGATGCTGCGTTTTCCCACGAAGCTCCGCCAGCATTTTTCCCCACACTAGCACTTGCAACAGACGTCTCAATTATTCGCTGGATCTAATCTTTGTCTGCATTTTTTTCCGTCTGCACCTCCATCTGGTACCGTGGAAGTATCTCCGTGGTGTCTTAACACATGTCCTACTATCCTGTCCCTTCCTTTTGTCAGTGTTTTCCATTTATTGATTTCCTCGCCGATTCTGCGGAGAACCTGCTCATTATTTCCCTTCTCACTTTACCTAATTTTCAACACCCTTCTGTAGCGCTACATCTCAAATGATTCGATCACTTCAGTTCCGACTTTCCCACAGTCCATGTTTCACTACCACACATTGCTGTGCTCCAAAAGTACTTTCACAGAAATTTTAGCCACAAATTATCGAGTGCAGCTGATATCGGTAGCCCCCCTTCGGCCACGAATGCAATTTTTGCCAGTGTTAGTCTACTTCATATTGAAACTTGCCCTTCATCAGTTAAGAACGACTTGATTTTCAAACAGTGGAGCAAAACTCAACGTACTCATACACTTCTCTCTTCACTTATTCTGCTCATCACTAAACTGACACGAAATTTTTTTAGCGCAATGCTATCTGCCTTTCAATAATCCCTACAAAAGAATGGCCCTGACTAACAATAACCTACATCTTTCATGAATCACTTACCTCACAAAAATCTTCGTTACTCGAACTACTGCAATACAGCGAGCGCCAATACCGCCAGCTAAATAAAAGTTTCTAACTACTGAAGGCACTAACTACTGATAGGCATATTAGCAAACCAAAGATTTTAATCGATAACAAACAACGTATTTACCTTAAGAGTGTTCAAAAGTCATTTCATGACATCGAGTCTTACAAATTTCCTTTTTCTGACGGACACCCGTCCAGATCGTCCGTTCTCAAAACTCTGGCATCTGTCTCACTACATCCACCACTGCTGGCGGCTCACCTCCTACTGCCCAACGCTACACGCTATTCACATCCAATAGCCCAACAGTACACAAGCGAATATTCCAACAATGAGTCCAACCAGCCTCAGACTGCACACAGCACAGTCAGCGATTTTCATACACTGCACTACGTGGAATTACCAACATAAAAACCTAAACAGCCTACTTACGATATGTCATCCTTGCTCCGTCCGTCCGTGTTATTTTACTGCCTAGGCAGCTGAAAGTTCATCTATTTCGCGATCACCAATGCTGATGTTATGTCTCTCGCTGTTCTCATTTCCTTTCCGATTAAGATGTGTTTGATCCACTGAAAGGTACTTTAAGAGGCCATCGATTCAGATGCATTCAACAGGTCAAGGATGCGTAGGATATGTGGCTTGCTACGCAAACAGAAACAGTTCTTCCTGCAAAGGATACTGGAAAACCAGTCCACCGACGGCCCTAATATGTTGAGAAGTGTCATGAGTATGTTGAAGAATGATATCAACAAAAATTGTGTAATCTGGTTGTAATAAATTATAAAAATTGGTTGCAGATACTTACTGACTTGCCCTCGTAGCTCTTGAGGTACTGAACGTTATCACACTCTCTTAATCAGTTAAGGGGAGACAGAGGCAGAAATAATTAAAAATTTATAAATTATTTTTATTTGCTTATTTCATAGTAAATATAATTCAGATTATTATCCCATATTCTTTCCTTGAAATTCGAAGTACAAATTTCATAAAAAAATTAAAACCCTAAGCAGTGTAATGCGTCAAGTCCGCTTTTCAATGTACGAAATAGAGGAAAAATTTTATTTCAGAATTTGGCCTGTGAACCTAGAAAATATAGCTTCAGAAGGCTGTGATTTTTTTGTATACATAACAGCAGTGTTGTAAAGAAGGCTGTGGAGCCATTTTCTGGTTCAGTCAGTGTGGTACAAAAGGCTGTGGAGTGTTGTAAACAAGTTTTGTGCTGTTCAGTGGAATTCGAGTAACGCTTGATTTATTGTGCCATTCTTTGTGCAGGGTTGAGTTTTTTGATCCGTTTTTACAATGCCTAGGCCTTGTAAAGTATTTAAAAAATATAGTAAGTCCCATATTTCCAATATAAAGCGAAAAACTGACATTGAGGTTAGGGTCAGGCCTGCAGATGCAAACATTAGCTTGTCTCTAAGTGCAATTAAAATAAAACTTGGGACAGGGATTATGTCTGAAGGAACAAATCATGACATAAATACAGGTTTCAGAATTGTGAATCTGGAAATGGTGGAAGAAGCACATAGAAAAGCCTGGAAGTGCTCTTTTTGTGGAGGAAAGGTATAAAGCCAATATGAGATTTGCTTATGGACTAAGATGTATAGTGATCGGAAGAGATGGTGGAAACCTTTTATGTGGTATTATGAACATGCCTGGTCCTCCCCTAAAATTTTCTGCTATGAATACTGCTCTACTCAATGCAGTTGCAGAAGTAAGTGAAGATAGCATGAAAATGGCAGTCCTGGGGTCAATTCAAGAAAATTGTGAAGCAACTAAAAGCAACGATATAGCAGTTTCCTGAGACAATTCCTGGATGAAGAGGGGGCATACTTCACTGCATGGAGTTTCAACAATCGTTAGTGTCGACACTGGAAAAATACTAGACTTAGAGGTGATGTCAAAATATTGTACTGCATGTTCCTTGAACAAGAAATATATTGATGCAGGTAAAGAAACAGAATGGCAGGAAGCACATAAAGCTGCTTATAGCAGAAATTATGCAGATTCCAGTGGTGGGATGGAAGCTGTATGTATGAAATTAATTTCCATTGCTCTTTGCAAAAGTATGGAGTGCCTCTCACCAAAGCAAGAGTCATCCATGAATTCCCTGTTACAACTTCATTCGTTGTACAAGAAAAAGTAATCTTACAGCCAACAAATGTTATTGGACCACTAAGTATCTCCTCTTGAGACACTGGGTTTGGAGTCTCATTAAAACTGAAAACAGTCTTGTAAACTGGCATTCTACTCCTCCTAGCATATCTCCTACGCCGGTACGGCATGGCTGTGTGCTGCGTGCGGCTGCCTGCAGTCGACTGACGCAGAGACAGGAAGCGCGCCTGGACCCCAGCGCTGGCCTTATCGCTCCGTCACTTCCTGCCCGGGTGTTTCGCAATCTTGATTTTAGTGCAACACGGGCCTAGTAATACTAGGGCCCGTGTTCCGCGGCTGCCTCGCTCAGCGACTAAGTCCCGCTCAAGGACACCCGCCTATAAGGCGGCGCACACAGCCACAGCGTTACGACGGACTTAGAATGTTTCACGCGCTGTGCGCCTCCGGCACCGCTATATATATTTTACTTAGACCGTGTTGCACTATAATCAAGATTGCGCAACTTCCGCCTGTGTTATTCTTACGGGAGAACGCGCTCTTATCGCTTCCGGTGCAGGAAAATCAAGACTTAGAATGTTTCACGTGCTGTGCGCCTCCGGCACCGCTATATATATTTTACTTAGACCGTGTTGCACTATAATCAAGATTGCGCAACTTCCGCCTGTGTTATTCTTACGGGAGAACGCGCTCTTATCGCTTCCGGTGCAGGAAAATCAAGTTGCTGATAAGGACTTGGCGCGGTAACACGGTCTCTAGTATTACGAAGACCGTGTTGCATTAAAATCAAGTTTTGCGATTTAGGTTAAATGTTTATTACCGCGTTTATTGTATTATTAAAGAAGACTACACATTGATCTTGCCAAAAGCCGAGAAGCGATTCTTCTTAGTGTTGTAGCTCTCTGGGGCACTCTGGGATGCACTCTGGGATCTATGGGAGTGCACATTAAATGTTTTTTTATCTCAATTGAATAAAAGCTCAAAGTCCTGCTCAGACACACAGCCGTAGGCCATCCTAGAAAATGGCCTTATCATACGTACAGTATTTAGGAGATGGGACTCTAGTGCTTTCAAGAATGTAGTTGAAAGTCAGCCCTATGGAAAAGATTGCACTTTTGAGAAACTGGAGTGCTTAGGCCATATTAAGAAGTGGATGGGTGGACGACTCTGAAGACTTGTTGCAGACAATAAAGGCAAGCTACTAGAGGATGGGAAGCCACTGGGAAGTAAAAACAGACTAACAAAGACGAGAATTGACAGCCTACAAGTCTATTATGGTGCTGCAATTAGAAGTAACATCACAAGCTTCGACAGTATGAGGAAAGCAGTATGGGCCACTTGGTTGCATTACTTGTCGACAGACAGTACACCTCAACATGGCCTCTGTTCCAATGAATAGTGCAAATTTTTGAAAAGTAAGGAATGTGGGGAAACTTATACCCATAAAAATAACCTTCCATATGAGGTTTCAATGGCCATTAAACCAACTTTTAGAGCACTGGCTTCACCAGAACTGCTAGAAAACTGTCTGCATGGGAAAACACAGAACCCAAATGAATGTTTCAATGCTCTTATTTAGAAAAGATGTCCAAAGACTGTGTTTGTTTCCATTTTGGTGGTGAAGATTTCTCCTCTGGAAGCTGAAGAAGTGTTTAATGATGGGAATGCGGCAAGACTTCACACCCTCAGCAAGTTGAGCTTTACACATGGGGTCTTCACTGAGCAGATACTGCTGATCATCGATAAGCAAAGAATCGTGAAGGCGGAGACTTTAGTCCAGAACATACAAAAAGGAGCAGAGAAACTGAAAGAGCTGTAGAGGATGATGAGGAAGAAATGGATTATGGGTATGGGCAGTTTTAGCTAAGTTATGATAGAATTTTTTTTCTTTTTTACATATCATCCGAACTTTAAAATGATTTTTCTGCAACTTAAGGTTTTATGCTATCAGGAAGACATATCTCAGAAACAACTGGAAGGATTGCAATGAAATATGGCACACCTATTCTCTTACTTTGAAGTAATATTTAAGTGGAATAAAATTTTAATCGAGATATTATACACAGTTTTGTAGTGGATAATATAAAGAAAAGCTTGCTTGTAAAAAATGTTCGAATTCAAAATATCACAGAAAATAATACCATTAATTTACCAAAAGGTTACTGCACTTACTTGTACACCTATTAGTGTAGATTATTTTACCATTAAAAATATGCCAAATTTGCCTCGAAATTATGAAAAAGTGTAGCTTAAGATAATAATGCAATAAAAAATTCAAAATTATCTCACTGCATTAGATTGTTATTAAAAATTCTGAATTTTTAAAAAAAATCATATTGGACCTCTATAGATAAGTGTGCAAAATTTCAATGACATTGAACAAAAAATGGCAAAGATAATGATTTAGGAAAATATCAGCGAAAGACTGCCACCGTCTCCCCTTAAAAAAAGTGGAAATTTTAGAAACATTGCGAGCCTAGGATTAGTACGAACGGACACCATGATGTAAGATGGTTGAAATGCCTCTGTGCACTATGGGACTTTACATCTGAGGTCATCAGTCTCCTAGAACTTAGAACTACTTCAACCTAACTAACCTAATGACATCACACACATCCATGCCCGAGGCAGGATTCGAACCTGCGACCGTAGCGGTAGCGCGGTTCCAGACTGAAGCGCCTAGAACCCCTCAGCCACTGCGGCCGGCTACTCAGTTTTAAGGGGTGTTTCGGTAGGTGGGTGCAAAAATTTAACAGGACAGCTTGCTCCACAGAACAGTTTGAGGTAGGGAGACAACATTTGTACTCTATCTTAAAATATGTACTAAAACTGACGGCCATCAACCTCAACGCAAGCATCGCATCGGCGAACAGGATTCAGATGTACCATGACAAACACCCCTGATTATAACAGGCAGCTACAATTCTGGCAACCAGTTCCATCTCCGTACCCGCATGAGTCCCATACACAAGTGATTTTAGATATCGCCATAGGAAATAATCAAGGGGATTCTGGTCAGGTGATCTCGCAGGCCATGGAATAGGACCTTCCCTCCCCAATGAATGGAGATAGGTAATATTATAGGAATGGAAATTATATACACCTAGGCAACACCGGGTACTCAGTTTTGCTTCAAATTGCTCTGAGCACTATGGGACTTAATATCTGAGGTCATCAGTCCCGTAGAACTTAGAACTATTTAAACCTAACTAACATAATGACATCACACACATCCATGCCCGAGGCAGGATTCGAACCTGCGCCCGGAGCAGTCGCGCGGTTCCAGACTGAAGCGCCTAACACCGTTCGACCACACCGGCCGGCACGACGTAAGAGCTGATAACGTCAGACACCTGAACTATTCTATTAGTCTGATAGAAGCGTCTCGTCCGCGGACAGCTCACAACGGACGTGCAGCGGCCTTAGCGCCCGCGTCATAAATCACGGCCACGCCTTGTCCGGCGGCGATCACGGAAGGCCCCTAATCCGATAATGAGCCATCGGCGGGCCCGCCTTCCTCCACACTGTGCTCCACTACGCGGCGCAGCGCCCCCCTGGCGCACGGCTCCCGCTGCGCTGTACCGCCGGCCGCCTGTTTGTCCCGCTCCATCAATCCTGCGCGTCGTTAATCTTCTTGGCAGCCCATCCCTTTTTTAGGTCTCTCTCTCACCTCGCGCCGCGGCCCTTTCACTGGGTGCGAGCCCTCGTTTTCCTTTTCATTTCCCCCGCCCTTCGCTCGCCGCAGCAGCGACTGTGACGGCCGGTAATCCATCGCGGATGATACGCCAGCCCTCCTGCTACTGGAACCACGCGGCAGCAGCAGCAGCAGCAGCAGCAGCCGCGGCCGCAGCAGCAGACCGTGTTCGATTTTGCGGCTCTGCACGGCTGACCGCCACATGGAGGACCGCAGCCGCCGCTGAATGGAATATTATGCCGTTCGGTCGGCAAATCGGGCCACCGCTGATCAGCTGACACTGGTCGCCGCCATGCGGCCTCTTTCCAATTATCGCATTGTGCAAAACATTTTTGTAGATCGTTATGCGTCTGATCTGAAAGGGAAAAGAGCACATAAAACCCCGAGGGCAAATATTTACGAGCTACATCAAAAGCAAATTATGTGAACTCTGCATATCGCGTGAGGCAACTGCGAGGTTGGTTTTTAGTACAGACACTGCCGCGTTTCTGCATTTTAGCGACAACCTTTTTTATTGTGACTGATACAGCTATTTTATCTACCTTTCTTTTCATTCGCTTGCGCCTTTGTCCCGCAGTTTTGGGCAGGATCGGTGTGGTTAATTCGGATTAGCAATGTTAATTTGAAGGGGTGGACGGATGACCTTCCTGCCACCACCCCGGACCCGTCCGGGACAGAATCAGTGCTGGCCGCAGTGGCCGCGCCGTTCTAGGCGCTACAGTCTTGAACCGCGCAACCGCTACGGTCCCAGGTCCGAATCCTGTCACGGTCATGGATGTGTGTGATGTCCTTAGGTTAGTTAGGTTTAAGTAGTTCTAAGTTCTAGGGGACTGAAGAACTCAGAAGTTAAGTCCCATAGTGATCCGAGCCATTTGAACCATTGGAACAGAATCAGTGTACCCCATCTGTCTGCGTCTAGTGTAAATCATGAAAAAGTGCGAACGTGTTTCAGATGTCTGCGACGCGTGTAACTGAGGCGGAACGTGGGGTATTCACTTAGCGGGATGTGGAAAACCGCCTAAAAACCACATCCAGGCTGGCCTTCACACCCACCCTCGTCGTTAATAAGAAATGGTTCAAATGGCTCTGAGCACTATGGGACTTAACATCTATGGTCATCAGTCCCCTAGAACTTAGAACTACTTAAACCTAACTAACCTAAGGACAGCACACAACACCCAGTCATCACGAGGCAGAGAAAATCCCTGACCCCGCCGGGAATCGAACCCTGGAACCTGGGCGTGGGAAGCCCGTCGTTAATCCGCCAGGCGGATTCGATCCGGGGCTGGTGCGCCCACTCGAGTCCAGGAAGACAGCTATTTTATCTATACAGAGTGAATATTAAGTGTAGGGCCAAACGCTGTAGGTGAATACTGAAACGAAAAGGAACATAGAAGTTCGAATCATCCTACTTTGCAAACGGAGGGCGAGTGTGCAAAACAGAAATCAAATCAGAAGCATTGCGCTACACAATATATTTATTAAATTGCTACAAATTTGACATTATTAAAGACGCTGACGAACGACTTTATTCTCTGTACTGCAGGGTGTATGATTTCATATGACTCGAAAGACAGGACAAAGATATTGCATTCACAGCGTACCATCGCTCTGTACAGGTTACGTTAACCGTCTGATATGTAGAGATGAGAGACATATTTCTTTATCTTACTTTCTTCATTATATTCCCCATTATTTTGAAAAAGAACTTATTTACTAAAGCCATACCTGATAATTTGTTTCGGAAATAGGCCTCTCACAGCTAGGCTGTTTTCGTTTTTAGAATGAGATTTTTACTCTGCAGCGGAGTGTGCGCTGATGTGAAACTTCATGGCAGATTGAAACTGTGTGCCGGATCGAGGCTCGGACTGGGGACCTTTGCCCTTCGCGGACAAGTGCTCTACCATCTGAGTTACCCAAACACGACTCACGCCCCGTCCTCACAGCTTAACTTCCGCCAGTACCTCGTCTCCTACGCTCTTAACTTCACAGAAGCTTTCATGCGAACCATGCAGAGTGAAAATCTGATTCTGGAAACATCCCCCAGTTTGTGGGTAAGCCAGGTCACCGCAGTATCCTTTCTTTGAGGAGTGTCAGTCCTGCCAGGTTCGCAGGAGAGCTTCTGTAAAGTAGGAGACGAGGTACTGACGGAAGTAAAGCTGCGAGGACGGGGCGTGAGTCGTGTTTGGGTAGCTCAGATTGTAGAACACTTGTCTGCGTAAGCCAACGGCCCCCAGTTCGAATTTCGGTCCGGTACACAGTTTTATTTTGATTTGGTTTTATTTATTTTCCGTTCTAGCTACTAGTTTTATGATAGTAGCCCCATCTTCGCCCAAGCAGTCAAACTGTATGATTCGACATCGCATGAACCTTATAGTAAGATTAAAAAAAAAAGCATTGTACCTGTCGAACTATAAGTTCCAAAATTCTCACAACACATGTCTTTAACAAATAAACACGCTTTGGACCACTCCTCGTATTACCGACTACTGGTTTCAGTCTGGACTGGAGATATTTCCAGCTGTAGCTGGAACAAGAAAAAGAGGAAAGAACAATAATTACAAAAGTTTGATATTACAAACACTACCATCAGAGGCTGAACGATGAACAACAAAATATAATGAGAATCCACGCATACCTTGTTCAGCAAAGTGCAGTTTCTCAATTAATGTTAAATACAGTGGATGTGGATGGGATAAAAGTTTCTGGAATAGTCACATCATGTGGGCATAGTTTAAACGCTAGTACAATGAAAGAGTCTCAAAGAGATTCCTCCACTAATAAATAAAATAAAATAAGTAATGACATCAAGAATTAAAAGACCTGATAATTTTATACATTTCAGTAAATGAGATGAGATGCCTTTTACAATAAATGGTAAAATACAAATGTAAAAAACAATATCGCAGTCCAGAGTGCATTGTTCATTTTCATTTTCGTTAGCATATTTTAAGATACAGTGTAAATTTAGTAAACATATGTAATCCGCCTAGTGTAAATCACATATGTAATCCACCTAGTGTAAATATTCCATCTTTTAAAGTACAATTTTAAGAACTGGTCTTCATTTTAATGTACAAGAATGAACATGTACGCAGTATCGAAATTGTGATTTAAAACAAAATTGAGAGGAGAAGAGATGGAATACAGGTAAAAAATACCTATAGATTTCTGCAAAAACTACAGATTGAAAGGCGTTTAGTGATAATAATGTTGGAAAAATAAGAAAGTGGCCGCTAGAGTGCGCCACCTACCGTAGCAGGTCGGGTGACGATCGACGCAGTAGTATGCTTACGCATGTCACAGGCTGCAGACAACACCGTTTACGTTGCTCTACGGCCAAGAAGCATGATGAAGACATTCATGTTTCTGGAAAGAGGAACAACATCAGGCATTGCGCATCTACTGTGGCATGCACTCGTAAATATTAACATTAGGCGTTGCGTGAAAATTCATTCTGTTCGTTAAGATTCTTTTCAGGCTCTTTCCGTTCGCCATTGAGAGTGACATTCTTCTGTTCCACAGTGCGCCTTATTGTATCATTGATGATGTGCCAAGTGAACTAAGCTGGAGTTCATTCGTCTGCAAGAAAATGGCTTGTTGAAAGAGCAGCAGAGCGAAGGAAAACTTGTAGAACCTTACCGCAGCTTACTTGATGCTGTGTTACCGAAATTGAATAAATTTGCCGCAGGTATGTCACCAGTGTCCGCAACACTTCATGTGCCTTCTTTGCTGTAAGCAAAATCTCCAGCTGCATGAAACCGTACGTTGATTAAAGCGAGTTTCAGTGTTCGACTAATGTGCTCCAGTCATAACGCGTTATCGTAATAATGACCGGACAGCAAGTGCTTATTCTTTCCATTTGAAACGTTATGACGAACCCTCTACTTAACTAAACTCCGCCCGAACAGGCCATGAACGCCCAACGGCACCGACCGGCCGTCGTGTCATCCTTAGACCACAGGCGTCACTGGCCGCGGATATGGAGTGGCATGTGGTCAGCACACCACTCTCCCGGCTGTATGTCAGTTCAGGAGACCAGAGCCGCTACTTCTCGATTAAGTAGCTCATCAGTTTGCCTCGCAACGGCTGAGTACACCCCGCTTTCCAACAGCGCTGGGCAGGCCAGATGGTCACCTACCAAAGTGCCGGCCCACCCCGACAGCGCTTAACTTCGAAGATCTGACGGGAACCGGTGTTACCACTGCGGCAGCCGGTCACAGTGGCCTAGCGGTTCTAGGCGCTTCAGTCTGGAACCGCTCGACCTCTACGGTCGCAGGTTCGAATCCTGCCTCGGGCATGGATGTTTGTGATGTCCTTAGGTTAGTTAGGTATAAGTAGTGCTAAGTTCTAGGGGACTGATGACCTCACATGTTAAGTCCCATAGTGCTCAGAGCCATTTGAACCACTGAGGCATGGCCGTTGGCTTACGAACCCTCTATCTCAATGTAATTTCGACCCTCAAGCCAACTTTTACGTTACATTTACGTAGGCTACATTCGATCAGACGTCATGTTCGAGTATGTCACGCTGACAAAATTCAGTTCTTTCTTAACTTAGGCTGTTGCTCCCTACGCTTTAATTCTATAAAACTGGGATGTGTTTCGGACCTTAGTAGAGATACGTGGCCTGCTTCACCTTGTCTGTAGTCAGGGAATGTGACATCAGCGTTAGTAAACGACTGTCGATTAATTACAGGTAAGTCATGAACGACACGTTCACTTCAGATTACCTTTCTTTTGTAGGAAGTAGAAGCTTTCAAAGAGCTCTTTAGACGAGTCGCCCAGGAACTGAATCCGAAAACCAAGACGTTAGGTATCATTATACATCGAGCCAAAGAACTTCACCCTACACCTCGTTTCAAAATACAGCGTAAATACTGTCATTTTTTGCTAGAAACAAATTTGTCCTAGCTGCCTCACTAGAAGCACGGGCAGCGACACTATGTGATTAAAAGCAGGAAACCCCTACCGGCAAACACATGGTCCGTCGACCTACAATAGACTCAAAGTCAACGTTGAATTTCAATACGTAAACTAAAACTGGCCCCCAACCTCTGACATTCATATACTAGATATAATTTCATGGAACTCGTTGATTCCGTTTGAAACACCATATACAATGCTTACAATAGACTGTGTGAGTTAGCGCAACATTTCCTTCAAACAACAGGAATGCAACCGAATGTGTCCCGACCTCAAGAAACCCCCGTCGTCGTGAATTGTTTTGTACCGCTGGACGGTAGGGAAGAAACCCTTTTTGCTTTCGTCACTCTCTCGGAAGCCAGAGGAACCTGAGTCTTACGCAAATAAAAGGCACCCGAGTTGTGCCTGCTGTCAGCACAATACGGAGCCCCACGTAAATAGAGGACACCCTGTGGTGGGCTTCTGAGCCTCTCCTTCCGCAGGTTCTGGTTTCAGTGCGGAATTCCAGCTGAAAGCTGAGATATTCTGTCAGTCCAGTGGGTGCGGCGGGTACACTAGGGATGACTGCGGTGGCAGAGAAAGCCGCTTTGTAACATCTGCCTGGGAAGGTGCTGTGTCCTCACGGCTCATTTGCATCCTTATCACTGGAAGCTCTTCTCGATGCAAATGCTCTTTCTTCGCGAGGAGTACTTAACATTGCCGACGAAGCATTTGCGCAGATTAAGGCTTTCTTTGCCATTCGCTAATTTCGTAGTCCGTAAAAAGAAGGTAACGACGGTCTTTAAACTTTTTATCTACTGCAGGAGAGTGTTTTTATTCAAATATACGTAGATTTACGTTACAACGACTGCCGTGCAAGTTAATAAGAACCTAAATAAAATTTAGTTTCAGATTCTAGTTAATGTACTTCGTCTTTCGTCGGCAACAATAACAGTCATCCAACGGGAGAGGATATTTTTATAGTACGGTCGAGAGACAACCGATCTGAATATTGAAAATTTGCTCAGTCATTTCTGTCCATATACGAACGTAACAACACTACTGTTATCGAAGCAGGTGACAGATGTTCATCTCCAAATTACAAAAATTAAAGAAGTTAGCAGACACAAAACGACTACTTGTTCTGTCACGCTATTTGTCAATAGACTTATCTGCCTAAGTCGATCTCATTCGTTGACATTATTTCCGTTTCTGAACAAGTGATATTTCATGCTGTTTACCTGTTTCATTTTTTATACCGTCCTGGCACGTCGTGAAATCATTCATGACACGTGCATACTCTCTACTTTAAATCTAAATTCTGAAAAGTAGTAACTCAAACAATCTCTTCGTTTAAATTTAAACTCTGGAAACTACTAGTTTACAGAAATTATTTATTTTCATTCTCCCTAAAACTTCGATGTATTCATTATTAACGTAATCGAACCGACTTCAGTCGTATGTACTATCAAAGACTAAAGCGACAAGAACAAATCAATCTTGAACTTTCCCGTGTACTTTCTATAGTTGGCCTACCATTCTATTTTCTTTGGTTTTGTTACTTAAAATTACCTTAGTACTAAACAGTTGCAGTTCCACATCACTGGAGATCGCGGACCATTATTCGAGATCTTCACAAAGTATTGCATTTCAGATTCTAGAACTCTGAAGAAGATTGAACACTTTAGAATTTTCAAAGACATTCGATAGCGTTCAAAATATTAGCACATCATTTTCACACAGAAGAAAATCAGCTCAATACGTTTCCCACCATATAAATTCTGCAGAAGTGGGTAACTGTGATCTCCACCCCTTGTAACCTGTAACTTCCGTAGTAACTACAACGTAATCAGTGTATCTCCGTTAAAACTACTGCATTATGGTTGCAGAACAACAAACACATACACAAATACAAACAAGCAGACACACACACACAAATACACTGAAGCGCCAAAGAAATTGGTATATGCGGTCGGCAACGCCTATATAAGACAACAAGTGTCTGGCGCAGTTCTTACATCGGTTACTGGTGCTGCAATGGCAGGTTATCAAGAGTTAAGTGAGTTTGAATGCGGTATTATAGTCGGCGCATGACCGATGGGTCACAGCATCACCGAGGTAGCGATGAATTGCGGATTTTCCAGTACGACCATTTCACGAGTGCACCAAGAATATCACGAATCCAGTAGAACGTCAAATCTCTGACATCGTTGTGGCCGGAAGAAAATCCTGCAAGAGCAGGATTGACGACGACTGAATATATGAGACGACAGAAGAGATCTGCACCCCCTCGCAATCTTACGGATTTATGGACAGCCCTGCAGGATTAGTGATGTCAGTTCCCTCTAGCATTACTTCAGATATTCATCAGGTTACCTTCCATTCAGAAGGCTGTTGCACGCAGCGACTGTTATATTGACTTGTAAGTAATAGATTTCAGCTACCACTCGTCCTTTTTAAATTTTATTGGCCGATCTATATTTCAGCTAGAAACCAGCCAGACATAACATTCATTGATAAAAAATGATAGTGCATTGAGAAAGGCTAGTTTCTTGCTGAAATATAGATCTGCCAACAAAAGGACGACTGATAGCTGAAATCTATTATTTACACTTCTGACATAAGTTGAGCCCATGCCACGTTGTGTTGCGGCACTTCTGCTTGCTCGCCTGGACCCTACACGATATTATGCAGGTGTATCATTTTCTTTGGCTCTTCATTTTATATGTGCCCGTTGTTCCCATAAACAGCGTGTGATACTATTTCTGTGCTTTTTCCGCAGATATAATATTTTTTACCGTGTGATATACGGTATAACTCAACAGTGACTCTTCAGACAACCAACTTCGATCGATAATTACGCTTGTGTCCCGTGACAAAAAAAAAATTTTCGTGTAGAATTAGATTTGTCCATTCGATAGAGTTTCCCCGAATTGGTCCAGTGCGCTTTTCCGTTTGACGATATGTATCAAATGGGTGAAGAGAACGCGGTGCATAACCAGTCCTCCACCAGCAAACTAGCAGCATAGAAGCAGACTGGTGTGTGACTGCTAACGAAACGGGAGAGTCGGGTAAGGAAGGCGTGACCAAGAAACGTTTGCCAGGGTATGTACTCATGGAAAATCAGGTAAACAGAATATCGCACTGGACTGATGTTCTTGCCCCATTTAATGGGCAAATACAGTTATTGTATATTATTGGTAACGAAAAATGAATCGATATTTTCCATTTACGCAGGGTGTCGTATGACACACGTCATGAGCATTATTTGTTTGGGATGACTTCACCTACAAATTCATTTTCCTGTAGCAGGAAGTACTGTGGAAGATTTTTCCTCTATTGCTCTTTAATTTTCTCCGACTTTCTGATCATCACACAGTTGTCTACCTTCAAGATGTTCTGAAAATGATAATCACCTCACCCGTGTAGAAATTACTTCTATATGGCGATAAAAGTCCAATGATGATATGAGTATCCAAACGTCTCGTTTTACCCACGAAGTTCGTCTTCGTTGAATGTAACGCTGCATTTCTGATTGATGATCTGTTTCGTACAAATCGGATTCGTTCCATAGGTTTGCCTTATCTGTAGGTACAGTTTTTACCACATAACATAGTTTCTGTATTCAGGCGGTGTCTCTTACGCCCTTATGGTTCCAACGGAAGAAAGACAACTTCTCAGCCATAATCGCATTCTAAAACATTTATTTACGAGGACCTGTTCCGCAGGACAGAGTTATCGTTATATGATCTCGCTGAAGGATAATGCCAGTAAGCAATTAGAGCTACAAATATACTCCAACCCTTAATTAGCTGGATAGTTGCCAGAAGATGAACTGACGCGTCAAAATTGAAACCAATGTTTGCGTAATTGATATGTTTCATCAAACGCGCCCGTTTCCTACTACAAGTCACAGAGTACCTCACTGCCGCAAGAGTGACGCCGGACTAATTATAAGCAAGGAAATTCTTATCGTTTACTTCTTTTGTTCTCTTCTATATTGGGAGGCTGCGGACATTCCCCTCAAACAGCCTTTGAAACTTCCAGTCAGTCTCTGCATTTAGTCTCTAACCCTGATTAACTTATGGTTCCAGAATATGGCAGCGGTTTTCTTTGTAGATGCAAGGGATGAAGTGTGGATGGTTGACTGATGTGATCTTGTAACATAAGCTCCAATGGCCTTGCTATGTCGGTACAGTCATGTAGTTGAATGTAAGAGGGCAAGGGGTAGCTGCATGGTCGGCTCTACTGTATGATCTAATGAACGTGGTACTTCGTTGAGTAAACTATCCTTAAGGCAAGACAGCCCCACGTTCGGATCTCCGTGTAAAGACTCCTCAGTAGTGTTATCTCTCTAGGTACATCTTATTTGGTCTTCTATGGGCGGCAGCTGTGAATGCCATATCCATTAATCGGAATGAGAGGTAACAGAGTATGAAAATTTAAAGTGATATACTGTTGGAATGAGCGAAGTCTGGTGGCAGCTGGAGCATGACTTATGGTCAGATGAGTACAGGATTACCAACACATAATTAAATAGGAGTACTCAGGAATACGACCAGTAATGAATGCGGATGATCTACAATAATCATTATCTTAAATAACAACCACACTACAGCATTATTGCCTACTAGTTTCGTGGATGTTAAAGAGGTCGAGAAAATACATATATTACGTGATAACTGAAATCGTTCATTTCACCAAGCAAACCAAAATTTAATTATAACAGAGAGCTGGATTTCAAGAGTAGAGAAAGAAAGAGAAGAAGAAATAGCTGAGTATAGAAACTGAAACAGGAACCTGCCCAGTAGAAATTTTCACAAAGCAGTATTAGACAAGTGAATCTACTTGGTTTACTTAATCATCAATGAAGTTTACGTACGTTTCACTGATCTGGAGACTAATGTCTGAAATAGTGCTGGTGGCAACTGACACCATAAACCTCTCAGGGATCCGCAAGAGTATGAAGGGAGTGGAGATCTCTTCTGAACAGTATGTTGCAAGGCATCCCAGGTATCCTCAAGAATGTTCATGTCTGGGGAGTCTGGTGACCAACGGAAGTGTTTGAACTCAGAAGAGTTTTCCTGGAGCCGCTCCGTAGCAACTCTGGACGTCTGGGGTGTCGCATTGTCCTGTTGAATTACCCAGGTCCGTCGGAATGCACAATGGACATGAATGGATGCAGGCTTACGTACGTGTTACCTGTCGGAGTCGTATCTAGACTATCAGGGGTCCCGTGTCATTCCAAATGCAGACGCCCTACACCACTACAGAGCCTCCACTATCTTGAACAGTCACCTGCTGACATACAGGGTCCTTAGATTAATGAGGTTGTCTCCATACCCATACACGTCCATTGGCTAGATACAATTTGAAACGAGACTCTTCTGACCAGACAACACGTTTCCAGTCATCAACAATCCTATGTCGCTGTTGACGGGACTAGGCGAGGCACAAAGCTTTTTGTAGTCCAGTCATCAACGCTACACGATGGGCCTTCGGCTCCGAAAGCCCATATCGATTATGTTTCGTTGAATGGTTCGTACGCTGTCACTTGTTGATGGTGCAGCACTGAAATCTGCAGCAATTTGCTGAATGGTTGAACTTCTGTCAGCTTGAACGATTCTCTTCAGTCGTCGTTTTCCGGCAGCAGCGATGTCGGGGATTTGATGTTTCACCGGGCTCCTGATATTCACGGTACACTCGTGAAATGGCCGTACGGGAATATCCACACTTCATCGATAACTCAGAGTTGCTGTTTCCCATCGCTTGTGTGCCGACAGTAGCACCACATTCACACTCACTTAAATATTGATAACCTGCCATTGCAGCAGCAGTAACCGATCGGAGAACTGCGTCAGGCTCTTTTTGTCTTACATATGTGTTGCCTACCGGAGATCTGTATTCTGGCTGTTTACATGTCTCTGTATTTAATACGCATGCCTATACAAGTTTCTTTGGCGGTCCACTGTATAATGCAATGTCAGAGATTGAGAAACCAGATTTTAAACTGCAAGACAATTGCAGGAACATTTTAGACTATAATTCTAATTTATTGGTTATGGGCAGCTGATTGAAACTGAATAAACTTCAGAAAGTTGGAAAATTCAGGGCATCGAACCATGATAAGGTAAAACTACGATAGGTGGTTAATAATTTCAAAAGAAGCTTCGGGGAACGATTGATTCAAACAGGATACAACACAAGACGAGGTGGGAGCTTTAAGATATGATACACCGAAGGCAACACAGGATCAATTATCCAAAAAGGACATTATAAATCCTTGTGTAACACACGAGATATTGAGTTTTATTTCAGAAAGAAGAGAATCTAAGAATGTAGCAAATGGACAAAGCAAAATGGAATAAAGACGTTTGAAAAACGAAGTTTATAGGAGACGCAAAATTGAAAAATAGTAAATGCTATTGCGGCTCGTTTTGTTCCCTACATAAGAAAGTTGACTCACGCCAATCAAGTTGACTCAACCTTAGTGATCCTCTTCAGCAGCACACGTCTGCCCTGACACGCCGGATAATGCTGTGAGTGACTAGAGAAGCTGTAATAAAAACAATGCTGTATGTGTCGAAAGAGTGCAAAAGTGTTTCCATGTATCAGGTCTGGCTAGTTATCAAATCAGAGAAAGTCATAGAATAAAAACTCCTGTGTATTGTCAGTTTTACGTAGAGGTATGCGCCACCGAGTCCATACTACTCTTAGAGTGGAAAGTTTGTGGTTTCAACCAGGAACTGATACGGAAAATACATACGGAAATTTAATTGTTAAAGTGGCTGCACAATACTATGCAAATGTTCACTCTAAATTTAGAAACTTTTCATTTACTCACGCACTACGCCACGTGGAGTTCTATTAATCGAAATAAAGTCACTGTTCAAATAGAGAAAATCCTGAATTGGTACAATATCCATTTACTTTCATTAGTTAACACTTTCTGATACTCAAAATCCTTTAAATGCCACAGTTATACAAAATTAAAACAATTTTGCAGAGCTCAGTGGAGCCACATCTAAACGCTATGAAGGCTAGGCATACATTCCTCCTCAGTCACGCGCCAGGTCTCACTTCTAGTTGTAGGGAGTGCGAAATCTCTGACTGCCTGAATTCCAAGGCTGTCGATCCTCCTCGATCTATACCCACACAATGTCGCGTTTCCAACCTTGAACCTATGCCTTTCCAAAGTTACTTTAAAAAGAATTTGTTAAATAATAAGTTCCAGGAAAAGAAATAAAGGCATATTAATTTTTCATTAATATCTGAAGAACTGAACTAAGTATTTTGATTACAAAGTCCACTAAAAAGGCTTCTTCACAAGTCACAGCTTCCCCTACGTAACTGACTGAAAATAAAAAAAACATATCCATGTTCTCTCGCTCTTACAGTTACAGACCCAAATATCCCAATGTCACATACATATCATATTCATTCTCTCACACATTCAAGCACTTACTTGAGATAGGCAGTATTTAACAGAAATCATGAAGTTAGTAAAATATAAAATTATTACATACATTTTTGCCGAAAGATGCGTTATGAGAGGCTAAATATATCATCAAACGTCTTCTCTAAGATTTAACTAATTCTTCTGAACTTCTCAGGGAAACTCTAAATTTTGCGTTCTGTTCAATTTTGTTGTATGTATCTATTAAAGGAATGTGGCAACGGCCTTGCTGCAGTGGATACACCGGTTCCAGTCAAATCACCGCAGTTAGGCGCTTTTGGGCGTTACTTGCATTTGGATGGGTGACCATCCGGGCGGCCATGCGCTGTTGCCAATTTTCGGAGTGCACTCAGCCTCGTGATGCCAATTGAGGAACTACTAGACCGAATATTAGCGGCTCCAGTCACAGAAAACCGCCATAACGACCAGAAGAGCGGGGTGCTGACCACGCACCCCTCCTATCCGCATCCTCAACTGAGGATGACACGTCGGTCGGATGGTCCCGATGGGTCACTTGTGGCCTGAAGACGGAGTGCTTTTCTTTTTTAAGGACTGTAGACATAAGTATCTAATTGACATGGCCGAAAGATACTAGCATAACGAAACATTGTCAAAAGATTCATCCCATTTGGTGTAGGGACAAGATTATATTTACATTATAATAATGGACGTAATATTTCGTCGCTTGTAAGGTAGTGAAAATTCTCGGCTAAACCTGGTGGCTGGCACAGTCAAGAACCGTCAGTCCTGTTGAAAGTAATAAACACAATATGCAGGCAGCTGGCTTTCGTAAGATTCTACGTGGGCAGTGTATGTGGCTGTGTCACATTACTACACGAGAAATGTACCATTACAGAAGGGTGCATTAGTATGTGAAAGACGGATATGCTGTATAGAAAATTTATTTAAACTTTTGAGAAGAGAGTAGCAGCTTTATTAAGACCACAAATGTGAAGCCCACGCCAAGAAAGTAAGTCGAAGGTATATGTAGAAAGGCTGTACGAAGGAAAGAATCTTGAAGGCATTGCTGTGGGAAGGGAAGAGAAGATAATGAATGTTAAATGGGAGACTTAATACTGGGTGAAGAATTTGAGAGAACATTGAAAGATATAATTCTAAACAAGTCATACCGACAGATTACATTCCATCAGAATGAATATACTCGTATCAATGTGAGAAGCAGTCATAGCATTACTATTCCACATATTATGTAGTATACTCGACACATTTGAAATAATCAAATACTTCTGCGAGAATGTAGCAATCCCAACACCACATAAAACACGGTCTGGTGCGTGTGAATATTAGTGAACGGTCTGTTTAATAAGCCACTGTTGCGTATTATTTGAACAAAAGTAGAATGTATAGTAGAAGTCATTGTAGATGAAGATCAGCTACGAAATACCACATCAAAAGATATAAAATTGTTGTAGTATTACCAAAGCAACATAAAATACAGAAATGCATCGTCATGCCTATATTTTTTTTTTAATTTATGAATCGCGTGTTGGACTTGAGAGCCGTCAGGATATAGTCATCGTATCTGATCAGATGAATTACTTAGTAATGATTACGCAAATAGGTATGAAAAACTTGTAGAGAGCAGACTGTGAACATGAAGATCCTCGCATTAAAATCCTTTCACATCAACAGGACACAAAAATTTTATGAAGTAATGAACAACACAAATTTATAACGGTAATGAAGTATAGTAAGGGGAGATGGCGCTACAGACCTAAGTTGAGCGTTACCTTTTTACCAGTGCCACCGTATTGGATTCCAAAAACACTAGCGCTACTGTTCCCGACTGCCTCTCTTTCTCAGTTCCTACCATGTGCACTCAAAAGTTCTATTAAAGTGTAAATGTTACAGAGTGGAATTTTCAGCCGTTACTAGCCGGCCGGAGTGGCCGTGCGGTTCTAGGCGCTACAGTCTGGAACCGAGCGACCGCTACGGTCGCAGGTTCGAATCCTGCCTCGGGCATGGATGTGTGTGATGTCTTTAGGTTGGTTAGGTTTAATTAATTCTAAGTTCTAGGCGACTGATGACCTCAGAAATTAAGTCGCATAGTACTAAGAGCCATTTTTTCAACCGTTATTCTGGTTTTAAATGCATATTTTACTTAGTGAAACGACGCATAAATAAGAAGTATGTAATGTGACAAGGCTGCTTCCATAATCTAGCATTTTAATATGGACTGAAGAAACTGATGTTCGAATTATGTCATCTTCCCGTACATACTGAGAACATATTTGCTACGTTTTGTCGGTTTCCAACCTTTCCTTCTCATATCGGTCACTCGGAAGGCTTTCAGCGTTCGATTAATACCAAATCTAAAGTCAAATGACAGAAGTAAAGCCAGTACAGAAAATATCATCATAGCAACGAAAACCTACGTATTCAAAAAAGAAAACATTGCTCGAACGAGACAGTTGCGAATGGAATATGATTCCTTTACATTTAAGATTGTACTATATCATCAAACCTCCAATAACTTACGATTTCCATGTTAGGTGCATTGTGTTGCCACCTACTGCGAGGTACTCCATATCAGCGAAATCAGTAGACATCGTGAGACAACAGAATGGGTCGCTTCGCGGAACTCACGGACTTCGAACGTGGTTAAGTGTTTTGGTGTTACTTGTGTCATACGTCTGGCCCATTGTTTGCGATGTGATAGTGACGTGGAAACCTGAAGGGACACGTACAGCACAAAAGTGTACAGGCCGATTTCGTCTGTTGACTAACAGCGGCCTACGACAGTAGAAGAGGGTCGTAATGTGTAATAGGCAGATATCTGTCCAGACCATCACATAGTAATTCCAAACTGCATCAGGATCCACTGAAAGTAGTATGACAGGCGGAAGGTGAGAAAACTTGGATTTCATGGTCGAGCGGCTGCCCATTAGCCACACATCACGCCGGTAAATATCAAACGACGCCTCGCATGGTGTAAGGAGCGTGGAAAAACGATGTGTGGAGTGACGAATCACGGTACACAATGTGGCGATCCTATGGCAGGGTGTGGGTGTGGCGAATGCCCGATGAAAGTTATCTACCAGCGTGTGTAGTGCCAACAGTAAAATTTTTAGGCGGTTGTGTTATAGTGTGGTCGTGTTTTCCATGGAGGGGACTTGCACCCCTTGTTGTTTTGCGTGGCACTATCACAACACAGGCCTATATTGATAAGCACCTTCTTGCTTCCCACTATTAAAGAGTAATTCGGGGATTGCGATTGAATCTTTCGACACTATCGAGCACCTGTTCAGAATGCACAGTCTGTGACGGAGTGGTTACACGACAATAACATCCCTGAAATGGACTGGCCTGCACAGATTCCTGACTGGAATACTATACAACTCATTGGGATCTTTTGGATCGCCGAATTCGTGCCAGGCCTCATCGACCGATATCGGCAACTCTCGTCAGTGCAGCAATCCGTGACAAATGGGCTGCCATTCCCCAAGAAACCTACCTGCTGCACATTATTGAACGTATCCCTGCGAGAGTGGAAGCTGTTATCAAGGCTATGGGTGGGCCAACAGCATATTGAATTCCAGCGTTACCAATGGAGGATACCACGGACTTGTAAGTCATTTTCAGCCACGTGTCCGGATACTTTTTATCACATAGTGTACAATCGTAACGGTTAGTACACCATTAAAAGACGCAAACTGACACTTTTGACCAATATGCTTCCACCGGACGCTAATGTTTGGGACAACTGACGTAATGGGCGTCAGCTTCAGATTAGTGACGTCATGACTACTCCTACTATTGTTCCCCCACGTAGAACAGTCTCTCTGATACAGTGATATGTGGGCAGAATGTTGATCTACCACAGTCAACGAGTTTTCAGCGCTTCAGCTGGACTGTGACACAGCCCATGGCTGGCTTGGAAGGACACAAACGTCCATACAGGAGCAAAGTCGTGTACTCATCACCATGCTGTTTTACGGCAAGAGACAGAGGACGGGATTATAAGTGGGGTCGGCTGGAAGGAATCAAAGTGATGGTGGCACAACCGTTTACACGTCACCTAAAGAGGTACATGTTCATATGACACGTGTAGAGATCAGTAATGGAGAAGAAGTGGATAATCTCTTTAAACAAATGGATGCAATGGTATTGTATTGGCCCAATAAATATACATGATATCGTCATGAAGTTGCTGCGATACTTACTAACCTGCAGATGAATGGGTTACACATAAGACTGTGGCACGGCACGGTAATGCACAAAGAAAAATGTCAGTAGTCCCGCCTAAGTTTGAGTAGTTTCAAAAGTGAAAGTAATCACTATAAACTTCTATAATCACTGCTATTCACTTTTTATCGGTGTAGGATGTTGATTCAATGTGTATGTATATAGCGATCTATTTTGGGAACTCGAAGCCTAGAAATAAACCGAAAACGAAACGAAACAAATCTGTCAGTTTTCCTACTGTGGCTGAAACATTTTGATGTCCAGGTAACAATTACGATTCCCTAGATCTGATGTGCATGCAGTGGAACTGCTTTCTATGACAAAGATAACTGAAACGAAAATGTCTGAAAAAGTGTGTGAAATCTTATGGGACTAAACTGCTAAGGTCATCACTCCCTAAGCTTACACACTAGTAAACCTAAATTATCCTAAGGACAAACATACCCGAGGGAGGACTCGAACCTCCGCCGGGACCAGCCGCACAGCACATGACTGCAGCGCCCCAGACCGCTCGGCTAATCCCGCGCGGCAAACGAAAATGTATTAAAGATGTTAGACCTACGACATTACAGAATTTATCTCTCTGTATTTCTTATTGTAAGCTGCATTTGTGTATTCGACATTGCAGCATAATATCTTGTTCGTGTTCTTTCACTCTTGTACATGGCAGACGTACTGCTTTTCTACGCTGGATCTAAGACGCCGCATTTTGCCTGAAAATCTCGCTTCACGGATTACATCTAATATATTATATGTCATAGAAAGTGTTTATAACATAATATAGCAGATCATTCTTGTTAATGATTTCATGCGACAACACAAATGTCGTTTTCAGCTGGCTGTTAAATGACGATTAATGCATGATTATCTGCTAATATATGGCTTAAACCATGGAGGTGTGTATTATTCGAATGTTTTTTAGGTTCTCAGAAGATTACTCACATTCATATTGAAACCGAACAGCTCCTACATTATGCAAACGTTCCAGGATACCGTTGGTCGTAACCATTAGGAACACCTATTTAGAAAATAAGTCCTGTAACCAGCCAATTTTATTATACTTTCTACTCTGCGTTTTGTTTGATTCTTGCATTATAAGTTGGATTTTTAGTCAATTAATAAGGTGTAGATGTATTGGAAGTGTAAAACTTTCGTAACCTTTGAGACGAAAATTTTCCTGATGCTGCCAGACTGGGCCACAGTTCACTCAGAATTATCTGCCTGATGATGGAGGTCTAATTCTTCGAAACGTATAGTGGAAAGTAAAAAATTATGTGACTGTTTACCGCCGTTTCGAATTTCTCCCAGTTCGCATAGTTTGTTCGAAAGATCACGCAGGCAACTAAGGCTAATGCATGTTTCCGGAGCTTCAGAAATTCTTCCATGTAGCTCCACACCGTAGCCTAATAAAGAAAAATATAGCCCCATGGAATATCCGAACACGTACATTGTACAAGTATTACAGACGTTCTGGCATACCGGCCTCAGTATGTCATCAGAAACACAGATTAGTGTTCAACACACCTCGGTGAAGAGTGACAGGGCTGATACCGTTCACGAAACACTCAAACCACTTCTAGTTGATAGATCAGTGTAAGACACAGAGGTGCTGCAAACAGTTCTCATGTCTTTCCGAGGCTGTTTTCGTGCAAGAAAATTGTAATGCGTTCAATAGATACTTCCCGATACCATTACAAAGCATGCAAGAAAACGCATACTTATCTTTATAATGTGATTGTTTTCATTCTGATCACTATGTCCTCATCCTGCTTTGTTGCGCTAAATTTGTAATGTAGATTAAAACTGCGTGCGGAACCGTAATTCGAACTCAGAACCCTAAGTTTCTCAGGAACTGCTTTTACCGAGTAATCTAGCAAGGCATAACTCGCCTTCAACACTACTTGCGCTTATAACTCTCTGCTACCGAATTAGGCATTCGAGTCCACGTCCGGAACACGGTTTCAGCCGCGCGGAATGTTCGCGCGGTTAGAGGGCGCCATGACACTGACTGCGCAGCCCCTCCCGCCGGAGGTTCGAGTCCTTCCTCGGGCATCGGTGTGTGTGTTGTTCTTAGCATAAATTAGTTTAAGTAGTGTATAAGTCTAGGGACCGATGTCCTCAGCAGCTTGGTCCCTTAGGAATTCACACTCATTTCATTGCATCACAGTTTTAATCTGACAGGAAGTTTAAAAACACTGCAGGGTGAAAGACTTAAGCTATCTTTATGATGCTTAATTACCTTCTTCCTTCGTTTCGGCCAAATAGGATCACATCAATGCAACTGCCTCTCTTTTCTGATCATTAACCGTGTGGCACAACCTGACTAAAAGAAGGGATCGATTGGTAGCTCACGTTCTAAGGCACCATGGGATGGAAGCGTGGAGTGTAAAAATCATAGAGGGAGACCAAGCGATGAATACACTAAACACATTCAGAGGGATGTAGATTTCAGTAGTTACTCGGAGATAAAAAAGCTTGCACAGGATAGAGTAGCTTGGAGAGCTGCATCAAACCAGTCCGTGGACTGAAGACTACAACAACAACAGCGGCCGCTCAATGCTCCTGAATCTGCTTCCAATGTTGTTCTTTTCCCTCTCTGATCCATGTCTTTCACTTCTTCGGTATCGGATATTCCTATGTGTGTTCGCAGTGTTTCCTTAAGCGCGACACGCTCCTGAATTATGAATTGTTTACAATTCTATTAGATCGTTTCCACCTTTTCTAAACCATGTACCTTTTGTTTTCTCATCGTGAAATGATGTTAATATCCTTTCAAAAGTTTTTCCGTGGCTATTTTTATCCGAGCCCTTTCATTTATCTTCGTCCCGTGCTTACAAAGTTGTTATAATGCGTTCTGTATTCGCTGTTTCCTTTAATGCGACTCAAGACTTTTCTCAAATAGGTACTTATTTGGCCTCAAGTTTATCCATTAATCATTTTTGTCCACTGTAAGACTGCTGCATTTGAAGCCACCGGTCGAATAACAATGAGGTACCGCTTGTCTAATTTTTCCGTCCAAGGATATCTATCTCTTGCTGTAGATATCTTTAGTTAATTGTTAGGTCATTTTCATTGACTTAATGCTTGGCATGAAGGCTTCTCTTTCGATAGGTTAGGATCTATCAATTCACCTAGCTATTTAAAACTTCTTGCCTGATTAATTTGTTTGGCTGACCTCCAGTTCTCTTAGTGCCGATTTTATGTTTGCATCTTGTCAAAGATAATTTGAATCCCAGCCTTCACTGCCAATTTTTTTCGGTTGGTTAAGTTCTTCTGCTGCCGTGTCTTTGGAGTCCGAAAGATCAATACGTCATCTGTAAATGCCAGACAGTCGATTGTAAAAGTCATACTTTCCTTAGAAGGAAAACGGTCTCAGTTGTGAAATTATTTAATGTTAATGACACGTTTTACCCTTCTGGGGCATCATCACATAGTGTAAAATAGCTGGATACGTGACCCATCAGTCATAAAATAGGCACCATGGTAAGCGGCTATTCTCTTAGCCTATAGTGTAGTCTTACTGCGTTTTCTACATTCTTAGTTGCTCATTTCTTTCCGACATTCTCGAATAAGCTTTCCCAGAACGTAGTTGCAGAGCAGGTGTGAAATCCAATCTTTCGTATCTCATACTCAGGAAAAGAAAATACACCTTGTTTCAGTCCTGATTTCAAACACGTGAGATATCTCCCATCTCAACTTCACTTTGTGAGTTTGTGAGGTGGTGTTCATCAGAGTCTGCTGGATAATCGCTTTTGTCTTGTTATCTAAGGCAAACTCTTGGAATATTGTAAATATTGTGTTGGATCAGGTGAATCTTTCACCTTCCTAAAATCGACCAACTTCACAACGTATTTCCTTTTCCTGAGTCTGAGATATGAAAGATTGGATTTCAGATTCATAATATACTCAGAACACGATCATCGCATACTGGAATCCCGCTGGTACTCCCCTAAATTGTGGGTCCACATGTTATTCCTACCTATTCTGTTTATGAAAGGATGTTGTATGTTGTTAGCTTCTTAATGTTAAATTTTGTTATGTTTCGAATTCATTTAATGTTTTTAAATTTACATTTACTTTTGTTTTACACCATTACGGCGATGAAGATGAACAAAGAACTGCGATTACATCTATTTATCTCTTCCCTGGATCCCAGGAAGTTTCAGGGAGAATTACCGAAGTATCAGGGTTCGCGTACCGTAATAATTAGGGGCAATTAAATTTTCCGAAAAATATTTCGAATAATTATTCTCTTTCTACAGTGCTTAAGACAGATATTTGAGCGAACTCCTGGTAAGCGCATTATCTGAAAATTATCTCTTTACGCAACTTGCTTGAAATGAGAGTATCTTGGAAGTAATGAAAACAGGCCAGCGCCTCTGTGTCGATCCGCTTATCACGGAGAACGGAGAACAGAATGCAGCAACTGCTTCAGCAACGCAGACTAGCGAAACGGAACCAATAGTTAAGAAAATATTAAATTCGTTTTTCACAGGTGAGTTTAAAAGCTAAAACACACTCTACTGCAGTCGGTTACGTGGGCCGGCGAGATACCGCGGTTTTTATGACACTAGATCCCCAATCCTCGGAAAAGAACACTTAACATTTCTCAAATTCGAGCTTTTTCTCCGTCTCTAATGGTCTCGACTTGTATGGGACGTGAAGCTCTAACCTCTTTTCGAGGCAGGACCCCTAAAGCACAGAGCCGAACTTCTTTCACGTCGTTCACATTTCCGCTTGTGCCACCTCCCTAATGAGACGTCATCAACGAGAAAATAAACAATAGTTTACCTTATTTAAAACATCGAGAGAAAGTTAACACCATTTAATTTTAGTAACAGTATAACGAGGCCACTGATGGAGCATCAAAGAACAATGGATATCATCGTGCAAATAGTACTTTGAATGCGATCAAAAGGGTTACAAGGAGAAATAATGGAATCCTTGATGAACGATGATGATGAAGGTTTCGATTCATTCATAACGAGGCTAATAGCTCCCGCCTTTATGAATTAAATATAAAGTTGCTATGTAATCGAACATACCAAGGAGATCTGATCGTGCGGAACCATCATTTGACGAGTATTTGAGGCCGTTTGCTATTCCTATAGACTCAATCAATAACGCTATGTACGTAACTGAACCATATCTGCTTCAGTGTTACCTCATTTGCTACGGTACAAATGTATAGCGTACACTGTGTGTTGTTAAGAAGTTCTAGTTGCATCATATTTCTCATTTACACACACGGAGAACAGGAATGTTTCCTCTTATCTACCTTACGTGGCGTAACATACACTGTGCTCATTTCTTAGTAACTTCCGTGAAGTGAGGACTCAGGCGTCAGGACTGACTGCCGCCAAAAAGTTAAAATGATGTACATTTGCCTAATCACGCAAACACGGTAACTCGTACAACGGTATAAATAAGAGATTTGAACATATCGGTACTTATTACTAAAAACACGGAGCAGATAATGGGAAAGATAAGCAAAGAAATGAGATGAAGTGATCCATACGACATTTCGGGACGGGATACCACATCTGGGGTATTCAGACGCTTGGCACAGCTCTTTTTACTTGACGCCGCTTCACCAATGTAATCGACGATGGTGATGTAATTATGATGAGAATATCACAGCAGCCATTCCCCAAGCGCATTACTTTTCTGACACGGCAGGGAATCGAATCCCAGCGTGGCAGTCAGCCGCTTAAGGGTTCTATTGTACTGATGTAGTGAAAGTTGGTTTTACAGCAGAGGCTGCCGTTTTGTGTCACAGGGCCAGTTTATACGGCGTTGTCAGACTTGTAGCGACTGAAGCCTAGGAATCCAATCTGCCATGAATTCATACAAGGCTGACTGATAGTTACCATTGCTCTCAGATCCCGTCGCACGAAGAAGTGAATTTAGTTGTAATCGAGAGGTTTCTCCTGCGAAAATCTGCTACATGACCTGTTATGCGTGTACCCGAAACGGTATGTAAGAAGATGGTGCTCGACCTGTCGTGGCACGAAAGAAGCGGAGATGAATGGTATACTGATGGAGATGGAATAGTAGGAATTTATCTGTTATAATGGCTCAGTTCAGCAGGTATTTTAATGTGAAGGTTTTAACTATGTTGGTTTTCGTAGATTTATTTTCTCCCGCCACTTTAATTGAAAGGGAACAATAAAGAGTTTAATGAAAAGTTCAAAGCAAAATAGGTGTACATCTCTTTAATTTACTCTCTACTGTTGTTGCGTGATGTCAGCCAAAGCCATAAACAGCGCTAGACATATGTAAATTAAATTTTTACCTTTAGAGACAACCGTTTAATCTCTACGTTTATTTAGCTAAGATCATTATATCTGTGGACAATTTTTAGGCTAATTGCTTGAATAGATTAATATGATTAATGTTTTGGGCACCAATCGCGTCAATTCTATTTCGTAATATCGGAATTTGCATATCCAATATATATACGCTTCGTTAAAAATTTCAGCGTAGTCGCAGCTCATTGTCTTCTATTATACTGCGCTAATATTTATAAATTTATGTCGTAATTATGTGTACGTATAACAGAAATGAGTTGTCATGATATCGCAGCAATAGTGTGGATCACTCAGACACTGTCCCCCTCGTAGCGTCAGTACGGAAGGAAAAATGAAGAAACATTAGGGCTCATCGTGTAGCCTGGGCAGATGTTAGGGCAGACGGATTGCACGCTCTCGTTGAGCAAATGTAAGGAAGGAATTCGCCCGTTACCTTTTTGATGCAGCTGCTTCAAACTGCATAAAAATTCTGAAATAGAAATGTTCCGTAGTGGATGAACCCCTATTATATGTCGAAAAACTTAGTGCAGGTGGTATGATAAGCTAGGAAAGGACAGAAAATTTACATCCTTCAATGAGAACATCAAAACATATTGAAAGGTGTCTGTTGAATAGCCCTTTCCATTGTTCATTTACATTATTACTTTATTTTTCCAATCATATATTGCTGAACGCAATTCTTTACCGAGAATCCATTGCAAACGTTTAGTTATCTTAGGTAGCCTTCGAAGCTTACAGGGAGTCCAGCGCTTGGCTCCCGACCTAGGGGGCCAATCACGTCGCTAGCCGTCTGGCAATGAAATCTGGGTTGAGCTTTGAATAAATGTGAGGTGTGCTTGGCGGCACACAGGTGAGACCTGCTGGGTTCAATGCAGATGGCTGCTGTGTCTGCCTCTGGAGAACCAGCTAATGTAATTAGAGCCACCCCAAGATATTGCCTAGCTGCAAAGTTGTTTCCTTAACCATTCCCAAGATATTCGCACCCCATGGTTAAACACTCAACGATATACGTAGCAATTTGTTGCTATTACTTTGTCTTCCGACGTGAGCAGTCACGGGGCATGGTACAGAATCCGAATTTGGTCAATTAATCCGAAGCGTATTGCACTCACCTGAGTCGCTCTTCCAGTCATTTTAGCTACTGTCGTTTGTTTTGTTTTAGAGCACAAAAACACTAAGGTCGTACGCACCTCTGTCAAAACCATAGAACACGAACACAGAGAGGATTTATAAAAGATTAAACGTCAATCCCACCTGACATAAAAGAAATCAGCTTAAAACATGGACATAGAGAACGGGCTACAAAAGACACCGTAGAGAAACGGGCTGCTGCCGTGTATGGATCTTGGTTAGTATGGTTTGAAAATCTGCCTCACTTAACAGGTGTCTTCCTGCAACTAAGAGGTCACGTGTTCATTCGATTTTTGAATTAATTATATCTCCCATTTTCACTTCTCTGACACTGAATTAGTACCTAAATGCAGTGGTATAACTTTAATTCTTTCGCCATTACACAATCGTGTTTTGCGAAACGCTGCCTTTGGCTCTGATGGCTGATTCATTTTGGATGGACGATATTTTTGGTATAGACGATATTTTTCTCTCTGGTTTCTTGGAAGTGAGAAAATACAGTGCTTTCTAGAACATATGAATTCATTCCAGCCGAATATTCACTTCAAGTTGAATAGGATGGCTCCCTTCCCTTCTGTGTTGATCTGGAGGAAGGTGGATGGTACGCTCAGAAGTGCCGTTTACAGGACGCCAATGCACAGTGATTTGTATCTATAGACTTATTATTTTCGCCGTTCGGCTCAACATGAAAAGGTGTGCCTACGTCGGTTCGTAAGACCCACGTCATCTCAGACTCTGAAAGTTTCTCGATTGAGTTACCCCGTGTCCTTGTCATTTTTCGTCAAAATGGATAAAGACAGATCAGACAGGCGTTGCGTTATCGACCATCTGTAAATCACGAAATTACAGTAAAATCCAGACCTTTAGCTGCTTAGAGGCGTTGGTATATACCAACGGGGACAGTTGGAAATATGTACCCCCACCGGGGCTCGAACCCGGGAACCGCTGTTTACATGGCAGGTGCTCCGTTCGTCTGAGCAGCCGAGGTCACAGAAGATAGTGCGACTGCAGGGACTTATCTCTGGTACGCTGCCCGTGAGTTCCACTTTCCCAAATTACTGTCCACACACTACATTTTTAGTGCCCCTGCCCACTACACTCATTACTCGCGGCAGTCAATCTAACGATTCCCGTAAGAGTTGTGGCAATGTGAGTGCATCCGCAATGAAGAAGACCATTGGTCGGTTAGCCTTATCTACATGAATATAGTATCGGACATGTTCGAGAGAACATATACCAT
The DNA here is from genome assembly GCF_023898315.1 of Schistocerca nitens. Classification (NCBI taxonomy): domain Eukaryota; kingdom Metazoa; phylum Arthropoda; class Insecta; order Orthoptera; family Acrididae; genus Schistocerca; species Schistocerca nitens. Next base: position 100,340,203 of record NC_064619.1, read on the forward strand.
TGGTGATCTTGCAGCTCTCGAAGAATGAAATTACAATGAAATCCAGATCTTTACTTTGATAAATATCAACGGGAACACTTGAAAATGTGTGCCCCGCCCTGTTTACATGGCAGTAACCATCATCATATAGATATGGATAACCGGCCAATGATCTTCTTCAGTGCGGATGCACTCACATTGTCTAAACTCTCAATTGAATCGGTAGATTGACTGCCCTGATTAATAAGTATAGTGCGCAGGGGCACTAAAATGTAGTGTCTGGACAGTAAGTTGGGAATGTTGGTCTCATGGGGAACGTGCCATACATAAGTCCCTGTTGACGAACTATCCTGGTGTCGTTGCTGGTTCAGATGGATAGAGCGTATGCCATGTAACCAGGAGATCCCTGGTCCGTAGTCCCGGTCGGTGCATACATTTTCAGCTGTCCCCGTTGATATTTATCAACGCCTGTAAGCAGCTAAAGATCAGGATTTCATTGTAATTTCACTCTTCGAGAGCTGCAAGAACATAAATCAGGTGAGTGATTCTAATAACGAAGTGGCACCAACGTCTACAGACCTTTTACCTGACGCAGGAAGCATTTCCTGCATGACTGGTCGTATATGAGGAAATGCACACACCAAAAAACATTATCATCACCTCGCTTCAGAGATTTCCGGAAGCTGTACAGATAATTGGAATAGAGATCAACATAAACATCACTTCCGCCTTTTTATTGCTCATCAAAACCACACATTGCATGTTGTACCACCATACAGGGAGACCTTCAGACGTGGTCAAGATTGCTGTACACGCCGGTACCTCTTATACCCAGTAGCACGTCCTCTTGCATTGATGCATGCTTGTATTCGTCGTGACATACTACCCACACGTTCATCAAGGAACTGTTGGTCCTGACTGTCTCACTCCTAAACGGCGATTCAGCGTACATTCCTCAGAGTGGTTGTTGGGTAACGTCGTCCATAAACAGCCCTTTTCAATCTATCCCAAGTATGTTCGATAGGCTTCATGTCTGGGGGAAATGCTGGCCACTGTAGTCCAGCTAAATCGTTATCATAAGGGAAGTCATTCATAATATGTACATGATGACGGCGCGAACTGTCGTCCATGAAGACGAGTGCCTCGCCAATATGCTGCCGATATAGTTGCACACTTGGACGAAGGATGGCATTCACGTATCGTTCAGACGTTACGGCGCCTTCCATGACCACCAGCGGCGTGCGTCGGCCCCACATAATGCCACCCCAAAAGAGCAGGGAACCTCCGCCTTGCTGCACTCGCTGGACAGTGTGTCCAAGGCACTCAGCCTGACTGGAGAAAATGGAAATTTGTGGTAAGGTCCCATGGGACCAAACTGCTAAGATCATTGGTCCCAAAGCTTACGTACTACGTATTCTAGCTTAAACTCACTTACACTAAGGACAATACACTCACCCATGGCCGAAGGAGGCCTCGAACCTCCCACGGGGAGAGCCACCCGGACCGTGACAATACGCCTGAGACCACGTGGCTAACCCACGCGGCAGCCTGACTGGGTTACCTCCAAACAAGTGTCCGACGATTGTCTGGTTGAAGGCATATGCGACACTTATCGGTGAAGAGAACGTGATGCCAATCCTAAGCGGTCCATTTGGCATATTGTTAGCCCCATCTGTGCCGCGCTGCATGGTGTCATGGTTGCAAAGATGGACCTCGCCATGAACGTCGGGAGTTAAGTTGCCCATCATGCAGCCTAATGTGCATAGTTTGAGTCGTAACACGACGTCCTGTGGCTGCACGAAAAGCATTATTTAACATGGTAGCGTTGCTGTCAGGGTTCCTCCGAGCCATAATCCGTAGGTAGCGGTCATCCACTGTAGTAGTAGCCCTTGGGCGGTCTGAGCGAGGCATGTCATCGACGTTCCTATCTCTCTGTATCTCCTCCATGTCCGAACAACATCTCTTTGTTCACCCCGAGACGCCTGGACACTTCACTTTTTGAGAGTCCTTCCTGGCAAAAGTATGAATGCGCATGCGATCGAACCGCGGTATTGACCGTCTAGACATGGTTGAACTACAGACAATACGAGCCGTCTACCTCCTTCCTCGAGAAATGGTTCGAACTGATCGGGTGTCAGACCCCCTCCGTCTAATAGGCGCTGCTCAAGCATGTTTGTTTACATCTTTGGGAGGGTTTAGTGACTTATCTAAGCAGTCAAAGGGGCTGTGTCTGTGATAGAATATCAACAGTCAACATCTAGTTTCAGGAGTTCTGGGAACCGGGGGGATAAGAAACTTTTGTTGAGGTGTGTATAATGTGAAATCTATTTTCGGCCACCATCTTGGGACCTGTTAACAATGGCCTTGCTTGGCAGACCAGACAAGACAGTTAGTTCTTCCTAGCACATTACTAATGTCCTATACCGTTCAGACTATAAGGGCCCTGGATGACAGGCTTATTGAGCATAAGCATCACACACGCCAACAGCGACCTAGCAAATCTGCTACTAGGCAATAATTACCTTGGCACTGGTCATACTATTGAATGTAACAGCGCCAAGATTTTGGTACACACTTCCAGCTATTGGGATAGTGTTATTATAGAAGCTATTGAGATTAAATGAAGACTTGGTGTAAATTGGGATCTAAATGCCATTGACAACATTTTGCCGAAAATTCTTTTTCTTTGGTTGGAAATTACTTTCAATTTGCTAATTCAAAAGAAGTTTATATATTTAACTTAAAATACATTAACTGTACCCAACCATTAAAAATATATAAATTAAAGAAAGAAAATGCAAAAATCAGAACATGCGATCAGTCCTACCTCCGCAGTATGAGACCTAAAATACGTTTCAATTGCTTGAGGCACTTGCATTCTTTTAACGGATGTTTCATTGGTTAACACCTAACCATAGAATTGGTACTCGTTATCAATTCTTACTTATGATGACTACAGATAAAAACCGATTATTCAAAAATTTACAATTCCTTAAGTAAAATATAAGTTTATTTTTGTTCTTCTTATTCTTGTCTGAAGCAGCTTTCCATGCTGCTCATCCTTTGCAAGCCTCTTCATCACGAAGTAACTACTGCAATTTACGTCCTCCTGAATCTCCTTAGTGTATTTATCTCTTGGTCTCCCTATACGATTTTTAGCCCCCTCACCCACCTCCACACACACACACACACACACACACACACACACACACACACACACACACGCACACACACTTTCGTCCAATACTAGATTTGTGATCCTTTGATGTCTCAAAATGTGCCGTACCTACCGATTCCTTTTTCTAATCAGATTCTACTACATTTTTTTTTCTTTCCAGCTCTATTCAATACTTCTGAATTGTTACGTGATATAACCATCTAATCTTCTGTAGCACCACATTTAGAATGCTTCTACTCTATTCTTCTCTATACTTTTATTGTCGATGCATCACATCCGTACATTGCTACATTTCATAGAAATACTTTCAGAAAATAATTCCTAACATGTACATCTATAATGTATATTAACAAATTTCTCTTTCAAAGTAACGATTTTTTTGCCATTGACGGTCTACATTTTATATCCTCTACACTTCAGCCAACATCAATTATTCTGCTGCCCATATAGAAATGCTCATTTACTACTTTTAGTGTCTCATTTCCTTATATAATCCCTTCAGCCTCACCCAATTTTATTACGCAATCTTCCATTATCCTTGTTTAGCTTTTGTTGATGTTCATGTTACACTCTTCTTTCAAGACACGGAACATTCTATTCAACTTCTCCTTCAAGTTCTTTGCTCTCCCTCACAGAATCGCAATGTCATCTCCAAACCTCAAAGTTCTTATTTCTGCTCCCTGAACTTTAATTCCTACTCCCAGTTTTCCTTCAGTTTGCTTTACTGCTAGCTCAGTGTACGTACTGAATAACATCAGGTATAGGCTTCAACCCTGTATCACTCCTTTCTCGACCACTGCTTCCCGTTCATGCTCCTCGATTTTTACATCTGCCGTCTGGTTTCTGTGCAGGTTGTAAATGGCATTTCGCCTCCTGTACTTTATGCTACTGTCTTCAGAATTTCAAATGGAATTTTCTAGTGTACATTGTCAAAAGTTTTCTCTTTGTCTACAAATGCTATCTTCTAAGATAAATCGTTGGGTCAGTACTGCCTCGCGTGTTCCAATGTTTCTCCGAAATCGGGACTGATATTCCCCAACATCGGCTTCTGTAAGTTTTTCTATTCTTCTGTAAAGAAGAATGGTGTTAACATTTTGAAACGACGACTTATTAAACGTGTAGTTCATTAACTAATTTATTAATACTACGCTATAGAAATACACCAATACAATCACATTAGAATAACGAAACCATTCCGAGAATTGCTTGAATTTTTCGATGGGATGCTTTCATAAAAGAGTTTGTCTCCAGGTTTTACCAAAACTTCAATGACAGTTTTAAAATCAGCGTTCTTTTCTTCTTTGTACATCTGCAACATTATTTTCATTTACATTCAATTCGTTGGGATGGAGTGTCTTTCACCTTCACTACTGTCTTCTTAGTTTCTTGTTTTCTTCCTATGGTATTCCTAGTCCTTTCCTTCTTCACACCTAGCACGCGCGTCTGCCTTTATTTACACTGAACAAAAATGATAAGGCTTCTAATGACATGCCTAGTCCCCACAGTCGCTCACGACTCGTTACAAAGACAACAGTATGCAACATAACCTAACAAAGACGAACGTAAGCACCGGCGTGTTAAGGAACCAACTCCCTTTAAACGGTTGACCGCCTGGAACATACACGCAGCTCATTTCGTTAGCGATTGCTGAAACTAATAGCAACCATCTCGGCACTATAGTCTCCTTTTATGCAGTTGGCGTTGGCCCAAAATTCCCATTTTTGATACAACTATAATCTTCACAAAATGTGACTTACAGCCGATTTACTTGAAGACTTCAAATTGGCAAATGAAAAGGTGGAGGTTTTTGCTTGAATACTTTCGGTTGTCGAAAATGTCACCAGAGTGCACTCCTGCAACCTACTTACACTATGTGATCAAAAGTATCCGCACACTCCAAAAAACAAATGTTTTTCATATTAGGTGCATTGTGCTGCCACCTACTGCCACGTACTTCATATCAGCGACCTCAGTAGACATTCTACATCGTAAGAGAGCAGAATGTGGCGCTTCGCGGAACTCACGGACTTCGAATGTGGCCAGGTAATTGGGTATCAATGAGTCATATGCCTGTACCGAGATTTCCACACTCCTAAACAACCGTAGGTCCTCTGTTCCCGATGTAATATTGAAGTGGGAACTTAAAGGGACGCGTACAGCACAAAAGCGTAAAAACCGACGGCGTCTGTTGACTGACAGAGACCGCAGACAGTTGAAGAAGCCGACATCTATCCAGATCATCACACGGGAATTGCAGCTGCATCAGGGATCCACTGCAAGTACTATGACAGTTAGACGGGAGGTGAGAGAACTGGGATTTCATGGTCTACCTTCTGCTCATAAGCTACATAACACGCCGCTAATGCCAAACGACGCCTCGCTCGGTATAAGGAGAGTAAACATTGGACGACTAAGCAGTTGAAAAACGTTGTGTGGAGTGACGAATCACGGTATACATTGTGGTGATGCGATGGCAGCGTGTGAGTATGGCGAATGCCTGGTGAACGTCATCTGCGAGCGTGTGTAGAGCCAACAATAAAATTCGGAGGCGGTTGTGTTATGGTGTGGTCGTGTTTTTCATAGAGGGTTCTAGTACTCATTGTTGTTTTGCGTGAAGCTATCGCAGCACAGGCCTACACTTATGTATTAAGCACCTTCTTGCTTCCCACAGTTGTAGAGCAATTCCGGGATGGCGAGTGCGTCTTTTAACACGGCGAGTCTTGTTCATAATGCACGGCCTGTGGCCGAGTGGTTACACGACGATAACATCACTCTAATGAACTGGCCAGCAAATAGTCGTGACTTGAACCCTATACAACACCTTTGGGATATTTTGGAACGCTAACTTCGTGCCAGGCCTCACCGACCGACATCAATACCTCTCTTCAGTGCAGCACTCCGTGAAGAACGGTTTGCCATTCTTCAAGAAACCTTCCAGCACCTGATTTAACGTATGCCTGCGAGAGTGGAAGCTGCCTTAAAGACTAAGGGCCATTCCCCAAGAAACCTTCCAGCACCTGATTGAACGTATGCCTGCGAGAGTGGAAGCAGTCTTAAAGACAAAGGCGGATGAGCACCAGATTGAATTTTCAACCAGGTGTCCGGATACTTTTGATCACATAGTGTGAGTGGTTTAAAGTCCGGTAGAAACTCAAATTTCCCAATTCTCGAATAAACATTGATATGCTCCCCTTTTCCAAATATTATGTATTTTCCTTCTACTGTGTGCCTGTAACAGTAGGTAAGATAGTTTCCAATGGCAGGTCCCGATGCTGCTGCAACTTGGACAGACCCTGTACGTGATTCTACAGAACTGTTTCAAACTTTCATAGATTACTGTAATAATCACAGATTGGGGTTTGCATCGACAGAGCATTCTATCTGACTACAAGCCAAGCTGACAAAACACATTCACATTTACTGCAACATTAGAGATGATACTTCACGTTCACATGTTTTAGATTTACTTATGGTGTACTTGTCGTACCACAGTGCTGATAACGTAAAAGTATCCTTCTCAATTAGTTTTCATTGGACACGTTACAGTCAAACTGCATCAATTAGCTGCTTACAAGATTCATTATTTCTTCTATGCCTTATAGCAATTTCAAATCAGGACATGTTGTGACTTACATTGAATAAGCAATTAAAATTTAAGACACTTTACAAGGTCTGTCGTAATTTATGTTCGCATCGCAATAAAGAAATTAGAACATCATGCAGTGAATCATAATATAGTTAATGTAACGCGGAAGTTTACGAAAATAATTGCTGAATGCGCACATCCACAGATACAAAGAAGCGCCAAAGAAACTGCCACAGGCATGCGTATTCAAGCACAGAGATATGTAAACAGGCAGAATACAGTGTTGCCGTCAACAATGCCTTTATTAGACAACAAGTGCCTGGCGCAGTAGTTAGATCTTTTACTGCTGCCACAAAGGCTGATTTTTTTTTGGTCATCAGTCTACTGACTGGTTTGATGCGACCCGTCACGAATTCCGTTCCTGAGCTAACCTCTTCATCTCAGAGTAGCACTTGCAACCTACGTCCTCAATTATTTGCTTGACGTATTCCAATCTCTGTCTTCCTCTACAGTTTTGGCCCACTACAGCTCCCTCTCGTACCATGGAAGTCATTCCCTCATGTCTTAGCAAATGTCCTATCATTCTGTCCCTTCTCCTTACCAGTGTTTTCCACATATTCATTTCCTCTCCGATTCTGCATAGAACCTCCTCATTCCTTACCTTATCAGTCCACCTAATTTTCAACATACGTCTATAGCACCACATTTCAAATGCTTCGATTCTCTTCTGTTCCGGTTTTCCCACAGTCCATGTTTCACTACAATACAATGCTGTACTCCAGACGTGCATCCACAGAAATTTCTTCCTCAATTTAAGGCCGGTATTCGATATTAGTAGACTTCTCTTGGCCAGAAATGCCTTTTTTGCCATAGCGAGTCTCCTTTTGATGTCCTGCTTGCTCCGTCCGTCATTGGTTATTTTACTGCCTAGGTAGCAGAATTCCTTAACTTCATTGACTTCATGACCATCAATCCTGATGTTAAGTTTCTGGCTGTTCTCATTTCTACTACTTCTCATTACCTTTGTCTTTCTCCGATTTACTTACAAACCATACTGTGTACTCATTAGATTGTTCATTGCTTCAGCAGATCATTTAACACTTCTTCATTTTCACTCTGGATAGCAATGTCATCAGCGAATCGTACCATTGATATCCTTTCACCTTGCATTTTAATTCCACTCCTGAACCTTTCTTTTATTTCCATCATTGCTTCCTCGATGTACAGATTGAAGAGTAGGGGCGAAAGGCTACAGCCTTGTCTTACACCCTTCTTAATACGAGCACTTCGTTCTTGATCGTCCACTCTTATTATTCCCTCTTGGTTGTTGTATATATTGTATATGACCCGTCTCTCCCTATAGGTTACCCCTACTTTTTTCAGAATCTCGAACAGCTTGCACCATTTTATATTGTCGAACGCTTTTTCCAGGTCGACAAATCCTATGAAAGTGTCTTGATTTTTCTTCAGCCTTGCTTCCATTATAAGCCGTAACGTCAGAATTGCCTCTCTCGTCCCTTTACTTTTGCTAAAGCCAAACTGATCTTCACCTAGGGCATTCTCAATTTTCTTTTCCATTGTTCTGTATATTATTCTTGTAAGCAGCTTCGATGCATGAGCTGTTAAGCTGATTGTGCGATAATTCTCGCACGTGTCAGCTCTTGCCGTCTTCGGAATTGTGTGGATGATGCTTTTCCGAAAGTCAGATGGTATGTCGCCAGATTCATATATTCTACACACCAACGTGAATAGTCGCTTTGTTGCCACTTCCCCCAATGATTTTAGAAATTCTGATGGAATGTTATCTATCCCTTCTGCCTTATTTGACCGTAAGTCCTCCAAAGCTCTTTTAAATTCCGATTCTAATACTGGATCCCCTATCTCTTCTAAATCGACTCCTGTTTCTTCTTCTATCATATCAGACAAATCGTCACCCCCCATAGAGGGTTTCAATGTATTCTTTCCACCTATCTGCTCTCTCCTCTGCATTTAACAGTGGAATTCCCGTTGCACTTCTAATGTTACCACCGTTGCTTTTAATGTCACCAAAGTTTGTTTTGACTTTCCTGTATACTGAGTCTGTCCTTCCGACAGTTATATCTTTTTCGATGTCTTCACATTTTTCCTGCATGGCTGAGTATCAAGAATTAAGCGAGTTTGAACGCGGTGTTATAGTTGGCGCACGAGCGATGGAACACGTCGTCCCCGAGGTAGCGATGAACTCGGAATTTTCCCGTACGACCATTTCACGAGTGTACCGTGAATATCAAGAATCCGGTAAAACATAGTATTTCCGACATCGCAGCGACCGGAAAAAGATCCTGCAAGAACGGGACCAACGACAACTAAAGAGAATCGTCCAACGTGACAACAGTGCAACCCTGCCGAAAATTACTGCAGATATCGTTGCTGGGCCATCAACAAGTAACGGCGTGCAAACGATTCAGCGAAGCATCATCAAAATGGGATTTCGGAACCGAAGGCCCACCCATCTACCCTTGGTGACTGCACAACAAAAAGCTTTGTGCCCTCCCTGGCCCCTGGTCCCGTCAACACCGGCATTGGACTGTTGATGGCCGGAAACATGTTGCCTGGTCGGTCGAGTCTCGTTTCAAATTGTATCGAGCGGATGGACGTGTACGTGGATGGAGACATACTCATGAATCCCAGAACGTTGCATGTCAACAGGGAACTGTTCATGCTGGGTGGAGGCTTTGTAATTGTGTGGGGCGCGTGCAGATGGATTGACATGTGACCCCTGATACGTCTGTATACGGCTCTGACAGGTGACTTACGTAAGCATCCTGTCTGATCACCTGCATCCATTAATGTACGTTGTGTGTTCCGACGGACTTGGGCGTTTGCAGCAGGACAATACGAATCCCCATGCGCCCCTAATTGCTACAGAGTAACTCCAGGAACACTCTTCTGTGTTGAAACACTTCCACTGGCCACCAAACGCCCCAGACGTGAACATTATTGAGCATATCATGGATGCCTTGCAACTTGCTGTTTAACGAGATCTCCACCTCCTCATAGTCTTACGGATTTATGGACAGCCCTGTAGGGTTCATGGTGTCAATTCCCTTCAGCACTACTTCAGACATTAGTGGAGTCTATGCCACGTGGTGTTGTTGCACCTCCTACTGCTCGCGGATTCCTACACGATATTAGGCAGGTGTACCAGTTTCTTTGACATTTCCATGTACATAATACATAAATAATAAATTTAGGATAATAATGAAGAGCCTAAAAACGAAAATAATATCTAATACAATAAAACATGAATAATAGATAACTTCGTGACTGGACGCATCAGCGTGTGAGCCGTTCAAAGTTCCCTGAAAAGTAATGGCTTGAACTGAGCATTGAAATATTGTGTAGTGCCAGACAGCTCAATATAATGCATACAAGTGTAGTTGTTTAAAGAGGTTAGAACATTGTTTTCAATAGATACCGAAGAAATACCGGAAAACATAGAACATTTACATGGATTATCATTACTCAGTAGAACGTTGTGGCTGTGGCACTTCTATGAAGCCAGTCGGCTCGTATTCAGAAGGATTTTCAATATATCAACATTTTCTGAAAGGCACATGTTAGTATTCATTCAGTTTGAAGATCGAAGTTTTTCGCACTTGATCTCCTCTATAAGACTCTCCATATTCAAGGTTCTTTCCGAATCATTTGGTAATCCGAGCTTGTGCTCCGTCCCTAATAACCGCGCGGTCTGTAGAACCTTACTTTACTTCCTTCCTTATAAACTGTTCAAATTAGTGTATGATTGACATCAACGAAGCAAGTAATGACGCAAGGGTCACGTGGCAGACGCGATACGGATTCAGCCATTTCCCAAAAGCCTACAGCCGCAGCAGTCATTTGCGGTTGCCATATCAACACCCCCTTACAACAAGGTTTCCCATATGCGCTACGCTTCTACTTCAGAAAGGTGGATGTCACGCGGCTCCCTTTGTTACGTGCTGCAGAATTGTTTTAATTTATTATGGTTGCAGGAATGATTACTTTATTTGTTTTGTAATACCAAGCAGTTTCAGATATATGTGCATCACATGTGGTGTGGAAAAGTTTGAGGTCGCTCTCTTGGCCAGTGGAGTGCCATACGAGGTCTCACGAGACAGGAGATTCGAGCTTTATCTCTCCTCCTTCAGCAATAAGTAATTATTGTGAACTGCTGTTCTCCGTTAACAAGACCATCGAAAGAACTGTTGCTGTTTGTAAATAGACACTGGAGCACTGTTAGAAAAAATTTCATCTACATCTACATTTATACTTCGCAAGCCACCCAACGGTGTGTGGCGGAGCTGTGCTATAGGATAAGCTGGATAATCGTCTACGTAGGGCAAGGGGAGGGGGTAACGTTGTGGATAACTGCTGTACGTCTTCGTGTTTCTGATTGTTACCGAAGAAAGGGGTGTATGACACTCAGCTGACACACTTCAGAATGACTGTCTTGTTCTATACAGTCGCACATCGTTATCTACGAATCCATACAACCTCACGTGGCACTATGGATATTTCTGTGGCCACAGGTTGTCGATCAGTCACAAGATTTTGTGCTGATAGGTCAGAAAACGTTTTGCGGTCTGTTTATCGTAATCAGACCAAACGAACAACCTCTTGATTCGCTCCTGACTCGTAATGCGGTGTTAGCAATCAAACTAGCCGAATACCAGACGTTGGCTGGATGTTTATTTAATCCTGGCTTCCCTTCTCTCTCTCTCTCTCTACATCTACATCCATACTCCGCAAGCCACCTGACGGTGTGTGGCGGAGGGTACCTTGAGTACCTCTATCGGTTCTCCCTTCTATTCCAGTCTCGTATTGTTCGTGGAAAGAAGGATTGTCGGCATGCTTCTGTGTGGGCTCTACTCTCTCTGATTTTATCTTCATGGTCTCTTCGCGAGATATACGTAGGAGGGAGCAATATACTGCTTGACTCTTCGGTGAAGGTATGATCTCGAAACTTCAACAAAAGCCCGTACCGAGCTACTGAGCGTCTCTCCTGCAGAGTCTTCCACTGGAGTTTATCTATCATCTCTGTAACGCTTTCGCGATTACTAAATGATCCTGTAACGAAGCGCGCTGCTCTCCGTTGGATCTTCTCTATCTCTTCTATCAACCCTATCTGGTACGGATCCCACACTGCTGAGCAGTATTGAAGCAGTGGGCGAACAAGTGTACTGTAACCTACTTTCTTTGTTTAGAGATTGCATTTCCTTAGGATTCTTCCAATGAATCTCAGTGTGGCATCTGTTTTACCGACGATCAACTTTATATGACCATACCAATTTAAATCACTCCTAATCGTACGCCCAAATAATTTATGGAATTAACTGCTGCCGGTTGCTGACCTGCTATAATGTAGCTAAATTATAAGGGATCTTTCTGCCTATGTATTCGCAGCACATTACACTTGTCTACATTGAGATTCAATTGCCATTCCCTGCACCATGCGTCAATTCGCTGCAGATCCTCCTGCATTTCAGTTCAATTTCCGATTCTTACAACCTCTCGATATACCACAGCATCATCCGCAAGAAACCTCAGTGAACTTCCGATGTCATCCACTAGGTCATTTATGTATATTGTGAATAGCAACGGTCCTACGACACTCCCCTGCGGCATACCTGAAATCACTCTTACTTCGGAGGACTTCTCTCCATTGAGAATGACATGCTTCGTTCTGTTATATAGGAGCTGTTCAATCCAATCACATAATTGGTCTGATAGTCCATACGCTCTTACTTTGTTCATTAAACGACTGTGAGGAACTGTATCGAACGCCTTGCGGAAGTCAAGAAACACGGCATCTACCTGTGAACCCGTGTCTATGGCCCTCAGAGTCTCGTGGACGAATAGCGTGAGCTGGGTTTCACACGGCCGTCTTTTTCGAAACTCATGCTGATTCCTACAGAGTAGATTTCTAGTCTCCAGAAAAGTCATTATACTCGAACGTAATACGTGTTCCAAAATTCTACAACTGATCGACGTTAGAGATAGAGGTGTATAGTTCTGCACATCTGTTCGACGTCCCTTCTTGAAAACAGGGGTGACCTGTGCCCTTTTCGAATCCTCTAGAACGTTACGCTCTTCTAGAGACCTACGGTACACCGCTACTAGAAGGGGGCAAGTTCCTTCGCGTACTCTGTCTAAAATCGAACTGGTATCCCATCAGTTAATGCGGCCTTTCCTCTTTTGAGCGATTTTAATTGATTCTCTATCTCTCTGTCGTCTATTTCGATATCTACCATTTTGTCATCTGTGCGACATTCTAGAGCAGAAACCAAAGTGCAGTCTTCCTCTGTGAAACAGCTTTGGAAAAATAAATTTAATATTTCGGCATTTAGTCTGTCATCCTCTGTTTCAGTACCATTTTGGTCACAGAGTGTCTGGACATTTTGTTTTGATCGACCTACCGCTTTGACATAAGACCATCGTATAATATGCGTTAGATGAGTATGTGCCAAGCTAGATCGTAAGAGATGGAAATAGAGCCACCGTGTTACAACAACCGAGTTAGAAAACTACTGCGGAAACAAAGGGAACTTCACAGCAAAGTTCCCTTTGCTTCCGCAGCAGTTTTCTAACTCGGTTGTTGTAACACGGTGGCTCTTTCTCCATCTCTTACGATCTAGCTTGGCACATACTCATCTAACGCATATTATACGATGGTTTTGAACTTTGCCCACAGATCCTCAACACTATCTGTACTTGAGACAAAACTTTTCTGTTGAGCCGTCAGGTACTCTGTAATCTGCTTTTTGTCACTTTTGCTAAATAGAAAAATCTTCCTACCTTTTTTAGTATTTATTTTTACGGCTGAAATCATCGATGCAGTAACCGCTTTATGATCACTGATTCCCTGTTCTGCGTTAACTGTTTTATATAGTTCGTGTCTGTTTGACACCAGAAGGTCTAATATGTTATCGCCACGAGTCGGTTCTCTGTTTAACTGCTCAAGGCAGTTTTCAGATAAAGCACTTAAAAAAATTTCACTTGATTCTATGTCCCTGCCATCCGCTATGAACGTTTGAGTCTCCCAGTCTATATCCACCCAGAACTATAACATGATTGGGAAATCTACTCGAAATATTGTCCAAATTTTCCAAATTCTCCCCCCCCCCCCCTTCTCTCTCTCTCTCTGTCACGCTCTCGAGCTGTTTCTCTTCCACCCTTTCTCTGTGCATCTCCTCCTACCCCAATCTCTGTCCACAGCCTCCTACATATTCTCTCTGCCCACAAACGTTTCCCAGCTCTTTCGGACCTTCTCCTCGTGCCCCATTCTGTCCATCTCCTGCTCCCCTCTCTCTCTGTCCATCGTTTTCTCAATCTCTCTCTGTCCATCTCCTGCACCCAACACTAACTGTCCATCTCATCCTCTCGCCATCTTATTTTCCATCTCCTTCTCCTTTAGAGAAAGGAGACACCCTGAAGTAAAATTCAATACAAAGTGTGATCTAAGGTAGTTTCCGCACGCTCGCCGAAAGAGAAGGTTGCTATTTTACCACCTCTTTTCAGCGTCCCGTTTGTCTGGGCAACTTTTCCTTGTTGTCATTTCGATCTCCATGAGTGTCGTCACATCGTCGTTAGGTCTGTAGCGTTAGTCATTGTTTGTGTCCGTTGGCAGCGGTGCAGTATGTTCATAACGTCCGCCATGCGTTCCAAGAATATTCCGGGAAAAGGTACATTCAGCTTTAGTTTCGACAAATCCATCATTCCTTGCAGCCCTGATCTTTGAAAATTCATGATTGGCTAGTTGATACAGTTAATACATCATCTGATCAGATTCATGCAGCCTACTTTGATTCTGATAATTATGTCTTTTTCGTAAATGTTTTGGATCAACTGCAAGCTAGTAACTTGATTTTGCGCCATGGTTGTCAAGTTTCTGTTAAGCCTGGGATTGTTCCTTTAGTATGGTGCTTCTTGGTAACGTGGAACTGGGTTATATCAATGTCCGAGCGTTCACTCTCCCGCCGGAAGTTGGCGACAGTTTATAAAAGGAGATGTGGCTTCCTTATGGTGATGTGAGGGTTATAAGACGTGAACGTTGGTCCTGTTAACATCGCCTGCACTCAGTGTATTCTGTTCAGTGGAAATTGTAGTGAAGCGTAGCTTGGCTCTAAGCACTGTGGGACTTAACATCTGAAGACATTAGTCCCCTAGACTTAGAACTACATAAACCTAACTAACCTAAGGACATCACACACATCCATGACCGAGGCAGGATTCGAACCTACGACCGTAGCAGCAACTCTGCCACAGCGGCCTAGAGACAAATGTAGCATTCCTTCTCATTTACAGGACTGTGGTTACCACATTCGTATAACTTATAGTGGACATGCGAAAATATGCTTTCTCTGCAGTAAGAGTAGCCACCTTAGACTTAACGGCCGCGTCGGGCATTTGTACTGAAGACTTCATTTCAAGAACATCAAAAACTGACGCCAGTTGATCTCATTTCTACCACTCACGAAGTTGGTGCCACGTCGTTCCCTGGTTCGCTGGAACAACAGAGGGATAGGCCACTTACTGCTCCGATTTGCTGCCTTCACTCTCGCAATACGGACCTACAACTGTTGTGTAGCCAAGCCAGCAGTGTTCACAGTGCAACGTAAGAGACATAGCACGCAGGATGGTGAGGAGTCGGATACGTCTACTCGTCATCCACCCTTCTCTGAAGTAACTATGTCGGATGAAGTATTTTGTAGCGCAGAGTCCTGTATTCCTAATAGAGTCGCCAGGGCAAGAATAACCGCTGAGGTTTCTAGTTTCTCCTAGTTTTCTTCCCGTGGTTAAGGGATCACTCAACGGCGGGGAGGTCTTCAAGCCTTATGATGTTTTAGTGATCCATGAACAGCAAACTGACACGCTCCTAAAATTACCTGTTCCCTGAATGCTACCAATCAGGGTCGTTGGAATCACCGACTGTTGTTACTCCAGTGGGTCAGATATAGTGATGCCTGCCCCTTTTCCTGTATATCGAACTGTAACAATCCTATTCCTGGAGTGGGACTCTGTGACTTCTCCCTTGCCACGTAATTTCATTAATGTTCAAGAGCCGTCTACGTCCCCGACTGCTGGTGCTGTATTGGTAGTTGTTGTAGCCAACGTCTCAAACCGGAGCCGACGGTGGCTCGTAAGGAGAAACATAATGATTAAAGAGGTGGGAATGGGAACCCCCCCCCCCCAACCACTGAATCTTCACTGGACGCAATAATAGATCTTGACACACACTGATGACGTAATTCACTTGGTCAGCAGCAACAATCTCATTTCTTGTTGTTAAAGTTTCCCTTCTTTGATTGTGAATGGAATCGGATCTACGGCTCGCTACGTTGCGCCACTATATCTGTGACTCCTGTGAGGATGTTCAGTTTATTCACTTTTCTCTGCCTGAGTCTTACACTGCGTTTAATGTGGCTGGCGAATGTTCCAAGTGGACTGCCTTGTTTGTAGGGAGGGGGTTCCCGTTGAAGGGATTGAAGTCCTTGATAATAGCAGAGGAATACGATGTACTTTTCTCTACCTTGCTTTGATTCTGCTTTATGCACTGTCAGGCAGCGGATGCACCTCGGCATGCTCTGGATTTCACAAGGAAGATGAGGTTTATTTGTTATGGAAAATTCCGCAGAATATTTTGATAGGTGATCACTCTGTGTTTTGGGACCCGTATATCAGTCTCTCAGTTTTAATTTCTTTCGGGAATTGCAAGTTTTATTTCGTTCCTTGAAACTAAAAGATGTTTGGCTTGGTATTATCCCTCTCTTGTCAAATATACGTATTTTCCTGCTACTTGTAGCCGTAGTCTGGACAGATTTTATCTATCTACGATGCCTGATAGGATTTTGGCTATCGATGTCATTCCTGGCAATTTTATTGGCCACCTTGCCCTGACTTTTACTTTCAATTACTCGCGATGGTCAGTAAAATTGTTTCGATCGTCTTGGATGCTTAATGCGGTGCACTTGGAGGATCCCTCTCGCGATGATGTGATCCGGGAAGGGTGGGATAGCAGACGGCCCGTATTTTGGATTGATAGGTTCAGACAAACGTTGATACGATTCTTCGCTGAAAGAGGGCGGGAATTTTGGAGAAAGAAAGAATTTTACTACTCCCTTTTACGTGACCTTTACGAAGGTCCTGATCAACCTCAACTGCGGACTGCACGCGTCAGGCTTGTAAAATCGCGACGGTTACGGTTGAAAGAGGTTCATGAGGAAGAGTTAAGGATACGGCCCATACCACGCTCCGTGGTGGCGGATGATTTATCTTTATATTAGCTGATTCGACATCAGACTCGTTGTTGACGTGCTTGTATCACATATCTCAATACAGATGACGGAATGTTGTGATGGCACAGAAGGACTCGCTGTATTTAAAAATGGCTCTGAGCACTATGTGACTTAACTTCTGAGGTGATCAGTCCCCTATAACTTACTTAAACGTAACTAACCTAAGGACATCACACACATCCATGCCCGAGGCAGGATTCGAACCTGCGACCGTAGCGGTCACACGGTTCCAGACTGAAGCGCCTAGAACCGCACGGCCACACCAGCCGGCGCAGAATATAGAGAGACTCCTCTGGTTTGGTCAGACGTACCCACATGTTCCCTTGCAGTGAAACATCGGGTTATGTCCCAAATGCCACACAAATCTAGATATTGCAAATCGACTAGCCAAACAAATGAAAATTCACAATGAGGCCCGTTTCAAACTATGCCAAATGCTGACAACGCTGTTTCATACTTATCAAAGGACATGTTAACATAGCGACCGTAGCAGTCGCGCGTTTCCAGACTGTAGCGCCTAGAACCGGTCGGCGACTCGCTGTATTGCATGCTCTACATCATTATGGGTTGGGCTGTATGAGGTACCAATTCCTGTCGATGCGCCACCCGATTTGTTTGTTCTGCTCTGGATCGTAGACTTACACCTGCTCTTAATGCTGCCTTTTTGAAAGCTTTTCAGTATGACGATGTCTATGACCTTATTGTCAGATCGCTTTCTCGTAAGTCACCGTGTTTGGATGGTCTTCTTAAGGAGTTTTAATTGACTTTGTGGCCTTTGTTGGGTAACTCTTTTGAACGAAGTGTTAAGAGATGAGTTTATACCCTACTCTTATAAAGTTGGCAAAGTTGTTTTAATTCCTAAATGTTCTGGTCAGGCAGAAACTGATAAATATCACCCGACGGCCTTACTGAATTTTGATTATACTACTATGGGGAGAGCGGTGATCAGCCGGCTGTGTACATCTCTGGGGCAAATTTTTACTGTCTATCAGAGATGTATTCCTTGTGGTAGCTGAATACCATTTACATCTGTTCCTAGAACTCTGGTACTTTTGGATTCTGACAAGGCATTCGAGTGCGTCAGCCATCGCTTACTGTTGAAGGTGTTGGAAGCAACTGGGTTCACAACTGATAAGCGCAGCGTCTTGTATACTTTGTTTACTGGTATCTCGGCTTTGGTGGCTATCAACTGCCAAATGAAACCACCGATTACCGTCTGTAGGGGTTTCCCTCAAAGAAGTCCACTTTCATTGTCGTCGTTTGTTCTATCACTTCAACACCTTCTTCAAAGAAACATCATTCAATTACAAGGATGGACACTCTTGGGCTAGTCGATCTCGGTGAATGTCATATGAGCACCAAGTGATGATGTTACTCCGTTCTCCTGTTGAGATTCCGTTGTTGAAGTCTGCGTTGATTACCTTGGGCTTATATCTAGTGCCTGTATCAACGAAGGCAAATGTCGGTTGATGAAATAACAGGGTATTGCTTCACGGTGTTTTGATCATGCTGTCGTTTGGTGTTCAAGCCTGGTCGATAGATACAAATCCCTGGGATTCGTAATTGACCGTTCTGCACTCTGAATGGCTACATGTCTTTGGAAATTGATGACAGAGATATTACAAGGTGCAATCCTGGAGCATGGACGGCGTTTCCTTGATGTGCTTCAGAAACTTCGGTTTCTGGATGCCTATGTTTAGTCACTCAGATCTCTACCCTTCCCGTTATGATGTATAAGATACTAAAACAGTCGCCTAATTCTTTGTGATGTAAGTATGCCATTTTTCGATTATGATACGGGGTGATGGCACATGAGTTCTTCTAGGTTGGTGAAGGGGGGGGGGGGGACTTTCCGATGTTCAGACGAAAGGGTCTGCGCTATTTGTTTCACGCACTATGCTGACTATCCATCACGCAATCCACACATTCACGTCTGGTTATTTTACTATCTGTGGCCATGTGGTCTTGCTCCGCCTGTCGATGAGGGTAGATTAGTTAAAACATGTCTGTGAATATTATATTGCCGATACTTCTTTGGGAGCTGATATTCTACAGATGCACATCTCAACACCACATTTTCTTTTTTAATGCAGGGGCGAGGGATTAAGTCTACAGCGTCTGTTGAACGACCGTTACCACAAACTTGTTGCGTCCTCATGGTATCAAGTGCAAGATAATCACCTATCCCGTATTGGCCTTGAAGTGGCTGTCCCGCCGTAGACACGCTACAACATAGATTTACCTCTCACCCTCAGGAAGCAAACCAGCACTGGCATAAAAACAATTATCGTTTCTAACTCGACCCATTGATCTGCCTTCAGCTGATATCCTATCGCATCCAGACTCCTCCTACTTTCCGAGGACAAAGGCAAAAACCACAACGTGATTGTTAGGCCACTATATTCATTACATTGTAGATGGATGGGTAAAAAAGAGTGCCAATCGCCTTCCACGAATATATGGCCACTACTTACTGGAAATGTTGGCGCCTGCCACGGTATCGCGACTTATTCGCCGATATGCATTGTTACATGGTTCGTTTCATTTTTGCGGCAGTATTTGTCTTATCATTGTTTCCATCAATAAAAAAAATAGCAAAATATTGTTGGAAGCAACAACTGGAATTGGAACTTCCTTTTCCTTCTTTGAGTGGCGGGAGCCATATGGAAGCAGCAAGTTTTACGGTTTAAAAAATTAAAAACATTTTTTAAGTAAAATAAAAACAAATAAAATTAAAAACTGGTCAGAATCATGTGTGGAGCCAGCACAATCACAGGCGAAAATGTCTCATTATAATCTTTCAGTTGGCAAAAGATTCTGCACTATTCCCCATGCGGATATCTGGGAGGGACCAGCAAATGGGGTGGTCATGAGAAAAACGATTGAATGACCAGCAATTCGTTGACATTGTACGCCTCGGGGAGTGAATGTCAGAAGTTTCCGCTCGGTAGTGAATCTACAAAATCGGAAAAGTGGAATGCTAAGGCTCACTCTAAATATAATGGGGGTCTGTGAGGTGAAATGGAAACAAGACTAGGATTTATGGTCGGATAAGTATAGGGTGATATAAACAGCAGGAAACGGTAGAACGAGATTGGGAAGTTAAGAGTAAGAAAATAGGGAAGAGGGTGAGTTACTGAGAACAGTTCAATGATAGGATTGTTCGCGTCAGAATCGGTACCAAAGAAACACTGACAACAATAGTTGTCATAAACATGTCTACGTAGCAGGCAGAGAATGGGGAGTGAGGCAAGGTATATGAGGATACTGAACGGGTAATTAAGTATGCGAAGGGAGATGAAAATCTACAATCATGGGAGATTGGAATGTAGTTGTAGCGGAAGGCGTAGAAAAAAGGGGCAACGGGAGAATATCACTTGGTAGTAGGAATGAGGAAGAATAAAGACTAATTGAGGCCTGCAATAAATTTCAGCTAGTAATGGGGAAATACGCAATTGAAGAATCACAAGAGGAGGAGGTATATTACGAAAAGGTCAGGAGGTTCGGAAAGAATCCTGTTAGATCACATCAAGGTCAAGCACAGATTTGAAAATCAGATATTGGGTTATAAGGCGCACCCAGGATCTGTTACAGACTCAGGTCAAAAGTTTGTAATAATGAAGAGCAGACTCGAATTTAAGATAAACTATTCTGGAGTAATAGAGTTTGCTAAGACAGGTAGAAACTATATTTATTACAATAACCGGTTTCGACAGATCAACATAATCATCGGATCTTGTAACATTATTATACATCGTTGCGAGATCCAAAGAAGAAAGCGTATATCTGTCGAAACTGCTCGTAGTAATTACAAGAATTTCTAGCAATACTGGAAGACTTCATTCTTCAAGAATATTTAACTTTCACATGGTCAAACCGGCTCATGCGATGTCAACGTACATGAAGTTTAAGAAAGTAGTCAAAAGGAATCAATGAGCAAAGAAGTGGGATTTTAATGTACTAACGAATTAAGACATTAACTTACATGTTTCTGAGGCTATAGCTACAGCGCTAATGAATAGCTCAATAGACAGTTCAGTTGAAGACGTATATACATCTCTAAAAATGGCAGTCACAGAAGTTGGATAGAAAAACATAGGTACAAGGAAGGTAACTGCGAAGAAGCCATAGGTAAAAGAAGAGGTACTTCAGTTGATCGACGAAAGAAGGAAGTACGAACATGTTCATGGAAATTAAGGAGTACAGAAATATAAGTAACTTAGGAATAAAATAAAATGTAATGAAATAAATGAAATAAATAGCAAGTGCAGGGAAGCTAAGACGAAATGGTTGCAAGAAACGTGTGGAGAAATCGAAAGAAAAATGGTTGTCGGAAAGACAGACTCAGCTTATAGGAAAGTCAAAACAAACTTCAGTTAAATTATAAGCAAGGAGGGTAATGTTACGAGTACAATAGGAGCTCCACTGTTAAATGCATAGGAAAGAGCGGATAGGTGGAAACAGTGCACTGAAGGTCTGTATGAGGGGGAAGCTTTGTCTGATGTGATAGAAGAAGAAACAGGAGTCGATTCAGAACAGATAGGGGATGGAGTATTAGAATCATAATTTAAAATAGCTTTGGAGGACTTACAATCAAATAAGACACAAAAGGTATGTAACATTTCATCAGAGTTTCTAAAATCATTGGTGAAGTGGTAACAAAACGACTATTCATGTTGCTGGGTAGAATGCATGAAACTGGCCACATACCATGAGACATTCGAAAAAGTATCATCCACACAATTTCGAAGACTGCAGGAGCTTACAAGTGCGAAAATTATCACACAATCAGCTTAGCAGCTCGTGCATCCAAGTCGCTGACAAGAATAACATACAGAAGCATGGAAAAGAAAACTGACTTTGCTTTGGCTTTAGGAAAGGTAAAGACACAAGAAGGCAATTCTGACGCTTTAGTTGATAATGGAAGCAAGACTAAACAAAAATCAAGACACGTTTATAGGATGTGTGGACTCGGGAAAAGCTTTCGTCAATTTAAAATTGTGTAAGATGTTCGAAATTCTGAGAAAAATAGTTTTAAGCTACAGGGGGAGACGGGTAATATACAATACGTACGATAACCAAGAGGGAAAAATAAGAGTGGGCGACCAAGAACGAGGTGCTCGGATTTAAAAGGGTGTGAGACAGGGATGTAGTCTTGTGCCCGTACTGTGTAATCTGTACGTAAAAGAAGCAATGAAGTAAATAAAAGTAATATTCAGGATTGGGATTAAAATACAAGGTGAAAGGATGTCAATGATACGATTCACTATTGCCATTGATATCCTGAGTGAAAGTGAAGAACAACTACATAATCAGCTCAGGGGAAGAGCAGTCTAATGAGTCCAGAATAAGGTTTGAGAGCAGATGAAGTTAAGGAAATCTGCTACCTAGGCAGCAAAATAACCAATGATGGGCGGAGCAAGGGAGACATCAAAAGCAGACCAGCACTGGCAAAAAGGGCATTCATGTCCGAAAGAAATCTAGTTATATCAAACACAGGTCTTAATTTCAGGTAGATATTTTTGAGAATGTACGTTTGGAGCACAGAATTGTTTGGTAGTGAAACATGGACTGTAAGAAAAAAGAACAGAAGAGAATCGAAGTATTTGAGATGTGGTGCTGCAGGCGAATGCTGAAAATTAGGTGGACTGGGGGGGGGGGGGGGTAAGGAATGAAGATGTTCTCCTCAGAATCAGCGAGAAAAGGAATATACGGAAGACAAGGAGAAGGGACAGGATGATAGGACATTTGTTAAGACGTCAGGAAATAACCTCCATGGTACTAGAGGGAGCTGTAGAGGGCAGATATTGGAATACATCTGGCAAATAATTGAGGACTTCGGTGACAAGTGCTACTCTGAGATGAAGAGGTTGGCACAGGAGAGGAATTCGTGGCGGGCCACATCAAATGAATCGGAATAATGATAACTCAAGAAAAAAAATGACCAAGTGAGGCCTCTACAAAACGGGTTGATAAAGCAGGCCTGTTACTACTCTAACACAACAACCTACCTCGCAAGCGCTTGAAAACTCTTTCTATCTCTGATACATACGATGCCATCCAGAGCATTTGGATAATAAAAAATGCTGATAGTACCAGCAGTACACAATTGTTTTCCATGGAATCCTGTACATAACTTTGTTTAGCAGTCTATACAACGACTTATCTCAGGTGTGGACGTTACTGAAGCCATCTAAAGTAATAAATACTTTCAGGGCTGTTGCGAAGAGTTCGACCCACAGCCTGCCAGTTACAACACACGTTAGCTGCCAAAGGGATGGCATAACAGATGGGAGCTTACCCCGTGACTTTGACACTCTGTAACGTCATTTGGTAACATTTATAGAAATTGGTCCTTATCCGGAATTTGTTCCTCAAGCTACCTCAACAGATCCTCAAAGCTTACCTTCTATGAACTCTTGAAGTTGGTAATATTGTACTGTATAATATTGTAGCAACAGATAAGAGATAAAATCTGGGAATGCCTGAGGAAAAAGAATGTGCCTGAAGGACTAATAAGAAAAATTCAGATGTTGTACAAAGACTGTACTAGCTGTGTACAAATTGGAGAAGTTCGATCATCATGATTTGAGACCAAGAGTGGAGTTCAACAATGAAGTGCACTGTCCCCACTACTAATCATCTATGTTATGGATGCAGTAATGAAGAACGTCAGGTGAACTGAATGCATTTGACTTTGCTGATGACATCATGATATGGAATGAAACTGAAGAGGAAGTACAGATCAGACTCGATGAATGGAAATCTCAGTAACAGAAATACATCCTCAACATCAGCAAGACCAAGACAGTGGTGATGGCTGTCAACAGAGATGGACAACCGGTATGTGTAAAACGAGGAGACCACCAACTACAATGTGTGGACAGTTTTCCTTACCTTGGAAGTGTTATCTCCAGTGATAATTTGGTCAGAGAAGAAATCAACAACATAGGGCAAAAAGGATCTAAATTCTACCAACAAGTAAGATCACTTTTATGGAACGACTTGGCTCCAAAACCGGCCAAACGGATCATTTCAAATATTAGCCTATGCTATTGAAACATGCACCCTCACAAAAAGAGAATTATCAAGGCTGCAAGCATCAGAGATGAAATTTCTTAGATCCACCATCCAGAAGACCAAATGGTCAAGTTAAGGAATGAGGAGTTGAGGAAAGATGCCGGAATAAAGACATCCCTATTAGATCGAATTGGCGCATCTAGACTTCGATGGTAGGGACATGTGATGAGAATGGAGCCAACTACATAGACCAGCCAAAATAGATTTGGAAAGACAGGTGAATGGGGAAAGATCTCAAGGAAGACCTCAAACCCGATGGATGGACTTGATAAAGGTTGATCTAGTGACCACAGGATGGACGGTGGATGAAGCTCTTCGCAAACAGGTGTATTTTATTTTCACAGGACGAAGTGGAAGAGGATCATTACCAGTACCCAGGAAACTGGAACGGTTAAATGATGATGATGTAGCAGCAGATACCAAGAGTGATATCAATGAGATATCTTTGTGTTGGGACAGGGTTCTCGTCGATTTTAGTAATGAAGTCATAGCGTGAATTATGCAATGCTGAAGGTGGTTTTAAACGACATTTTTCTCCATAATTTCGGCCTGAAATTAGATTTGGGGTGCTTCTGTCGATCAGAGCATAAATTTAGCTGAGATATTGTTGTGTTGAAAGACACTAAGTTTAACGTATCATAATTACAGGCTACCGAAAGTGTCCTAAGTAGTGCCAGGCTTTCAACTATTGCTATAGACACTGAAATTTGTTACACGGGAGGGTAATGAATTCTACAGTTCAGGTTGTGTCAAACGAAGTATATGGAACATACTTTCAGGCGACTGCTTGAAGGAGGCAGTTCAGCTGTTCGTCATTGTGATTATTGTTTCTATTGTTAATTATATCGATGTGTAACAGCATAATTTTAGAATGGACCATTCTGATGTTCAGTTCGTTCTGTAAAATATTCCACAGCCTGCCACTCTGTAGAACATTATTCCAGGTAAGCTGCACTCCGTGTCAGGAGCCTTTATCTAAAGCCACAGAGTATGGCAGTTCACAAGTGTTGTGACTTGCTCTCAAAGGGGTGTCCCGTTTAAAGCCACCAAGTTCCAAAGGACTTGAGAAACCTGGTAAGGGTGGATAGTTGGTTGAAACACTTCCATCACAAAACAATGGACCTGTTGCTAAGATGTAACATCCTTGTCAATTGAGGCTCACAGAGACTCACGTGTTGCTTACGCAGATGTTTCTCAAGATAATTTGGTACGTAAGCCACAAGGAACTGGCTGTAGGCATTGGAGGAGGTCATAACTCAAGACCGCTTGAGATCACCCTGAGAATGCCACTTAGGACCACAAGCTACAGTTTGACATCTGTGCAGATTACACCTTATAACTGGAAATGGCAAGGTGATATACCAAGTGTTATGTAGCAGTTTATCCATAAACTGCCATGCAACATATTTTTTAACGTAACGAGTGTAGTTTAACGCTGCATCATAACTGCAGATGGTAACCAGTACTGCCAATGATACCTCAGCTAATTACTCGTTCTCTTACTTCCATTTTATTATATTGAGGTTTACATATTACTTCCTGCACTCTTCAGAGCTCTTTATAGCTGGCTTGTGGAACATGGAAGCTTATTTAAAAGGACCAGAATGGATCATAAACGTGTTTGTGGGTGAGAGGTGTGAGCGGGTATAAGAGGCAGAATACAATAGGTCCCGTGACAGCACGACAGGCCACATGGGGTGACCCGCCATGAAACTATATGTCAGATGCCACAAGAAATCCGTTAGAAAAAATTACATGTGAAGTTAGGTGTAGTCACCTGAACAGGGAAGGCATAAGATCTGCTGTTTCTCTGTGATTACACAACCTAAGAATTTTCGTTTATAATCATAGTAACCGGCATTAAGATAACCTAACAACCATTATTTCTGTAAAAGGTGTGTTTTCCCTCGTATTTCTATGTGCAAGCACTTCATTTGGCTACTGGTAGGAAACTATCATGAAATGGGATTTTCTGCCTTTTTCTCTGCGCCAGACCATCATTGGCTTACCATGACAAAATCCGTGAAAGAAAGCTATAGTTTACATCATTCAAAAATCACTATTGGCCGGATATCACAAGGTCTGCACCAGTTGGCGAGATTCCAGCATTGACAGATAAAGCCTAAATTGAAGAGTTATGTCAGACCACAACTTGCTGCCCAGGGACAGATGAGATAGTAGTTGCTGCCGGAAGACCGATGAGTACACGCTTCCTGCCCAGGCATCACACAGATGGATATCTACATATTAGGCATGAGTACAGAGTGTGAGATGGTCTCCGAATTTCCAGACGATGTTGCCCCGTTTGCAGGTGTC
Source organism: Schistocerca nitens (assembly GCF_023898315.1). Lineage (NCBI taxonomy): Eukaryota > Metazoa > Arthropoda > Insecta > Orthoptera > Acrididae > Schistocerca > Schistocerca nitens. Next base: position 100,366,658 of record NC_064619.1, read on the forward strand.
AACATACAGGAGTAGTGAAAATGAGCCAGTCATTCTATCACTGAATCGAGGGGGACATCAAGCTACTTAACTTTCTTTGCCGTTTAACCAGACAATTTTCACATTTATAACTATCTCGTTGCCTCCAGCTTGCACTTTGGCTATTCCACTGGTGTTCTCACCTATTTTCTGGATTCTTCTTTTAAATCAATAACGGTTTTTGTAGCCCTTAGTTGTGTCTGTGATACAGTTCCATGTTTATGCTTCAATATGGCTTACCAACCGTACAAGTATCAGGTATCATAACTACAATTCTTTGATTGCTTACGAAATTTTTACGTCTTTATCTCGTGGGTAATTCATTTATTAGTTGCTTTGCGGTAATAACCCAAATAGCTACAAATGACTTTTAGTTTCTTTTGAAGTTTAGATGAGCCACTTCAGTAAGATATCCGTGTGTGTTGTGGTACCCACACTTTCATTCTCGATTGGGACACCCCTAGTAGTTTTACTTCTTTGTAGTTCACAAGAGACCCGACTTATAGTCGGATGCTTCTATAGACCACCTGCATCAGCAACCGTAGTAGTTGAGCGCCTCAGAGAGAACCTGCAGAACGTCGTGAAGAAGTTTCGTGATCATACTATTGTAATAGGGGGAGACTTCAATCTACCAGGTATAGAATGGGATAGTCACACAATCAGAACTGGAGCCAGGGACAGAGACTCTTGTGACATTATCCTGACTGCCTTGTCCGAGAATTACTTCGAGCAGATAGTTAGAGAACCAACTCGTGAAGCTAACGTTTTAGACCTCATAGCAACAAATAGACCGGAACTTTTAGACTCCGTGAATGTAGAAGAGGGTATCAGTGATCATAAGTCAGTGGTTGCATCAATGACTACAAGTGTAATAAGAAATGCCAAGAAAGGAAGGAAAACATATTTGCTTAACAAGAGTGATAGGGCACAAATCGCAGAATATCTGAGTGACCACCATCAAACGTTCATTTCTGAGGAAGAGGATGTGGAACAAAAATGGAAAAAATTCAGAAACATCGTCCAGTACGCCTTAGATAAGTTCGTACCGACTAAGGTCCAAAGCGAGGGGAAAGATCCACCGTGGTATAACAATCATGTACGAAAGGTACTACGGAAACAAAGAAAGCTTCATCATAGGTTTAAGAGTAGTCGAATCATAGCTGATAAGGAAAAGCTGAACGAAGCGAAAAAGAGCGTAAAGAGAGCAATGAGAGAAGCATTCAACGAATTCGAACATAAAACATTGGCAAACAATCTAAACAAGAACCCTAAAAAGTTTTGGTCATATGTAAAATCGGTAAGCGGATCTAAATCCCCTATTCAGTCGCTCGTTGACCACGATGGCACCGAAACAGAGGACGACCGAAGAAAGGCAGAAATACTGAATTCAGTGTTCCGAAACTGTTTCACTGCGGAAAATCGTAACACGGTCCCTGACTTCAGCCGTCGCACGGACGCCAAAATGGAAAATATTGAAATAAACGATATCGGAATTGAAAAACAACTGCTATCACTTAGTAGCGGAAAAGCATCCGGACCAGACGAGATACCCGTAAGATTCTACAGTGTTTATGCTAAAGAACTTGCCCCCTTTCTATCAGCAATTTATCGTAGATCTCTGGAAGAACGTAAAGTACCTAGCGACTGGAAGAAAGCGCAGGTCGTTCCCATTTCCAAGAAGGGTCATAAATCAGATGCGAATAATTATAGGCTTATTTCGCTTACGTCAATCTGTTGTAGAATAATGGAACATGTTTTATGTTCTCATATTATGACGTTCTTAGATAATACAAATCTCCTTCATCATAACCAACATGGATTCCGCAAACAGAGATCATGTGAAACTCAGCTCGCCCTATTTGTCCAAGAAATTCACAGTGCCGTAGACACTGGCGAGCAGATTGATGCCGTATTCCTGGACTTCAGGAAGGCATTTGATACGGTTCCGCACTTACGTTTGGTGAAAAAAATACGAGCTTACAGAATATCGGACCAGGTTTGTGATTGGATTCAGGATTTCCTAGAAGAAAGAATACAACATGTCATTCTTAACGGTTCAAAATCTGCAGATGTAGAGGTAATTTCGGGAGTACCGCAAGGAAGCGTGATAGGACCTTTATTGTTTACAATATACATAAATGACTTAGTTGACAACATCGGTAGCTCCGTGAGGCTATTTGCAGATGGCACGGTTGTCTACAAGAAAGTAGCAACATCAGAAGACTCGTACGTACTCCAGGAAGACCTGCAGAGGATTAATGAATGGTGCGACAGCTGGCAGCTTTCCCTAAACGCAGATAAATGTAATATAATGCGCATACATAGGGGCAGAAATCCATTCCAGTACGATTATGCCATAGGTGGTAAATCATTGGAAGCAGTAACGACCGTAAAATACTTAGGAGTTACTATCCTGAGCGATCTGAAGTGGAATGATCACATAAAACAAATAGTGGGAAAAGCAGGCGCCAGGTTGAGATTCATAGGAAGAATTCTAAGAAAATGTGACTCATCGACGAAAGAAGTAGCTTACAAAACGCTTGTTCGTCCGATTCTTGAGTACTGCTCATCAGTATGGGACCCTTACCAGGTTGGATTAATAGAAGAGATAGACATGATCCAGCGAAAAGCAGCGCGATTCGTCATGGGGACATTTAGTCAGCGCGAGAGCGTTACGGAGATGCTGAACAAGCTCCAGTGGCGGACACTTCAAGAAAGGCGTTACGCAATACGGAGAGGTTTATTATCGAAATTACGAGAGAGCACATTCCGGGAAGAGATGGGCAACATATTACTACCGCCCACATATATCTCGCGTAATGATCACAACGAAAAGATCCGAGAAATTAGAGCAAATACGGAGACTTACAAGCAGTCGTTCTTCCCACGTACAATTCGTGAATGGAACAGGGAAGGGGGGATCAGATAGTGGTACAATAAGTACCCTCCGCCACACACCGTAAGGTGGCTCGCGGAGTATAGATGTAGATGTAGATGTTATAGCATCATAGGTGAGTGTAACATAGCTCATCTGACATATGACACCAGTATTGTGATACTCTGAAGGACACTGCTAACTGCAGCCATGAATGACAAGACAATACGATGTAAATTCAGGCTGTGAAGGAGAGGAGTGTGTGATGAAAAACGAAGGAGGGTCGTTCAGTAACTAATTAGAGAATCTTTAAAAGAAGAATCTGGATGGTAATTCTGTGTTTCATTTTTGAGAGTCTTTCGGGAGAGCATGCTGTTTTTCCTTGAGCGTTCTTACTTTGTATTCAGGAGGTATGTAAGTTTAATATCTAATCACTCTTTTCCGACTTTGAGACTGATACCTGCAGTCGTCCAGGTGTCTGTTGGCGCATCCATTCTATGACGTATGGACTTCATTTCAGACCAATGTTCGATTAAATGAACATTTGACTGTATTGCTGCTACCTGACTTCCACCTCTAAGTATAAATTGTACTCCACTATTTCTGTAGTCCAATTACAGCAGTCAGTAGACGCTACATGTGCATCACTAAACAGTCAGTGACTACTCCAACCAGTATTAAGAAGCTGAATTGAGAGACAATATGCTGTTTTGTCTGGAGAGCACTCTGGCAGGAAGTGTGTGCAGGATGCTGGTTGGTCAATACTGATCCCGTAAAGCTACAGGACCATGGAAATTAGAAGATATGTTGCCAGCTGTCAATCATCAGCCACACGATAACAGCTGTTGCCTGGAGGTCTACATGCTGCGTAAGATTGAGTGGTGCATGAAGCTGTGGGCAACTGGTATGATGCCAGAACTATCATCACAGCAGCTGCCCACGACATCATGCACCATTGATTCTGCGTTATGGTGAGCACTCTTACGGTTTTCCACGCACCATGGCTGCAAATTTGTTCGTAAGTCTGGTGATTTGGCCTGTAGTGCTGCTATTCATGAATAGGGAATGCTATCCAACAGGATAACGCTCGCCCACATACCTCCGTTATAATCAAACCTTCTCTACTGAGTGTTAATATTTTGCCTTGACCCGTTCAATCACCAGATCAGTCTCCAATCGGTCGCGTATGGGACATCATCGGGTGACAACTCCAACTTAATTTACAACCAGCATTAACCGTCGCTATATTTCCTGGCGAAGTGCGGCAGACATACAACTGCATCCCACAAACTGACATTATACACTTGTACAACACAGTGCATGCACGTTTGCATGCTTGCATTCAACATAATGACGATGTTACTCTACCAGAGTTTCAAATCTGCAGTGGCTTATCTCGCGCTTACTTTACCTTGTGATTTTGCAATGTTAATTGCTTAAATGGATAATCTAGACAAATTTATTCCAAAATTTCATTATTCCACGTAAATGTTTGTTCCAGTTTAGTGATTTTTTTTCCCGACGGTATATTATTGCGCACCTTGTCGCTGTTGCACAGAACATTGCCAAGGAAATAAGTCAAATTAGCAACAGCTCGAACTTAAGTGTATATAAACTAAGCTGAAGTGGTGATGCCCATTAGACGACGAGATAACTAGAGACGAAGCTCAGTCAGAAATAGGGAACGAAATCGTCGGTTTAATCGCTAAGGTCCACTTAGGCAATAACGCGTTGATCTACCTATGTACCTCCTGAAAGCAGTCATTGACAGAATTTTTGGATGTATTACTTAGGGATATCGTGCCGAATTCTGTCCAACTGGCACCTTAGGCGGTCAAAATCGTGAGATGGTTCGAGGGTCCAGCCCATCATGTACAAACGCTTTGAGTTCTGAAGAGATCAGGCTACATTTCTGGCCTTGAAAGGTTTTGGTAAGCATGAGGACAGGCAGTAGAAACACTCCCCACATGTGCGCGATTATTAATCTGTTCATATAAGCGCAGGATGGCATGTCGCGGAACGTTAAACAATGGTCCGTAGAATATTGTTGACGTATCATTGTGCTGTAATGGTGCAACTTAAACAGTCGCACTGTGAAAAGAAATGGCACCACGGACTATCACATCTGGGTGTCGAATCGTACGGCAGGCGCCAGTGAGGTTGACACTCAATTGCTGTCTGTGGCGTCTTCAGACACGTCTTCTACCTGTAATCTCATTGACTAAAGTAGAATCGTCTTCAGCCACGAGTCCCACTATTAACTGAGACTCATTGACTAGCGAACACGTATCTGGAGACGCCCCAGACAGCAGTGGGATGCCAGCCTGACTGTCGGCCGCCATAGGGTTAGTAAGTCAGGAGCCTGGCGTGACATTTCTTCTCGTAGCAGGACTCCTTTGGTTGTCGTCGGCAGCACCCTTACACCACAGTAGAAGGTTGACGATATTCTGTGCCTCGGTCCGTTGTCCTTCATGGCCAAACATCCTGGGCATCCTTTCAGCGAGATAATGTCCCCCTGCACTTGGCGAGAGTTTTTGCTGCTTGTCTTCGCGCTTACCAAAACCTCCCTAGGTCAGCAAGCTCGCTGGGTCTCGACCTAATTATGTACGCTTGGAGCATTACGGACAGCTCCCTATGCCCATCTTGGGATTTTTTACAATTTAAAGCGCCAGTTCTACGGAAATGGCACAATGTCGCTGAGGAGGACGTTCAATAACTCAAGAAACCATTGCAAAGCCGAATTAAAGCTTGATTAAGGGCCAGGGATGGGATAATACAATAGTGACTTTCTCAATTTCGGAAGCTACACTCATAAAAAATTTTTGCATCACGCCGATTCCCAGAACTCCTGAGGACAGATGTTGACTGTCAATATTGTATCGCAGACACAATCCCTTTGACTGTTCAGAGATATCACTAACCTCGCCAAAAGTTGTAAACAAGCATGCATGAGCAAAGCCTATTAGACGGACGGAGTCCGACAGCCGATGGGTTCCAGCCATTCCACCAGGAAATAGGTAGACGGCTCGTTTTGTCAGTAGTTCAACCATGCCTAGACTGTCAATAACGCGGTTCGATCGGAAGCGTATTGTTACTTTGTGTCCACGGGTCTCGGAGTGAACCAAAGCGATGTTGTTCGGACATGGAGGAGATACGGAGAGACAGGAACTGTCGATGACATGTCTCGCTCTGTCCGCCCAGGGGCTACTACTGCAGTGGATAGCCGCTAGCTAAATATTGTATCTCGGAGGAACTCTGACAGTAACACCACCTGGTTGAATAATGATTTTCGTGCAGACACAGGACGTCGTGTTACGACTCAACGCTGCGCAATAGGCTGCGTGATGCGCAATTTCAGTCACGACGTCCATGGCGAGGTCCATCTTTGCAACCACGACATTATGCAGCTCGGTACAGATGGGCCCAACAAGATGCGCAGTGGACCGCTCAGGATTGGCATCACGTCTTCTTCACCGATGAGTGTCGCATATGCCTTCAACCAGACAATCAACGCAGACGTGTTTGGAGGCAACCCGGTCAGGCTGAATGCTTAGACACACTGTGCAGTGAGTGCTCGAAGGTTTACCTTCCCTGCTGTTTTGGGGTCATGGAAGGCACCGTGACGGCTGTACAGTACTTGAATGCCACCCTCCGACCGATAGTGCAGCCATATCGACACCATATTGGCGAGGCGTTCGTCTCCATGCACTACAATTTGCACCGCCATCGTGTACATCTTATGAATGACTTCCTTCACGATATCGACATTGCTCGACTAGAGTACACAACATATTTTCCAGACATGAATCCTATTGATGCCTGGGATGGATTGAAAAGAGCTGTTTACGGGCGGCGTACCCACCAACCACTCTGAGGGATCTACGCCGAATCACCGTTGAGGAGTGAGACAATCTGGACTAGCAGTGCTTTGATGAAACTGTGGATAGTATGCCACTACGAATACAGGCATGCATCAATGCAAGAGGATGTGCTACTGTGTATCAGAGCCACCGTTGTGTAAGTAATCAGGACCTCCACCTCTGAAGGACTCGCTGTAGGGTGTTTTTTTTGTCATCAGTCTACGTTTGATGCGGCCCGCCACGAATTCTTTTCCTGTGCTAACCTCTTCATCTCAGAGTAGCACTTGCAACCTACGTTCTCAGTTATTTGCTTGACGTATTCCAATCTCTGTCTTCCTCTACAGTTTTTGCCCTCTACAGCTCCCTCGAGTACCATGGAAGTCATTCCCTCATGTCTTAGCAGATGTCCTACCATCCTGTTCCTTCTCCTTATGTTTTCCACATATTCCTTTCCTCTCAGATTCTGCATAGAAGCTCTTCATTCCTACCTCATCAGTCCACCTAATTTTCAACATTCGTCTATAGCACCACTTCTCAAATGCTTCGATTCTATTCTGTTCCGGTTTTCCCACAGTCCATGTTTCACTACCATACAATGCTGTACACCAGACGTACATCCTCAGAAATTTCTTCCTCAAATTAAGGCCGGTATTTGATATTAGTAGACTTCTCTTGGCCAGAAATGCCTTTTTTGCCATAGCGAGTCTGCTTTTGATGTCCTCCTTGCTCCGTCCGTCATTGGTTATTTTACTGCCTAGGTAGCAGAATTCCTTAACTTCATTGACTTCGTGACCATCAATCCTGATGTTAAGTTTATCGCTGTTCTCATTTCTACTACTTCTCATTACTTTCGTCTTTCTCCGTTTTACTCTCAAACCATACTGTGTACTCATTAGACTGTTCATTCCGTTCAGCAGATCATTTAATTCTTCTTCACTTTCACTCAGGATAGCAATGTGATCAGCGAATCGTATCATTGATATCCATACACCTTGTATTTTAATTCCACTCCTGAACCTTTCTTTTATTTCCATCATTGCTTCCTCGATGTACAGGTTGAAGAGTAGGGGCGAAAGGCTACAGCCTTGTCTTACACCCTTCTTAATACGAGCACTTCGTTCTTGATCGTCGACTCTTATTATTCCCTCTTGGTTGTTGTACATATTGTATATGACCCGTCTCTCCCTATAGCTTACCCCTACTTTTTGCAGAATCTCGAACAGCTTGCACCGTTTTATATTGTCGAGCGCTTTTTCCAGGTCGACAAATCCTATGAAAGTGTCTTGATTTTTCTTTAGCCTTGCTTCCATTATTAGCCGTAACGTCAGAATTGCCTCTCTCGTCCCTTTACTTTTCGTAAAGCCAAACTGATCGTCACCTAGCGCATTCTCAATTTTCTTTTCCATTCTTCTGTATATTATTCTTGTAAGCAGCTTCGATGCATGAGCAGTTAAGCTGATTGTGCGATAATTCTCGCACTTGTCAGCTCTTGCCGTCCTCGGAATTGTGTGGATGATGTTTTTCCGAAAGTCAGATGGTATGTCGCCAGACTCATATATTCTACACACCAACGTGAATAGTCGTTTTGTTTTGTGTTACAACATGCAATTTGCGGTTTTCATGAGCAATAAAAAAGGCGGAAATAACGATTCCGTTGATCTCTATTCCAGTTTCCTATAAAGGTTCCGGAACTGCCGGAACCGAGGTGATGCAAAGCATTTTTTATGTGTGTATTTCTCTTCAACAAATCATCTAATTTAGCTGATATTGTACCCTTTTCTTTGTCTTTATGTATACGTGACATCTTCCGATTTCTGTCACATTAGGTTAATGGCTTCCTGGTGAGTAATTTGTTTACGTTTTTTATTTCGTTTTGGTTGTGAATGCTTGAAAATGACAAATGGTTAACACTGTCTAATGCACAAATAGTGAAGAGATCAGAGCCTGCCTAGACCAAGATTTCATTCACGAAATATACTGCTTCTGTAGACCCCAACAAAAATAAAATGTAAAAGTTTCTACGCAGTGGAAGCTACGTGGCACTCGATGTCAGTGCTATCCACGAGATACGCCGTGCACTCTTCCACATCGTCGAATCACATCATATAGAAATTCGTTTTCCAGTACCGTCGCATCCTGCTGGTGCGAGCTGGGGAGAACCAGAAGTAATTAAAGCTTAGTTGAATTGCTAGCGCCACCTGACGCTTCTTGCCAGTAGACGCGAGGGCGTCTGGAGCGGGATAGACGCCGTGGATGGGCGCGAGATGAGGCAACTCCCACTGCCTGCACCGCCCCCCCCCCCTTTCCACACCACGCAAATCTGCATACATATCGCGGCCGCGCCGCCCTTTGTCCTCGCCCCTAACAAAGGCAATTTTCCAGCGCTCTTTCGCCGGAGCGGCGGGAGGAAGTCATTAACCTGGTGTCGGAGCCTTAACGGCGGTGCTCTGCGAGGCGTCCGCGCCGGGCGGCCTCCGCCGCCCTCGGCCCGTTCTTCGTCGCCTCGCGGCGTCTGGCGCGTTCCCGCGCGCGTCTTATGGCCGGATTATTAACTCACAAAGGCGCAAGAAGGCGTGTCGCGGCGCCTCTGCGAAAGACCATCTCGACCTCGTTTCTTATTAGCGCGCAGGTCGAGGTACACGGCTAGGTGCTGGTAATGCTGCTCCTTCCTGCCGAGGAATGTTCTTGTTCTCTCACCCTGCTGTTGTAGAATCCGATATCTCTCGACACGGAGAAGGTAGTCGTGTATATGAGTTCAACTCCTGCTGGTAATCCGATGGCTGTTCGTAATTTACACCACGAGAAAACAGAGATACATATTACACTAGTGGCCATTAAAATTGCTACACCACGAAGAAATGCAGATGGTAAACGGGTATTCATTGGACAATTATATTATACTAGAACTGACATGTGATTACATTTTCACGCAATTTGGGTGCATAGATCCTGAGAAATCAGTACCCAGAACAACCACCTCTGGCCGTAATAACGGCCTTGATACGCCTGGGCATTGTGTCAAACAGAGCTTGGATGTCGTGTACAGGTACAGCTCCCCATGCAGCTTCAACACGATACCACAGTTCATCAAGAGTAGTGACTGTCTTATTGTGACGAGGCAGTTGCTCGACCACCGTTGACCAGACATTTTCAATTGGAGAGAGATCTGGAGAATGTGCTGGCTAGGGCAGCAGTCGAACATTTTCTGTATCAGGAAAGGCCCGTACAGGACCTGCAGCATGCGATCGTGCATTATCCTGCTAAAATGTAGGGTTTTGCAGGGATCGAATGAAGGGTAGAGCCACGGGTCGTATCTGAAATGTAATGTCAACATTTCAAACAGCCGTCAATGCGAACAAGAGGTGACCGAGACGTGTAACCAATGGCACCCCATACCATCACGCCGGGTGATACGCCAGTATGGCGATGACGAATACACGCTTCCGATGTGTGTTCACCTCGATGTCGCCAAACATGGATGCGACCATCATGATCCTGTAAACCGAACCTGGATTCATCCGAAAAAATGACGTTTTGCCATTCGTTCACCCAGGTTCATCGTTGAGTACACCATCGCAGGCGCTCCTGTCTGTGATGCAGCGTCAAGGGTAACCGCAGCCATGGTCTCTGAGCTGGTAGTCCATGCTGCTGCAAACGTCGTCGAACTGTTCGTGCAGGTGGTTGTAGTCTTGCAAACGTCCCCATCTGTTGGCTCAGGGAACGAGACGTGGCTGCACGATCCGATACAGCCATGCGGAAAAGATGCGTGTCATCTCGACTGCTAGCGATACGAGGCCGTTGGGATCCAGCACGGCGTTCCGTATTACTCTCCTGAACCCACCGATTCCATATTCTGCTAACAGTAATTGGATCTCGAGCAACACGAGCAGCAATGTCGCGATACGATAAACCACAGTCGCGATAGGCTACAATCCGACCTTGATCAAAGTCGGAAACGTAATGGTGGGCATTTCTCCTCCTTACACGAGGCATCATAACAACGTTTCACCAGGCAACGCCAGTCAACTGCTGTTTGTGTATGAGAAATCGGTTGGAAACTTTCCTCGTGTCAGCACGTTGTAGGTGTCGCCACCGGCGCCAACCTTGTGTGAATGCTCTGAAGAGCTAATCATTTGCATATCACAGCATCTTCTTACTGTCGGTAAAATTTCGCGTCTGTAGCACGTCATCTTCGTGGTGTAGCAATTTTAAATGGCCAGTAGTGTAAACAACACAACAGATATTTTTCTGAACTTAGTCTCTATTCCAATACAGTGTATTATTCACGACACTGTTTCGTGCAAAATCCTACTATTCAACATAGTCTCCGTTCAATGTGACGGCCTCACACCAGGTTACTGAGAGGTTATGTATTCTCGCTAGGTACAACTCTACTGATCGCCATCGGACATAACGTCTTGCTGCGACAGTAACCTCCCCATCCAGAATGAGATTTTCACTCTGCAGCGGAGTGTGTGCTGATATGAAACTTCGTGGCTTATTAAAACTGTGTGCCCGACCGAGACTCGAACTCGGGACCTTTGCCTTTCGCGGGAAAGTGCTCTACCATCTGAGCTACCGAAGCACGACTCACGCCCGGTACTCACAGCTTTACTTCTGCCAGTATCTCGTCTCCTACCTTCCAAACTTTACAGAAGCTCTCCTCTTCGCAGGAGAGCTTCTGTAAAGTTTGGAAGGTAGGAGACGAGATACTGGCAGAAGTAAAGCTGTGAGTACCGGGCGTGAGTCGTGCTTCGGTAGCTCAGATGTTGGAGCACTTGCCTGCGAAAGACAAAGGTTCCGAGTTCGAGTCTCGGTCGGGCACACAGTTTTAATCTGCCAGGAAGTTTCAACCTCACCATCGTCCGCGTACTGCTTCCCGATTCGTGCATCCATTATTGGGCGAGACAGATAAAAGTCTGAATGTACCGGGCTACAGGGTGAAAGAGGAAGAAGAGCCCGATGAAGTTTTGTGAGCTCCCCTCGGGTGCGCAGACTTTCGTGAGGCCTCGCATTTTCATCTAGAAGCAGAAATTCGTTTGCATTGGTGTGGCGGCAAAGACGCTGTAGTCATATCTCTAACTTCCGGAGAGAAGCACAATACACTTCTGAGTTGATCGTGGCATCATGAGGGTGGGTGTTAAACAGACTAGCCCCATTAGAGTCCTAGAAGTCCGTTCTAATGTTCAAATGTGTGTGAAATCTAATGGGACTTAATTGCTAAGGTCATCAGTCCCTAAGCTTACACACTACTTAACCTAAATTATCCTAAGTACAAACACACACACCGATGCCCGAGGGAGGACTCGGACCTCCGCCGGGATCAGCCGCTTCGTCCATGACTGCAGCGCCTTTGACCGCTCGGTAGAAGACCGTCTCCGTGAATTATAGCGGCCGAGCGCGAAATGCTTCGGGTAGCCGGACAGAGCGGATTAGGTTGTGGACAGGGGGCAAAGTAAGTTTCTGTCAGTTGCACTTAACGAAGAATCTTCACTTATCAACACAAAATATTGCAACAAGGATGAAAAACACTCAGAACCTTAATCAACCTCCTCTGATTAACTTTAGATCAGCTGAAGGCCATACACAAAATCCAAGATTAAGGCCTGAGCGAGAAACTGAAATGCAAGGTTCTTCTGGAGGTTTCACCCAAAATATTTTCAAAATCTTCAATCTGAAGGCCTTAGAAATTTAATATTAATGGAACTTGGCTGGAGTCCGCATACTAATCGATAAGAAGAGCCACAATTAAAAGGCAGAAGGCCTTATCATAAAACATTTCATGCAAAATTCGGCTGAAATCCCCATACAATGCATAAAAATCTTATTCCTTAAGGGCAAGACAAGAAAATTGATTTGAGAGATATTAAAACTTGGCTGAAGGCCGCACATCAGCAAATAATTTAACGGCTTAAGCCCTAGAAAGGAAAGTTTCCATTTTAAAAGGCAGAAGGAAGGTATCTTAAAACATTTCATATAAATTTCGGTTGAAGGCCCCTATAAAGAATAACAATCTCATGCCTTAAGGGCAAGACAAGAACATTAATTTAAGACGTATTAATATTCGGCTGAAGGCCACATATCAACCAAACATGTTTAACGGCTTAAGGCCTAGAAGAAAGAGTTTCAATGTAACAGGCAGAAGGACTTACCTTAAAACATCTCATGTAAAGTTGGCCTAAAGGCCCCATATAAAAGAATAACAATCTTATGCCTTAAGGGCAAGACAAGAACATAAATGTAAGAGATATTGATACTCGGCTTCAGCCCACAAATGGTTCAAATGGCTCTGAGCACTATGGGACTCAACTGCTGTGGTCATAAGTCCCCTAGACCTTAGAACTACTTAAACCTAACTAACCTAAGGACATCACACACATCCATGCCCGAGGCAGGATTCGAACCTGCGACCGTAGCAGTCGCACGGTTCCGGACTGCGCGCCTAGAACCGCGAGACCACCGCGGCCGGCCTTAAGCCCACACATCAATCAAATAACTAAAACACAAACAGGGAAATTGCTACGTAACACACAAGGAACGGCGCTCAGAAGTTTCCAAGGGTAAGCCTCAGATTGTAACACTAACACCCATTTCATGCGACAGGCAGCCGGTCCAACGACTTCTTAATCTGATAGGAACCGAACCGACGGACAGCCGACCGACCAATCAACAAAATCAGTTTCGCTCCACGCAACCAGCAAAACGACCCCCATATTTCAATACACCAACACACAGAATATTGGCGCCCACAACGACCAACATCACCTCAACTGTCGAACTACACGCCGCGCTGGACAGCAACAACACGCCGAGGGAAATACAATGCCGAAAATTACGTCAACGACCAGGGCAGGTAACCGGAACGTCAACGGCCACAAGTCAGAAGATACCGCTGGTGAACTTCCATAACAGGGAATAAATTAAGTTAAATGTCACAGGAAGACGGCTATAATCTTATCCGACTTAAATACACACACGTTGTTGCTCGCAGGAATGTCCCAAAAGCGACAACCAGGATCAAACGAAGAAATGTAAACAATTGAGGCTCGATAATAGGTTAAGTGGGGACTCAATTTTCAAGTCCAAAATCGGTGGGCGACGAACTTCATAGCACTCTCAAGCGCCGGCCGGAGTGGCCGAGCTGTTGTAGGCGCTACAGTCTGGAACCGCGCGACCGCTCCGGTATCAGGTTCGAATCCTGCCTCGGGCATGGATGTGTGTGATGTCCTTAGGTTAGTTAGGTTTAAGTAGTTCTAAGTTCTAGGGGACTGATGACCTCAGAAGTTAAGTCCCATATTGCTCAGAGCCAGCCACTTGCAAGCAGCACCTCACGCTCCAACCGCGCGTGCACACCGCCAGTGGCCCCGGCCAGAGTACGTGCTACGGATGCTTCTTAGCTGCTCCAAGCCAACCGACCGACTGCTCAGGCCCGGAAACGGTGAAAGGACCAAATATACGTCGGCCGATGAAACGACCAACCGAACGACCAACCAACGGTCGTCCCACTCCAGTCTCCCTCCTTCAGACAGTTCATGTGTGTCGCTAGCGGTCGGCGAGAACTGGCTGTCGGCGCCTTACCGGCGCTCCGTCCCCGACTTCACTGCTGGTCCGTCTCCAACCGACTGTCAGACACACGATGGCCCGGAAATACTATCGGTCGCTACAGAGATGGTACACGGTGCTGCTGCTGCTGCCGCTCAAGGACAAGTAAGGCGGGAAGTTAGTGACGCCAGTAAATGGAATAAGAAAAAGAGGCGGCAGTACCGTAATAGAAGATGACAAACTATAAATGACATGAACACGAGCCGTGCACGGTTCAGAGGGTGTAGCTTCGAACTTTTTCTTTCGACGAGTAATGGTTTGGTGGTACTACTTGGAATGCTGTTTTGTCTCCTGTCCGAAGTGATGAATCCTTGTTTCATCGACTGTCTTCCATTACGTGGTGAGGAACCCAGCAAGCAAACACCTTTGAGTACCCCAATTAGTGGACAAGTGTATCTGCATTACCAACAAAGACGCCCAGCCGCTGAGCAAGGTATTTGATTCTGATCCGTCTGTCACAGCGAACGAGTGTGTCCGCACGTTCCAACAGTGTAGGGCTCACGGCAGTGTGCAACCGGGCAACACCTGGGAGGGCACATATGTCTCTCAGACTTTGTTGACGGGCACCTGGCCCAGCGACCCAGCATCCTCTTGCTCACTGCCAAATCCCCATAGACATCCAGCAAGCGCCTATAAATATCTATGATGCTCTGGTTCTCCGCCAAAGGAAACTCAGTCACTCTTCTCTGCTTGAAACTGACCTCCGTTACAGACGCCATTTGAAGACACCGCCACCTGTTGGCAATTTGTGAAACTATGATGGCTGAAGCGCGAATTTTCCACCAAGTCTCGTTACAAATCACGCTTGATTTCCTTTCTTTCATTTTATTCAACGGAAACTGGTTGGGAAAAGAGTGTTGTATTACTTGTTGAACGTCCCTAGAATCTGTCAGCAGCCATGGTATATTTCCCAACTTCCACTCCAAAATACCGCAGTACTACAGTATAGTGTTAGGGCAGCCAATTAAAATAGGTCACCCCACCGATAAATTCGAATCAGAGTGTTACATGATGTTTTTCATCGGCCAGAGACGCACTGGGGTGGGGGATTGCAGAGAGTAGCAGTATTTCAGACGTGTACCTTAAAACTAGCAGAAAACTGGTTACGTTACTTTATTCTTCTGGGGTTGTCAAATTGTGATAACTCACGTAGTAGTAATTTTATGTATCTGCGCACTACTTTTTCATTTATATTGGATATGTCATGGTATCCGGACGTGTCTTATTCTGATCCCACTATTCATGTTCGATTCCCGGCGGGGTCAGGGGTTTTCTCTGCCTCGTGATGACTGGGTGTTGTGTGATGTCCTTAGGTTGGTTAGGTTTAAGTAGTTCTAAGTTATAGGGGACTGATGACCATAGATGTTAAATCCCATAGTGATCAGAGCCATTTGAACCACTATTTATAAAAAGTAAAACAGGTACACCACAACGAAGCCTAAATTAAGACTGGCCAGTAGGGTATTAGTGCCTCTATTCTGACAAATACAAGGACAGCGTATTGACGAAAGATCAGCTACTACAAAGTGCCTTTTTGTTTATAGATTGTTGCAAATACGTTATTTTATAATTTATGCTAGAACAAATGGTTCATTCAGTTATCACATGCCCATGCATATCATGATTAACCGCCAAGAGCAGATGAAAAAATTTCTCCATCGAACAACCAGTTTCCGTCAATAATATAAAGTTCCTAAAAACATTTACATTATCATTATCCGCCAGTTCGTGGGAGTAAATCGTAACGTTTCTCGAATATTTACGAGTTGTGGGCGACCGCCTTCTTTATGTCACAGCACACACTACATATACTATGCGTGCAGTATCACCTTGTAACGGAAGAGCGTTAACGTTATATTTACGTAGTGTTTTGTAGAATACTGAGAGGATTAATTGATGATTATACAACGACAATTAATAAGGGGGCCGTGAACAAATCATTGTAAAGTATAGCTGGAATAGGAACTGCACATTTATTTAATGATTCTGTATTTAAGAACCAAAAACACACCAATGAAATGATTATTAAATGGACACACTAGCTGCAAACCGGCCTTCATATACTTCATTGACGACATGTTGAAAATGCGTGCGCCGGCGGGACTCGAACCCGGGATCTCCTGCTTCCCTGGCAGACGCTCTATCCATCTGAGCCACCGCGTCACAGAGAATAGTGCACCTGCAGGGACTTATCACTTGCACGCTCCCCGTGAGACCCACATTCCCAACGTGTCCACACCACTACATTCATAGTACGCCTAATAGATGTTTGCCCATCATACTCATTACTCGTGACAGATTAATCTGCCAAGACCCGTACGAGCTCGGGCATAGCGTGTGCCTTCGCACAAGAAGGTCAATGGCTGGGAAGCCATATTTTAACTATATATATGACGGTGGAATTTGTTCCCGAAAGAACAGTTACCGTTGATGACCATGCAGCTTTGCTAGACATGAAATGATAATTAAATGGACACACTAGCTGCAAACCGGCCTTCATATACTTCATTGGGGGCATGTTGCAAATGTGTGCCGCGACGGGACTCGAACCCGGGATCTCCTGCTTCCCTGGCAGACGCTCTATCCATCTGAGCCACCGGGACACAGAGGATAGTGCACCTGCAGGGACTTATCCCTTGCACGCTCCCCGTGAGACCTACATTCTCAACATGTCCACACCACTACATTCGTAGTGCGCCTAATAGATGTTTGCCCATCACATTCATTACTCGTGGCAGATTAATCTGCCAAGTCCCGTACGAGTTCGGGGATAGCGTGTGCGTTCGCACAAGAAGGTCAATGGCCGGGAAGCCATATTTTAACTATATATATGACGGTGGAATCTGTTCCCGAAAGAACAGTTACCGTTGATGACCATGCAGTTTTGCTAGACATGAAATAATAATTAAATGGACACACTAGCTGCAAACCGGCCTTCATATACTTCATTGGGGACATGCTGAAAATGTGTGCCCCGACGGGACTCGAACCCAGGATCTCCTGCTTCCATGACAGACGCTCTATCCATCTGAGCCACCGAGACACAGAGGATAATGCACCTGCAGGGACTTATCACTTGCACGCTCCTCGTGAGACCCACATTCCCAACATGTCCACACCACTACACTCTGTGCCCTAGGTGGCTCAGATGGATAGCGCGTCTGCCATGTAAGCAGGAGATCCCGGGTTCGAGTCCCGGTCGGGGCACACATTTTCAACATGTCCCCAATGAAGTATATCAACGCCGGTTTGCAGCTAGGGTGTCCATTTAATTATCATTTCACTTCTAGAAAAGCTGCATGGTCATCAACGGTGGCTGTTCTTTCCGGAACAGATACTACCGTCATATATAGTAAAAATTCACCAATCTGTAAAGTTCTGGGCTATTCCTTATGGTGATATTAACTGGTATTATGAAAAACGTAAAATTCTCCCAAAGAATTATAGAACTCAGTAGTTGTGAGGGCGACCGCGCTTTTTTCCTTATCTTTCCTTTTAGTGAACGCCTTTTCTACGAAGGAAAATGAGCCGTAGGTAGACCCAGCTGTTAGCTTCGAGGTATAGATTTTTAGGGATGTCTTCTCGTTTTCCGTTGACGAACATTTTTTATGTGGAACGTTGTTTACCGCCGACAGACAAAACTATGAAAAGTAGGCTGCCAGCTTTGTTAGAGTGAGAACTTGTGTTGCTGCACGGTGCTAGACACTAAATATTTTTGTTAATATTGACACAAAGTATGGAAAATTTTCATTATTAGAACTTCTGTAGTATTAATAAGTCATCTCTGGAAAATTATAGCAGTGGAAGCAAGACTATTGAAGACTACATTATGGTGTTGTAAGAATATCACCTCCTTACTTCCAGAATGCTTATCGGAAGTAGACATTATAGAGCCTCTTGTCTGTCACGTTAATAAGAGACGTGGAGAATCTGCTGCAGTACTCTATGCACAACATTCTCAACTGGACAGCTTCTGGCATGTAAAGGAAACCCAGGCTCAGATTAACTTAAACTGTGTAAAACTGGGCTGTGTTTTCATGAAATGTAATGACAATTAACTATAAACTGAATTAACATCTTATCATTGCTTAGAACCCATCTTAAAATTAATGTCTACTGTGTAAAACAGCAATAACGGAAAATAGCATGTTCACGTGGTTTATCAAAGTAGGAGAGCGTCGACACACAATATTGATGGGTCTCTTGGCTACCGTACGTTATTTACTAGGATTTCATTTGTTTGTTTTCAGTTGCTAAGTCTTAATATGACAATCGCTAACTTAGTTTTGTCTCTGTAAGGTTCGCAAAATAATGCTTGTAAAGGAAATCATTTAAGATTATCCTTGTTTTATTCTGGTGCAAAAAACACTTTAGTTAGACTTACGGATTACAAAGTCATTATTAGTTGTAAGCTGGATAAACACTGCTTTCAAAATCGTTCCGGCTTGTATTGGTACGTAGAATTATTGATTTTCAGGAGGGAATGTTTTATGGTCAGTTAAGTTCTGTTGCTGGCCCAATGGTGAATGCAGTCACTGTAATCTACTAGGAAACATAAATTATCAGAACTATGATTACAGGTGAAAGTGAAGTGTATACTTCATTTCTCGATACAACGACCCGTTAGTTTGCTAAATCGACGCACAGAAGGAAGTACACCAGCCTAATTAATATTGAGATAGGTACAAACGTGGTTAACATTGACACTTAGTGGCAGATTAATTGTGTGCCGGACCGAGTTGACATTAGTAAAAAAGTTCAGTTTACTCTAAAATAGTGGTCAAAGTAGTCATATTATGGTTTACAGTAACGATTACGAAGTTATACTCCATGACAGACAGACAGTGTTTTTCAAGATCACGCTACTTAACAGGAGCGACCAGAGAATCGTAACAAATGATTATAAGAAAATACTAGAAATATGAATTGAAAAGGGAGTGTAGGGTCGTTATAAGCTGATCAGCAACCGCGGTGATAACATATAGTTTCCATTTAGTGTACGACAACTGTACATTACCTTAGCTAAAACCTAATTCAAAATCCCTTCTTAACCTGCTGTGAAGAAGGGAACAGCTCCATACCAGGGTAGAAATGAAGCAAAATGGGCTCTGTCTTCGTTTCGGATGTCGATTAGTCTTCGGATCCATCTTCGTGTCTGAAAGGAAGACTTGGTGTTCAGCACCTGAACTACCATAGAGATGGTGAAACGGGAAATGGTTCACACTTTCTTTCAGATCCATGAGGTTTCTAAAACCAGTGCGCAATGAAAACTGGACGCAGAGCACTCTAGCCACTGACATATCACTCAAAAACTGTTAGGATTCTTGTTCCCTTCTCCGCATACTCCTGAAATAATGACTTGTGTGGTTCTTTCTTCTCCATTCCATCCTTCTATCCATTTCTTAGTCTCACTTTTCATCATCATTAGGTCTGCTTTAATGATAATATGTGGAATGTAGTTTTACCTGGTAGCACTAATACATAAATTAATAATGATTTACTTGTTATTAGTTCTTCGAAGAAGCAAGTGCAGAACAACGCAAGCTACTGGAGTGCTCATCCGTCGGCAGGTAAAGAGCTCATTAGTATATGTCATGTACTTCATGAAGTAACAACGAACACATATATAGAGAATGTAAAAGAACGTTCCGCTTTACTAAATAGTTCATGGACCAACAATAAAGATAAGTCAAAGTGAAAAAATCTCTTCAAAAGGCCCAAACTTTGAGCTCAGAAATGGGTTAAGATATCGTTACTACTTGTAATAGAACGTCTGTGTAAAGCTTTCCAGAAACACTTATAGAGTGAAACCATATTGTGAAATGGCGGAAGCTTTTAACTATTGTACACTTGTGCTACTTTCTTTTCAAATTCCTTCTCTGCGTTTTCTATGCAATCCTTCACTGTATTTTTTGACATTCTTTTTAAATAATTCCTTTAATAATTACTTCAGTGCATGTTTTAAACACCACACATAGACAAATGACCTTTAATGAATTGCTTGCTGCAATTTGGATACCTTAATTATGGAAAATATGAGTTCAGTTACAAATATATAATCTGTGTTTAAGTGGATACCTGTAATGTTGAAAGCTTTGGCCGTGGAATGGACATTACGCTGACAATATTGTTTTCATTAGGTAATTTGCGATGAAGTAGGAAATACAAGAGAATCGATCTGGGAAAGCTGGAGGAACCAACTGTTTTTCATAGTTACAATAGGAACATTTTACGATGATTCACTGCAGCAGAATCAAGAGACCAAATAGCAGACGAATGGGTTGCCTTGAGGAATGGAATAAGGTGGCAGCTGAAAAGACAAGGCCCTGAAATCCTGGCGTAAATCACTAGATGTTGATTCCAACTTATTGTAGAAGAAAACATAAAAATGCACCAGATGGTCAAGGTAAGTGGGAACACAGACGTTTAAAAATTAGGGATGACACAATTTCGAAACTGGAAGACCAGGAATGGCTGAACGAAAAAGTGCAAAGCTTCAGATGTATGCTTAGCTGTCGGAAAGAAGATAGATGCAGTGAATAGTAAAGAGCCATTGGCAGGGAAAATAGGTAGCAATATTAACACCTGAAATTGCGAGCCCGTACAAAGCAAAGAAGTGAAGACCGATTAGTGGAAGGAATACTTAGACAGTCGATATAAGGAAAACGAACTTATAGATTATATTACAGAAAAAGTAGAGGAAGTGAATGAAGATGAGATGGGATAAATGATACTTCGAGAAGAAAATAACAGAGCTCTGAAAGACCTAAGATAAACAGGTACCTTCTAGAACTCGATATTCACTCTGAATTACTGATGTCCTCGGGAGAGCCAGTCATGAAAACACTATTCCAACTTGCATGTAAGGCATATAAAACAAGCTAAATACCGTCGGACTTCAATAATGTAATAATTCTTGTTCCTAAGAAAACAGTGGCTGACGGGTGACAATATTATTACGTCGTAAGTTTAATACGTCATCGTTGCAAAACAACGGCAGTTTATTTAGATAAGAATTTGGGAAACTGATAGATGCGGACCTCGGAGGAGACTGATTTGGACTTCCGAGACATACAGGAAAACGCGAGGCCTTGCTGACCCTACAGCTTATCTTGGAAGATGAACTGAGGGAACGTCGATCTAAGTTTATTACATCTGCAAATTTGGAGAGAGCTTTTGACAGTGTTTACAGGAATACGCGCTTTTAAAATCTAAGGAATTTGTCAGGAATCAAATTCAGGGAACACTAAGTTTTTTATACCTTTTACTGCAACCAAACTGCGCTTGTGAGTGTAAATTACACGAAAGGGGAACAGTAGTTGAGGAGGGACTGAGACATGTTAGTATCGTCTCCCCAGTGTCATTCAGTCACTACAGTGATCCAGCAGTGTAGGAAGCAAGAAGAAATTTGGAAAGAGAATTAAAATTCACGGAGAACAAACGAAAATTTCGCAGTCAATAAAATTCTTCATGGTTTGTGACCGCACTATAGTCAGCAATACACCCTGAGTAAGGCGTCTTGCAACAGTCATCGAAACGTCGGAGTTTTATAGTTGACAATAGGGTCACAAACCCAGAAAATTTTATTTACTGCGACAACGGCCGCGGAATCTTGCATTTACTAAAATTTCGAGGTTTGCCGATGTCACTGCAATTCTTTCAGAGATGCCAATGGAGATGAAACAACAATTGAACGGAATGAAGCTCGAAAAAAGCGTTATAATTGAACATTAACAGAAGTGAAGTAAGGCTATTAGAACGTAATCGGTTTAAACCAGGCCATACTGAGGGAGACTATGAAATGCGACACCTAAAGTAGTAGTTGATTCTGTTATTTGAGAAGCAAAATAATTGACGATGGCTGAAACTGAGAAGGTATAAAAAGCATACTGAGGATAGCAAGAGAAACGTTTATGAAAACGAGTAATGTGTTACGATAGTACAAATAATTAGGTGTTTTCTGAAGGTGTCTAGCCTTGTACGTGAAAAACTGACGGTAAGTAGTTCTGAGAAGAAGAGAATCGAAGCTTTCGAATTACGATGGTACAAAAGAGTGTTGAAAATTAGATAGGTAGCTGGAATAATTAATGTGAAGGTGTTGAGTTGAATTAAGAAAAAAAGGAAATTTGTGGAGCAATTTGACAGAAAGATGGTATATGTTGACAGGACACAACATGACGTAAATAACTGTGGCACATTTGGTAATGGAAATACTGGCGGTAAAATAGTAGGAGACCAAGGCTAGAACAAAGCAAGAAGGGTCAAACTGCAGTAGGTTTCAGATGAACACGCTTGCAAATGAAAGACTAGCGAAGGAGCTACGTCAAACGAATCATCGGACAGACGACCACAACAAATAACAGCATGTACGTATTGTGCGACAGCTGAAGTCATGTCAACATGACCCATGAAGTAGATTTCTTAAGCCAGTTTTGGTTTTATCGAGATTTTGATTAGTATAACAACATGAAAGTCTTCAATACACGTGGTTTATAATCAGCATAAATTTGTACAGAAATTGGTAAAAATACACTATGTGATCAAAAGTATCCGGACACCTGGCAGAAAGTAACTTACAAGTTCGTGGTGCCCTCCATCGGTAATGCTGTAATTCAATATGGTATTTTCCCACAGTTAGCCCTGAGACAGCTTACACTCTCGAAGGCATAACTTGAATCAGGTGCTGGAAGGTTTTTTGAGGACTGGCAGCCCATTCTTCACGGAGTGCTGTACTGAAGAGAGGTATCGATGTAGGTCGGCGAGGCCTGGCACGAAGGCGGTTTCCAAAACGTCCAAAAGGTGTTGTATAGTTTTCAGGTCAGGACACTGTGCAAGCCAGTCCCTTACAGGGATGTTATTGTCCTGTAACCACTCCGCTACAGCCCATGCATTATGAACAGGTGCTCGATCGTGCTGAAAGACGCACTCGCAATCCCCGAATTTCTCTTCAACAGTTGGCAGCAAGAAGGTGCTTAAAACATCAATTTAGGCCTGTGCTGCTATAGTGCCACGCAAAACAACAAGGGATGCTAGCCCCCTCTATGTAAAACACGACCATACCATAACACCACCGCCTCTGAGATTTACTGTAGGCATTACACATGCTGACAGATGACGTTCACCGGGCATTCGTCATACCCACACTCTGTCATAGGATCGCCACATAGTGTACCGTGATTCGTCACTCCATACAACGTTTTTCCACTGATCAATCGTCCAGTGTTTACGCTCCTTACACCAAGCGAGGCGTCATTTGGCATTTACCTGCGTGATGTGTGGCTTATGAGAAGCCGCTCGACCATGAAACCCAGATTTTTTCGCCTCCCGCCTGTCAAAGTACTTGCTGCGGTTCCTGATGCAGTCTGGAAATCCTGTGTGACGGTCTGGATAGATGTCTGCCTATTATAATTACGACCCTCTTCAACTGTCGGCAGCCTCTGCCAGCCAACAGACGGGGTCGGCCTGTACTCTTTTGTGCTGTACATGTCCCGTCACGGTTCCAAGTCACTATCACATCGGCAACAGTGGAACTTGGGATGTTTAGGTGTGTGGAAATCTTGTGTACAGACGTATGACACAAGTGACACTCAATCACCTGACGACGTTTTATGACCGTCAGTTCCGCGGAGCGCCCCATCCTGCTCTCTCAAGATGTCTAGGGACTACTCAGGTCGCTGATATGGAGTAACTGGCAGTAGGTGGCATCAAAATGCACCTAATATGAAAAATGTATGTTTTTCGGAGTGTCCGGATACTTTTGATCACATAGTGTACGTAACATCCTCTACTTTTCACAGAAAGGGTGTCGTTAGTTCGGTGTGTATATGGCAGTAAATTCTTTGAAGACGGTGCAAAATTGCAGATAATACTAACATGGATTCGACGCTACTACTTCCTACATGTAGCCATCATTACGACCATAGCAGACTTGATAGCAAGTAGTGGAAAGATGGCGAATCCTGAACTACGCGACATGGTAAGGGGCGTGTATTGCTCATCAGAGAACGTGGAGCTTGGACAGCTGCCTCCTCTATAAAGTAGGAGAGGCGATGATATATGACAAATCTTACATCGACGTACAATGATGGTACAGGTAAAATTGTTTCGGAGCACATCGTACGGGACATATTGTTGAATATGCAGCAGATATGAAGATGTTGCCCTAACAACATCTTGACTCACAATTTCAGCGCGGTCTGTATCATCGAAATGGGACAGTTATTCAATGTAAACGTGTCTCCTGGTCTGATAAATCACGTTTCTTGTTGCACAAGATCAACCGTCATGTCAGGATGCGACGTCATTCAGAGCCATCAAACCACGCATTGCGCCATCGACAGAATCCGGTGGTGACTTCTTATGCCTTGGGAGACATTCATCTGGGATAGTGGTAGTAATGGAACTCAAGATATTATTTCGGATTGGCTGCAAAACTTCATTCTCGATGTCTTCCGCGTCGGCGATGATGTCTGTCCATGTCACGACGTCAGAGTCGTGCTACATCGGTTCCAGAAACATGGTAGTTCGAGGAACATAGTACTGACCTCACCTTGATGTCTCGACCAGCAAACTCGATTGATCTGAACCCGATGCAACGCATCCGTGACGCAGCCGGGCACTAGCTTCTTGCTCACAGATCAGAAGCTAGTAATTTAATGGACTTGCGTGAACTGTGATAGGACGTTTAGTGCCAAATGTCTCTGGAAACCTACGAGGACTTGATGAATCTATGCCAGGCGGAATCGTTGGTGTACAGCAAGTGAAAGATTGTCAAACACGCTATTAAACTGTTGGTGAAAACATTGTGGTTATCAGTAGAGAGTGAAGTCGTACGGCACGGTTGGCTGGTAGCCCTGAGGGTCAGCTGCATAATTGGAGAGATTTGGCTCGTCCTTCATGCACACCGGCACCTTTCCATCGCGAAGTGTGAGAGTCTTGTGCAATCTGTGTCTGATATGTGTAGACGACATACCAGGCACGTCTGCAGTATGGTGTTACGTTTTCCTTGTGTGATGACAGGGAAAGGAAGAGGGTAAATGCCAGTGCCAGCCCGTAGCCCTCACTCCGTGGGATGCTTGGAATTTAATCCAGAACATTGATAATTAAGAACGTTGTATGATCACCCCTCCACCCCTTTGCCATGCAGTCGTAAGGGCAAACGCAAAGGAGCCAACAGCGTGTGACGTACCGGGAAATTATCCATCTGCGTGCCAACCAAGCCCTATGTTGAGTAACTTCGGTGATCTGACCAGGACTGATGTCTTCAACGAGGGAAGATGATGGTGAATACAACAGAGTATAAGCTTGAATGTTCAACATCACAGATTTAAATACTTATACGTTACGGGTTGTATAGACAGTGTCGTGTCAGTTGGCTAGCGTAGCAGAGACCCATTAAGCGCTTTTGGGGTTCACATGTCAACGAATCCTAAGCTGAAGTTGACAAATAGATTCTGTCTGTGACTGCGGCAGCACCCACAACAGTATTTGTCTACAGCTAAATCCAACTAGGTCGAGTCGACGGCCTGATGGACTGAGACCAGAAAATAACCAGACCACGCGAATTTATTTTTTTCTGCCTAGCTGCGTTGTACCCTTACAGAGCAGTGCATAATAATTTCCCACCTTTTCGACTGACTGGTACAGCGTGCAGATCAGTCGCTCGAGAGGAAGAAGTAAGGCCCGCAGCTTGGCTATTGGTACAGGTTCCGCTGCGACAAATGTCTTGCTTGTCTCAGATGTAAAACATTTCTATGACAGCTCAGTTTCATTGCACCAGCATTAAACATCGCATGAGTTTCTTCCTGGAACTAATTTACAAGAGGATGGAAACTGGAGGACAGAGCCACATCATGGGTTATAAATAACGTGAAAATAAATTTTTTTAGTCATAAATGTAGGTAAATAAATGTTAACTCATTCTACTCTGTTGTGACAAACTGTTAGTAAGAGGAGTCTGACTTTACTTCTTCTGTATTAAACGTGGCCACTAATACCTCACGGCAAAGCAGGAAATACAGTGACGTGACAAAAGTCATAGGATACCTCCCAACAACGTGCCGGGCGTCCTTCAGCAACTCGACGTCGCATGGAGTCAACAAGTCGTTGTAAATACCATGCAGCCGGCCGCGGTGGTCTCGCGGTTCTAGGCGCGCAGTCCGGAACCGTACGACTGCTACAGTCGCAGGTTCGAATCCTGCCTCAGGCATGGATGTGTGTGATGTCCTTAGGTTAGTTAGGTTTAAGTAGTTCTAAGTTCTAGGGGACTAATGAACACAGCAGTTCAGTCCCACAGTGCTCAGAGCCATTTGAACCATTTTTGAAATACCATGGACAAATATTGAACCAAGCTGCCTCTGTTGCGGTCCATAACTGCGAATATTTGACGTGATTCATGTCGGGCCATCCCGGTGACTAAATCGTTCGCTGGAATTGTCCAGAATGTCTTAGACACCAATTGGCATAAATTTGGCCCGGAGAAATGGCAACCATATGAGTTTCATTGTTGTTTGGGAACACGGCGCCAATGAAAGGCTGAAAATGACCTCCAAGTAGCCAAATATCCAGAGGATTCAGCCCATTTAATGTAAACTTTGTCCACGGCATTATGGAGCCACCACCAGCTTGCACAGTTCCTTGTTGACAATTTGGGTTCACTGCTTCGTGGGACCTGCGCCACACTCGAACCAATTGAAATCGAGACATCTGACCAGATTACTGTTTTCCATTCGTCTAGGATCCAACCGATATGGAATCCAAGAGAGGTACTGTAGGTGATGTCATATTGTTAGAGAAAACACTCTGGGTTATCTGCTGCCATAGCCCATTAATGCCATATTTAGCTGCACAACCCTAACTGATACGTTCGACGTACGTCCCGCTTTCATTTCTGCGGTTATTTCACGCAGTGTTGTTTGTCTGTTAGCACAGTGGACAGCTCTACGCAAACGCCACTGCTCTGTCATTAAGTGAAAGCAGTCGGCCACTGAGTTGCCCTGGTGAGGGGTGGTGCCTGAATGATGATATTCTCGTAGAGGTCTTGACACTGTGTATCTCGGAATGTTGAATTCCCTAACGATCTCCGGAAATGGAATGTCCCATGCGACCAGTTCCAATTATAATTCCGTGTTCAGAGTCTGTTAATTCATGTCGTGCGGCCATAATCACGTCGGAAACCATATCATATGAATCATTTGAGCGCAAATGATGTCTCCAAAGTGTACTGGCCTTGTTGCCTTGTGTACGAGTTACTACCGCCATCTGTATATCGCTATGGAATGACATCTGTTACCCCAGCGTATTTATTCGACGCATTGGAACAGAGTGAGCTATATTTAGACGATAAGTGTCAAAGATGTTACGTGGAAAAATACAAAAATTTCGTCCGGTGCAAATAATGGTATTATAAATTTGGAGTCGGAAGACATACGAAAAGAACGCAGGTAGGATATTGTCATCGCTGCATAATCTGAATACATCTGGTCTCATACAGCAGAAGAGAAGAAATAATCAAGCATAATTAAATGGAATGAATACAGAGTAGCAGCATACGATTTAGAGGAAATATACACAAATCATCGGTAGAATTGGTCAGTCGAGGAGGGATGAAGGTGACGACGTATTTTCCGAAGACTCCATGGGAAGAATAAGTTCAAGCAAAGCGAAAATATCAAACACTGATCTGAAGTGCAAGATCCTGGACATATACTTCGCAGCGAGGCAACGCATAGAAAACAAAAATCTTCTGGTAAAAATGTATGTCACTTTAAATTTAATACAAAAGTAAATCAGTCAGAACATTTTCATAATTAATGGTAGCAAGCGTTTGGGTAAATAGACGACAGAATTAAATAAATATAGTTAAAGCGCCTAATAAAAGCGGTAAATAGTGATCGATGCAAACGAATAGAATTTTAATACAAACTGTGGGCAATTTCGTGTTAAGCTGTTATATGCAAGAAAGAATTTGAAGTAGTACAGAAAAGAATTAAGTTCAGTACTAATGACTAAATAAGCACTACACTAGAATTTGTCATTTCAAGGTGAGTGCTTTTCTTGAACACAGTCCGCTGCCTAAATACTGTAATATATCTGGACAAAGTGCTCTTTCACATTTTTCGTGCAACTCGCTCGGGCCTCGTATTTCAAGTTAGTCCACACCGAGGGTTTCTCGTTTGCTTTCATACAGAATACTGGAAGTTGTACAACAACATGTTGGCTTTTTGTTACTGTTTAATAGCCATCCAACTCCTAATTTGGTAGCACGAGTTGCGTCTAATTAGAGGATTCTGCCATTCTACCAGCGCAGCGAACAGCCCATCGGCAGACAAAGGTAAAGTCAACTTCAAGTGACAAAATCTGGTTTCCATGCTAGTAGCTGTACATCACTACAGTATTTTCGGAAAATATTCCACTCACGAAAACACTACACATACTTCGTCAGCGCTGTACAACCTGATATTAAAGGGGCATAACGAGCTTGAGACAATTACGATTTCCCCGCTTATGCTAGTTCCAAAATCTCAGAGTAGCAACTGCACCAAAGTCCTCAGTTTCTTGTTGTCTACTTTCAGGCCAGACCACTGCTTTCTTACGTAGTTATGTTCTACTGCCTTTCTCCATATATCTCTCTCTATTCTTCGGAAGGCGCCTCATTTCTAATTTTATGAGTGCACTTATTTCTCAGAACCCTTCTCTAACATAACATCTCAAATACTTCGATTTTCCTTTTTAGCAATTTCTATTCAATCCATTAATTTCCTTATCGTGTTTTACTCCAGACTTACAATCGCAGATATTTAATTATAAATATGAGATCTGTGTTAGATATTAGCAGATTTGTTTTGGATAGTAAAACTTTCTTAGCCTATGTTGGTATCTTCCTTGCTTCCAAAAAAAAAAAAAAAAAAAATATATTAAGTGACATCACATTCGTACAACGATGAAAATACTTCGCAAACAGAAAGAAACCTAACCACAAAACTAACTAAGTGATATTCTGACGTTCCCGAATCTCCATCTATTCTATGCCACAACATTTATCTTATGAAGATTATTTTCAGTTGCTCCGTAAGTTCTAGTCCACAAGTGCTAGTATTCTTTTTCTAGTGAACGTATGTTTCCTAACACAATTCTCAAGATCTCCGAGTTCAGTTCGCTGTTAGGGAGAGAAATGTGTTTAGCATGTAGCTGAGAAGATGTGTATTCGAAATTGTAAAAGAATGTAGGTCGCGTATGTAGTTTTTATGATCGATGTATAACTGTTCGATGCACTCCAGCAAGATAACTTCGAAATGCTAGAACGGCTCACGATTACTCAATCGAAGATGGTTTATATTCTTGAAAACCATTGGCACTGCAGTTATTAGTGACGATGGGCAACAGTATATGATACTGGGATCCGAGACAAGCTGCAATGTTTTTTTTTCATATGATCAGTCACAGTGAAATAAGTACAGATGCGCTAATGCCAAAGCAGTTATGTGGCTCAGTGATTACTGTCTTATGAAAGTTCGTCCATACATAGATCTTAATTAATATATATTATCTCATTATTTATTTTACCTTGCGTCGACGACAGTATCTTCTATTCGTTACTGCCCTGGTGAAGGAGCTGCCAATCACTTTCCGTGTTAAAACCATTGCGCGCTCACAGACATTCTGACATTCTCGTTCGTATGTGATACGCAGACGGTTTTGAGTTAAACAACGTTACTGTGAATGGAACGTTGTACTATTTTTACCTATGTTCTCTTTCAGTGCAGAGCATTTCCAGCGAGAGCCACAAACTTTACTACTTAACTTTCATTTTATATCACATCACTCCTGCCTCATTTTGTATGAGTTGACCGCTATATTTTGTGATAGTAATGCCACATACGGAATAGAATATGTAAGAAGCATTTGCCTCAGCATGCATCACTGCAGAATGACGTAATATAATAAGATGGTATTCTGTTAGATAAATAGATAAGAGGATGATATTGCAACTGACTGCACTAAAGGTAACGAATAAGATTAATCCCTTAAGCTACCCAGTTCACTATAACATTGGATTTGTAGTTCCACCTTCTTGTGTGCACTCTACTTTTACACCCAAACATTTTTCACACATAAAATTATTTCAACGATAATGTCGTCACTATTAGTGAGCTTTTAAATTGTATCAGAAACTAGTTTGGCTACAAAACAGAAAATTAAGGACGACCCACAAATACCATATTCTTTTATGAAAACATGGACCATTTGGGAACATGATAGTACAGTCGTCTTGCTTCTGGTGTGTGAATTTCATAGTGGATTCATCCACAACACATCGTTTTGGATCGTTACATCAACCGCCATTTACTCTGCAATACGGTGTTTTGTAAAGATTAAAAATCTGCCATCCATTCCGCTACACACTATTTTTATTCGGATCGCTAAACGCTGTCTAATATACTATACAATATTTTGAATCATTTTACGAACTACCATCTACTGTACTTGGAAACCCGTGTGACTGCGGTGGGTAGTAGGGACAAAGAGTCGTGTGAAATTGTTTTAAATATCATACACGGAAATTACCTTGAGCAGTTAATCAGGGAACCGATTCGTGAAGGTAATACCTTAGATGCGTTGGTGAAAAACAGGCTCAACTTCTCAACTTAGCGTGGAATAGAGAATTAGTAATTATAATGCCGTCAAAATATCGCTTAATCAGCAGCAAATTGTAAAACAAAGAAAGGTAGGAAGAGTTTTCTGTTTGAGAGAGCGACAAGAAACCGGTTTCACGTTACCTGAGCGGTCAGCATGAAAATTACACCTAAGTACAAGAAAGTTCAATATCAGTGGGCAAAGTTCGGAAGCATTGTACAGTACGCTTTAAACAGGTAATTGCCAAGAAAAGTTGTGCTGGCTTGAAAAGACGCCTCCCCCCCCCCCCCCACACTCGAAGTTCGACAGCTAAAAAAATGGCTCTGAGCACTACGGAACTTAACTTCTGAGATCATCAGTCCCCTAGACCGTAGCGGTCGCGTGGTACCAGACTGTAGCGCCCAGAACCGCTCGGCCACTCAGGCCGTCGACAGCTAAGTTAAACAGCTGTTAAACAGAGCCAAGAGAGGTTCATAATACGAAAAGAGCTTCATTGCAAATTTATACGTTGTCACAGTCTCACACACAAACAAAAATTTAACTGTATCCAAAACAGCATATGGAAAGCCATGCTTGAAGCGTTCAACGAATTTGAAATTATTGACGTGACAGAAAATTCTAAGAAATTCTTCTTTTATATTAAATCAGTAAATGGATCGAGGACGTGTGTCCGGACACTACGATTAGGATAGCAGCGAAACGATGGACGACATAGAAAAGGCCGAAGTATTAAACGTCTTTTTCTATAACCGTTTGGCAGAAGAAGAGCACAATTTAGTGTCTTCTTTGTCGCACGAACAACAAAATGGCTGATGTCGAAATAAGTGACCATAGGCTAGAAGAGAAACAAACATCGCTCAACAGAGAGAAGGCCATCGTACATGTCGCCATACCAGTACGATTGTACACAGAATATGCGGAAGAACGTGTCCCTCTTCCAGCAGCAGTGTACCATAGGTCTCTGCGGGAGCGAAGTGTTGCTGTTGATTGGAAAAAGTACAGGTAATTCCTGCTTACAAGAAGGGTAGGAGAAGGCACGTACAAAACTGTAGACTTATATCTAAGACGTCGGTAGGATATAGAATTTTGGAGCATGTTTTGTGCTAGCGTATTATGAGATTTCTGGAGAAGTGAAATTTTCTGTGTAGGAATCAACACTCCTTCCGAAAACAACGACCGCCTTAAACCCAGCTCACTCTCTTCGTCCACGAGTCTCAGTTGGTAGATTTGAGCACCTATGTGGATG
This sequence comes from Schistocerca nitens, assembly GCF_023898315.1. NCBI lineage: Eukaryota > Metazoa > Arthropoda > Insecta > Orthoptera > Acrididae > Schistocerca > Schistocerca nitens. The sequence continues at coordinate 100,398,894 of NC_064619.1, forward strand.
TCATGTTCCTTGGTCTCCTTGAGGTATCCGATACAACACGAGGTCTCTCCGCTAGGCACCGTAAGATTGTTTTCGGGGTACAGATGTAGATAAATGTATACACTGTCTTGAAACGGTACGCCAAACTTCATCCATGCGGAAAATACTCTAAGTGAGAGCGCCTGTGGTTTCACTTTTTTTAATTTAATCGTTTCATGCTAAGCCGATTTCATCGGATGCTACTGTAATACGTAATGATGGAAAAAGGAAGTCTGTTTGACCTCACTGCAAAAAGAGAAACATAATTATGCGCGATAACTCGTTTACAGAATACAGTACTCTGTGACTGCACCATTACAATAAAAGCCACAAATATTTTTACATCAAATCTAATGGAAACGGGAAATTTGCTTGACTTAGTTGCAAAATAAAGAAACATCGTTATGCGAGACAATTAGTTTACTAAGTACATTACTCTTTGAATACACCACCACAATAAAAGTAACTAATTTTGTATATAAAATCCAATTACGATCATACCTACTAAACATGAGATAAGCTCCTAAAATTTTGAAATTCCTTTTTACAAAGACGGATGAAATTACAAATAAATTTATCAGTGGACTTAATCATGGAACTGAGAGATACTGTATGATAAAAAAATGTTTAATTTTTAAAATACTGCGCAGCGTAATAGTTCTTCGATACAGTTCGACGAGATTGGTGACCACAATTTTTATGAAACCTTACCTATTAGGACCCTTTACAATGTGTGAAATAGCAAAATGTCACACTTGGACCGGCTGTAGATCGATGTTTAAGAAACGATTGTCGTTTTGTTTCGGGGTAATAGCTGCCACAAAAAAGCTGTGTAACTCTCTCAGTGCTGTTCTAGTTGAGGAGTGAGACTGCTTTTTCTCGCCCGTCCTGACTAAAACATAATAGTTTCATCATGTTGAGTTAGCAGCGGGGACAAAATCAGGCTTGACTGCCAATGTACGTTATGAAAGTTCGTTCTCACTCGTTCTACATTATTAAGCAGCCTTCCACTCACACAACTGCTATTTTGTTTCTGGGTCCTACAATATAAATATTTTTAACAAAATCTGAACATATTCTCCTATATGTGCAAGTGTCCAGTCGTCGTACATGTGGAAAATCGTTATAAAAAGAATTACTTCAACATAACTAATAGTGATATTTGTGTGGTTAGTGTATGATATATTATAAAAGAAACTGCTTTAGTTTAGATGGCTGTGACGAATGCACGTGGAATACAGTGCCATTCTTATGCTGTTAATGACGAAGAGGGATATGGAAGTTTGCGAACGTGTGCCGACCAATGCCACACTTATCTCGAACTGCATTAAAGGAGCCGTCGAAATTAATGTCCCCGTACCACGAACGGATGGCAATCGGCACTAAGCTAGCAAAATCATATGAAGTGACTTCAGTTTCTTCCACCTAATGGTATCTGATCTGACTACCTCCTAGTCTACGAACACTGCACCGGCTTACGGTTGTGAAAGAAAAGGATGGATGATGTGGTATACTTTCGTATGTGTTTCAGGCAACATGGTAAAGAGGCCGAAATGTTGGAATTACGTCGATAAGAGAGCTGCTGCTATTCTGATAAAAGTCTGCTGAGGAAGAATTACTCTCGTAATATAACTTACAGACATATAATTTTTCTATCGTTTAATCGAGCTTATGTCATTTATGTGGCAAGGATATGAAATTAAACGAAGGTAAAACCCGGTTTCTTGAAGCCTACATCTGTAAATAGATGTTTGCAGCATTAGTCACACAGATGTAACCATCCACTTCCTCTAACTGCTACGAAGTGTGACATACTAATCAAGAAAAGACGTCGTTATTTCCCGTGGTTATTGTGGTCCACTTTAAGTCCACACAGAAAATCCTACGTCTCCTTGCTATATGTGGTGGAGGTTACTTCTGGTGTAATAATAATTACTTTTTCTTTTTCCTGTTCCATACGCCAGCGGTGCTTGCGGCCAACGTATGACAGCAGATCTGTGCAAGACTTCAAATTTCTCAGATTTTCTCCCATCGTTTAGCCAGATTTACGTGGAATGAAGTAATAGGTCGTAACGTCTCGGAACTTTATCCTCTCGGTTACACTCTACCTCTCTTTTTTAACTTCTGATGAGATCGTCTCCAGTAACTTCTAATAAGGTAGATTATGGGCATTTCTCACTCAAAGTATACGCTCCACTGCCGAAACGTTTTTTTCTATCGCTTTGTTCAGTCTTCTATTAATCCTGTGATTACATAGGGTTTCCCGGCGCAATAAGTCTTGAAAGCCGCTTCGGGTTTGCTGCCGGATCCTAAAATCAACTTGACTCGATATTTCGGCGATCCAACTGTTCGCCATCTTCAGAAAAATGCTGCTTATGCTGATGAGTCCCGCTGAGAACTGACGCCAGGTTGCAAATCAACGGTTTCTGCCTTCCAAAACAGGGAGGTGGCGCCGCCCTTAGTGAAAAACTGCTGGCAACGATATATCGCAATGAAGGCCGCACCGAAGAACGTTCAGTTTTGATGCGAGATAGTACAGGATTCCACGTTTTGCTAAGAGGAAACCCAATGGCTCTGTTGATTAAATTATCAGTCAACCTAATTTCAATCGCCTCTTTATACACACTGTTCGAAAAACCGGAAATGTTGGCAACCACAACAGTTTCCTCAAATTTCATTTTGCGTCCCTCATTTAGGCAGTGTTCTGCTACCGCCGATTTTTCCAGCTGTTGTAGCCTCGTATGTTGGCGATGTTCCACACACCTGTCTTGCACTGTGCGAATAGAACGGCCAACGTAAGCTTTCCCACATTGACATGGAATTTTATACACTCCGGGTTTGTTTTGGAAGGCAGAAACCGTGATTGGCGGCGCATACGCCGTGTACTGAACGGTGGCCTATATAGGACGTCGATTTGCAACCTGGCGTGAGTTCTCAGCGGGACTCATCAGCATAAGCAGCATTTTCCTGAAGATGGCGAACAGTTCGATCGCCGAAATATCGAGTCAACTTGATTTTAGGATCCGGCAGCAAACCCGAAGAGACTTTCAAAAATTCTATTAATCCTGTCTGAAGGAAACACGAGGTTATTAGTAGCACTCATCAGTCTGTAAAACGAGTCTTCTGAAGCAACCTCCTTCACTGGTGAGGCAAATTTCATACCTCCACCTATGTATTTCCTCAAATTCTTTGCCTTTTGTACAATAACTTTATGTGATCATTGCATTTTCAGTCAGTTCGAGTGCTCGTCATGTGTATCTAATAGTTCTGTTTCAATTGACTGTTCGCCGGTTGTGGTGTACGAAAATAAGGGGTCTTTCCACTTACTGGCGAGTGATACGCTTCGTTGATTTATATTAATAGCAAGCTACCACACCTGGCATGAAGCGTCGATTCGCTGTACGCCTTCTGCATTTAGCCACAAATCTCGGATGCTGAGAATTCCTTACAAATGACAGAATCATTCGTAAATCCACTCGAAGTTTCCTGTGAAATACTCGTGATCCTTTCTTTACATCTTTTACACTGTAAACAGTGGATGTGTTAAGATCAGATTCACTGATTTGATGAAAGTACACAAAGAAGGTGCACAGGACTACTGATATTTGGAGATCGTTGGTTTGCCAAGTGCAATGTACGTAAGCTAGGAACCCGAACTGGTAACTGATGATGATGATGAAGATGATGATGCAAACGCTCTAAGACGCGTTGCAATGAAGAAATTTTTTAAAGGACATCATATCCGCTATAGAGTATATAGAAATTAGTTATTTCACAACTGTAATAACAGGTTTTGGGCCATTTTCAAGTGGTATTGCGAAAGACTTTGATTCAGAACATATCAGGCTTTGCTAGGTACCCATTATTTGCGGATAAGAGCGCGTTTCACTTTGTTTCCAGTTTTCCTATTTCACATACGTGAAGTTAATGTATCGGCGCTGCAGTATGTATGGAGTAAGGAGCAAGCGGGAGGTTCCCACACTGGCTAGCAGAGGCAGCTACCCATCTGGTGCTTTCAGAGACGTGCGATGAGGTGCTGATGCAGAAATCACTCGTGACTTCAACGAGGAGATACGTGGAGAAAATACATTTATTCTATCGAGAATCAAGTAATAGTTATTAATTAATATTTGCTAACAGAATTTGCCTTTTGCCTCTTTGAGATTAGGAGGAGTCTATAGGTCATAAACACTGTTTTTCAGTAATTTTATAAAGCCAGGGAAGACTGACATTAATAGATGGATGAATAACTTTGGCATAACCGAATATGTACTGTGTTGCACGAACTTCATCGATTCTACACTCAAGTTACAGACTATGTGCCATAGTCTGCGATTACATCTCGTCTTGCAGTAGATCATACTCTCGTACCGTTAATAGTTAGCTTACAATCAGTGTGAACAACTTAATTTTACTGTGTTTCTTAAGCAAATGTACCGTAATGGCACCCCGAGTAAAAATTATTTGCACAAAAAAACTTCTTCCCGCTTCATTACCTCAAACATAGACAGTTACCTTAAACACAGTAGCATTGCACTTGCCGAATCCGCCGGCGCTGCTACGGCTCTGCAAGGGTACATAAAACTACTAAAACATCTTAACATGTCAGGTACGAAGAATTCCTAGACGATGGCTCAGTAATTCAGTTCAAGGACAGACTGGCTGAATTATCGCAAAACTCGGGTGCGAAAACGTGACCAGTTATACTGTACGCCCCTCATACCGCAGCCTGCAGTGTCACCCGCTAAAATAGGACATTTCTGGGGGTTGAGACGAGTCGCGGATTCTTGCAATTTCAAAATTTTCAGACCCACATACACCTCATCGTCTAGTGTGACAGGTCCTGAAGCAAAATCTTTTGCAGAACCACTTAAAAATGGCCAAAAGGTCGAAACTGTAAAATAATTTCTACAGCCAACGGCGAATGTGATGTCCTTTAAAATATTCTATATGACTGTCAACCACGACCATGGAAAGCAAAAAAATTTAGTACCAGGTAGGTGGTGTTTTAATTCACATTTTGAACGGGTAGCTACGCAGCGGACGAAACATTCGTTCCTTCTATAAATTCTGTTAGTTGATGCTGTGATTATGTCCATCATCTGTGACGTAGACCCGGACCCAGAGGAAACACTGCTCCCGTGAGACCAGTGCTACTCACAAATCGATCAGACACTGTGAAGCTGGGTTCCTCTTTCTTTTCTATCGCTTTCTGACATCTGAGTTTCGTGCTCGCCCCGCTATGTCAACGTGAAGGCTGAAGGCGATTTCCAGGCGATGTGGCCCAGAGCTTCCGTCCCGAGGGTGGAGGTACGCCACGACATCCTAGCTGTCGATAAGAGCTCTGCGGCGCCATTTCCGCGGCCGCGCTGTTTGTTTTACGTCAGGGTCTGTCTGTCTGTCTGTCTGTGCCGCTGTCTCGCTGTCGCCGGTAGACGACCCTGATAAGATAGCACCGGAGTCCCCTGTCTGCTCACCCTTTACTTTTTTGACTCAGGGACTACCAGGTCGTCTTTAAGAAACTGTTGTTTGCGTACCGGCGTCGTAGAAGGACTAATGTTACACGTTTTGATGATGTTTGGTTTGTGGGGTGCTCAGATGACCCGTTTTGACAGTGTCCTCATTTGAAAACTAATATTAATTTTTTATTTTGTAGAGACCATATTTTACACTATCCCTGCCTGGCCATCTAGATTTAGATTTTAAATGATTTCCCATAATCGTCTGAGGCGAAAGCCGGGTTCTTTTTCCTTTAAAAAAAGCTGATTTCCTTCCCCTCCCTTTCGTATTCTGAGTTTGTGCTCCGTCTGTCTTGACCGTATATTCGACAGGACCATAAACTCTAATCTTCCTTCACCTTATGGTGTTTGCAAGTGAATAGTGATCACAACATTCCACATTTTGTTACCCTTAGTAAGTTGAAGTGCGGAATTCCTCTGTTTTTCGCATATGTCGAGGTAAAATAAACTGAGGATTTATATTTCATACAAATCTTGAGATTCATCCATTAGGTTGGAAGACAGTTTCCTCAGATACTTTCTTTGCCATCACGTATTTGAACATTTAACGCTTGTGTCTTGTGACTATCAGCATTTATTACCACCACACAGGCCCACGCTCAGGGCACTGGTACCGGTTTCAGATTTTTTCACGGTGAAAGATTTGGTAATTTATTACTGGTTGTAGACCTAGTGCCTATATATAGAATTGGAAGAGTTTTTAACATTTTTTAACTTCTTACATTTTGTAATAGATTAAAAAGTTGTGTTTTTGCAGAGTAATAACACTGTTAATAACAGTAATAATAATTAAGGAAAGATAAAAGTATAATGTAATAGCAGCAAAGTTAACCGTGAGAATATGCCGTATATTTAGACTAATAAAAGAAAAAATGGCAATTTAAAAAGAAGAATGAATATTAGACAGGCTGGATTTAACAACTAGAAAAATTTTACACTTTTTTCTAAACAAGAGATAAATGTGCAAAGAATGAGAGAGTGAATACTATTACATATCTTTACATGTATACATCTTATAAAAATGTATGTATGTTCCACATATCCTCTTAAATTACTTGACCGATTTCAACCTGACATAATACTAGGAGCACTTAAAGACTTGCAAGAAACTTTACTCATAATTTCAAACCTTTAGATGACTGCGTCCCGCCAAGGAACCCCGCAAAATGATGAAAAGAGAAAAGTTTACTGCTTACTGCATTTTTGATGTTCTTGCAGAGAAACTGCCGCACGAAGGATAACGATTTAATGTATTATTTCTTTACGACTGACTGTATTCGTACTAGCAATATAATACCGTTGCATGACACAAAGTGCAGGAGATATGACGTAGTAATAACAAAGATACGTGAAAAATTAGCCCATCATACAAGACTTTTAAATACGAGGGCAGTTCAATAAGTAATGCAACACTTTTTTTTTCTGTAACAGGGGTTGTTTTATTCAGCATTGAAATACACCAGGTTATTCCCCAATCTTGTAGCTACACAACACTATTTTTCGACGTAATCTCCATTCAATGCTACGGCCTTACGCCACCTTGAAATGAGGGCCTGTATGCCTGCGCGGTACCATTCCACTGGTCGATGTCGGAGCCAACGTCGTACTGCATCAATAACTTCTTCATCATCCGCGTAGTGCGTCCCACGGATTGCGTCCTTCATTGGGCCAAACATATGGAAATACGACGGTGCGAGATCGGGGCTGTAGGGTGCATGAGGAAGAACAGTCCACTGAAGTTTTGTGAGCTCCTCTCGGGTACGAAGACTTGTGTGAGGTCTTGCGTTGTCATGAAGAAGGAGAAGTTCGTTCTGATTTTTGTGCCTACGAACACGCTGAAGTCGTTTCTTCAATTTCTGAAGAGTAGCACTATACACTTCAGAGTTGATGGTTTGACCATGGGGAAGGACATCGAACAGAATAACCCCTTCAGCCTCCCAGAAGACTGTAACCATGACTTTACCGGCTGAGGGTATGGCTTTAAGCTTTTTCTTGGTAGGGGAGTGGGTGTGGCGCCACTCCATTGATTGCCGTTTTGTTTCAGGTTCGAAGTGATGAACCCATGTTTCATCGCCTGTAACAATCTTTGACAAGAAATTGTCACCCTCAGCCACATGACGAGCAAGCAATTCCGCACAGATGGTTCTCCTTTGCTCTTTATGGTGTTCGGTTAGACAACGAGGGACCCAGTGGGAACGAACCTTTGAATATCCCAACTGGTGAACAATTGTGACAGCACTACCAACAGAGATGTCAAGTTGAGCACTGAGTTGTTTGATGGTGATCCGTCGATCATCTCGAACGAGTGTGTTCGCACGCTCCGCCATTGCAGGAGTCACAGCTGTGCACGGCCGGCCCGCACGCGGGAGATCAGACAGTCTTGCTTGTCCTTGCGGCGATGATGACACACGCTTTGCACAACGACTCACCGTGCTTTTGTCCACTGCCAGATCACCGTAGACATTCTGCAAGCGCCTATGAATATCTGAGATGCCCTGGTTTTCCGCCAAAAGAAACTCGATCACTGCCCATTGTTTGCAACGCACATCCGTTACAGACGCCATTTTAACAGCTCCGTACAGCGCTGCCACCTGTCGGAAGTCAATGAAACTACACGAGACGAAGCGGGAATGTTTGAAAATATTCCACAAGAAATTTCCGGTTTTTTCAACCAAAATTGGCCGAGAAAAAAAATGTGTTGCATTACTTATTGAACTGCCCTCGTATATTACTAAGTTGCTACTAACTCCATTCGCAACACTTTATGCAGAGAGTATCCAAATCTGCCACTGAACGTACCTACCAAAATATATCCTTGTAGAACACACAGTTCAAGAGATTTTACGTCAAATAATAAGTTGCGTGGAAAGTGCCGCATCATGCAGGACGTTTTCATTTATTACGTACTTACTACTAACTCTGGTCACAACAGTTCTCTCAAATATTAACCACATTCATGACTGGATGTACCTGCAGAATTATATCATTGTACAACACATAATTCAGTAGATGCGACGTAACATATATTTAACTGCATGAAAATGAAACTTCAGGGATGGTTACCTAGTGCATATTTATCTGTGAAATATTTCAAATATGAAAATTCTGGCAGATTAACACTGTTTGCGCGCCGAGACCCGAATTCGGGACCTTTGCCTTTCGTAGGCAATGTTTCCACCAACTAAGATTCCAATGTGATATGTCACAGTTTATTGTGCTTCTATATCAATCGGATTAGGTTCTGGGTTCGAATCCCTGTCCAACACAAAGATTTACCTTATGGCTTTTCAAGTAAGTTAGTTGTTAAGAAGCAATATTTAACATCTCTCGTAATTCGTTAACAGGGACAAATGATGCTGGGTAGGAACTCGCGTCCTTTAAAAATGTGTGCTTCATGTAATTTAAAGTTGATATTTGCTAACTTATACTGTCTAAAATCGAGGTGTATCACACTCTGTATACCTAATCAGGAATGACTGTTAGTTTCCGTCAGTCACGAATTCCTTGCTTTGTCTGCATGACCTGGGTTTGAAACGATATGCAGAACGAGACGGTTCGTCGTGTCATTCGAAATTCATACATATTCTCAACTACCTGCTCGGGAATAGCTTCAATTTTTAGTGTCATTTTGTGTTAAATAATAAGTTCGGTCTGTTACTTTGAAGAAGAAATCATGAATACGACGAACTTACTACGTGCATTACTTATCTGACGTAATAATGAGAGTGGTAACATTTCAGGTATGTCATTTATTGTAATAAATGTGAGCTTAGAAACCTTAAGGAGAGTCTTATCTGTGATAAGGTGTTTCCTGATATTTGTAGTATCGTGGTATTAGTTTACATCTTGAGTTATTGCGTTACAGAGCAGTGTATTCTAGTGGTGACTTGTTGGAACCATTTTGAATAGTCAAACGACTGTACCAAGGAGCGATTGGAGGACCTGCTAGACAGCTTCGTTAAGTGGGTTGCATGCGAATCAGGCGAAATGCAATTCAGGTCGTTCGGATACTTTTGAGCACGACTGTACGTGTCAATAAATCATTTTCGCGTTCGGAGGAGTAAGTTGATGATTGGAATTTTATGAGAAGATTTCTTCGCATCGAAAAACGCCTTTCTTTTAATGATTTCCAGCTCAAATCCTGTATCATTTCTGTGACACTCTCTCCCATATTTCGCGATAATACAAAACGTGCGGCCCTCCTTTTAACTTTTTCAATTTACTCCGTCAGTCCTAACTGGTAGGGATCTCACACCACGCGGCACTATTCTAAAAGAGGACGGACAAGCGTAGTGTAGGAAGTCTCCTTAGTACGTCTATTATATTTTCTAAGTGTACTGCCAATAAAACACAGTCTTTGGTTAGGCTTCCCCACAACATTTTCTACGTGTTCCTTCCAGTTTAAATTGTGCGTAATCGTAATACCTAGGTATTCAGCTGAATTTTAGGCTTTTAGATTAGATTGATTTATCGTGGAACCGAAGGTTAACGAGTTCCTTTTAGCACTCATGTGGATGAGCTCACACTTTTCGTTATTTAGGGTCAACTGCCACTTTCCTCACTATTCAGATAGTTTTTCTAAATCGTTTTGTAGTTTGTTTTGATCTTCTGATGACTTTATTAGTCGATAAACGACAGCGTCATCTGCAAACAACCACTCGTTAGTGCTTTGCAATCTCAGTCACTGTTGTCTGACAGACGGCTTATTTGCGATGCTATTTTCACTGAAAATTTTTTGCTTCTCCTGGTTTTGCCTGTCTCTTGCCTCTCTCTCTCTCTCTCTCTCTCTCACACACACACACACTCTTATGCGCTCGCGTTTACGCGTGCGCACGCGCGCACACACACACACATTATCTCACACACACACACACACACACACACGCACGCACACACACACACACACACACACACACACAAACCGTTTTCAGCAATGCTAACCGAGTTAGGTAACTTGGGCCACAGTTACGGGAAGATACGATGCAGTTGCAGGGTATCAAGATGCCTGCAGCAGAACGATTTGCAGGGAGGAAGGTACCATATCACATTTCAAAGACATGATGGCTGTCTTCATGAAACAGGATATCTTAAAGCAGACCGATGGGAAACTGGTAGATGTCGCAGTGTGCTAACCTTCAGTTTGACGAAGCTGTGTTCCAGCTGTTAAATGACCCTCGAATTGTCACCCATTGAGAGTGAAATCAGATGTCAGGACGACAGCAGATTTGTTCAGTTAATCCCTTTATTCTGGGCCTCAGCCGTAGTACATCAGGAACAGCTTGATGGAGGCGTCTAGTTGCATCTCGTGCGAAATAATAGACTTCCAGCATTGCTGATAACGTAAAGAGTGGGGCCGAGTGTGGTGTCACTCGAAGGCTGGTGTCAGCGGTTGTTATTACAGTATGGCGGCGCAGCTGTAATGGCCGTGGATGTCCTCCAGTGAACGGGTAGCTCCCTTGAGACTAGGGGCAGGTTGCCCCGTCTCATGATCGAACAGCTGACTCCACACTGCATTCCAAGAGGTCGCTCCATGCGTCACAGGCTAGTGGTGTAGGCTGTTATACTGAGACAAGAATCATTCAGCACCTGGACGGCTGAGTAGTTATGCTCTCCGGCCTTTGTTCATTTAGGGCTTAAGGCACATACTCTAAACACTTCCATGGTGGCAAGTGAGGAAACGCGTCTATCCTTCCGCTAGCATATTACAGCGTCGGCTGTTGCTACACCGCTCCCAGCTGGTTGCGCTTCGAAACGCGTCTCTGCTGTATTTTCGACCGAATATGGTAGATCCCAAAGAAAGCAGGCGTTGACAGATGTGAAAATTACCGAACTATCACTTTAATAAGTCACGGCTGCAAAATACTAACGCGAATTCTTTACAGACGAATAGGAAAACTGGTAGAAGCCGACCTCGGGGATGATTAGTTCGGATTCTGCAGAAATATTGGAACACTTGAGGCAATACTGACCCTACGACTTATCTTAGAAGCTAGATTAAGAAAAGGCAAACCTACGTTTCTAGCATTTGTAGACTTAGAGAAAACTTATCACAATGTTGACTGGTATACTCTCTTTCAAATTCTGAAGGTGGCAGGGGTAAAATACAGGAAGCGAAAGGCTATTTACAATTTGTGCAGAAACCAGATGGCACTTATAAGAGTCGAGGGACATGAAAGGGAAGCAGTGGTTGGGAAAGGAGTGAGACAGGGTTGTAGCCTCTCCCCGATGTTATTCAATCTGTATATTGAGCAAGCAATAAACTAAACAAAAGAAAAATTCGGAGTAGGTATTAAAATGCATGGACAAGAAATAAAAACTTTGAGGTTAGCCGATGACACTGTAATTCTGCCAGAGACAGCAAAGGACATGGAAGAGCAGTTGAACGGAATGGACAGTGTCTTGAAAGCAAGATACAAGATGAACATCAACAAAGCAAAGCGAGGATAATGGAATGTAGTCGAATTAAGTTGGGTGATGCTGTGGGAATTAGATTAGGAATGAGACACTTAAAGTAGTAAAGGAGTTTTTCTATTAGAGGAACCAATAACTGATGATGATCAAAGTAGAGAGGATATAAAATGTAGACTGGTAATGGCAAGGAAAGCGTTTCTGAAGAAGAGAAATTTGTTAACATCGAGTATAGATTTAAGTGTCAGGAAGTCGTTTCCGAAAGTATTTGTATGGAGTGTAGCCATGTATGGAAGTGAAACATGGACGATAAATAATTTGGACAAGAAGAGAATAGAAATTTTCGAAATGTGGTGCTACAGAAGAATGCTGAAGATTAGATTGGTATATCACATAACTAATGAGGAGGTATTGAATAGAATTGGGGAGAAGAAGGGATCGGTTGGTAGGACATATGTACTGAAAGACGAAGCAGCTAGCACAGGATAGAGTAGCATTGAGAGCTGCATCAAACCAGTCTCAGGACTGAAGACCACAACAACAACAATGGTACATACGCTACACAGTGAACTGGAAAAGAAAGAAGAAATTAACAGCACCAGCACATAGTCCATAGACAAAGCACTGCATACCTCCAATGCCAGCTTGTAGAGCACGTTGTATGATACGGGTATGAATCCATTCAAGTATGAGAAGGTAGAACTGCTGTCAGATGACGTCTTTCTCCAGCGCATTGAATTGTGCAGATAAGATCGCCACCTAACTGCAGGTCTCTTTGATTTCAAACATGTGTTTTGTGTATTGATAAGACTGGCAAGGGAAGGAATATACATAAGCCACAACAGCCACGTGTAGGACTTGGAAAATCCTAACACAGCTCGGGTCTTCCATTGTCAACAAAGACTTGTCATAAATGTGTAGGCTGGTGCTGTTGACGTGCACTGAAATGTATCTTTGCCTAACAGTTTCAGTGGAGAAAATTACCGTATTAGACACTACCTCTCTGAGATTCGGCTGAGGACTGTGTTTCCAGCTTTACTGGGTCCCACCACAGTTTTCTTTAATATCAGAGAACATTTAAACGAAGTTTTCACTAATTGTTTGGCTGGAGAGGGTTAATCAGTAGCGTGGCCGCTATGCTCTCCAGACCTCACATTTATGGATTTCTTTTCATGGATGGAGAAGAAGCATTTGCTCCCTGAGACTTAAACACACTACAGATTAGCTAATTGACCATTTGGCTAAAGCCACAGCCCTAATGGATGTTTCGAGCGTTTATCATTACTACAAATATGATAGATCAGCATAAATGCAAACGAATAGAATTTTCAGTAATATCTCCAACATAAAATTCGTCACACGGAAGTTGGAACGTCGTATTTCAACACCACTAGAGTCCAAACTTTCATGGACATCCAGCTGGTAAACGACGCACTGTAATTATGCTGTTTGGGTTTTTATGTTGGTATCGCCATGTAGCGCTCTGTATGAAAATCACTGACTGTGTTGTGTGCAGTCTGTGGCTGGTTGGACTCATTGTTTAAATATTCACTACTTTAGTATTCAAATGGCTCTGAGCACTATGGGACTTAACATCTATGGTCATCAGTCCCCTAGAGCTTACAACTACTTAAACCTAACTAACCTAAGGACATCACACAACACCCAGTCATCACGAGGTAGAGAAAATCCCTGACCCCACCGGGAATCGATCCCGGGAACCCGGGCGCGGGAAGCGAGAATGCTACGGCAAGACCACGAGCTGCGGATAGTTTAGTGTTGGGCAGTTGGATGTGAACAGCTCGTAGCGATGGGCAGTTGGAGGTGAGGCGCCAGCAGTGGTGGATGTGGAGAGAGAGATGCCAGAGTTTTGAGAGGTTGCTATAAGCGGGCGATCTGGACGTGTGTCTGCCACAAAAAGGAAGTTTGTGAAGATGGATGTCATGAATTGACAAATATATATGTGATGAATTCTGAACACTACAAAGGTAAATACATTGTTTGTTCTCCATCATAATCTTTCATTTGCTAACTGTGCATATCCGTAGTTAGTGCCTTCAGTAGTTTGAATCTTTTATTTAACTGGCAGTATTGGCGCTCACTGAATTCAGTAGTTCGAGTGCCGAAGATTTTTTTGAGGTAAGTGACTCATAAAATGTATAGGTTACTGTTATTCAGGTCCATTCTGCCGTAGGGATTATTGAAAGTCAGATTGCGCTGCGCTAAAAATATTGTGTGTCCGTTTAGTGATGATCAGAATAAGTAAAGAGAGAACTGTGAGATCGTTCAGATTTACTCAGCTGTCTTTGTATCAAATAACGTAGAAGTTTACCAGCACAGTCATTCATAGTTTTCCTAAGGGGACGTTACATCACATGTGAAATTTGCTAACGCGAAAACAAATTTCTTATTATCTCGAAAAACTCAAAAATTTTGGGTGCATCCGTTTTTCTATCCATTGTGTTCTGTATATTTCTCTGTGTGTCAGTGTGCGTGTGTGTGTGTGTGTGTGTGTGTGTGTGTGTGTGTGTGTGCGAGAGACAGAGAGAGAGGGAGACAGAGAGAAAGAGTGAGAGAGGAGGGAGGGGGCAAATAAAGAAAGAGACAGACAGACAGAAATGATGAATTCTTTTATCTATTGTGATGAGTTGTTTTAATGTTATTGCATGTGATCTTTAGTCAGTATATCAGTATTTCAACCAGTGATTGTTTAATATTGTACATATCAACAGACTTGATACATACAATATTAAACAATCACTGGTTGAAATACTGATATACTGACAAAAGATCACATACAATACCATTAAAACAACTCATCAGAAGTATATCGGTATTTCAACCACTGATTGTTTAATATTGTACGTATCAACAGATTTGATACGTACAATATTAAACAATCACTGGTTGAAATACTGATATACTGACGAAAGATTACATACAATAACATTAAAACAACTCGTCACAGTAGATAAAAGAATTCATAATTTCTGTCTGTCTGTCTCTTTCTTTCTTTCCCACCTGCCCCCCCCCCCTCTCTCTCTCTCTCGCACACACACACACACACACACACACACACACACATACACACTGACACACACAGAAATAGTACATTAATAAATATTCCAGGCATGCTTTTCATAATGTCTTCGCAGACAAAACAATACAGTAATGGAATGAAAATAAATCTAGACGTTACTTCGGTCAACGGAAACCCTTTCGGAAAAATATTCGGAATCAGACAATTTGTGGCCATTGTACATCCTACCGGAAACAAAATACGCTGGGTGCACGTTCAACGAACCGTTCCTGGACCACCCGTACTCCGAAAATTCAAATGCAGCTGTGGATTTACAGCGTGTGGCACATGTTAAAACAGTATCGTTCTTTTGCACAAAACGTAAGCTAATCCTCGTAATGTGCAAAGTAACTAGGGGCTTGGGTGCATTTGCAGAGAATGTTCTCCAGCCGTTTGTCGGCAGTGGAAATAAATTTGCTAGCCACAAGGGAAGAAGAAAAAAAAGTCCGACGAGATTGGCCGCAGAACAGGGAGCGGTCATTCCATTAGGCAAATGGCCTGCGAGCGGCCGGCAGGCCGGTGCGGTGGTGCCTGGTGTATCGGCGGCGGTGGGCGGAGCAGCCGGTGTCGGCAGCGCCGGCGGCGGCGGCAGCGGTAATTAACAGACCGCCTGTTGAGCGGGACAGCCGTCTCAATCACCGCGTGCGCTGCCTCTGACCGCGGCCCGACACCTCGCTGAGTCCACCCCAGCCACTGTGCGGCTGCCGTGGACGAGTGTGCTATGTACTAGATCAGTAGTAATTCTTCCAATCAATATGTAGCATACAGCGAACCAGTGCTTAGCAGTATTGGTTAAAAACAGTCTTGGCTCCAAGTTTATTTTATTTTTTTTTTCTATTTTTCAACGACGCGTTTCGCCTTATTTAGGCATCTTCAGGTTATCGTTTCTAGATGGACGCGAGAGGCACCAAGATCTGCATAGCGCGTTCCCGTTCACGGGAGCGATTATGTTACTCGTTCCTGTGAGCGGGAACGCGCTATGCAGATTTTGGTGCCTCTCGAGTCCATCTAGCAACGACAACCTGAAGATGCCTAAATAAGAAAAAACGCCTCGTTGAAAACTAAAATAAAAAAAAACTAAAATTTCAACCAAGACTGTTTTTAACCAATACTATAGCTTAGTGCTCAAGTAAGGGGGCGGGGGGAATTATTAAATTTTTGGAGGAAAGTGTTCAGTTGTGTGTCGCTCACGTAACTGAATTAGTCGGCCACTGGTGGCCGAGCGGTTCTGGCGCTACAGTCTGGAACCGCGCGACCGCTACGGTCGCAGGTTCGAATCCTGCCTCGGGCATGGATGTGTGTGTTGTCCTTAGGTTAGTTAGGTTTAAGTAGTTCTAAGTTCTAGGGGACTTATGACCTCAGCAGTTGAGTCCCATAGTGCTCAGAGCCATTTGAACCATTTTTGAACTGAATGTTTTTAATAGTTCATTACACATATCACTAATTACTAACGCTATAATGCAGGTTACGTAATTCATCAGTAACTAATTATGTTATTATGATGATTTTTCGATATTATATTTGTTAATTCTCTTTGCGCGTATGCAGCCTGATTTCGTAGTCCTGACTAACCGATGTTTCGACGGCCCAACTAACTGCTCTCTTCAGATGACACAGCTGGTGCGGAATCGGAACTGAGGTAACATCTTTTTTTTTGGTGTGTTGTGTGTGTGCAGGCCCGTCGCTTATTCAACTCGCAGGTGTACAGGAGGATGGTTTGGTTTATAATAGTCTTTATTATACACGAGGGTAATCCCAAAAGTAAGGTCTCCTATTTTTTTATAAGTACACAACTCTGTTTGTGTGGTAGTTGGTCACAATCTTATGAAGAGTGCTTCACGCGTCGTGTGTAACTATGCGCACGCCGCGCTCAGGCGCTCAGACGTGGCTTCGAAGCCTTTGAGAATGGAGCTCCCGTTGGATGTTATCGCCAATTGCGAATTGCGCGCAGTTACTCGGTTTTTGAACGCAAAGGGCACTGCGCCGATTGAAATCCATCGCCAAGTGTATGGTGAGTCGTGCATGGGTGTCAAAAATGTTCGTAAGGGATGTAGAGTCGGACCGAAATTCACGACGAACAGCATGGCGGCGAGCTGTTATGACATGGGTGTACAAAAACTGCCACAGCGTCTACAAAAATACATCGACAAAAATGGTGATTACGTCGAAAAATAGCTAAATGTTCAAACTGTAAACTGATGTAAACCATTTTAGAAATAAACAGGTCTACGTACTTAAAAATAGGAGACCTTACGTTTGGGATTACCCTCGTACAATATTTACATTTGAAGGGACAGGGATCCCTGGGCCTCAGGGTACCTTAGCCGACCTGTTAGGTTGCCAAGATCTGGTTTATAATCCTACTCCTCTTCTATTAGGCACGTTGGTACTCTGAATCGTTGTCCTAGTCGGTGGCGGGTCACTCCCAGTTGAGTTAACTGTGGGAGTGTGTCTCTGTGGTTTTCTATTTTAGCATACATATTCCTGGCCTTCCTATTTATGGCCTACAATGGGGTATCTCATTTCGTGGATTCTTGGAGTTCTTGATTGCTTTCCCAGTGTGGGGGTGGGGTGATGGGGTCGGCGCAGTATCCATCTGAATTCCTCGTTCTGTACTACCTGTAGGTATTTCACTTGCCGGTTAGAGGCGATCCACCATGCCGAACTGATATATAGAAGAGCTGGAAGGACTGTTGCCTTGTAGAGTCGTAGTTTGGTGTCCTGGTCCAAGTCTTCGCTGATGAAGAACGGACCAGGGCCTTGCATTTGCATGCTTTTTTGCTTTTTGCTCTGAATGTTTAGGAGGAAAAATAAACTGTTGTTCAGTTCCACGGGCCGGCCATTGTGGCCGAGCGGTTCTAGGCGCTTCAGTCTGGAACCCCGCGACCGATACGGTCGCCGGTTCGAATCCTGCCTCGGTCATGGATGTGTGTGATGTCCTTAGGTTAGTTAGGTTTAAGTAGTTCTAAGTTCTAAGGGATTTATGACCTCAGATATTAAGTCATGTAGTGGTCAGAGTCAGTTGAATCATTTGAACCAGTTCCATGCCTAGATATGTGACTGATCGTGCCCACTGGATTCGTCGGCCTGGGACCTGGATTTCGTCTAGTCTGGGTCTTTTCTTGTCGAAATAAAAAATTCTTGTGTTGTCTGCGTTTAGCACCACTTTGTTACTGCGGCACCAGGTGATTATTTTGTCTCTGGAGGCAGCTTACGTTGGCGTAGTGTTGCCGACCGCTCGTGTACAAGGCCGTGTCGTCGGCGAATTGTGCCAAGTGAACGTTGTTTTCCTATGGCAGATCGATGACGAAGACATTGAATAGGGATTGTGAGAGCACCGAACCCTGCGGTATGCCAGCTGTTAGGGTCATGATGCTGGATATCTTCCCTTTCACTATCACTGTTATTTGGCGCTCAGTGACACAGACTGCTATTAGTTGCACGAGGCAGTCCGGAATTGACGTTTGGGTGGCAACTTTGTTGATTAGTTTGGCACGCCACACTCGGTCTTAGGCTTTGTCCCAGTCGAGGAATGCCGCCGCTGTGGATTACGAGACGTTGAAGAGACTGGTATGTGTTACACTACTCGTACGACTTGCATTTCGGCCGATAGTATTTGTTGGAACCCGTACTGTTCAGGTCGGATAGTCCCATCTTCTATTTAGAGTTGTTGCATGCACTTAAGCACCACTCTTTCGAAGATTTTGCTTAAGGTACTCAGGAGAGTTATTGGTCTGTAGCTCGTCGGGTGTTGAAGGTCTTTCCGTGGCTTCGGGATCGGAATAATCCTTGTGTTTCACTGTTGCGGTAAGTAGTTTAGTAGGAGGCAGCTGTCATCAATACTTGTGTGTAGCCTGAGCGGTTTTCGCGGTAGTTCCTTCAGATGAAGATTTGTGATTCGGTCTAATCCTGGCGCTGACTTCCCTTTCCTTTCGTCGGCGGAGTGAGAAGTGGCTGGGCATTGGTGTGGCGTCCCCTGAGCCCTTCTAACTGCTGGTTCGTGGCGGTTTCTTCTCGCGTTTCTTCTTCGTGGAGATAGTAGTCTGGTAACGTATTTTGCAGTTCGTACGTTTCTGCGTTAGTTTCGGCGATCTCCAAGGGTTCGAAGGTGAGGCCATCATTGGTGTAAATGTCTTGTTTGGGTTCCTTGGGGCAACGGATCGCTTTGACCAGATTCCATTCTTCTTGGAGGTGGAACTGGTCCATCTTGTCTTCCCACGTCTCCAGTCTTTTAGGCGGTCTAAGAGCTCGCGGTGTAGTCTATTCATTTCACTCCGATTGTTGGGGTTTCTCTACTGTTGCCACCTGCGGCGGAATCTGTTTTTCTGGTGCTTCAGCTCCTGTAACAGGGGTGGCAGTAGTGTTGTGTGTGACGTCTGGATCTCTGTGGTTGTGGTGGCCTTTTTGATCGCAGTCTGTATCTTTCGCGTCAGGTAGTCTACTACAGTAGCTACTCCTTCTTTTGTTCAAAGGGATAGCGTTCGTCTGATGGTGTTGTTCAGGTTTATTTGGTATGACTCCCAGTCGGTTGTTTTTGTGTCTCACCGTTCGTCGGAGAGTTGTATACGATGAAGTGCGATGAGTACTGGCAGGTGGTCGGAGTAAAGATCATTGATTGTTGTGAGTTGCACTTCTTCAGTGATGTTCTTGGATAGAACAATATCCAAGACGTCGGGGTTGCGGATCTGGAATATCGGAATGTATGTACGTTCGTCTGGTCCGTGGATTTCGATTTCGAAGTCTTGTTCAAATCCAAGCAGACGGTTTCCTTTTCCGTAGTTCGCTCGAGAATTCCACGACTGGTGTTTCAAGTACACTTGTTCGCCCACTGCTTGAACACTGCTCACCGGTGTGGGATCCGTACCAGATAGGGTTGATAGAAGAGATAGAGAGGATCCAACAGAGAGCAGCGCACTTCCTTCCAGGATCATCTACTAATCGCGAAAGCGTTACAGAGATGATAGATAAATTCCAGTGGAAGACTCTGTAAGAGACACGCTCAGTAGCTCGGTTCGGGCTTTCGTTGAAGTTTAGAGAACATACCTTCAGCGAGGAGTCAAGCAGTATATTGTTCCCTCCTACGTATATCTCGCAAAGAGACCATGACGATAAAATCCGAGACATTAGAGCCCACACAGAGGCATACCGCCAATCTTTCTTTCCACGAACAAAAGGAGACTGGAATAGAAGGGAGAACCGATAGAGGTACTCAAGGTACACTCCACCACATACCGTCAGGTGGCTTGCGCAGTACGGATGTAGATGTAGAAGTCTCCGCCGATGAGTGTTGCCGGTGACAGGTTGGTGATCGTTTCAAAATCCTCTCTCAGAAGTTCTGCGCGCGGTGGTAAGTATGGGGCAACGAATGTGATGTTTCCTGTGTTGGTGCGGACTGTGACAGCGGTAGCTTCCAGATGGTTTCGGCTGTGGAAATCGGTGGTGAATTAACGATCGTCAGACGAAGACTACTGTACCGCCTCGTCTTCTGAGTTGTCTGTCCGTGCGGTAGGTGAACATGCTTCGAAGTCTGAAGGTTTCATTTCCGCGGAGGTGGGTCTTGTTGACAAGTAGTACGTCCACGTTGTATTCGGTGATGAAATGTTCCACTTCTTCCTTCTTGCCTTTTATCCCATTCGCGTTCCATATGTTGTGGGACATCCTACTCGAAGAGAGACATTACTCCCTGGGCCAAGACTTTTGAGAATGGGTAGGTGGCTTTTCGGATGCTTGCTGCTATTGATTTTTGTTACGTTTTCCGGTTTGAATAGTGACTTGAAAAGTAATGTGATTTGTTTGATGGCGTCGCCTACAGCTCCCGTGGTGGCCTCTTCTTGTGGCGTCTGGGCTGGTTGGTGGCCCCATGCCATGGTCCGTGTTGGTGGGCGTTGTCTCATCGGTGGGAAGTGCTCCGCCGTGTTGGGTGGTGGTGGGGGTGCAGTCGCAGGCACCAGTCGGCTGGACTGGGTGCCCCTTTTGTCTGCAGAGGACGCATATACACTGTTCTGTTGGGGCGAGTTTGCAGACCGCGGATGGGTGCGTGCCGACGCACTTTACACACCGTGATGGCAGTCTCCAGTACTTTGCGGCAGTTCTTACTCTGTGGTGGTCTGTCTCTTGGCTGGTAGTATTCGAATCGCACTTGCATGTCCAAGTTGTGTTTTTCGCTGTATATTTCGTCAGGTTTCCTGTCTTTCGGGTTGGAGACTAACTACACTGGGATTGGCTTGAGTTTCTTCGTCTTCTCATCCCTCTGGCTGTATTGATGGATGTGTCTGATATGGTATGGTATCCTCTCCCGATGAGGATTTTGACTATAGTCTGCGGGGGCATCGTTTCAGGTATTCCTTTCTTGACCACTTTTAGAGTGCGGTCATTGGGGAGCTGATGCGTGAAGTAGTGAAGGTTATTCTCCTCCAAGTTGTTGGCATTTTTGTAATCTTCCACTGACGTGAAGTGGTACCTGATATGGTCGCTTTTCTATTGTGGTGGGCTTGTTGGTGACGGTCTGGAAGCCGGAATTGTCTGCCTGATCACAGGTTGGGTTCATGTCTGAAGGGTCGTACGCCGTATGCGAGTCGTCACGGTCTGTGTCGGCGCAGTTGCTCTCGGCCTCCGAGGCGTCAGATTGTTCCGAGGAGATGCGAACGTGGCGTTCCTCTTCCTCGGTGTCGCTACCATGTCTCCCAGGTCGAATGCTATTGGTTGCCACTGGTCGTCGTAACTGAGCGCGGCGCAGTATATCACGAATCTGCTGTTGTTCTTCGGCCGGTAGTTCGGTTAAGTAGAACTTCGTCGGATTTGAGGCTGTGTCTTGAGGTGTACCTTCCATGGTGAGCTCTTCTCGGGGTGTTGACTTGTGCGTCGTCGGTGTGGCAGGTCGGCTTGGGGGGAGGGGCTCCCCTGTTCGCTGAATCTAGCCTTTTCCCTACCATTTCCATTGCATACACGACGCGGGTGGATCCCGGCGCAGCAGGGGCCCTATGCTATCAGTTCAGGATAGCCCAGAACAACTTGCCTATGCTAGTCGCACCCTACTCCTTGACACCCTAACACAGAACACGACGGTTCTGCTTTTTCGCGCTGCCAGGCGCGGTTTATTCGCAGCGTGACTCGGAGTATAACACGATGCGCACGCTACGGCTGCTCCGATCGGAGTGTGAGGTAATATCGGATATGGCCACTCCTTTATACTCCGGGGATAGGCCTCTGCGCGTGCGCAAGAAACACCAAAGGGCCGCCCTCTGCTAAGGCCGGTATTACACTATCAAATTTCTTTGTCCAATATCTTTGTCCAATATCTTTGTCAAAGATATTTGATAGTGTAATAGGGACTTTGTCAAATGTCGTCCAATATTTGATCAAATCTAGGGCCTCGCTGTAGATTTGATCAAAGAAATCACTGGTCTTCTGTTCACTGCAATGTGACATGTTATCACATGGAGCGCTAGCATCGCTACAGCATTCTGTCGTCTGTAGTGTTTTTATAAACATAGCCGGTAAATACAATTGGTGTGTGCCGACAGCTACAAAATTAATAGAGATGTATCAAGCTGATGAGGCGCTTTACAACGTGAGGCACCCTGAATACAAAAATATGTAGATCTAGAAGATTGGAGACCTGACGTGACCTAACCTAACCTAACCTAACATAACCCTCTCTTGTAGCAAGGAATCGGAGTGTTACAGTGAGCCTGTCCTCTGAAGATGTAGCAGTTCTTGAGTGAATATTGTGCTTTGTGATATGAGGATACACTTCACTGAGCACATACAGAAATGTATGCTCATCCATTCTTAAGTAATTAATGTACGACTTGACGTCTTCCACTGTAAGCTCACGTAAGAAGTTTTGTTGAATGCTTTTATCGTGTCGTCATAAAACCCACGGCTTCACCCATATTAGATTAGTTTTTCGTTCCATAGATCCGTGCTGAGGAGATCCTCGTGGATGTGGAACACATCAATTTTTTTAAGCTGAAATAACAATACTAATAGTATGAATAAATACATCGTTTGTTTCTATTAAAAATTTCGTCAATGGAGTAGAAGGAGTTGGCCACTAGTAAGTCTTTCAGGCTTCTTTTAAACTGATCTTTTTTGTAACTAAATTTTTTATGTTTGCTGGCAATTTATTGAAGGTGAGTGTTCCTGAGTAGTTGACCCCTTTTTGAACTAAAGTAAGTGCTTTTAAGTCCTTGTGCAGATCATTTTTGTTCCTGGTATTTTATGTATGAACTGAGTTGTTTGTTGGAAAAGAGATATATTATTTAGGACAAATTTCATTAAGGAGTAAATATACTGAGAGGCAGTAGTTAGTATACCCAGTTCTTTGAAGAGGTTTCTGCAGGGCGTCCGTGAATTTACTCCACAAATAATACGTATTACACGCTTTTGGACTCTGAAAACTTTTGTTTGACTTTACGATTTACCCCAAAATATTATACCATACGACATTATGGAATAAAAGTAGGCAAAGTACGCAAACATTTTCATTTTTAAGTTGCCTATGTCTGCTAACACTCGAATTGCAAATACAGATTTGTTAAGGCGCTTCTGCAGTTCTGTGGTGTGCTCCTCCCAACTGAATTTATTATCAAGTAATAATCCCAGGAATTAAAGACTGACAACCTTGTATGTATGGTTCCTTTTTTTCCCCACATCTTTCCCGCATGTGCACACAATGTAATTTCTGTAAGTGCAACTGCTGTGGTTAATAACAAGTTGTTGTCAGCCATCTTGAACTTTGATGAAAAATTTGATGACAGTGTAATACCCCTTCTAGCGCTACGTCAAAGATCTTTGTCAAATATATTTGACGGAATATTTGATCACATCTTTGATCAAATCTTTGACAAAGAAATTT
Source organism: Schistocerca nitens (assembly GCF_023898315.1). Lineage (NCBI taxonomy): Eukaryota > Metazoa > Arthropoda > Insecta > Orthoptera > Acrididae > Schistocerca > Schistocerca nitens. The sequence goes on from NC_064619.1 coordinate 100,422,778, forward strand.
GATAGTGTAATACCGGCCTTAGGGAAGAATTACAGCGCCGCCTGCAGTAGGAATTACAAAAGCGGTGAAACGCAAATTAAGATGCAGCCAGTCGAAAACCAGACCGTTGTTCATTAACGTCTGATAAAATAGGATTCCACATCATGCATAAAGGAAAAACTTTATCTCTATTCATAATACATTTCGATGGATTCCTTAAGTACAAAATTAGAGTGACGGGAAGCCGGAACAATAATTTTCGTCTCTTTAAACGGTATATTATGCCCTTCATTGAGACTACGATCAGCGACGCTAGTTTTTCCGAGCTGGAGCAAACACGTGTGATGCTTAATGTTACACATATCGGCCATGAGCCATTGAAATAGTCTGCCCAGAATTTTATACACTCCAGGCGTCCTCAACACAAATCATCTTTAACAGATCAAAGAAGAGCTGTATTTTTGTCCAAAGGCAAAAGCACATTTTTAATATCCTATCTTCTGAGGAGTATTGAACTTTACGAAGGAATACTCTCTGCAAAGGGTAACAAAGCATCTGATGTAGAATTGTCGATTGTTGGCTCACATTTTGGTCCAAACTGAAAAGCACGAACAATTTGATAATCAGTTTATCTGTTATGGGGCAACGGCCTTGCCGGAGTGGACACACCGGTTCCCATCAGATCACCGAAGTTAAGCGCTGCTGGGTGTGCCCAGTACTTGGATGGGTGACCATCTGGACCCCAATGCGCTGTTGCCACTTTTCGGGGTGCACTCAGCCTCGTGATGCCAATTGACGAGCTACTCGACCGAATAGTAGCGGCTCCGGTCAAAGAAAACCATCTTAACGACTGGGAGAGTGGTGTGCTGACCACACCCCCCTCCTGTCTGCATCCTCATCTAAGGATGACACGGCGGTCGGATGGGCCCGAAGGGGCACTTGTGACCTGAATATGGAGTGCTTCGCGGTTATGTCTGAAAACGACCTTAATGTACTCATGTCCTGAATCGCAAACAGTGATCTCACTGTGCGCAGTTGCCTACTACAAGAGGTGATGCGCATGAAGATTATTTCAACGTGAAAATTTCTGACTGACTTCTTTCGGGGAAAATTCGGCCCCTATGTGTTTAGAGGGCCTAGTGATGATGAAGTGTATCGTCGAGAATTGTTGCCAATAAATTGATGATAAAACTACAGCTGACGGTAGTGTTGAAAAGTGATGCATAGGTAAACATAGGCAGTGTATGGTTCACGAAAGAAGCGATAGAGATCCCACACACCTCTCTCTATTGTAGAACACAAAGACCCAATATTATTGAGATTATAGTCGCCAGGGGAGATTCTACAGGTCGTCCTTGGGCTCGCAAAACCAGTCCTGAACGATGCAAGCTGTATGAGTAGGGGCTTGGAAAACTGCATCACTTTCAAGAAACAAACTTTATGCCTTAGGATAAACATGACCGGCCAAAATGGTCGCATACTCCTTAGGAGTAATGCAATCTTGCACGCTAACGATGGGATCCACGGAATCCCACGATACTGCTGTTGCGGTCCTCAGTCAAAGGCTGGTTTGATGCAGCTCTCCATACTATTCTATCCTGTGAGAGCGCCATCATCTCTGAATAACTACTGCAACGTACATCCTTCGAATCTGCTCTCTATATTGATCTCTTGCTCTCCCTCCAAGATTTTTACCCCCCCCCCCCCTCACCAACAATTCCCTCCAGTGCTAATTTGCTGATACCTTGACGTCTCAGAATGTGTCCCATCAACCGATTCCGTCTTTCGGTAAAATTTTATAACAAATTTTCTCTTCTGTAGCGCCACATTTCGAACGCCTCTATTCACTTTTTTTCTAAACTGTTTGTAGTCCATGTTTCAGTTCCATGCATGGCTACACTCCGGACAAACACCTTCAGAAAAGATTTCATAACACTCAAATCTATACTCGATGTTAATAAATTTCTCATCTTCAGAAACGCTTTTCTTGCCAATCTACATTTTATATCCTCTCTACATCGGCCATCATCATTTAGTTTACTGCACATGTAGCAAAACTCGTCTACTAATTAAAGTGCCTCTATTCCGAATTTGATTCCTTTAGAATCACCTGATTTAGTTCTACATTACATGATCCTTGTTTTGTCTTTGTTGATGTTAATTTCACATCGTCCATTCAAGACACTGTCCATTCAGTTCAACTGCTCTTCCATGTCGTTTGCTGTCTCTGACAGAATTGCAGTGTCTCCGGCAGACCTCAAAGTGCTTATTCCTTCTCCTTAAAATTTAACTCCTACTCAGAATTTTTCTTTGTTTTCCTTTAGCTTGCTCAGTGTGTAGACTGAATAACATTAGGGATAGGACACACTCCCTTTTCAACCACAGCCTCGCTTTCACGCCCATCGACTGTTATAACTGCCGTCTGGTTTCTGTACACTGGCTCTTCCAAGGTTATCAGTAGCTCTGACGGAATATCCTCTATTCCAGGGATCTTATTTCATCTAATATCTTTTAGAGATCTGTCAGCTTCTTCTCGTAGTATCATATCTCACGACTCATCTTCATTAACTTTCCTTTCTATAATATTACCTTCAAGTTCATCTCCCTTGTGGATTCACTCTATATACTCCTTCCATATGTTAGCTTTCCCTTCTTTGCTTAGGGCTGGTCTACCATCTGAGCTCTTGATAATCGTACACCTGCTTCTCTTTTCCCCAAAGGCCTCTTTCATTTTCCTGTATGAGGTATCTATATTTTCTCTTGCGAAATATGCCTCCAGCCAATCCTGCTTAGCAATTTTGCACTTCCTATCAGTCTCATGTTTTAAACGTTTGTACTCCCTTGCGCCCGCTTCATTTACTGCATTTTTAAATTTTCTCCTTTCATTGATGAAGTTCAATATGCCTTGTGTTATCACAGGATTTCCACAAGGCGGCCTCATTATTTCTGTTTTGTCCTCTGCTGTCTTCACTATTCCATCCCTTAAAACTATCAATTCGCCTTCTGCTGTATACCTTTCTCCTGCTCTAGTCAACCGTTGTTTATTTCTCCCTCTGAAACTCTCAACAACCTCTAATTCTTTGACCTGACCTAGGTCTCATCTAAATTTCCTACCTTTTTCTAATTTCTTCAGTTTTAATCCTGAGATCGCAACCAACAAATTGTGGTCAGAGTCGATTCTATCCCTGGAATGTCTTACATTTACATTATATGATCAATCTGAAAACTTACGGTGTCTCCAGGTCTCTTCCAAGTATAAAACCTTCGTTTATGATTCTCAAACCATGTGTTAACGATAATTAAATTATGCTCTCTGCAGAATTCTAACAGGTGGCTTCCTCTTTCATTCCTTTCCCCCAGTCCATATTCAGCTACTATTTTTCCCTCTTTTCCTTTTCCTACTACTGAATTCCTGTCCCCCATCACAGTTAAATTTTCGTCTTCTCTAATTACCTGAATAATTTCATTCACCGCCTCATAAATTCTATCTTGGCTACCATAATGCATTCACTATGCTGTTCGTAGTAGCTCTTCGGCATTCCTATTTTCTTATTCATCTTTAAGCCCATGCCTGCATTACCACTATGTGACTGTGTATATATATCCCTGCAGTTACCTGACCAGAAGTCCTGTTCCTCCTGCTTCCGAACTTTACTGATTCCCACAATATCTAACTTCAACCTATACGTTATCCTTTTCAAATTTTCTAAGCTACCTGTCCGATTAAGGCATCTAACATTTCACGCTCCGATACTTAGAGTGCCAGTTTTGTTTCTCCTAGTGACAACATCCTCCTGAGTAGTCCCCGCCGGAGATCCGAATAGGGACTATTTTACCTTCGTAACATTTCACCCATTTTAACCATACGGTAGATATGTCTGGCCAAATCACCACCGTCTCCTCGCCATGTCTCACTCGTGGCAAGAATATGTCTGTATCGTGGATTCGAGACGGCGTGTGACAGATATAAGCGCGGCCAGGCGTTGGAAGCAGTGTGGAACAAGACTCATCAGACCAAATGACATTCTTCCGTTACTCCACAGTGCAGGTTCTACGGAATCGACGGCACGTCTTCCTGTGACGGGCATTTGCATCACTGATGTGCGGAGTTGAATTCCAGCTCGTCCTACCTTTCCCAACTTATGGAGTTTCCTAAGTCTTGTTAGGTGCCGATGGGATTTACGAGTGTGACATTCAGTTGTGCTGTCATTATTCCAGCTGTCGTCCTTTTATTTACGTCACAATCCTCTTCAATGACCGTCCATCACGATTACTGAGCTCAAAATTTGTCTATTGTAGTGGGAGGCGAAATTGAAGCGTCACCCATCCACCAATGTCAGCACAGTTTGCAGGTGAATATAGGTTTAATTTAGTTATTGTTTACGTATTTTTTGTAATATTTGTAATGGTTATGAATTGTCTAAAGTTTGTATTTATTTTTTATGTTTCATGTACGGAGAGGGCGGCGCAACGAACGGAGACAGCATCTTCGTTTCCGGGACCGGAGAGAAAATTGCTGGCCACTATACGTCGCAGGTCGACAGCCAAGGAGCAACAGAAGATCCTGAAACCGAGTTGTTGCGTCGTGCTTCTAAAAATTAAATAATTGAGAATTTGTAATGTTTTGTACAACAATGATATCATAGGAAGTTTAATCTTATTGAAAAAGTTAGTTTTGTCTCGTCAAGGCTCAGGTTCACGCCTGTATGTAGAAAGATAATAAACTAGTGGATGCTACTAAAGTTGAAATACGTGTTCCGAGGATTTATTTATGAAGAATTATGTGAATGAATTAATAATATATTTGACAAGATTATTGAATTTTGACAGCGTTCATCGCGACTTTGAATCTCATGAAGTTTATTCAATGTGGTTCTAATATCGATTAAATCAGATAACGTGTGTCTATATAATTTCTGAGGAGAAACAAACGACATCTAAAATTGAAAACGTTTACGCAAACCAATTGGCCCGAGTGACGTAATTCTGCGCATACGACTCAAATGATGTTTTACAGTTTCGTTCAAGAACCATTCTGAGACAATTTAAAAAGAATATAAATAATTTAGAAGTGGGTTGTGACTGACATAGGTGACGAAGTCTACACATGGTCATATGTCGACAGAAAATCAGTTATAAACAAATCTATACGTCGTTACACTACACAATGTTGTGAGTTAGCTCATGATGATGTTGTCCTGCATTTCTGGTATGCAGTATCCATCTTCGATACGGTTACTCCTGAAACGCCAAACACTTTGGTTACAGAGGCACCTACCATACGAGAGGCAACAATTTTCCCACGTTCGAAATCACTTAGCACCGACGTATCGCACTCGCAGCTACACATAACACTGTTCTGACCACACCTAAAAGTTGCTATGTACTAAGGATAATGCACAGTTGCTGCTCACGGTTACATACAATAGCTCATCTTGCAGGCTTGGTTAGCATCTGCATTTATGTTCAACTAGGCATACTTCTGTACAACCACTGCACGTGAACTGTAACCAGTGAAGGCATCGAACATGATACTATATTAACCGAAAGGATAATTTCTAGAGAACAGGCATGCCGGTTATGCAAATTTAGCTCAACCAACAACACCGCTTGCCATATGCGTCGTAATTTGTAGATCTCGACTTTTTTCAATTAAATTTCTGCACGGAAGTTGTGAACAGTGCAAAAGTTTAATAGAAGTTATCAGAGGATGAAAATGTGCATTGTTCCCAGAAAAAAGAAAAAAAGACATGCTCTTCCAGAAAAAATATGACAACTGATTCAATAATATTTAAAAATGAGTCAGGGAGTAAGTAGGCTGTTTAGGTTTTTATGTTGGTGACGCCACGTGGCGCTCTGTATGAAAATCGCTGACTGCACTGTGTGCAGTCTGTGGTCGGTTGGACTCATTGTTGGAATATTCGCTAGTGTAGTGTTGGGCAGTTGGATGTGAGCAGCCCGTAGCATTTACTTGAAAATATATGATTACAGTTTTGAGCTCATACTTTCTGATATTTACTGAAATGCCTGATGAAATTATGAGAAATGTTTTACGTCAATACACCTGATTATGACTACTGTCTTTCTAGTTGAGAGATTTTTTTACTGCCCTATGAAATGCCATATCGCTAGTGAATGATATTTCATGCTTTGCTTTATATATATATATATATATATATATATATATATATATATATATATATATATATATATATATATATATATGGTTATAATAGAGGGAAACATTCCACATAGGAAATATATATATATATATACACACATATATATATATATATATATATATATATATATATATATATATATATTGTTCAGTATCTAGTTTCTAGCTGTGTTGCAGAATTGGTTAAAATAAAATTTAATAGATGTACTAATGTAAATATTTTGTGTCTACAGATCCATTAAATAATATGTGTAACTTTATGATCTACTTTCTTTAAAAAAAAGAGAGCAAAAATAGACATTTCATTTCACAGGAATTGCATACATAACTTTTCAGCGATCTGGTAACTTGTTTCGTAGAGTAAGTTATTATGATGCACCAATCTAGTGTTAAGATGTGACATAGGTATTAAACATTTCCTATTTTTACTGTAATATTTTTTCTGCTTCAGCTTTGTCATGTTTAGATATAGTTTACTGCCTTTGCTGTTGCTGTTTGTCAGGCATTGTCCTACAGAATTTTACTTTGTATTAAGCCGATTTTACTACTGATTTATTTTTCTTGTTGCTGCACATTGGATAATATTAGTTGTAATGTTGCATTATCTTTGCTAATTTATGTTTATTGCTGCTTGCTTTGCCACTTTCCATTTTTTTCTTGTTCTTGCTTGTGTTTATGTTCATGCTGCTGCATTGCCTCGTCCCTTAGTTCATGTATCTGTGCTCAGTAGATTTAAGTTAGCTTAAGAGGGGGTAGGCTATATAAGGTTTGTGATGAATTGGTAGAAATGCATTGATAAGCTATAACAAAATGGTTTGGCAGAAAAGTGGTGTACAATGAAGAATAATTATTTTGAAAGAGGACATGAATAAAAGAAAAGTATGGTTTAGGCACAATACTTTTAGGTAGGATTTCCTTGTAAACAAATGATGAGGTAAGATAATGAAATATAAATGATGAGGTAAGATAATGGAGAATATAGAAAGCATGCTTTGATAGGACCTTTCTGCAAAAAAAAAAAATGAAACAAGAGAAAAGAGCTATGGAATGAAGTTTTGGGTTGGACTGCAGTACCAAATGTTATACTGAAAACAAACCCTGTCCTTTCGTTTTGTGTTATTCCGCCACCGGTTTGTGTACCCTTGTGTATTTGTGTTCTCCCTGTCTCTGTGTGCTTTTCCATACTTTTTTCTCTTCTAATACTAAGCTACATTCACCATGATAAGGAATACTGTTATCCTCAAATACAATTTGCATTAATAATATGTTCTTTACTTTGTAAAAATATTGAGACATTATTTATTCTGTTCTGTTTTTAATGCTCATGTGTGAATTTAATGTCTCGAAAAATATTCTAATTTTTTTATTTATTTATTTATGTCACAATTCCTACAATACACATGTATATGGGCAGTTGGAGCTGAGCCGCCAGCAGTGGTGGATATGGGGAGCGAGATGCCAGAGTTTTGAGATGTTAATATGAGCGGAAGATCAGGACGTGTGTCCGTCAGAAAAAGGAAATTTGGCGACTTGGATGTCAGGAATTTATATTTATTATGACTTTTGAACACTATTAAGGTAAATAAATTGTTTGTTCTCTATCAGAATCTTTTATTTAGCAGGCAGTATTGGCCCTCCCTGTATTGCAGTAGTGAGGTAAGTGTTTCATAAAGGGTATAGGTTCTTGTTAGTCAGGGCTATTCTTTTGTAGGGATGATTAACAGTCAGATTGCGTTGCGCTAAAAATATTATGTGTCAGTTTAATGATTACCAGAATAAGTAAAGAGAAAACTGTTTGAGTAAGTTAAGTTTTACTCAGCTGTTTCAGTGTCTAAAAACGTAGAAGTTTACCAGCACAGTCATTCTTATTTTTTCTAGGGGGGCTTTTCAAGGAAAACAAATCAATAAAATTATGGAATTTTTTTATATGTATAGACGTGATCCAGAAGTAGGGGATTTAAGAAATAAGGATTGACTGATACTGGAGCTAGGTTCAGAGACCTGAAATACCCATTATTTGAATATTCAAGTATGTAGTAATATTAATGCCTATCTGACGTTTGTTGAATGCCACCTTCGTGGAACTGATATTTTAATGGCCATCAGCAACATAACTGAGACAACAGTGTTAGCATACCAGTGTGCATACCGTATGCTACCAGTGAGAAGTTGACTCAGTTAAATGTGAACACTAGACAATATTGAAGTTGCGTTTGCTTTAATAGTTGGGGGCGATTTGCAAGACAGCCGATAGGTTTGCTGAACTGAACAGATGTAAAGCTATTTTCACCTAGGAGCCATCATATCCTTTGTCAGATAACACGAACGATATATAAATAGACGACTGTAGTTACCCACAAAGCATCAGATTACAGTGTAAAAACGTATGCCCAAGCCCAAATACGAAAGTCTCCATTCTATTCTCGGAAACATGAAGAGCGTTTCTGCATGTGTGACAAAATCAAGCAATTTGGGAATTTTAGCTATCATTGTGTCATAAGATGAAGTAGATGCTTTGTGATATTACTACCTCCAAGTGACGGCCATGACCTCCCAATGTCTACAAAGATCTCAAGGAGTTAAGATTAATACAGTAAAGAGTCAGATACATGGGTACCCTGGTATTCAACACACTACATCACGTTAAAACTCATGTAGAAAATGCAGTGGAGTTCAAGAATAATTTAATGAACTACTTTTTGGGCTACACGTTCTACTCCGTCGTGGAGTATCTTCACAGAAACACTTACATTTACTGTTTTAGATAAATATATCATTAAACTTAACACTTCATACAGTAATGTAGTGTAATTTCGTTGTTTGCATTATAATTAAATTAACATTTCCACGTCGAAAACGCGACTCCTCGCGGGATCAGTGGAACAAAATTAACATAATGTGTGGTAGGCCGCGATTGTAGTAGGTTTCTCAGTTTCGACATCCTCACTACCACTAAAGAAAATCGTCTGAAAATCATAGTCGGATCTCTGGGATAGGAAATACACTACCTGCCAAAAAGCTGAGGAAGTCAGGAAATGATATGTGACTTCACCTGTGAGAGGGCATTTGATGTTACTGCAGCGATGAGAAACATGAGACGGATTTATAAACAACTCTAGTTTTTATTTATTTATTTTTTTGTCTTCAGTTTTTATTTATTTATTTTGTTGTCATCTGTATTATGACTGGTCTGATACGGCATGCCACGAATTCCTCTCCTGTGTAAACCTTTCCATCTCACAGTTGCACTTTCAATGAACGTCCTCAGTTACTTGCAGGATGAATTCCAATCTCTGTTTCCCTCAACAGATTTTATGCTATACAGCTCCCTCTAGTACCACGGATGGTATTCCCTGACATCCTATCACATGTGCTATCATCTTGTATCTTCTTGTTGGTGTTTCAGACATATTCCTTTCCTCGCTGATTCTGACAAGAAACTCTTAAGGGGATCCGGAGGTGCCTATGCTGCCCATGTTAAAATCACTAAGTATGAGGAACATTTATGAATAAACTACCAAATAGAAAAATTTGAATTTTTTTTACATATTGAGTGGTTTAGTATTACAATTATGACAGAGGGATTTTGGAGTATCTTTTCTAGTTTCCTTCCAATTATTTTTTTTATTAATGACCCAAAATTTTTTTACAAATAATTGCTTTATAATTAAACTGAAATGAAACTACTGAACATATTGCCAAATGGCTGTGTTACAATGTAAGTTTGACCACTAGGAGTGCTGTATAAAAATTTAATCTCTCTAGCTTGAGTGGATTTTGAGAAAATGTTCCTTATATTCGAAAAATTCTAATTTACGGGAAATGGCTATCAAAGTTTCTCAATACAATCCGGCACTATAGGATGGATTATCAGGGTCTTCTTCTTCATCCTCCAAAAGCTTCCTCTTCTGTCTTCTTTTCTGGCCTGTTGTTCCATCATACTTCATATGCCTTTCTCTTCTTTCTGCTCCTCTTATCCTTTCTCTGTCAATATTTCTTAGTGCTCGTACAGTGTTCACCCCAGCTGTAAATCCTAATGCCTTCAGAACTTCACACTTCACACTGTTCCCTTGGTTGTAGGTTGCTATTACATCATAAATGCCAAAGTGCAGTGTTTTTATGCTTACAAATACCCTTTTAGGAATCAATTTCCAAATCAAATTGTTTACACTCTAATTAGGATTCTGCGTCTTTCCGCGTAGACATTTGTGTAACAATTCTGGCTGTGCTAAGTCATGAAAAATTGGTTGTATTCCATTTATCACATCTGCTGGCAAACCATGTTTGTGATCATAGTCCTTTTTTGCGCTATATTTGCACCAGGAATCTTTTGGGCACAGGCTGTGTTGAGGGTATTCATTGGAAGAGGCAGTATGAAGGAACAATGCCCACACTGCTTTTCGCAAGTCACTAACATTACTAGTATTTTGCATTATAGCATACCCATAGTATCTCTGTAGACGTTCAATCACTTCTGTAAGCCTGCCTCTCCCTCCTGTTGTCTTTCCATAACTGAGCTTACTTGAGCCCAAAGTTTGTTTGAGCCTTCGAAGCCGTGCACCCATACGCTTTTGCACATGCCCAATGCATTCCAACTTTTCAACAACAAATTCATTTCCATATGGTTTCAGTTCCTCTATAGTCTTGAAACCTTTGGAGTCACCATCCCCAAGGTAGAATTTGTACCTAGCATTGTATCTGGGAACTGAACGTTAAAAATTTTTTTTCACTCCATCCACTTCCATTGCTCCACTTGATCCACTAAAATTTGCCTCACAGGTTCCACTGTGCTCCAATTTCATTTTATTTTTGCACCTAAAATGTTTTGATAATATTGCAACATCTATCACGTTTGCACTATCACCACAAGTAGCAGTTACAACCCCATTCAGGGTTTTATGACCCCTCTTTTTCCAGGAACCATCTAATGCCACCACCAAATCCCCAGAACCACAGTTCATTTCTACAGATTCCTCCACTGCTTCCTTCATGGGTTTCAAAGCCACATCTTCAACAGAGGATCCTACCAGTTCACAGTAGTACCCAAATTTGCTTGGAGGTGATGGCAAGTTCATAACACCAAAAAACAGTTTACCAGCAGCAGACCCTTTTCCAATGGATCGAAGACCATACACAAGTCGAACATTCACATCAAACACTCTAGAGCGTCCATTTTCACCAAAGAGACTAGCATGTGAATTGTAGAAAGTCACTTGATACTTGCAACATGCACAGATTATCTTCATCTCACAAGCTAAACCATAATGCATTGTTATCTCTGGTCCCACTCCTACACTTGAACACATTTTGCACAGAACACTTTCTTTCAGCACAGAAGATAACAATCCAATATTCAGTACTTCATTGATATCATCACTAAAATATTCACAAAATGTGTCACTTCCACGAGTCAGCTTCTTGCTAGAAGATGTCACAGGGCTATGGCCGGCCATGTGATGCTTAGCAGAAGAACGCACTGTTTCAGTAATTGTAGTATCGCAATTTGGTATTAGTGTTAATTTTCCTTTCCCTACATTCTTCCTCTTCTTACATACACGGTTACTAAAACGTGGCATCGTAACCAGAACAACGCTTTACACAAGAAATATAATACTACCAACAACAGGCGCAACACTGAACTAATTCGAAACGGTAAACAGCAAAGAGACGATGTTCCGCACTCCTAGCGCTTCATTTGTCACAGAAAACAATGTAGCCAACCCTTGCACACTCGCTGTATGCGTAACATAAGACGCTGTATGCTTAACAGGCCGAGAAAATCCCAAGCAGTTCGCCAGGAAGTCACTAGAGGGTGTTAGATGCATTCAGCGGCCGCGCATTTCCTCTGCAGGCGTGGGGGAAAATGGTAATAACTCCACTTCTAGGGCGAGTAGAACAATAATTCAAAGTTTACATTAAATAGGAATGTTCCAATTAATTTTCGGTATCACAAAAAAAATCGTAATTTTTTTTTATTTGCCCACCTCCGGCTCCCCTTAATTCCTTACCTTATAAGTCCACCTGATTTGCAGGGTTCTTCGGTAGCATCATGTTAAAATCGGTCTTATCTGTTCTTATGTCCCACAGTTCATGTCTCAGTGCCATACAATCCTGTGGTCCACTAAACACACATTCTCAGAAATTTATTTCAGAAATTAAGACCCACGTTTGATACTAGCAGACTTCTCTTGGCCAGTAATCCCATTTTGAAAGCACTAGTCTGTTCTTTACACTGAAGTGCCTAATAAACTGGTATAGGCATGCGTGTTCAAATACAGAGATATGTAAACAGGAAGAAGACGGCGCTGCGGTCAGCAACGCCTTCAAAAGACAACCAGTTTCTGGCGTAGTTCTCAGATACGTCACTGATGCTTGTAAGGGATCCGTGATCCCATGATCATAGATGCTAGTATCCGACACCAGGGTCGATAGCAGATAGGAGTCGATTGTCGAGCGCTGCAGTAGGCAGTGAGACTAGTGTTGAATGAGAAGTAGTAATGGAGTGTGTCGAGCGAGCGGTGGTGCGGGAGAGACGGGCGAGAATGGTGGACGAGTGAGTTGTAAACGGTAATATTCACCCGAGTATGACGAGTGAGCACGTCCCCCTGATCATCGTGGGGCTGACCCTCACTAATACCGATTCGCTAGTGATATGAAACAGAAAGTGACAAGTGCCGAATTACGTGTTTCGCGTCAACCGCGTCGCCCAGCAACAACCATGGATGGGAGTGAGGACTGTTGTGAATGTCAACCATCAGCATTGCGTGTGACAAAGTACTGAAAATCAACAACCAATAAATAGATATAACTGTGTTTAGACGTGTAAGGCAAAGGTAGCAACTGCCTCAGCATTTGTGTGTTAGTAGGAAATATATATCAGTTTGTACATCGCAACCTTTGTGGTCCTTAATAATAGACAAACTTTCTATCGATTTCACTATTCAATCTCAGAACAGCCGCACTGGGTTGAAATACCCCCCGAAACCAGCAGAAAACCGATAGCCTTTCTTCCATTAAGCGCACAATCACATAATAATTAACTGTTTGGCAGCTACGGTAAATTACACAAAATCCAATGAAGGAATTAAACGGGGGTGTTTCATCTTGGCTCCCGTGAAAAGGACAGTAGCAATCTTCGGATCCGAACAATGATTTATTAAGCACCATTTTTGGTTTCAGTGGAATGACATTTGCTATTATCGGACAATTTTAGTGCAAGAGCAATCCGGTATTGTCGTTACTGTGACTAAAATGAGAGTGTTTGAACTAGAAACATTGTAATGTAACGGATTTATGGTGAAACTAGAAATCGCGGGAACGAAGCACATTATTTAGACAATGCAGTGCAAAAGTGACTGAGAAACAGTAAACAATTTGTTTTTATGAGTTAAAGTGACAAAAGCAGTGTTAATGAACAATATATTGAAGTATGGACACGAGAACCTGCGTGAATTGCTGTTACATTCATACTCTAAGAAAAAGAGCGTTTGTGCACAATCTCGAGTAAACCAGCCAAAATCCCGTTACGAAAATATCAGGAGAATGTTTTCTAGTGACTTTGTATCCGAAATTATCTTTTGAACGGTGTAAATCGCACAATTTGATGTGGACCCATAGACTGTTACTGCATTTGCGAGTGTTGTCTGTGGCGCAATTGTTGGATGACATCACTCAGACTCTTATAGCGGCTAGCCAAAGCATCCGAAGCAATGAAGCAGTTCCACACGCCGCGAAATCTAGGATTCAGATAGCGGAGACGTACCACACTGACCAGTGACTACAGTGGAGCCAAGTGGCTGAAGTAGAAACAACGACTACGCGTAGTTCGACATCTAGTGGCGTACCCCCGAAGTATACGACGTCTGCGCCACCTACCCGCCGATCAACGAAATACGTGACATCAGCTCCATCCTGTCGCCAACCAACGAACTACGAGACTGCGTCAGCGCGACTCGCCGTGAGCTTCGCTTTGCACACGGCACCACACACAAGCTACACCAACGCATCGCCTGACAGCCGCCGCGCCGGAGGAACCAACGCCAACACGACTAGTAGCGCGACTTCGAACGTCAAAACATCGCAACTTTGACGAGCGTCGAGGGGTGAGTGAGGACATGTTGCTGGCGCGAGACTAATTAATATTGCACTATCTTCAGAGCGCGGAAGGAACTTCTAATTATATTTGTCAATTGCAGAAAATATAAAACAATATTTTTAACATTTTTTTGCGAATTTGCTCTGAAGAATGGTATGCTAATATGCATGTGTTTTCATGCCGTACAGCCTAGAATAGTATCTTATTTGCATTATTTATTGTAAACTACATGTTTAGATGTCTCTTAATTGTGTATATGTTACTCTGAGAATTTGTGTCGAAATGCAGTCATTGATGTGTGATCTGGGTAGGCTTCTGTAATTTATACTGTTCAATGGAGAGGTCTATTCTGCCAGTCTGGGTTAACATAATACAGTGAAGTATTATTTAATTTTTAGCTAATTAGTGAGTGTTTGGGTTACTAGGAGGTTATTTTTCTTTACTTATTTATTTATTTTTCTTGTCAGTGCATAGTGAATAATTGAGAATGGATCCTGAATTGATAGAAAAGGTTGTGGAGGAGGGAGTTAGAAAAATGGAGATAGGGCAGGAAGACAAGGATGAGTCAGGAATTTGTAGTAGTGGAATGTCAATGGACAGCTCATTGGGTTATTCAACCGTTTACCCTGAGCCACTGGTAAATCCAATTAGAAAGGAACTGAGTCTATAGGATGGAGAATTGCAGTCAGTAATAACTAAGATGCTCCAAGGAATCAACAAGCAGTTAGAAGAGATCTCCAAAGGAAATGAAGAAATCAAGAAAGAAAACAAATCAAAAAAAGTATAGCAGAGATGTCCCAAGACAACCAAGAAAGCTTAAGGAAAGGACTGCAGGAATTCCTGGAACAGATGAGAATAACTCTTCAGGAAAGAGAAGACAAGCTACAGGTGAAGGTAGATCGACTCCAAGAAGAGATGAACGATATGAAAGTAGAAATTATCGGAAAAGCTGAGGGAGATGTCAAGGACCTCAAAACTGAAGTGGAAGGGAGAATGCAAAAAACTGAAACACATCAAAACCAACATATTGAAGACATGGTACAAATACAACAGCAGTGCCAAGTCAATATTAGTAAATTGGGAAATTGGCAAGTGCAATTGGAGGAGGCTGTGGAACATATAGTCACAAATGAGATCAAACAGCTGCAGGAGGGAGTCCAGCAGCTAGAAACTAAAACTGAAGAGATTGATAGGAAGAAAAATGGTGCCACCTCAACAGTAGAAGAGGGAAAAGTAGTTACATTAGTGAATGCTGATAATAGGTGTACCCGGACCCACATGGGGCAAAAATATAAACCCAAAGGGGCATTGCATCCAATGATATTTACTAAGTGGTTACGAGGAGTTTTCCCAGCACACTTACGAGATTCAGGTAAAATTCAGTTCGCAATAGACAGAATGGAAGGTGAAGCTTTCACCTTGGGAGTTAGGAAGAAAGAAGAAGTTACCAGCTAGAGTCAATTTGAGGAATAGTTTTTAAAGAAATACTGGTACAAAAGTCACCAGTGTGCAACACTTGAAGATTTACTGCATCACAAGTCCTTTAATACCTGGAGAGGTACCTTCAGAGAATTTGCTGAGCATCTATGGGAGTTGAATGAAACATTGGAGCAGCCATTGAATGACGACATAATGATATCAACAATTAAAAGGAGGTTAAGTCGTAGGATGCAAGAAAACGTATCTGGAAGCCTGAATAAAAAATAAAGATACTTTAATGGAAGTATTGGAACAACTAGAAACTATTCATGCACAGGAAAACAATCAGACACGTGATCAGAACCAAGGTGGAAATAATTACCATGAAAGTCAGTTTAATGGCCCACCGAATTACAGAGGTAGAGGTGGGGGTAATGGACATGGGAACCATGGCAATGGTCGACAGTTTCACCACAATTATGGGAGAGATGATGATGATAATGACAGGAATTATGAGAGGGGAGAATATGGACGAAGGGATCATGAGGTACGAATTGAAGAACGTTAGGTGTAAGGAGACAGTAACTCTTTTGCTGTTATACCAAGTGGCGACTGGTACACTCCCAGCTGGGTGAGACTTTATTTCTCATTTCAAGTTTCACTCCTCTACCATCTTTCTCTATCTGCAGGTTAAGAAAGTTAGTGTGTAGTAGTTAGGATTGGTAGTGGTCATCCAAGTAATTCAGTCAGGAAACATGTAGCAAATTTATAGTTGACTTAAAATAAGGATCAGTAGTTACTGTTGATGTAGAATGTGAGATGCCAGAGAATCAATAAGTCAAATACAGCTTAGTGTCAGTACACTGCAGAATTATTTTTGCCAGAAGTAATAAAATGAGAACCAGATCAGAAAGCTAATGTTTATAAAATGTGGTGGGAAGCTAATTGGTCAAACAAGAGTTTGTGAAATCATACAGTTGTTTTATGAGGCATAAAAAGGTCAAGCAATTGTAAGAGAAATGAAGTAATGTGTGATTGTAAGTAGGTGAACATATAAAGAAACATATACATGAGCAGATAGTTGTTCAAATAAATGATGTGAAATATGATGAACAGAGAGGCCAAGGAGCCTGGAGTAGTATTTTTATGTAGTTATTGCAGCGAATATGGAGGGTTGATGTAGTTAGAAGATGTATATTTATTTGCAGTTGAAGTTGCTGTTAAGTTGAGGGAGTTATGTGTAATGAATTGTATGTAGTATGAGATGTTTGAAGTATTGAAGTATATGGAGGATTAATGTAGGTTGAAGATATATATTTATTTGCAGTTGAAGTTGCTGTTAGGTTGAGGGAGTTATGTGTAATGAATTGTATGTAGTATGAGATGTTTGAAGTATTGAAGTATGTCGTTTAGCACATGAGCAACATCTGTTTGCAAGTTATTTGTAGGTATACATGTTTATCTGAAGTATGCTGAATAAAACAGAAAGTGTAACACATGAGTATTGAGTAATTCATGTATACAATTAGCTATCAGAGTCAATTATGGTTATACTTAGGTCAAGCTTTAGAAGCAGGATTCTGGCCCTGTGTAATACATAATAAGTATCCGTATGGTGGATTTGAATTAATGTGAATATAACAGGGAATACTGTACCTCTCATCTGAGCATTAGTGATACGAATTAACACATGGCAGTATATGTTTGGCAAAATGAAATGATCAGTAATTTAAAATTCATTGGATGACCACATTAGTTATAGTTATGCAAATAATCAAGTAAGACATATTTAGTGGTATAATGGAGCATTTAATATTATTGAATCTGTAGAGATTTGAGGGATTGAAAAATAATTGCATAAGTCAAGGCTTAAATGCTATATTTTGTATCGATGTTCAATTCTGCTTGTGTTAAAGACTCAATTGAATAAGTTGTGCATTTCTTCCTTAAGTTTGATGTGTGTTGGCCAAGTGAGTTATAGATAGAATGATAGTAGTATGGACGGCCGGAACCCCGCTGAAAGGACGGCATACCAAAGGGGTAGAAGGCATTCAATTAGGTAGTTTTCTTGTCTTTGCTGTAGTTAGTTATAAGAGATTATCCAGTAACAAATATGTAGTTAATGGCCCAGACAAACCTTGAAAGTGATGATATTTGGTAACTGAATGTAAGATAAGTTTGTAAAAATATTTACCATGCCACATTAATTAAGATAGAGTGATGCTGTATAACGTTTCTGTAGGGGCAGTTTGCTACCGGAGCCAATAGAGTATTATTTGTGATACGATGTAATTTTCAGTATTAGAACCAGAACTTATGTTGCTCATTTTCATTTATATACCATGTGATAATTCTTTCCTATTATTCTTTTTCGCCTGTGGCTGCAAAGAAGGTTTTTAGGGCAGGGATGTAAGGGATCCGTGATCCCACGAACATAGATGCTAGTATCCGACACCCGTGTCGATAGCAGATAGGAGTCGATTGTCGAGCGCTGCAGTAGGCATTGAGACTAGTGTTGAGTGAGAAGTAGTAATGGAGTGTGTCGAGCGAGCGGTGGTGCGGGAGAGAGGGGCAAGATGGTGGTCGAGTGAGTTGTAAACGGTAATATTCACCCGAGTATGACGAGTGAGCACGTCCCCCTGATCATCGTGGGGCTGACCCTCACTAATACCGATTCGCTAGTGATATGAAACAGAAAGTGACAAGTTCCGAATTACGTGTTTCGCGTCAACCGCGTCGCCCAGCAACAACCATGGATTGCAGTGAGGATTGTTGTGAATGTTAACCATCAGCATTGCGTGTGACAAAGTACTGAAAATCAACAACCAATAAAAAGATATAACTGTAATTAGACGTGAAAGGCGAAGGTAGCAACTGCCTGAGCATTTGTGTGTAAGTAGGAAATATATATCAGTTCGTACATCGCAACCTTTGTGGTCTTTAATAATAGACAAACTTTATATCATTTTCACTATTCAATCTCAGAACAGCCGCACTCGGTTGAAATACCCCCCGAAACCAGCAGAAAAACCGATAGCCTTTCTTCCATTAAACACACGGTCACACAATAATTAACTGTTTGGCGGCTACGATAAATTATACAAAATCCAATAAAGGAATTAAACGGCGTTGTTTCATGCTACAATGGCAAGTTATCAAAATTCGCCTTACTTTGGACGTGGTGTTGAAGTCGGCGCACGACTGATGGGACGCATCATCTCCGAGGTAGCGAAGAATTAGCGATTTTTTCGTACGACCATTTCATGAGCGTACCGTGAATGTCAGGAACCTGGTAAAACAACAGTCCTCCGAAAGCGCCGCAGCTGGAAAAAGATCTTGCAAGAACGGGACCAACGCCGAATGAAGGGAATCGTTCAACGTGAAAGAAATCCAACCCTTCCGCAAATTGCTGCGCATCTAAATGCTGGGCCATCAGCAAGTGTCAATGTGGGAACCATTCAACGAAACATCGACATTGGCTTTCAGAGTGTACTATTGATGACTGCACGACACAAAACTTTGCGCCTCCCCTGGGCCCGTCAACACTGACATTGGACTGTTGATGACTGAAACACGTTGTTTGGTCAGACGAGACTCGTTTCAGATTGTATCGAATGGATGGTCTTTATCGGTCATGGAGACAACCTCGTGAATCCATGGACTCTGCATGTCTGCAGGGGACTGTTTAAGCTGGTGGAGGCTCTGTAGTGGGGTGGGGCGTGTTCAGTTGGAGTGATATGGGGCTCCTGATACGTCTAGATACGACCCTGACAGGTGGCACCTACGTAAGCATGCTGTCTAACCACCTGCATCCATTCATGTACATTGGGCATTCTGATGGACTTCGGCTGTTCCAGCAGGACAAAGCGACACCGCACTCGTCCCGAATTGCTGCAGAGTGGCTCCAGGAACGCTCTTCTGAGCTTAAACACTTCCGCTGGCCCCCTAACTCCCTGGACATGAACATTATTGAGCATATCTGGGATGCCTTCCACCGTGCTGTTCAGAAGAGATATCCGTACTATCGTACTTTTACTGATTTATGGATAGCCTTGAAGGATTCAGTGTCAGGTGCCTCCAGCACCATTTCAGACATTAGTCGAGTCCACGCCACGTCGTGTTGAGGCGCTTCTGCGTGTTAGCTGGGGCCGTACAAGGTATTAAGTATGTGTACCAGTTTCTTTGGCTCTTCAGTGTATGTTCTCTCTGCTCCGTCGTTCGAGCGTTATTTTGCTGCCTAAGCTTACAATGTAAAGTTTCCCGCTGTTCTTATTTCTGCTGCTTCTCATTACCCTTGTTCAAAATGGTGCCTATCTCTCTATGCACTATGGATCTCAACATATGAGGTCATCAGTCCCTTAGACATAGAACTACTTTAACCTAAACGAAGGACATCACACACATCCATGCGCGAGGCAGGATTCGAACCTGCGAGCGTAGCAGCAGCATGGTTCCGGACTGAAGCGCCTAGAACAGCTCGGTAACAGCGGCTGGCTTATTACCCTCGTCTTCCTTCGAGTTACTCTCAGTCCATATCCTGTTGTCGTTATATTGTTCATTCCATTCGACAGATCCTGTAATTCTTCTGCATTTTGACTGAGGATGACAATGACACCACACATCAGCGAATCTGAACATTGATATCATTCTACCTTGACTTAATCTCACACATGACACTTGCTTTTATTTCTGTCATAACTTCTTTCGACGCACAGACTGAGCAGGAGGGAAGAAAGACTGCAACCTAGCCTTACACCTTTATTAATCCCAACACTTCGTTATTGGTCTTCCACTTCTATTATATCCTCTAGGACCTTGTCAATATAGTATGGTACTCGTCTTTCCCTAAAGCTTACCTCTTCTTTTGTCAGGATTTCGAACATGTTACACTATTTTACAGTTTTTCCCCAGGTCGATAAATCCTTTGGACGTGTGTCGATTTTCCCTCGGACTTCCTTCCGTTGTGAACTTAAAGGTCATATCTGCCTCTCTGGTGCCTTTATCGTTCTCAAAGCTAAACTGATCGTCATGTAATATATCCTTAATTTTCTTTTCGATTCTTCCGTATATTATTCTTGTTAGCAATCAGCAAGGTGGGTGCTGAGCTCTTAAGCTGACTGTGCAATAATTCTCGCACTTTTCCGCTCTTCCAGACCTCGGAATTTTGTGGATGATGTTTTTTCGAAAGTCTCATGATATATCGCCAGCCCCATACACTCTACACGCCGATGTCAATAATCGTTTTGATACCACTTCCCCCAGTGATGTCAGAAATTCTGATGGTATGTTATCTATCCGTTCTGGCTTATTTCCTTTTAAGTCCTCCACAGCTCTTTTGAATCCAGATTCTAATACCTCCTCTATTTCCTCTCTATCGTTCCTTCTTCTTGTATCATGTCATCAGATAAGTCGTTCTCTTCATGAAGGCAATCAAAGTAATCTACCCATGTATCCACTCTTTTTTGCACTCACAGTGGAATTCCCACTGCACTCCTAATGTTACCTGCCTTGCTTTCAATTGAACCGAAGACTGTATTGACTTTTCTGTATGATGAGTCAGTCCTTCTGACAATAATTTCTTATTTTATTTCTTGACACAGTTGATGTAGCCATTTTGCCTTAGGCTCATTGAATTTTCGTCTTTTTTCATTCCTAATTGACTTGTATTTCTTTAGTGTTGAATTTCCTTTGAATATTTTTGTAATTTCTTCTTTTGTCGATCAACTGATACATATCTTTGTTACCCACTGTTTCTTCTCAGTTGACTTCTATCTGCTTTTTTCTGTTCAAATTGAGTGATTGTCCGTATCACAGACGCCCATTGTTCTTCAGCTGACCTACCTACTGAGCCACTGGTTATCGCATTATCTATAGCCTTACAGAACTTCAAGCGTATCTCTTTATTCATTAGTACTTCTGTATCCTTCTTCTTTGCGCATTGATTCATCCTGACTACTCTCTTAAACTTCAGCTTCATCTTCATCGTTACCAAATTGTGATCTGACTCTGCCGCTCAGAAGGCATAAAAATCCGATATCTGATTACTGAATCGTTGTGCACTGTGATATAATTTAAGTGAAGTCTTTCTGTAATTCCCATCCTTTTCCAAGTATAACTCCCCCTGTTGTGATTCTTGAACAGAGTGTTCGCTGTTACCATCTGAAATGTATTCCAAAACTTCGTTAGTCTTTCTCCTCTCTTATATCTACTACCAAGCTGAAGATCATTTTCTTCAGTAACTCTTTCTTCTGTACCTTCTCCTGAAACAGCATTCCAGTCCCCCATGACTACCAGATTCTTAACTCCATTTATGTACAGAATTGACCTTCAATATCCTCATATACCTTCTGTGTCCCTTTGTCTTTAGTAGCGACGTCGGCTAGTACATCTGAACTATTGTTGTCGGTGTTGGTTTGCTGTCGACTCTGATGAGAACAGCCCTGTCACTGAACTGTTTACAGTAAGTCAGTCTCTGTCCTGCCTTCCTAATCATAACGAATCCTACTCCCGTTATACCATTTTCTCCTGCTGTTGATAATACCCTACAGTCTTTTCACCATATGCTCTTGCCTTCTTTCTATTTCACTTCACTGATTGTCTCTGTATCTAGATTGAGCTTTATCATTTACTTTTTAGGATTGCCTAGCTTCCCTACTGCGTTCGGACCTCTGACGACTCGACTTGTAGAATGTTATCCTTTCGTTGGCTATTCATTCTTTCTCTCATTATCACCTCCTCCTTGGCAGTCCCCTCTCATAGATTCAAAATTACTAGCCCACGTATCATTATGAAGAACTTGCACCCCCTCTGGCCCAGATACAGACACTAATTCGGTTTAGAAAGATGTCATGAAGCCATTGTATGGTCTCCTAAGCAATCTGGACAGCAAGTGTTGTAACTGGTCGTTGCTGTCCCTCATACTGATCAGTGGAGTGAAGTCCGAGTTGCTCCTACACATGTTCTTTTGGTGACGGATCAGTAGCTCTTGCCGGCCACGTCAGTACGTCAACATCACGCAGTCAGTTTATAGAGACACGTTCCACGTGTGGAAGAGCTTAGTCATGTTAAAAATCGGCATCATCATACTGTCTCATGAGTGATAAAACCTAACGACGCAGGATGTCCTTGACTTCCTGTTGCGCTGTCAGAGTTTACTCAATCACGAGGAATGACCTGAAGTCAAACCCTTTGGCTCCCCGCAACGATGACACTAGGAGCAACATTTTTGTACCTCTCCGAAACATTCGCAGAATGGAGCCTCTTTCCAGGTCACCACCTCACTCGCCGACGATACTCAGCCGGGGTAGCGCCGAACTATGCTTCATACCTGAACAAATGCGACCCAGTTCATCAGAATTCCGTGCTATGAACGCACCACTTCAGTCGCAGCCGTTTGTGCTTTAGCCTTAAGGGCAACCTGTGCATGGGACGGGAATATCCTAATGAGGCTGCTGCTACTCTGCGAGCAATGGTGTGGGATGACACCGAAAGTTGCACATTGTCCATTACCTGATGCGGATGGCCTGTGCATATGGGAAAGC
This sequence comes from Schistocerca nitens, assembly GCF_023898315.1. NCBI lineage: Eukaryota > Metazoa > Arthropoda > Insecta > Orthoptera > Acrididae > Schistocerca > Schistocerca nitens. The sequence continues at coordinate 100,445,993 of NC_064619.1, forward strand.
ATTACTGTGCATCTAGCGCACGACACGGAGATCCCATCCTGTGGAGGTAAAATGTGGTCGAGCATAGACTGACGACAAGTATACCAGCTCCCACGTTCCCAAACAATTTAACATCGGGCCACTGTCACATCCGAATGCCCAACAAATCTGGAGTCAAACGAAGGCCGACAACGAGATCCCTTTTCGAAATGTCAGGTCCTGTTAACGCTGTCTCAAACAAATACGTGTCATGTCTGTGTCCTTCAGTGATCTGTCCAAACCCGATGCTCTTGATTCACCTTATATACGAAATCTGACATGATAGCAACACTAAGCATGAACAACATTAACATACTTGAGTGACTCTTTCACCTGTCACAGAGAACAGCTATCCTAATCATTTAAACATTCGCTGATTATGTGTACCTTTACCTGGTTACGTTAACATCCGACGGTGTCTTCTAGGTGCTTCACGTTTTTTGTCAGGCAGTGCTGTTAACTTCTCAGCTGATGTTACCCAACGGCCATTCATGAAGTGAAATGTGTTTCGCCCCGAGACCAGATTCGTAGCGGTGCAAAGAGCAAGTAACGAAATTCCCGTAAGACTTATAGTCTGGGAAACAACACGAGACCCAGTCCCAATAGCCAGGAATAGTCAGACGCTTGTGTATGTGTGTGGATTACTAAATGTAGAGTAAACTGAAGAAAATGGTGTTGGATTTGAAAGTGAGGACGTACCGCTTTGGTTGAGAAGGCTTTACACCCTTTTCTATTATGGGTACTAGACAGCCTTTGTGTTGGGGTGGGGAGGGAGTGGGATGAGCATCAAGTAGTAAGACTGAAGAAGAATGCCCCAGATTGCTTCATGTCACAAGTGAAAATTGGTCAAGTGGTCGGTAGGAATTTCGTACCTGCACCCTTCTTCTTCTACTACTAATCGAAATTTTTTGCCACTAAAACGTAAATGCTGTTTCTACTATTAATTTTCGCACCTATTTACATATTTGCAGTTGTTATTACTGTGAACATTATGCTGTGCTCATGGGGAACATAGCTATTCTGACAGTTTAGAAATTACGATGATTTGAGTGCAATGAGTCATATGGAATAGTACGCTAGTACGCTGGTGAAGGAAGCAGTCAGCTTTACTTTCTTATTCGCTTCTGCTTATTTACACGTAGGTACAAACACACACACACACACACACACACACACACACACACACACACACACACACACACACACACAAACACACAGAAACGACAGAAACGTTCTCTTTCTGGAATACATTGTTTCAGGAACATAGAAAGAATAAGCTCAATCCTCCGGTTTCGAGTAACGTTTCTCGGAAAGTTTCCCTAGGCTCTAAGAGACTTCCCAGAACTCCTTTCAGAGATCTACAGTTGCTAATTCCTTTCACGCGCTCCTCCACATACTAGGCCAGATATGAAAGAGCCCTCCTGATGAAATGAGTCAAGTCTGTCTGCTCAAGCATAATGGAATACGTGGATTAGCATACTTGTTTCTCTCACGTGGTTATATTTACGAGTAATTGGTGTGAACGATTATAGTACATCGCTTAAAACATATTCTGACTGTCATTACAAATTTTCGAACACAGAACATTTTTTGGACTAGACGATGGTTTGCGACAGGCAGGCTTGAACTGAAGTTTAACTCCGACAAAGACGCACATCCCAAAAAGTATATGTGGGAATTATATTGAAATGATTGCCGTGACGATTCGGTATAATTTTGCCAAATCCCTGATTCGATGAATTTCGTGAGTGTACTTGCGGAAGAAGACTTATAAGGCTACCTTAAATGATTCATTCCTTTTCAGGACTCTATATTTTCCAAACTATTACAAGTGCAAATATGACTGACGCATAAATACGACCGTTTTCTCACCAAGTTTGTATTGTACCATCCATTTGGCGTTACGAGAGCAGTGCCCTGACCAAATGACGATAAAGGAAGAAATAGTTTTTGTGTGAGGAATACGCGCAAGATGTTGGCCTACTATAACAGTACAGCGTACCTTCAGAAGGAATTGTGGAAAAGAACCAATTCTGAAGCCGAGCACTACGTGTTGGTATCGACAGTTTAAGCACACTGTTTCTGTACACACAAAAATACCGATGGACCACGTCTACCAGATGCTACCGTGGAAATTGTGATGCAAAGTTTCGTCCGTGCAAGCTACTAACTTGGAATACCGCATCAAACTGATTGGAAGATCCTGCGACGGCACTTATATTTCCAATTGTACTTTCTGAAGCTCGTGAAACTATTAAAACCGGATGATTATGGCCGGTGCCTTCAGTTTCTCCATTGCAGTGCAGGACTTCCTGAAGATGAACATTTCACCTACAAGCTGATATTCATCAACGAATCAACCTTCAATTTCTCTGGAAATGTTAACCGCCGCACTTGAGAGTGTGGGCCACCGGAAATTCTCAGCCCGCATCTCGTGGTCGTGCGGTAGCGTTCTCGCTTCCCACGCCCGGGTTCCTGTGTTCGATTCCCGGCGGGGTCAGGGATTTTCTCTGCCTCGTGATGGCTGGGTGTTGTGTGATGTCCATAGGTTAGTTAGGTTTAAGTAGTTCTAAGTTCTAGGGGACTGATGACCATAGATGTTAAGTCCCGTAGTGCTCAGAGCTATTTGAACCATTTTTGGAAATTCTCATGAGATTGTGGCACATGAAAGAAATACGCACAAGGTTAATGTTTGCTGTGCATTGCCACAGGCGGAGCTGTATGGAACGTTGTTCTTCTGTGAGAAGACTGTGACGGGTGGTTATTTCCTCGATAAGATGCAGTTGTGGTTATTTCCATAACTGCTGATGACGAGAATTTCGTCTTCTAACAGGAGTCCCCCGCCCCCCAAACATTATAACATCGCTATCTAAACGACGAATTATCGCATCGCTGGCCTGCGTGTAGCGATGAGTGTGATGTGCCCCTGTGCACTCCCCCACCCCCGCCCCCGCCCCTCCCCCAGGTCTCCTGCCCTGACACTTGTAACTATTTGCGTTGGAGCAAGGATCTGGTTTAGCTATCCCCACAACCAAGAACACAGGAACAGCTGATGGAACGCATCAGTGCTGTTGGGATGACCAATGACAGTTGTTATGTAAGGTATGGAACGGACTAAGCTTGAACGTGTGTCGTGTGACCAGACAGGCATTCATAGAATATTTGCATGGAGAAAAATGAACAATTGGTGAGCTTATGTTTCTATTCCGGCTTCAGTTTTAACTGAACATGTAACACTACGAAAAATATGGACTTCTGAAAAAGAATATATTATTTCTTTGTTGCTATGTATTCTTGTGATCTGGTCCACGTTCACTTGACAAAAGAATTTGAATTTATCATTGTGAAATCATTTTTTACACGTACTGACAGAGAAGCTACACTGCGTGCTTCAGGGACATTCAAGGCTTCTAATCTCGTATGTCACTTGGTACGATAATCACTGTGGACTTCAATTTGGAGTACTATATTCAACATGAGCAACCTTGCACTTAATGTCAGCAACAGTAGCAAGATGTGGGAGATAGTAATAGTTTTCACATGCAACAGTAATAGTTTTCACACGCAACAATACACATAAATAACAATAAAGATCCATAAAACATTTGACAGACCGTTGGCTGGGCTGGGTGCTGTGAAGCCTAAGTCAATGGCAACACAGCTCCAAATAGTACAATGGAAGCCCACCTGGTTAGCGAAAATGTGCAGTGAAGGCAGTGACCCGGAGAGAATAAATAACAATAAAGATCCATAAAACATTTTAGAGACCGTTGGTTGGGCTGGGTGCTGTGAAGCCTAAGTCAATGGCAACACAGCTCCAAATAGTACAATGAAAGCCCACCTGGTTAGCGAAAATGTGCAGTGAAGGCAGTGACCCCAAGAGAATAAATAACAATAAAGATCCATAAAACATTTTAGAGACCGTTGGTTGGGCTGGGTGCTGTGAAGCCTAAGTCAATGGCAACACAGCTCCAAATAGTACAATGGAAGCCCGCCTGGTTAGCGAAAATGTGCAGTGAAGGCAGTGACCCCGAGAGAATAAATAACAATAAAGATCCATAAACCATTTTAGAGACCGTTGGTTGGGCTGGGTGCTGTGAAGCCTAAGTCAGTGGCAACACAGCTCCAAATAGTACAATGAAAGCCCGCCTGGTGAGCGAAAATGTGCAGTGAAGGCAGTGACCCCGAGAGAATAAATAACAATAAAGATCCATAAATCATTTTAGAGACCTTTGGCTGGGCTGGGTGCTGTGAAGCCTAAGTCAATGGCAACACAGCTCCAAATAGTACAATGGAAGCCCGCCTTTTTTTTCTTTTCTTTCCTTTCCTTTTTTTTCTTTCTTTTATTTTTCTTTTTTTTCATTTGCTTTTTTTTTATAATAAATATCTCGGCTCCAGACTGTAGCGCCCAGAACCGCACGGCCACTCCGGCTGGCAAATACATAAAAAAAAAATTGGTTATTTGTTATCTTACGGTTCCTTGGTGGGTAAAAGATTAAAGCTTCTCAGTCAATGCAATCAAAAGATATGGTCATTTACGTCACATATTTTGATATTCGCAAACTCGCTTCAAAACCTATAGAGTACTCCACGTTGACCTACAATAATGAAGTTTGGCCTGGTTAGCGAAAATGTGCAGTGAACGCAGTGACCCCGAGAGCCGTGGTGAACTACATATCATACAGGAAGAGGTGTATAACCTGCGAGCGCAGAGCACGGAGTAGCTTACACGAAGGGGGAAACAAACTGGTAAACGCGAGTGGCAAAAGTATTGCCATCTATTGACGAGAAGAAGAGCACGGGCCACTAGGCTGGCGATTCACAATTTTAATAGTGATTTATATTTAAAATGGAAAAAATAAATAACCATTACATAGGAAGTTACATAAACTTTTGACGATTTTCATGTAACCTTCCGTGTTGGTATCTCCCTTTTCACAGCAGGAGCTGTAAGAGTCTGGTATTCATTGCATATATCTTTACCCAGACAGTCGTCCGTAATGCCGTCTGGTGTTACTTTGAAATTGACTTGGGCTCTACAGCACCTAGCCCAACCGGTGGTTTCTAAAATGTTTTATGGAACCTTTTTGTTTTTATGAAGATTTAATGATCAATAATGAATTAAGGATAGGTCATAAGAACAGAAAATGTTGTTTTGTTTTATCATCCACAAAGTTGTGGCATCCTCAATGTCTTTTTTATTATTTGCCTGAAATGCTTACATACAGGTAATTTTTAGGTGAAGGAATATGACACATTGGATGTTGTTGTCTTTTAAATTGTATGTGTATGTTACCATCTGACTGTCGTTTGTTTACTGTTTCTGAATGTCTTCAATTTGTTTCCATTCTGTGTGTGTGTGTGAGAGAGAGTGTGTGTGTGTGTGTGTGTGAGTGTGCGTTATTTTGTGCCGTCCGATAACTCACTTAGAACGCTCAATAGCGTTTTGTAAACTGGTATGATGTATTCCAGTTTTATCCTTTCTCTACAGATTTTACCCCCTACAGCTTCCTTTTCCAATGGAAGTTATTTCCTGATGTATTCACAGTTGTCCTACCATCCTGCCGCTTCTTATTGTCAGTGTTTTCCATATATTTCTTTCCTCTCCGATTCTGAGGAGAATCTTCTCATTCCATGTCTTATAATATAATATATAATATATAAGATATAATATTCTCAATATTCATCGTTAGCACCACATTTCAAATACTTCGATCCTCTTCTGTTTCAGTTCCCCTACAGTCCATGTTTCACTACGATACAATGCTGTACTCCAAACCTACATTGTCAGAAATTTCTTACTCAGATTAAGGCCTTTGTTTACATCCTTCACCAGGAATGTGCTTTTGGAAAGTGCTATTCTGTTTTTAATGTCCTCCTTGCTCCGTCCGTCATTGTCATTTTGCTGCCTAAATAGCAGAATTCCTTAACTTCATCTACTTCATGCCCATCAATCCTGATGTTAAATTTCTCGCTGTTCTTGTGTCTACTACTTCTGATTGCTTTCGTCTTTCTTCGATCTACTCTCAGTCCATCTTTTGTTCATTCCTTTAATTTGATTCTGTAATTCTTCTTCCTTTTCATTGGGGATAGCAAACTCATGAGAGAATCTTATCACTGATATCTTTTAACGTTGAATTTCAATTCCACTCTTTAACATTTTTTTTTATTTCCGTCATTGCTTGTTCGACGTATAGATTGAACAGAAGGGGCGAAAGACTACATCCCATTCTTTATAATCTGAGCACATCGTTCTTCGTTTCCACTCTTACTGTACATATTGTATATTACCCGTCTTTCCCTATATGTTAGCCCTATTTTGCAACTGGTTTTGGTCTTCTTATGTCCTTACTAGAAGGTGAATGTCAGGATCATCTGAAAACAATCCAAGAAGACTTCTCATATCGTATCCTAATTCTTTAATGCATATTAGGATTAGCAGAGGGCCTAGAACATTTCAATGAGGATCGCTGAATATCATTCCTGTTTTACTCAACCATTCGTCGTCGATTACTACATAGTATAAGGTTTGTGACATGAAATCGTTAATCAAGTCGCACAACTGAAGGTACGTACCATAGGCAGGCAATCTCTTGTGGTGAACGGTGTCAGAAGCCTTCTGGAAGTTTAGGAATGTGGAATCAATGTAAGAGCAGATGTCGACTGACCTCATTACTCCGTACAAATGAAGATCTATCTGTATTTCACGAGAACGACATTTTCTGACTCCTTGCTGACTGTGCATCAATAGACCGTTACCTTCGAGGTAATTCATTATATTCGAAAACAATAAATGCTCCAAGAGCTCCTTCAAAACGACGTTAATGATAGGCGTCCGTAGTTCAGCTGATTACTCTTAATTACTTCCCTGAGTATTGGTGGGACCTGTGCAACCTTCCAGTCTTTTGTTTCCAATCTTTTGTCGAGCGAGCTCTTGCATGTGATTAATTAGTATCGTGCTATTTCCTCAACGTACTCTGAAGGAACCTTATCGTTACGTTGTCTGGACCGGAGGACTTTCCTTTATTGAGTGCCTTATGCTGCTTTACAAGACCAAGAATACTGACGTCTAAGTTACTCATACTGCAGTATAATCTCGATTGTAATTCTGGAGAATTTACTTCGTTGTCTTTGGTGAAGGAATTTCGGAAAACTGTGTTTAATAACTCAGCTCTATGGTAATGTCATCGGTAATATTAGCATAGGTATTATGCAGCACTGGTTCACTTTACCTGCGGTTTCTAGACAGTGTTTCCTTGTGGAAGCTATTAAAAGCATCATACATTGAAGTCCGCATCCGACACTGTTTCAGCAATTGACGCTATTCATACATATACCTCAACAAATCTGGTAGGAACACTAAAAGCAAAGAACACTAATGCGCTCTGGTCCCAGTGCCACTTGCCACAGAAAACTGAAATTCTAGTCGTTTACATACTCGGCGATGGTCTATACGTGCGCAAAGAAACATTGAAATCGAACCATGGCACCTGGGCGCTTCACGTATTTATGTCAGGCGGTGTACACCTCCATTTTGCCACTTTCTGGACAGCTGACAGTGGTATGTAAATTTATAGAAACGCGTTTTTGAAAATATTAGACAAAAAAAGAAACGGAGTAGCATACAAGGAAAACCAATTAGTTATTTCAAAGTTTCAAAGCACATGTTTCTCTCCTACTGTACGTATACAAATACAAGTAACCCAGGAATGCTTGGCAATTGCTAAATCCCAATTAGAATTTGATATACGTAGTAGGGTACTTCTCCAGTCTCTGTCTGTCCATCTCCTCCTCGCTTCTCTTTGTCCACTGCCCCAGCAATAAAGATTAATTCGTGTAAGTGTGCATGATATGCGTGTTGCATTTTCAAATAATCTCATAAGTCCTTATTTTCAATGCGTAGAGCAATCACAAACACAGTACCATCGCTTTATAATTTCTCATACAGTTGTTTATATGAGAATGATTCTCAATATGCTAAGATAATATGTAACTCAATTCCTGACATAATACATATTTCAATTACTATAGCAGAACGTGCACTACAAACGTAGACCTTCTTGCCGGAAGAATGTTTACGTCAAGTCACATGTTATAAAAATTATATATTCAGTGTTTATTAACTTATTCTGCATTTTTTCTGTTTTACTTAAAATATTTATTATTAGTCTCAAACAAGCAGTTACTCATTGCCTTAGATATTAACAGGACAAGCAATCATCATTGGAGAAATCTTTGAACAACTGTGCGTAATTGCTTCCTAAACTCTGAGCATTCGGGAGGACGACGGTTCAATCCCGCGTCCGACCATCCTGATTTAGGTTTTCCGTGATTTCCCTAAATCGCTCCAGGCAAATGCCGGGATGGTTCCTTTCAAAGGGCACGGCCGACCTCCTTCCCTAATCCGATGAGACCGATGACCTCGCTGTCTGGTCTCCTTCCCCAAAACAACCAACCAACCAACCTAAACTCTGAGCAGCTTATTCCCATAAATTCGGCCGTTGATGAAAATTTGAAGTTCTTATCTTTTTTCTTTGTCGCCTTTTTTTTCCTTTGCCAACTTCTCAATCTCAGAGAAGTGTCACTGGTCCCTAGTCCTCAACTATTTGTTTAGTGTACTGTAGTCCCTAACTACCCTAGAGTTTTTATCCTCTACAGAGCCACATAGTACAATGGCAGTTACTATCTGGTATTTCCACACATATGCCATCATCCTGTCTATTCTTCCTGTCTGTCTTCTCCTAATGTTCCTGTCTTCGTCAATTCTGCCGAGAGCCTCCTCATTCCATACGCCCACTTAACTTTCAACATCCTACCATAGCTCCGTCTCTCAAACTCACCGATTCTGTTCCATTTACCTCACAGTCTTTCATTCACTACCTTACGATGCTATGCTAGCAACGTATATTTTCAGATATCCCTTAGTCCATCTAAGGCTGATGTTGATGCTGACAGTCCTCGCCATCTTTGACTGCATTAAACCGCTTTTGTGTCCTTGCTGGCTTCATCTGTCATGTGTTTTATTATATCATAGGTATCAGAATTCCTTAACTACGTCACTAACTGGTCCACACTTCCGATTTTAAGTTTATTGTTAATCTTATTCCTGCTCCTACTCATTATGTAAGTTTTTTTTCGTTTTACTCTCAATCTATATTTCTGCTCATTAGGCTATTCATTCCATTCAAGAGGTCCTCTAATTCTTCTTCACTTTCAGCAAAGATAGCTATCTCGTCAGAAAATCTCATCGTTGATATCTTTTAATCCTGAATTTTAATTCCACTCTTGAACCTTTCTTTTATTTCCATTGAACAAAAGGGGCAAATGGCTGCATTCTTGTCTGGCATACTTTCTAATCCGAGTACTTCGTTCCTGATCAGTTCTTATTGTTCTCTCTTCGTGCCTGCTCATATTCTGTATCAATATGAAGAACGATCCTAACGTAGCACATAAAATGCGGATCTGTGTTAGGTATAGTTAGGGATATAAAGGAAGGGAGCTAACATTTCATCTGATTTGGCATCTTCGATGACGTTTAAATCAAAACATTTTGACATATTCGCACTCTTTTACTTCTTTGTATTAGTATCATTCTCAAGTACTACTTTTTGTCAAGTAAAATAACACCATACATAAACTCATGTCGTATAACATGACACATGCAATCATGTCATCCAACAAAGCATAAGTCATGTCGTGCAACACGGCACGACGTGTCGTTAAAGCTTATGATGTAAGCATTCCCACTCTATGATACTGTCTATTATAGGTTCACCCCCACTCTCAGATAATTCCAGTTACAAACGCAACCTGCTCTCCAGAAGCACATAAATTTGCGTCTGTTTGTTCTTGCACCATACATGTAACGGGAAGTGGGTTTGTGGGAGTAACGGCCCCTCCCACCAGTCAACCAGTCAAAAAATAGTTTTAGGTTCCCCCCGCACCGAGGAATGAATACACCCCTGGAAATTTTATACCGCCACCTCCCCTCCCCGGCCCCCACACCAGAAAAACGTTTTTAGCTATTAGATATATGTAGAGGAGAGAATCGTATAGGGTCTTAAGCCAATAAACCGCCAGATGCAAGTGTGCCACCACGTTGCAGCTAAGAGAGCTTACAGTGCTAGAGAAGTACGGTTATGCCGTAAGAACCGCGAATATTGGAATGTAAGGACGTGTTCATTTCTACGTCATAGAAGTCGAATAATAGGAGCATCTTTCATTCAGCTTCCCAAATTTTACTCTGTCATAATTTTGACATTAGACGCCAAAGCTTCGCAGCCGATTTAGATTTATGTTGACTCGGACGACCATTGACTCGGTAGAAGTTTTTTATTGGCTTTCGAACCACGTTGCTAGCTGTGCATCGTTAGAGCGGATCCTCTACAGTCATCTGCCTGGTGTTGCTGAAACTGTCCCGTATAGCCTTCTGTGTTGTTAGAGCACACAAGCATCCCCATCACCTTAAGGTCACAAGTAAGAGGCAGGTTTTTGTTTTAGTTTTTCTTGTATTTTCACCCTGCATATTTATCATATTTATTACAGATTTTATTCTGTTATTTTCTTTACGTTTCTAATCTTTTAATTTATGATTTATTTTTTTGAGTTTTTTGTTTTGTACTTACACACATTTTATTCATATACCCATCAGCCTGCACACGCAAAACGTGAAAAATCATTTCAAATACTTAATACAGTGAACAACACATCGGCAAAGTAAATACGATACCGAATGAAATATCAAATACTGTGTGACGTTTACGGCGGTAATGTATGCAAGCAGTTTATATTACCCTTTAAGTTATGACCATATTAAATAGTTAAAATTACTGAAAAGTGTATTGTCCCGCAGGATGAAAGATTGGTCCGCAAATAATAAACTATTGGAAAGCATACAACTTATTGTTATCTCTTATCTCAAAATTCATGTCATTGTTTATTTACAGTATGCAGTAATAAAATCTGAGGATTAGGAAACCGACGCCAGAAAAACACGTCAATAACAGTGGCGCGCTATGTTGCAACAACCAATGCGAATTGTGCGTGAGTGGCAGAAAACTCAGTAAAACATTTTATACTGGTTAGAAACAAGGTGAACATATTTTTGACTAGTATTTTCATAGCAGTTTACGGGGCATTTTAATTTTTTGCGTGGTCATCGTTAAAGATTTAAATGCTCGTTGAAACAGTATATCATTATTTACAGTGCTGGGCGTAATTTTGAATCTGTACATGCATTGTTTTGCACGTCGAAAGATTTTGCGATTGTTTTAAGCCACTGGAGAATAAATATTTTAACTTATAATAAATAAACAATAATCAACTGCAATAAGTAGTCCTTTTTAATTATACCCAAATGCAGTGCTTAAAGTGCAAAGACTGTTTACGAAACACAGTTTCATGAGGAGACCCTGACGCACCTGAACGATGAAAGATTTCGACAAACACTTCTTACAATTAGCTTAAAATATAGTATTTTTTAAATTATTGTCTGAATCCCTTTAAACCGCCTCAACACCTGCGATTTACATAAAACCGTATTCTACGTGCATATAAATTGCAAATTTAGATCGCTACATCGTTGTTCGGATAATGCTTTTAGAAAACAACAAGCCGACATTTAATTACATTTATTTTTCTCCCTACTTACAAAATTTTAACCGATTAGGACTGAAACACATGTGTGTCGACAACGGATAAAAATCAGTAGATAGAAAGATTTGATTCGACTTTTTCCATTTCTCTTCCTTCAAGAAAATTTTGTGCAAGTTTAGAAGCGGTGCGCTTCAAAACCTGCCAGATAAACATGTTTCTAGCACTTAAAATGCAAACGAAGCAAGAGTTTTTTGAAACGATTAAAACTTTTCTTAGACCAAGATACGATACACAGGTAGACCCGCTCCGAACCCTCAGTCCCTCACTAGTCCTGAATTATTTATGGGTGACTGCTTTTACACGTGAAATCTGAGCGGTGCACATACAAATGGTGGCATTAGCTGAGGAATTAAAAAATTTGCAAAAGGGCTCAAATGATTCGAACAATTTACCTGGGCGTCAGTCTTGGTTCGTTGTCCAAACCTCGCTTAATATATTGTAATATCTTTTTACCCAATGTTCCTCGCTCAAATAGGAACCGAGCACCAAGACTCAATCTAACCTAGATTCAGTGCACACATTTTCTTATTTGTTACAGCGCTTCAACGCTTTAGCAACTATTTGTGTTTCCTGATGCGTTATTACGATGTTTCTCAGGATTTTGAACACCCTCCACCGTTTTAAACTGTCGAACGCTTTCTACAATGTCTCGGTATTTCTTAAGTCTTCTTATCATTATCAATCGCGAAGTCAGAATTTCCTCTCTGGAGCCCCCACCTCCCTAAAGTCAAAGTCATCGTTATCTAACACATCCTTAAATTTCTTATCCATTATTCTGTATATCATTCTTCTAAGCAACTTGTGCGCATGAGCAGTTAAGCTGATTGTGCGTTTGGCATTCAGGACCGAGATGCTGGAGATGACAGTCATGTGTGTGTGAGGTGTGCTTGATTGTATGAATGTGTGTGTGTGTGTGTGTGTGTGTGTGTGTGTGTGTGTGTATTGTATTCTCTGAAAAAGGCTTTGGCCGAAAGCTAAATGCATAACACTTTTTTCGTTGCATCAGTCTGCAATTCAACTTGTCATCTTTGCGGTAGGTAGTGATCTATACTTTCCCTAATATTATTAAACTTCCAACCTGTGGTCTCCTTTGTTCTTCATGAGAGTATTTGCCTTTTCGGTGTCTGAGTTTGGGAGTACATTGGACAAAGTAACAAAGATAACGGGATGCCTACCGACTGATATCATTGGGGAGATCATAAACAATGAAATTTCCCAAACAAAATTTCGTATTTGATTACCATTTCCATTTGATCTTGGTTCATTTCAGTTTACAGAGACATAACATGACATAGAGACATACAGTTATATACAGGTGAGAAAATGTGTCGAACTTACATCGGCAGGACAATTTCCTTTTGCAACGTTTTTCTTAGTTACAGGAACCCCTTTCACATACGTTTCACAGTGGGAAGGAACTACTCAGAAAGCTGCATATTTTTCTCGTTTACTGATACACTGTGATTTCTGTGGGAAATACGTCCCCCAGTACATTTTGTTTCAAGTGGGGCAATTCTTTTTTGAAGGTCTCGGAAGTACTTATACTGTTTTGTGAACAAATCTTCAGATCCTCCTAGTTTGGTATCGTCAGATATTATGCCAGGGAAGTATGTTCTGGATTAAAATTTCCCTTATAATGTGTGTCCAGTTTGACCAGAGTACGAAACCCACTGCTTGATAGGAGTGACAATTAAAGCTATGAAAGTGATATCAGTGTTTATGTTTCTTTTTTTGGAGTGTAGGTGAATATTTCGAGGGCTTTCTTCATTTGATAAATATTTTTGCTCTGCACTGCACCTTTTCAGGATTCTCTTTTATAAACAGGATAATCAAGCGAAAAATGGAGCAACAGCTGTAATACACCTCGACAGAGGGCGCAATCTAGTCGATGTCTGCGTTGACGAATTGCTTCCACCCGGCTTATCGTTTTGATAGCGGCAGCGTATCAACTAGACTTAACCTGTTATTCATATGATTACTGGGGTTATCGCAGAAGTGATTGAAGATGGCGTCCAGTAGCCCTGAAGAGGATCGCTGCAGAGTTGGTCGAAACGTGGGTTATATAGTTGTTTGAGTCTTTTATAATGATGCGGCCTACTGCTCAAATTTATCTTGTTCTGTTTGAAAGTGGCTGTGGAAACCTACAAAATAAGAAGTTGATTCTATAATTTCTGAGGCACCAAGCAATAAATAAACAGGTAACCGAACAAATGTGTCTGAGGGCAAATGTTGTGGAACATAAACAAAGAATGACTATAGAATGTGGGATCACCTGTGCGTGGAGTGCTGTGGTTAAAGCAAAAATGACGATACTTGCACAGGAGACACTAGTTTGGAGAGCTGCATCAAGATAGTCTTCCGCCTGAAGACATCAGCCTCGACTTATTTACAGTGAACAAATACGCCCATCAAAAAATTAAACGTAATTCCAAATTACCCACAGTAGTCACTAAGGACGTACGTTTTGTATTTATGTAGGAAGGTGGTTGTGTAGATAATGCCAACTTATTCGTCGTAGCGACTCTGTCTTACCGGGGGCCGTGCCGTTACGGCTTGTTAAAAAGTGCAGTACACCAGAGCCGAGTTCTTGTGAATGAACAATTGTCTGTGTACCTCGAAGTGTTGCACAACGCCTAGGAAAATCTCTCTGTTGCAGACCGTAACAAAATTATCACACTTACGGGAGAAAACATGAGACAAGTTGACGCTGCGAGTATTGTTCTAATTAATCTAAGTGTTGTCTCCCAACTGTGCAAAAAGTTCCAGGAAAGGCATTCAATAGCTGATCGAAATCGCGAAGGCCGTCTACGCAAAACTGCAGCAGTTCAGGACCGGTATGTAACGGCTACTACACGGAGACACATTACAAATATAGCGAATACTCTGCGCCGCGAGCTTCGAGAAGCCACAGGGGTGACCCTACGTACCCAAAACGTGCACAATGGATTTCACGATGTGGAGGGGGGGGGGGGTTGTACAAGCGAAAATATCTCTCCACCCCTCCGTCCGCAGCACGGGTGTGCTGGTATAAGATGGACTAGGGCACATGAACGTTGGACACGAGGCCACTGCACCTAAACGCTATTCACGGACGAAGTGCGAATAGGCTGACAACTCTGTTCGCATATGGAGGCGAACAGGGAAACGTTATCACGCCTCAGCAACTGTGGAACGACACAAAAAATCCGGTGGCTCAATCATATTCTGAGCAGGTATCATGTTTGGTCACCGCACACCACTCATTCCAATTGAAGGCAACATGACTGGTACAGCGTATGAAACCAACATTCTCCGACACATAGGCAGTGGTTTTGCAAAGACTGGAGGGGAAGGGTTCACTCTACACAATGATAACGCCCGACCTACAGCGCTCGTTGTGTGTGGGTGTCGGTATCTGACAAGATGTAGTATCCGAAGAATGGATTGGCCAGCGTGCTCACCGTATATGAATTGCATAGAGAATGAATGGAGCTTGCTCAAAAGTGTGGTTTCTGGTCGTCAACATCTCTCATTAACGATTAAAGATCTCATGAACGTTGGGATTGAGGAGTGGGACGATATGTCTGAGGAGGCGTACGATGAACTTCTACTGAGTATACCCCGTGGCGTTCAAGGGTGCCTGGGGATTCGTGGACGACCTACACGTTATTGAACAGTGCACTGAACAACCATTTTATGTTTTTTGGTGTTGTGGGACAAAGCAACTTTTCTGTTTTTCAAATAATGTACAATTTTCACTTCATGATACGTTCAGACAGAACATATAGTGCACAAAATGTTGATGGTGTTGAGACAGCAACGAGCCACATATTTATTTTAAGTTCCTTTATTCAAAAGGTACTGTTATCGGGTCTAATCATTACGATTCATCGTTTGACGGCTTTCAGGCTTTCATTACAACAGGTGCTGCGTTTTTTACTGATCAGTTATTCTAAAATATAAATAATAAGCACGTCACAAAGTTGGTTGAGTTACAGATTTGCATTGGGATGTGACTCACGTGAAGTGTCGGTTTGGATTACTTGTTTTCATAGTTTTCGTCTAGCAGAAATGAAATGAAATGTGTGTGAAATCTTTTGGGACTTAACTGCTAAGTCCCTAAGCTAACACACTACTTGACCTAAATTATCCTAAGGACAAACACACACACCCAAGCCCGAGGGAGGACTCGAAACTCCGCCGGGACCAGCCGGGGATAGACCGCTCGGCTAATGCCGCGCGGCCGTCCAGCAGACAACGTTTGTAGTTTTCTCCGCATTCACATCATTGCACACATAAACTTGCATAATTGAACGCGTCAGGTTGGTCACTGAATGCATTTTCACCACATTTCTATCGTTGCACACGTGAATTTGTATCACTGAGCACTTCAGCTTAGTCACAGAACAGACTTCTAACATGCACCGTATGTTTTGATAGATACATAGTGTTTACAAACATATGAGTGTCAGAGACGCTATAATACGTCGCAATATTACAAAGATGCTGCGTGTTTGGAAAAAGTTCATATATTCACGTATGCAACTGAAACGCCTTTTACACCAGTACAGTGAATTTTACACGGAATACTGCTACACTAAATATACAGATGTTCCATGTGTGTGTATTTCTATTTCTTCCAATATATTCATAGTGGACCCTTTTTTCTGCTAGATATAAAATTTTTAAGTTGTTCGCAATGTTTCACACTATACACACAAAAAACAGCACTCCAGACTATTTTCTTAGTGAACAAACTGAGCTGGCTGACACCCCTTTCCTGAAGAAGTTCCAAAAATTAATTTCCACCCGAGAAAGGAAATAGTATTTCTACACCTATCTGCAGATCAAGCAGCAAATTTATCTGTTACTACAATTCTCATGATGCTAAATGTAACTGAATAATGTACTCTCCTACCCATATATATATATATATATATATATATATATATATATATATATATATATATATATATATATATATATCATAAAAATGTTTGACATGGAACATCTTTATAATCAGTGTAACAGTATTCGCTATAATATTCACAAAATAAATATCTTTCTAATATTGCGATATATCATAACATCTTTGACACTCATATGTTTGTAAATATTATGTCTCTATCAAAACATACGGCGCATGTAAGAAGTCTGTTCTGTGACTAAGCTGAAGTGCTCAGTGATACAAATTTACGTGTGCAACGATAGCTATGTGGTGAAAATGCATTGAGTGACCAATATTATGGGCTCAATTATGCAAGTTTATGTGTGCAATGATGTGAATACGGCGAAAAGTACAAACGTTGTCTGCCGGACGAAAACTATGAAAACAAGTACTCCAAACCGGCATTTCGCGTGAGTCACATCCCAATGCATATCTGTAACCCAACAATCTTTGCGACGTGCTTATAACTATGTTTTCTTTATATTTTATGATAACTAATCAGTAAAAAACGCAGCACACGTTGTAATGGAAGCATGAAAGCCGTCTGACGACGAATCGTAATGATTCGAAGCCGCCAACAGTACCTTCTGAATAAAGGAACTTAAAATAAATTTATGTCTGATTGCTGTCTCAGCTCCATCAACATTTGTTTTCAAATAACAGCCACGGTCTCCAACCATATCATCATATGACCAAATCACATATAGTGTAGCTTTTCTCTGCGTATTATTCTGTATTATCGAAAAATACTGTATGAAAAATCTCTTTCGTTTCAGTATTTGAGAACCAGTTATAAGCTTATGGGAGTAAAATTGGTTGAGGTTCATGAAATTAACTTAACGTCGTAAAAATGTGGCATAATTTTAGTTTTGAAAAAAGTGATAGGTGGTAATTAACACTTCGTTCGCTTTGGCAGCTTGAAAGAAGCACCTTGCTGCTATCAGAGCCATGAGGATGAAGATGTATAACACAGCTGTTCACAACCCGTACATAGTTACGAAAGACGAAGTAAATGTGATACGCTTGGTGAATTTATTAGCATATATGGTTGAACGTTATCTCCGGAAATGAAGGTACAATGGAACCGCCTCTACTCGTCAATGATTTCGTCAAAATTTGTGGGCCAGAGTGGGAGCTCCGTAAATGTCGGGCGAGACGTAAGCCATTTGCGTTAGTCGTAGTTTCAAGGTAGTGACTAATGCAGGCGACCTCCGTGGTCGAGCGGTTATAGGCACTTCAGTCCGGAACCGCGCTGCTGCTAAGGTCGCAGGTTAGAATCAGCATCGGGCTTTGATGTGTGTGATGTCTTTAGGTTAGTTAGGTTTAAGTAGTTCCAAGGTTATTTGACTGATGACCTCAGATGTTAAGTGCCGTAGTACTTAGAGCCATTTGTACCATTTTGACTGATGCAGCGGAAAGAGTGCACAGAACGCTACTCCATGTTTGCACATGCATTGACAATGTTCTGACGCATGTTGTCAGGCGTTGTCGGTGGATTACAATAGCAAATACCCTTCAACATTCCCCACAGAAAGAAATCCAAAACGCCAAATCCGGTGAACTTGCGGGCAATGGTATGGTGCTTCGACGCCCAATCCACCTGTTATGCATTATGCTATTCAATACCGCTTCAACCGGACGCGAGCTATATGCCGGACATCCATCATGTTGTAAGTACATCGCCATTCTGTCATGCAGTGAAACATGTTGTAGTAACGTCGGTAGAACATTACGTAGGAAATCAGCATACATTGCACCATGTAGATTGCCATCGATAAAATAGGGGCAAATTATTCTTCCTCCCATAATGCCGCTCCATATATTAACCCGCCAAGGTCGCTGATGTTCCACTTGTCGTAACCATCGTGGATTTTCCGTTGCCCAATAGTGCATATTATGCCGGTTTACTTTACCGCTGTTAGTGAATGACGCTTCGTCGGTATATAGAACGCTTGCAAAAAATCTGTCATCGTCCCTTAATTTCTCTTGTGCCAAATGGCAGAACTGTACACGACGTTCAAAGTCGTAGCCATGCAGTTCCTGCTGCATAGAAATATGGTACGGATGCAATCGATGTTGATGTAGCATTCTCAACACCGACGTTTTTGGGATTCCCAATTCTCGCGAATTGGTCCGCTATTGATGTGCGGATTAGCCGCGGCAGCAGCTAAAACACCTACTTGGGCATCGTCATTTGTTACAGGTCGTGGTTGACGTTTAACATGTAGCTGAACACTTCCTGGTTCCTTAAACAACGTAACTATCCGGCGAACAGTCCGGACACTTGGATGATGTCGTCCAGGATATCGAGCAGCATACAAAACACACGCCCGCGGGGCATTTTGATCACAATAGCCATACATCAACACGATGTCGACGTTTTCCGGTATTTGCAAACGGTCTATTTTAGCACGGGTAATGTATCACGAAGCAAATACCGTCCGCACTGGCGGAATGTTACGTGATACTACGTACTTAAACGTTTGTTACTATTACTGCGCCATCTATCACGAAGCGAAAAAATTGGTCCAACTAAAACATTTATATTTATTTAGTTACTACACGAATATGTCACAAAAACTGGGGGTTCCTATTTAAAAAGCGCAGTTGACCCATTTTACCCATCTAGAGGGCCAACCATAGCGCCATCTGATTTCCCCCTTCATGCTAGACGAGTTTCGTTCTTGATAGTTTTATCGTTTGATGCTTATTTCGTGAGATATTTGGCCTGGTCACTATCAAGGGAACACCCAATATATATATGGTGTCCCAGCTATCTTGTGCACCCAAAATATCTCTGGAACAATAACAGCTATTGGAAAACGACTTTCACCGGTATCAATGTAGGGCTGGGGCCCATGAATGTACATATTTGTAAACATTCTAAAACGAAACATATGTGTTTTCAACACAAACTTCTGTTTTTTTAAATGGACCTCCTATATTTTTTCTTCAGCAATCCATAGCATGACAAAGCACATACACAATGGCGTTGATTGCATCGCAATATTCCCATTACATCCCGAGATATTGACACGCGAAGTTGACGCTTGAAACACCCGACATTCTCTGCTAGCGCACGTCCTGAGGCTCAGGCGTGAACCCCATGCTGCCCATAATCGCGATGTGATTGACATGTGTAATCACACCTCCTTACCTCTCAAGAAGTCCGAAACGAATAATACGGTCTGCTGCCATCAACTCTCATAAGTACATAATGGTTTCCCTCTTGCACGTTTTACGTATCTACGTACACAATATTAACCAGTACTGATCGGTGTACACCCGTCTGATTGTCTTATTTATCCTGCACACCTAAAATAAGGTTTATCTAATGCGTTATATGACCCATTGTGCCTGTCGCGCAGGGCCTGGCTCTACCTAGTCAAGTGTCCAACGTAGTTCCCACTACTGCCACAGTTACCACTTCGCCTTGTTTATGATTTGCGAGCCATACAAACTCCTGTACTCCACTACCCTCCGAGCATCTCATTTGTTGTTGCTTTAGCGTGCAGTACACCGCTTGCCAGTGTAGTCGTGCATCAGAGTAATCTAGTGACGGCACGGAGGTAGTACACATTGTGAATAAAAGTTGTGTTGTGGAACTTATACTGTACAGTATAGTGTACACACATGAAGATATGGTAGAAATGCTGTTGATCTATGGAGAATGTACGTTGACGGTAAATACGTTATGAGATTGCTTGTTTGTTGATAGTACTGTTAGCGAACATTATGATTATTAAGTTAATATGTCTGTTTTCTACCCTACTCTACTTACCTGCACTGCACCCTGTTGTAGGTGGACGAAATGCTGTTCAGGCATAACGACTGTACAGAAGACGATTCCCTGACAAGCCATCGCCTTCGCGTTGGATGTTTGGTCGTCTCACATCTCGTCTACGTGAAACGGGAAGCTTAAGTCCAAGACCTTGACATCGTCCTAGAACACGCACAGATGAACGTGCTGAAGTTGCTGTGCTCCCTACCATAGCTGTGAATCCTCAAATCAGCACACGTTAAATAGAACGTGAAGTTGGTATGTCGAAATCAAGTGCACAGCGTATTCTTAAACGTCAAAAATTTCATCCTTACCATGTTCATTTACACCAGGATCTTCATGGAAATGACTTCCGCAATAGGGTAACCTTTTGTCGGTGGGATCAGTAAAAACGTCTGACTAATCCAATTTTTTTTGCCGATGTTCTCTTTAACGTCGAGGCATCATTCTCCAACAAAGGAATTGTCAATATGAGCAATATGCATTATTGGTCCGCAGACAATCGAAAATGGCTCCGTCAGGTAGAGCATCAACGTCCGTGGAAAGTTAATGTTTGGCGTCGGATTATTGGAGATACCATTATCGGACCTTTCTTTATAAATGGCATCCAAAATGGCAGACAATACTCCAGATTTATACGACACAATCTTCCCGTTCTCTTGGACACCGAACCTCTGAACGGGAGAATGGTCATGTGGTATCAGCATGACGGATGCCCTGCACACAACGCCTTACGAGCACGACCACTTCTGAACCGTAAGTTCCCTGGAAGGTGGATTGGACGAGGTGGCCCAGTTAGGTGGCCTGCCCGATCTCCGGACCTTACACCGCTGGATTATTTTCTTTGGGGATCAGTGAAGAATGCTGTTTACCAACATGAACCAACAACACCAGAGGACATGAAGCAACGCATTATTGATGCTTGTACAGTGATCAAAGAGGAGACAGTAGCACGAAGTAGGGCATCCTTCATCCGCAGAGTGACCCTATGTATGCAAGCCAATGGGCATCACTTTGAGCATGAGATGTGAATGCTACGTTTAGTATGTAGTGCTGGTATCACAGTGGAAGTTTCTACAAACGGCCATTTTACCCAGCGATGTTAAGAAACATTTGTTTACAACAATTTGTCATTTAACGCATTAGATAAACATAACATTGATAATTATGTGATCATAAAACTAACTGGATAAACATGTTTACATTCATCTTCTATGTCCTACCTGAAATTCACAAATCAAAACATTTTTACCTAAACAACGGTAAAACTTTTAGTCCACTTGCTCGTTTCACTAAAACCATCAACATGAATTTTGATGTGACTCTTTACATTTTCCCGGCGTATCGAATATTCCACAAGCTTTCGGGATTGCAGCCGGATCTCATCGACTTCTATCCACGATATTTCGGCTGACAATCTTACAGCCTTCTTCAGGCGAGTGTTTGACACTGGAGATTGCTAGTGCAAGTCGCTCTATTTATACGTAAAAGTGCCGCAGGCGCGCATGAGCAAGTTACCGTAGCATTCGCGCCACCTGTCGATTGCAAGGCCCTCTACAATATTACTGCATCTATGGAGCGTAAACGACTGCGTGAAATAAGTAAAACATGCATAGAGACGTGTCCGAAACAATAAAATGCAAAATTTCATATTAAAATTAAAATTACTTGTCGCTCGACATGTCAGAATTCGTTCGAAGGACGCCCATAGTTTGTGACGGGTGATGACAGCTTGACGCCTGCAGGTACAGATCCGTATGCGTGGGTTTTCGATAGACAGAATGCCCCAATGACCCATCCACCCTTCGTTTAACCATGACGTCCAGAAATGGTAGGCAACCATCCTTTTCAACTTCCATCGTAAACTGAATGTTTGTGTGGATGGAATTCAGATGTTGTAGAAACCGTGAAAGCTCTTCTTCACCGTGAGGCCACACTACAAAGGTATCGTCCACGTACCGCCAGAAGACTGTTGGCTTCAACATCGCCGAATCGAGAGCCCTCTCCTCAAAGTCTTCCATATAAAAGTTTGCTACCAGAGGGGACAGAGGACTGCCCATGGCAACACCGTCAAGTTGCTAGAAATATTCATTATTATATTGAAAATAAGTAGAGGATAGGGCATGGTGAAACAGCGCCGTTATATCGACCGTAAACTTATTGCCGATGAGTGACAATGAATCCAAAAGAGGGACCCTCGTGAAGAGTGAAACGACATCGAAACTTACTAACAAGTCCGAATCCTTCAGCTGTAGTGTTCTCAGTCTATTGATAAAGTCCGCAGAGTTGCGAATATGGTGCGTAGATTTGCCAACAAAAGGACTCAGTAGCGAAGCCAAATGACTAGATAAATCATATGTTGGAGCACCGACATTGCTCACTATGGGGCGTAAGGGCACAATATCCTTATGGATCTTTGGAAGACCATATAACCTCGGTGGAACAGAACTGTGAGGTCTGAATCTTTTCACAACTTCTTGCGGCAGAGAAGAGGAGTTTAGCAACTCTGACGTTTTCCTTTCTACTTTCCGAGTAGGGTCTTTATCAAGCTTCCTGGACGTTGTCTCACTCAGCAAACTATATATCTTCTGATCATATATATCACGTGGCAACACCACAGTAGCATTCCCCTTATCCGCCGGAAGGACCACCGTCTGAGGATCTTCCCGTAACTTGCACAGCGCAGCCCTTTCCATTGAAGAAATGTTGCTCTTCTGAGGCCGAGTTCTCGTAAGGGCGCGACATGTTTCCCGCCAGATTTCTTCTGCTGCTTCACTGGATAGAGGCCTGATAGCTTCTTGAACAGCACTAATAAAATCTGTTAAAGGTAAGGATCTAGGTGTCGGTGCCAAGTTCAGACCTTTCCCAAGTACCGTAAGTGTCACGTTGTCTAAATCCTTATCCGTGAAATTTACCACAGAGCGTCAAAAACATCTTCTTGTCGTGACGTAGCTGAGAGTCGGTCGAACTTCGATGATTGTCTTAAGGAATTTCCCGACGGACCCAGTCTGATTTGGCCCATGTTACACCATCGACCCATTCCCAGGAGAGGGACGGAAGATTAGATGCAATCTCCATATGCAAATAAAACAGCTCTTTCGAAACCATGTCCAGTTCCCGGCGAGTGAATCGTATCCTCTCCTTCACAAGGGCTAAACATGCTTTACGAGTGATGAACTTCGCAGCGGCGGTCTTGATAAAATGTGTCGCTCTGGCGAACTTTGGAATAAGGCCATTATAGCGGCATTTTCAGTAAGAAACATAAAGCACATAACAATCTCACACGTTTGTTTCGTAACTTATCCAACTTCTGGATATTAGATGCCATCTCCTCCCCGAAGAGGTATTTGATGTGACTCTTGAAATTTTCCCGGCGTATCGAATATCCCACAAGATTTCGGGATTGCAGCCGGATCTCATCGACTTCTTTCCACGATATTTCGGCTGACAATCTTACAGCCATCTTCAGGCGAGTGTCTGACACTGGAGATTGCTAGTGCAAGTCGCTCTATTTATACGTAAAAGTGCCGCAGGCGCGCATGCGCAAGTTACCGTAGCATGCGCGCCACCTCTCGATTCCAAGACCCTCTACAATATTACTGCTTCTATGGAGCGCAAACGACTGCGTGAAAAAAGTAAGAGATGCACAGAGACGTGTCCGAAACAATAAAATGCAAAATTTCAATATTAAAATTAAAATTACTTGTCGCTCGACATGTCAGAAGCTATAAAAAGTTTTCTTTTGGTAGAGATTAAAGAAATCAATGGGTCCACAGGAAGCTTAATAAAGACCCTACTCGGAAAGTAGAAAGGAAAACGTCAGAGTTGCTAAACTCCTCTTCTCTGCCGCAAGAAGTTGTGAAAAGATTCAGACCTCACTGTTTTGTTCCACCGAGGTTATATGGTCTTCCAATGATCCATAAGGATAATGTGCCCTTACGCCCCATAGTGAGCAATGTCGGTGCTCCAACATATGATTTCTCTTGTCATTTGGCTTCGCTACTGAGACCTTTCGTTGGCAAATGTACGCATCATATTCGCAACTCTGCGGACTTAACCAATAGACTGAGAACACTACAGCTGAAGGATTCGGACTTGTTAGTACGTTTCGATGTCGTTTCACGCTTCACGAGGGTCCCTCTTTTGGATTCATTGTCACTTATCGGCAATAAGTTTACGGCCGATATAACTGCGCTGTTTCACAATGCCCGGTCCTCTACTTGCTTTCTATTTAATAATGAATATTTTGAGCAACTTCACGGTGTTGCCATGGGCAGTCCTCTGTCCCCTCTGGTAGCAAACTTTTATATGGAAGACTTTGAGGAGAGGGCTCTCGATTCGGCGATGTTGAAACCAAGTCTTCTGGCGGTACGTGGACGATACCTTTGTAGTGTGGCCTCACGGTGAAGGAGAGCTTTCACGGTTTCTACAACATTTGAATTCCATCCACACAAACATTCAGTTTACGATGGAAGTTGAAAAGGATGGTTGCCTACCATTTCTGGACGTCATGGTTAAACGAAGGGTGGATGGGTCATTGGGGCATTCTGTCTATCGAAAACCCACGCATACGGATCTGTACCTGCAGGCGTCAAGCTGTCATCACCTGTCACAAACTATGGGCGTCCTTCGAACGTTGGTGCATAGGGCACTTGTCGTGTCTGATATAGACAGCCTTGCAGGCGAATTAGAGCACTTGAAATCGGTATCTCAACATAATGGATGTTCTGCACATCAGGTCAGTACTGCTTTAAGGAGGAAAAACCGTGACCACCCACAAGATCAAGAGGATAAGGAGGTGTTTAAGTCCAGAGCATTTCCCCCATATGTCGGGAACATTTAATCGAAAGTAGACAGAATTTTAAATAAACATCGTGTGAAAGCAATCTTCCGGTCACCTACAAAGACTCGTGCTCTTCTGGGCTCAGCCAAGGATGATCTGGGATTACGGAAGGCTGGAATTTATAAAATACCTTGAGAGTCTGGGAAAGCCTACATTGGCCAAACCACACGCACAGTACACGACGGCTGCGTTGAACATGAGCGCCATACTCGCCTTTTACAGCCCAGTAAGTCGGCCATAGCCGAACATTGTATTTCCACAGGACATACTATGGATTATTCGGCCACGAAAATCTTGGCCCCATCGAGATCCTTCTGGGATTTTGTTGTGAAGGAATCCGTGGAAATACGTTTTTTTTTGCTTATTGATTTTCAATTCCCCCCGAAGGGGGCGGGCTGGCAGCAGCTTACTACGCTGCTCTACAGCCTACAGACTTTTTTTACTTAACGGAAGAAGAAAGAAACAAGGAAAAGCAGGCGATAAAGTGGTGATTTAAAGAGTAAAATGGCGTAAAATTGCGGAAAGTTAAAACAGAAAGCAAAAGGGGTTGGCAATGTAGATAAAATACACATGAATCAGACAAGTAACATAGTAGACACACAATTAAAAAACATGGCGACAGTCTGGATTCTGTTCCCAAGAGATAAAAGGCACACCCGGCGACAGTATGATGGCCGATCGCAACGAGTCCCAAAAAACACAACACGGAACACTCACTGTAAAATACGCACTGTAGAACACTCACTGGAGAACACTGCACGAAAGTGGCATCACAAAGACGACACTCCCGAGCCAAAGGCAGATGGTGGGGGGGGAGGACCTGCAGGAGGAGGAAAAACAAGGAGGGACGAGAGGAAAAAAACGAAAAAGAGGGGGAACAAAGGAGGGAGAGGACTAATAAAGGGGGAGAAGGCCAGACGCGAGAGGGAATGAGAGGAGGCAAAGGAGGGAAATGTAAAAGGACGTGGGGGAGAGAAGGGGGCAGAGGGGGAAGGTGGGGAAGAAAGAGGATGGAAGGGGTGGGGGAGAGGGAGCCCGGGAATAGGACAGAGGAAAGGAGAGACAGGGAAGATCAGAGTTGATAGCAGGGATAAATGGAGGGAGAGAGGGCATCATCCGGGAGGGGGAGTTGATGGAAGCCACCAGACGTAGCAGGGGGCGGGGATCGGAGAGGAGAGGAGCAACCAGGGGGTGAGGGGGTTCAAGACGGCGGGAAGCGTAGAGGATGCGGATATGTTCGAGGAATAGGAGCAGATTGGGGAAAGGAATGAGATCATAGAGGATCCGGATGGGGGACAGGAGGCGTATACGGAAGGCGAGGAGGAGTGCATGATGCCCAAGGATATGGAGGGACTTATAGAATTTGGGGGGGGGGGCTGATATCCAGGCGGGACTGGCATAACAGAGGATGGGACGGATTAAGGATTTGTAGGTTTGGAGGATGGTAGAGGGGTGCAACCCCCATGTCCGGCCGGAGAGGAGTTTGAGGAGTCGGAGGCGGTTGTGGGCTTTCGATTGGAAGGAGCGGAGATGAGGGATCCAGGAGAGGTGATGGTCAATGGTGAGGCCAAGGTAGGTGAGGGTGTGGGTGAGTGGGCAGGACGGGAGCAGAAAGTAAGGGAGAAATCCAGGAGCCGGAAGGAGCGAGTGATACAACCTACAATGATTGCCTGGGTCTTGGAAGGGTTGAGTTTCAGGAGCCACTGGTTACACCATGCAACAAAAAGGTCAAGGTGATTCGGGAGAAGGCGTTGGGACCGTTGGAGGGTAGGAGCGAGGGCGAGGAATCCGGTGTCATCAGCATATTGCAAGAGGTGTACTGGATGGTGGGGGGGGGGCATATCTGCCATGTACATGAGGTAGTGGAGAGGGGAGAGGACAGAGCCCTGGGGCACACCTGCAGAGGGGTAGAAGGTGTAGGAAGTGGCATTATGGATGGTAACATAGGAGAGGAAGAAGGCCACCAGAGGGATGCAGTTGATAGGAAGGGCGTAGGTTTGGAGTTTAAACAGGAGACCGAGATGCCAGACATGGTCGTAAGCCTTTTCGAGGTCAAGGGAGACAAAAATGACAGAGTGACGGGAGTTAAGCTGGAGGGAGAGGAGATGACTGAGGCGGAGAAGTTGGTCATCAGCAGAGAAGGAAGGTCGAAAGCCACATTGAATGTTTGGGAGGTGGTGGTTTTGGCGGAGGTGGTGATGGATGCGCAGGAAAAGGATGGATTCCAAGAGCTTGCTGAACACTGATGTGAGACAGATAGGACGATAGGAAGAGGCAGCAGATGGAGGCTTGTTCGGTTTGAACAACATCAGGATACGGGAGGTTTTCCACAGGTTGGCATAGAAGCCAGTGGCAAGGATGATATTGTAGACAGTGGCAAGGATTGAAAGGAACGAGGGAGGGCAGTGTTTGAGGTGGCGGTAGGTAACGCAGTCGTGGCCGGGAGCAGTGTTGCATTTGATGCGGAGTGTGAGGCTGATGTCCTGTGTAGTGATGGGAGTGTTAAGTTCAGATAGTGGCGTGTGGCCCAAGTACTGGAAGCTAGGAGCAAGGGGAGGAACAGAGATATTCGTACAGTGCATGACATCAGGGAAGAGCGATTAATCAAAGTGGAGATCATCTGGGATGGAAAAAACATCAGAGAGATGGGAGGCAAAGTGGTTGGCCTTACTGAGGTTGTCAGGAAAGGGACGGTCATTAAGGAGGAGAGGGTACTGGGTGGTGGGGCGGTTCCCAGTGAGGCGATGGAAAGCAGACCAATACTTGGAAGAGTTTGTGGGGAGCGTGGTATTGAGTTGTGTACATGTCTGGCGCCAGGCACGGCGTTTCTTCGCAGTAAGGAGGTTGCGGATGTGTCATTGTATTTGCCGGTGGCGGGTAAGTGTATCCCGGTCACAAGTGCGGAGAAAAGAGCGTTGAGGCGGCAGGACTCTCGAAGGAGAAGGGCGGCCTATGTAGGCAGGGCAGGGCGGTGAGGGAGGATGGATTTGGGGGGATATGGGTGGCGACGGCGTGAGACAAGGTCTGGTGCTGGAAGGCAGCAGCACGAGAGATGTCATCAGTAGATTGGAGAGTAAGGTCGTGGCCGTCAACCTGGGTGTGAATGGATTCCCGGTAGGCATCCCAGTTGGCACGGGAGTAATCATGGACAAGTTTGGGAGGGACGTCAGGGAGAGGAGCGTTGCGGGGATGGTGACCAGTAGAGATAGTGAGGATAACTGGAGCATGGTCACTGCCAATGAGATCAAGGACATCTGAGTGATGCGCCCAAGGAGGTTGGGAGAGGCAAGGACCACATCAGGAGTGGTGTTGGATTCGGGTCGGGTGCGCTGATGCAGGGGAACTAGGTCGTGCTGGAGAGTGGTGAGAAACTGATGCCACCGCTGGAGGTCAGCAGGATCACGGCTGTGGATGTTGAGGTCGGCAGCAATCACGTAGGTGGAGAAGGTGCGGTCAATGTGGGCCAGGAAAT
This sequence comes from Schistocerca nitens, assembly GCF_023898315.1. Taxonomy (NCBI): domain Eukaryota; kingdom Metazoa; phylum Arthropoda; class Insecta; order Orthoptera; family Acrididae; genus Schistocerca; species Schistocerca nitens. Next base: position 100,474,689 of record NC_064619.1, read on the forward strand.
CGTACGGGATGGGGGAGCGAGGGCGGACATAAATGGTGGCACAGGTGATGGTAAGGGTGGGGAAGAAGAGGCTGAGGGTGAGATGCTCGGCAGGATTGTTAAGGAGAGGTTGGGGCCGGACAGAGAGGTGCTTGAGGTAGCCTTAGCAACTCTGCCACGCGCCAGAGGGTACGGGTTATCGGTGCGGTGTAGGGTGTAAGGAGCCGTGGAGACGGAGATACGGGGTTGAAGGAAGGTTTCATTTAGGATGGACAGGGACGGTGAGCTCAGGGGTGACTGGTGATGGTTTCGCTTTACACTTTGAGGAGTAGGTAGGATGTGGTTCATTGCAAATTTGCAGGAGGGGGGAGAGGTGAGGTTGGGGCAATTCTTGAGTAAGTGTAAAGCTTTGCAGTGGGTACAAGTAGGGGGGATCTTGCAGGCAAAGTGGTCGTTGTAGGTGAAACAGTGTTGGCAGCGGTAGGATTGGACTGGGGAACGGTAGGGGTCCACCTTATGACAGCGATTGTAGATGAGGGCTCCCTCGGTGAGGAGGCAGTCAATGGAGGAGGAGGATTCGGTGAATATCCACATGAGAAAAGTCGGCCCAACATAACTGAAGATGCGACGGGCTGAGTGGATTTCAATGTCGGGCCGGGAGTTGAGTTCCGCCAAGACCTCAGCCTCCGTGATCACGGGGCTAAGCTTCGTGATCACAGCGGTGAAGGTTGGCGGACATCGGGGAGGTTGAGGTTGACGGGGAGAGGACAGGGTGTGGTAGGGGGTGAGGGTTGCACGTTGGCCAAATTGGATATGGGGGATGCGAGAGAGGAGATCTGTGTGGAAGGAAGCATTGGGGGATTTAATGAGGACCGAGCGCTTGCGAGGAATCAGAAGGGAGATGGGGGCATTGGGGTAGTATTTCCGGATGGCAAGGGTGAGGGAGCAGGCATAAAGGAATTGAGGGTCGGGGCTGGAGAGGACAAAGGTGTGGGTGGCAGGCGTGACGGTGGTCGGAGCCGCATACATGGGAGTGGGTGGGTCACGGGGAGTGGGTGTTTAGGAGGGACGTCAGAGCAAGGAGCGTTGCGGGGATGGCGACCAGTAGAGATAGTGAGGAGAACAGGCGCAAAGTCACGGCCAATGAGGTCAAGGACATCTGCAGTGATGCGCCCAACTGGGATGCCTACCGGGACTCCATTCACACCCAGGCTGACGGCCACGACCTTACCCTCCAATCTCCTGATGACATCTCTCGTGCTGCTGCCTTCCTGCACCAGACCTTGTCTGACGCCTTCGCCACCCATATCCCCACCAAATCCATCCACCCTCACCAGACCGCCCTGCCTCCACAGGCCGTCCTTCTCCTTCGAGAATCCCAACGCCTCCACCGCTCTTTTCTTCACACTCGTGACCGGGATACACTTACCCGCCACCGGCAATTACAACGTCACATCCGCAACCTGCTTACTGCGAAGAAACGCCATGCCTGGCGCCAGACGTGTACACAACTCAACACCACGCTCCCCATTAAATCTTGGTCTGCTTTCCACCGCCTTACTGGGAACCGCCCCACACCACAGTACCCACTCCTCCTTAATGACCGTCCCTTTCCTGATAACCTCAGTAAGGCCAACCACTTTGCCTCCTACCTCTCCGATGTTTTTTCCATCCCAGATGATCTCCACTTTGATTAATCGCTCTTCCCTGATGTCATGCACTGTACGAATATCTCTGTTCCTCCCCTTGCTCCTAGCTTCCAGTACTTGGGCCACACACCACCATCTGAACTTTAGACACTTATCACTACCCAGGACATCAGCCTCACACTCCGCAACAAACGCAACACTGCTCCCGGCCACGACTGCGTTACCTACCGCCACCTCAAACACTGCCCTCCCTTGTTCCTTTCAATCCTTGCCACTGTCTACAATGTCATCCTAGCCACTGGCTTCTATCCCAACCTGTGGAAACCTCCCATATCCTGATGTTCTCCAAACCGAACAAGCCTCCATCTGCTGCCTCTTCCTATCGTCCTATCTGTCTGTTCAGCAAGCTCTTGGAATCCATCCTTTTCCGGCGCATCCATCACCAGCTCCGCCAACACCACCTCCTCCCAAACAACCAATGTGGCCTTCGACCTTCCTTCTCTGCTGATGACCAACTCCTCCGCCTCACTCATCTCCTCTCCCTCCAGCTTAACTCCCGTTGCTCCGCCATTTTTGTCTCCCTTGACCTCGAAAGGGCCTACGACCATGTCTGGCATCCCGGTCTCCTGCTTAAATTCCAAACCGACGCCCTTCCAATCAACTACATCCGTCTGGTGGCCTCCTTTCTCTCCCAACGCCCCTCCTATGTTACCATCCATAATGCCACTTCCTACACCTTCTACCCCTCTGCAGGTGTGCCCCAGGGCTCTGTCCTCTCCCCTCTCCTCTACCTCCTGTACACAGGAGATATGCCCCAACCGCCCTCGCCAGTAGACCTCTTGCAATATGCTGATGACACCGCATTCCTCGCCCTCGCTCCTATCCTCCAACGGTCCCAACGCCTTCTCCAGAATCACCTTGACCTTTTTGTTGCATGGTGTAACCAGTGGCTCCTGAAACTCAACCCTTCCAAGACCGAGGCAATCATCGTAGGTCGTGCCACTCGCTCCTTCCGTCTCCTGGATTTCTCCCTTACTGTCTGCACCCGTCCTGTCCGCCTCACCCACACCCTCACCTATCTTGGCCTCACCATTGACCGTCACCTCACCTGGATCCCTCATCTCCGCTCCATCCAATCCAAACCCCACAACCGCCTCCGACTCCTCAAACTCCTCTCCGGCCAGACATGAGGGTTGAAACCCTCTACCATCCTCCACACTTACAAATCCTTAATCCGTCCCATCCTCTGTTATGCCAGTCTTGCCTGGATATCAGCCCCCCCCCCCAAATTCTATAAGTCCCTCCAGATCCTTGTGAGTCATGCACTCCGCCTCGCCTTCCGTATACGCCTCCCGTCCCCCATGCGGATCCTCTATGATCTCATTCCTTTCCCCTATCTGCTCCTCTTCCTCGAACATATCCGCATCCTCTACACCTCCCGCCATCTTGAACCCCCTCACCCCCTGGTTGCTCCTCTCCTCTCCGATCCCCGCCCCCTGCCACATCTCTACACCCTACATCTCCTTTCCCAAGGTGGCTTCCATCAACTCCCCCTCCTGGATGATGCCCTCTCTCCCTCCATTTATCCCTCCTATCAACTCTGATCCTCACTCCCCCTTCTTTCCTCTGTCCTTTTCCCAGGCTCCCTCACCCCACCTCTCCCCACCACCCCTCTCTTTGCCCCCTTCTCTCCCCCACGTCCTTTTACATTTCCCTCCTCTCATTCCCTCTCGCGTCTGGCCTTCTCCCCCTTTATTAGTCCTCTCCCTCCTTGGTTCCCCCCACCCTTTTCGTTTTTTTCCTCTCCTCCCTCCTTGTTTTTCCCCCTCCTGCAGGTCCCCCCCCCCCCGCCATCTGCCTTTGGCTCTGGAGTGTCATCTTTGTGCTGCCACTTTCGTGCAGTGTTCTCCAGTGAGTGTTCTACAGTGTGTGTTTTACAGTGAGTGTTCCGTGTTGTGTTTTTTGGGACTTGTTGCGAACGGCCATCATACTGTCGCTGGGTGTGCCTTTTATCTCTTGCAAACAGAAACCAGACGGTCGCTTTTATTTTTAATTGTGTGTCTACTATGTTACATGTCTGATTCCTGTGTATTTTATCTACATTGCCAACCCCTTTTGCTTTCTGTTTTAACTTTGCGCATTTTTACGCCATTTTACACTTTAAAGCACCATTTTATCGCATGTTTTACCTTGTTTCTTTCTTCTTACTTTATTTAAAAAACGTCTGTAGGCTTTAGAGCAGCGTAGAAAGCTGCTGCCAGCCCGTCCCCTTAGGGGGGAATTGAAAATCAATAAAGAGACAAAAAAAACTAGCAATCTCCAGTGTCAAACACTCGCCTGAAGATGGCTGTAAGGTTGTCAGCCGCAATATCGTGGAAAGAAGTCGATGAGATCCGGTTACAATCCCGAAATCTTTTGGAACATGATTTTTACTATTACGAGTGAATGATTAACTGTCACTTGCGCTAGATCTACAGTAAAGTAAAGTTTTAACGTTAACGACATTACCTTTTTAGTAACGGATTAACGATAAGCGAAGTTAACTTTGTGACTAACGTTGCTGTACACAGATATGTTACAGAAACGCATCACCCCTAGCCTATGGGATAAATACCTGCTGGAATGTACGACGCTAACGCAGGATGGCAGCAGACCTTATTATTCGTTCGGACCTCTTGATATTTATGGAAGTGTGATTACGCATGTCAATCACATTGCGATTACGGGCAGCATGGGGTTCACGCCTGAGCCTCAGGACGTGCTCTAGCAGCGCATGTCGGGTGTTTGAAGCGTCAACTTCGCGTCCGAGTATCTTAGGATGTAATGGGAATATTGCGATGCAATCAACGCCATTGTGCATGTGCTTTGTCATGCTATGGATTGCTGAAGAAAAATATAGGAGGTCCATTTAAAAAAAAACATAAGTTTGTGTTGAAAAACACATATGCTTTCGTATTAGAATGTTTCCAAATATGTACATTCATGGGCCCCAGCCCTACATTGATACCGGTAAAAGTGGTTTTCCAATAGCTGTTATTGTTTCAGAGATATTTTGGATGGACAAGATAGCTGGGAAACCATATATATATATATATATATATATATATATATATATATATATATATATATATATATATATATATATATATAGGGTAAGTCACCTAACATTACCGCTGGATATATTTCGTAAACCGCATCAAATACTGACGAATCGATTCCACAGACCGAACGTGAGTAGAAGGGCTGGTGTAATTGGTTAATACAAACCATAAAAAAATGCGCGGAAGTATGTTTTTTAACACAAACCTAGGTTTTTTTAAATGGAAACCCGTTTGTTTTGTTAGCACATCTGAACATATAAACAAATACGTCATCAGCGCCGTTTGTTGCATTGTAAAATGTTAATTACTTCCGGAGATATTGTAACCTAAAGTTGACGCTTGAGTACCACTCCTCCGCTGTTCGATCGTGTGTATCGGAGAGCACCGAATTACGTAGGGATCCAAAGGGAATGGTGATGGACCTTAGGGACAGAAGAGACTGGAACAGCAGATTACGTCCACATGCTAACACCTTTTTATTGGTCTTTTTTACTGACGCACATGTACATTACCATGAGGGTTGAGGTACACGTACACACGTGGTTTCCGTTTTCAATCACAGAGTGGAATAGAGTGTGTCCCGACATGTCAGGCCAATAGATGTTCAATGTGGTGATCATCATTTGCTGCACACAATTGCAATCTCTGGCGTAATGAATGTCGTATACGCCGCAGTACATCTGGTGTAATGTCGCCGCAGGCTGCCACAATACGTTGTTTCATGTCCTCTGGGGTTGTAGGCACATCACGGTACACATTCTCCTTTAACGTACCCCACGGAAAGAAGTCCAGAGGTGTAAGATCAGGAGAACGGGCTGGCCAATTTATGCGTCCTCCACGTCCTATGAAACGCCCGTCGAACATCCTGTCAAGGGTCAGCCTAGTGTTAATTGGGGAATGTGCAGGTGCACCATCATGCTTATACCACATACGTCGACGCGTTTCCAGCGGGACATGTCCCTGCAGATGCTGCTCGCCGACCGTGGCCCGTGTTTGTTACAACACGCAACTGAACGGCGGAGGTTTCAAGCGTCAACTTTAGGCTACAATATCTACGGATGTAATTAACATTTTACAATGCAACAAACGGCACTGATTACGTATTTGTCTATATTTTCAGATGTGCTAACAAAACTAACGTGGTTCGTTTTAAAAAAAACGCTCGTTTGTGTTAAAAAGCATACTTCCGTGCATTTTTGGATGGTTTGTATTAAACAATTACACTAGCCCCTCTCCTCACGTTAGGTCTGTGGAATTGGTTCGTCAGTATTTGATGTGGTTTACGAAATATATCCTGCCGTAACGTTAGGTGACTCATCATATATATATATATATATATATATATATATATATATATATATGTGTGTGTGTGTGTGTGTGTGTGTGTGTGTGTGTGTGTGTGTGTGTCAAGAACGAGTAAATAAACAGCTGTAACATAACAAAAGTGTCTAAATTTGTGCACGAAATTCTCGTGTACGCAATGAAATGCATTGCTAAAAATTGGTTTTGAAATTATCTTTTGCTTTTCTTTTTGTTTCTTTTAAGAAATATTAATAAATAAAAAAAAGTGAGCAGTACTTCATTATCTGTTAGCAGCATAAGTAAGGGAGAAATTAAATATCAAAAAGATTTCCTCCAGGGGACCCAAGGCCACAAGCATCGGTCTATTGCTTTCTACTCTTTCTCTTGCGCCAGTCACTGCTTGGAAACTACACTGAGGTAAACGGCTGAAGCCTCATCCGACCATCTCCGAGAGAGCTATTCTTTCTAACGCTTGTCTATCTGGAGCTCCTGCTTCTGGTCACTTTTACTCCTGGTCGAGACCCGCACATACCACAAGCTGCGTTAGACTGGTTAGTGGTGCACAGAACCATGTGCGAAACGGTCGTCAATCGCTAATGGAAATTTTCGCTGCAAGGTGATCGCAGTTTCAGCTAGGGCACTGTTGTGTTCAACTTCAGCTGCTGCCTCACGATCACACTGCGTAAAACGTCTTAGAGCGACATTTATCTTTATGGAGTCGGCGGACGCGCTGCGAAATCGAGGACGACAGTAATTTCGGGGGGCGCGAGAGGGAAAAAGGCGCCTCTTCCGCGGATCTCGGCGGCCCCTCGAGGAGCGATGGCCCGAGCGGCAGCTGGGAGAGCAGCGGGCGGCGGCGTCCACCGCGCGCGCGGCGACCGCCTGCAGTGGCGCCCGTGACAATGGAGGCGCGGCCCGTCTGCAGCGCAGCGCCGCGGGGGCGGGCCGCCCCGCACAAAGAGGGCGCGAGGCGCGCTGCCTCTCAGCAGGCGGCCCGGGGCCGCGGCGGCCATTAGCGAGGCGGCCCACCTCGGCGGCGCCATCTGCCGAGTACTGGGGCTAACTGCTCTCACACTGTGCAATTCCTGCTTCCATACTCTGCCCAAACGGGCCTCGGGTAGGCGCAATGGTACGATCGACAGCCGTGTCATCCTAAGCCGAAAGAAGCCAGAGGCCGTGGCCAGTTTTCGTGACTGAAGGCACTACTTCTGAAACAAGTAGGTCCACAGTTGGCCTCACAAGGTCCGACTGCACTCCGCATGCCAACAGCATTTGGCACACTTGGACGATCACCCACCCCAGCGCTAGCCAAGCCTGACAGTGCTTAACTTCGGTGACCTGACTAGAACCGGTATGACTGTTACGGAAATGCTGTTAGACCCGCCTCTATAGGGAATGATTAATTCAGCAATCAGTATTATCTTTGAGAGCGTTGTTATAAATCAGCCCTGGTTGGTGCTAGAAACGGTGGGTACGTCAACCGAAAAAAAACTTCAGGAAGAAGCAAAATTATATCTCTTACTCTACTGGCCATTAAAATTGCTACACCTCGATGATTACGTGCTACAGACATGAAGTTTAACCGACAGGAAGAAGATGCTTTGATATGCAAATGGTTAGGTTTTCAGAGCATTCACACAAGTTTGCCGCCGGTGGCGACACTTACAACGTGCTGACATGAGGAAAATCTCCAACCGATTTCTCACACACAAACAGCAGTTGACCGGCGTTGTCTGCTGAAACATTGTTGTGATGCCTCGTGTAAGGAGGAGAAATGCGTACCATCACGTTTCCGACTTCGATAAAGGTCGGATTGTAGCCTATCGCGATTGCGGTTTATCGTATTGCGACATTGCTGCTCGCGTTGGTGGAGGTCCAATGACTGTTAGCAGAATATGGAATCGGTGGGTTCAGAAGGGTAATACGGAGCGCCGTGCTGGATCCCAACGGCCTCGTATCACTAGCAGTCGAGATGACAGCCATCGTATCCCGATGGCTGTAACGGATCGTGCAGCCACGTCTCCATCCTTGAGTTAACAGATGGGGATGTTTGCAAGACAACAACCATCTGCACGAACAGTTCGACGACGTATGCAGCAGCATGGACTATCAGATTGACGCTTCATTACAGGCAGGAGCGTCTGCGACGGTGTACTCAACGACGAACCTGGGTGCACGAATGGCAAAACGTCATTTTTTCGAATGAATCCAGGTTCTGTTTACAGCATCATGATGGTCGCATCCGTGTTTGGCGATATCGCGGTGAACGCACAATGGAAGCGTGTATTCGTCATCGCCATACTGGCGTATCACCCGGCTTGATGATATGGGGTGCCATTAGTTACACGTCTCGGTCGCCTCTTGTTCGCATTGACGGCACTTCGAACAGTGGACTTTAGATTTCAGATGTGTTACGACCCGTGGCTCTACCCTTCATTTCATCCCTGCGAAACCCTACATTTCAGCAGTATAATGCACTACCGCATGTTGCAGGTCCTGTGCCTTTTTGGATACAGAAAATGTTCGACTCCTGCCCTGGCCAGCATATTCTCCATATCTCTCACCAATTGACAGCTTCTTGTCAATGGTGGTTCGTCACAATACGCCAGTCACTACACTTGATGAACTGTGGTGTCGTGTTGAAGCTGCATGGGCAACTGTACCTGTACACGCCATCCAAGCTCTGTTCGACTCAATGCCCAGGCGTATCAAGGCCGTTATTACAACCAGAGGTGGTTATTCTGGGTACTGATTTCTCAGGATCTATGCACCTAAACTGCGTGAAAATGTAATCACATGTCAGTTTTAGTATAATGTATTTGTCCAATGAATACTCGTTTATCATCTGCATTTCTTCTTGGTGTAGCAATTTTGATGGCCAGTAGTGTAATATATATTTTGTCATGCTGTCAACCAAGTAATTAAACACATTTTTTCCTCTGCCTATGTCGGTTGAATAACGCGGAATTTGTTCTGGGACAAAGTGGAATATTTCCACTTCAGCCCCTAAGGTTTCATGAAGTTCCGATCTGTGGCGTCGCACTACGCTGCCTTCAAAAATGGTGTCTGTAACGTAAATGGTTTCCAAGCAGAGAGGTCTCATGGAATTTCTTTCGACGGAAAACCAGAGCTTGTCATATATTCATTAGCGCTTCCAGAATATCTATAGAGATGTGGCAGTGAACAAAAGCATGGTGAGTCGTTGAGCTAGGCGTATGTCATCATCGCAACGAGGTCCCACAAACCAATCCAATCTCCCGCGTGCCGGCTAACCGCACACAGCTGTCACTTCTGATTTCTTGGATCGTGCAAACATACTCATTCGATGTGAACTCAGGTCACAATGAAACATTGCTGCTGAACTGAACGTCTCTGATGGTAATGTTGACAAACTAGTCCATCAGGTGGAGTACTCATAGGACTATGCCCACGTGGTTCCTTGCCGTCTAAAAGAAGACAACAAAAAGCAATTAACGTTCATGTGTGCGGAAACGTTTACGTGCTACAAGGGTGATCATGACAGTCATTTGTCGTACATCTCCACAGGTGACAGAACATGGATTCATAAATTCTAACCGGTAACAAAATGGCAATCCGTGAAGTTGTGCCACTCTCTTCCGAAGAAAAAGTTCAAAACCACGCCCACAGCCGGTAATGTCTAGGTGACAGTCTTCTTTCAAGGGATTATTTTGTTTTACGTCTTCAGACATGGTGCAACGATCAGGTCTGAAGTGAATGGCGCTACCCTTAGGAAACTGAAGAAACGACTTCTGCATGTGCGTTGCCACAAATGCAAGCGAATTTCTCCTTCTCCATGACAAGTCTGCGCACCCGAGAGGAACCCAAAAAAACAGGTTTGGGCCGTTGTTCCTCTTACACCGCAAAGCCCAGACCACTTATTCCTATATCAATCTATTTGGCCGCTGAAGGAAGCAGTATTGATAATGGGGAGGTAATTCATTTAGCAAGACGATGGGTCCAACGTCAACCAGCAGACTGAGGGCATATAGATTCTCCCAGTAAGGTGGCGTAAGACCATCACAGCGAACGGAGATTATATTGAAAAGAAGAATTGGGTTTTGTAGCCACCAGAGTCGGGGATAATATCATTTATTGGGATACCTAATAAAAGGAACATACTTTCAGAAAAAAGTCCTGCATTCCTTATTGAAAGCCCAACGTATATTGTTGAAATTGTAGGTGATTTAAGGATAAACGAAGATCGATACTGATAAGTTTTTCTGTGCTTCTTCAGGTGTATGTCAGAGTTCGTCAACCATAGTGGCCTAGCGGTTTCATGCTTGTGTCTCGTTGACAAATGTTTTAAAATGTTGAATGTCCTGGAGAACGTGCTGAAGAGGACAGCCATCGTTTACCCTTTTTAACGAGGTAAGTCAGGACATCATGGGCTAAGCGGTCTTGCGTTATCTCGCCGAACAAACTTATTTTATAAGTCTCAAGTCTTCTGAAAATAAAAAGAAACACGGAGCCAAGGACCTCTCCGTCAGTGGAGTGACTTGCGAGCCTCAGCGATACAGATATACCATAGTTGGAACCCCAGTTAAGGGTTATCTGTCGAGACTCCAACCGAACGTGTGGTTTCTGAAGAGGGGCAGCATTTTCATTAATCGCTGGGGCAACAGTCTTGTAACACCAACCAAAACCGTCTTCCTTTACTAGCACTGCAGACGGCTGAAATCAAGGGGAACCTACATGCACAATTTTTACAGAGGGCATGCGGCTATACTGTATGGTGAAATGATAATGGCGTCCTGTTAGGTACAATATCCCGGAGGTAAAATAGTCCCGCACTAGGATCTCCTTTCTGGGACTACTCAGGAGAATGGCAACATCAGGAGACACAAAACTGACATTCTAAGAATCGGAGCATGGAATGTTAGATCCCCTAATTGGGTCCGTGTAGGGGTAGCGTCCTTGATTACGAGCGTCGTTCAATAAGTAATGCCCCACATTTTTTTTAAGAAAATATCCTCGGTGCTTCACATTTCATGTTTGTTCTGCTTGCCGATTAACTTTAGAACCGTTCTGGCAATGGCAGACCCGTAGTACAGCGTCAAAATTGCGTCTACATACGACTCACGTTATGAGCACTGTGCTGTTATTGAAGTCTTGTGTGCAGAAAAAGTAACCGTGGTGAAAACTCATAAACGTTTGTGTGCAGTGTATAGCGATGCTGCAGTTTATTGGAGTACAGTTGGCCGATGGGTAAGCAAAGTTACAGCCCAGGAAATGCAGAAACAGAGCTCCATGATCAGCATCGCTAGGGACGTCCTGTCACAGCCACTGCTCCAGACATGATGAATCGTGCAGATGCCATTATCCGTGCCAACCGGTACATCGCAAGTCGACAATTGGCTCTACAGTTGTCGGCCATCCTAGGAAGTGCGTCTGCAATGATCGAGACTCTCGTATATTCAAAGAGGTGCTCACGTTGCGTTCCATGATGCTCACAGCGGATCACAAGTTTCAAAGGAAGGCCATTTAATGTGAATTGTTGGAACTTGAAGATTCTCTACAGGGAACACACTTTGAAGATTACGAGAGTATCAGTCATCATCGTCACATGATGCCGACCCTTGTTAGTCGAGCAGCGGTCATGTACCAAATTGTCTTTTCTTGTGACCGGTTTTATATATCTGATGGAATAGAATGACAATGAGAGAAGTAGTTTTTATTTTTTTATTTCTGTGACAATTATTTTATATCAGCTGGTCTGCCTCTTGTATCGTTATATCCAAATGGTTTATAACTGTTACGCTACATTCAGATCCTATGATGGCACCTTTAGAGTGTATTTAAACGATCTTCGCTTTTGAATTATTTCTACAAGTATTTTTTGTTGAAGCTATTTCGGTGACTTGCGTGTCAATGATGACGAAGGACATACAACACCCAGTCCCCTGCCGGGAATGGACTCCAGATCCCCTTCCGTGGTAGGCGGTCACGCTGCGCCACGGAGGCGGACTCTTGTCAGAGGAGTATAGGGCAATACCAAAAGCAGCAGAAAATGGTATAACGGGAGTAGGGTTCGCTATAACCAGGAAGAGAGGGAAGAGAGTGTGTTATTGTCAACGGTTCAGTGATAGGATTGTTCTTGTCAGAGTCGACAGCAAACCAACAACGACAACGATAGTTCAGGTGGGCATCGCATAGTCGCAGGCTGAAGACGAAGAGAGAGAGAACGTGTAACAGGATACTGAAAGGGTAATACAGTTCGTAAAGGAAGACGAAAATCTCATAGTAATGGTGGACTGGAATGCAGTTCTAGGGTAAGGAGTAGGAGAAAAGTTTACAGGAGAATATGGCCTTGGGGCAAGGAATGAGAGAGGAGAAAGTCGAATTGAGTGCTGTCATAAATTTAGCTCATGATAGCGAATACTCTGCAGAAAGATCACAAGCGTAGTAGGTATACTTGGAAAACGCCGGGTGATAGTGGAAGATATAGACTCAGATCACAATGTATCAGCGATGAGGAGTAAGCTGAAGTTTAAGAGTTTAGTAAGGAAGAATCAATAAACAAAAAAGTGCAACACGGAAGTGCTGAAGAGTTACGAGATAAGCTTGAAGGTTTCTAAGGCTACAGATACAGCAATATTGAATAGTTCAGTACTCAGTACAGTTCAAAAGGAATAGGCATCTCTAAAAAGGGCAATCACAGAAGTTGAAAAGAAAACATAGGTAGAAAGAACGTAACTGCGAATAAATCGTGCGTAACAGAAGAAAAACTTCATTTGTTCGATGAAAGAAGTAAGTACAAAAATGGTGAGGGAAATTCAGGAATACAGAAATACAAGTCGCTGGGGAACGAAACAAATAGAAAGTGCAGTGAAGCTATGACGAAATGGCTGAATGAAAAATGTGAAGAAATCGGAAAAGAAATGACTGTCGAAAGGATGGACTCAGCTTACAGGAAAGTCAAAGGAACTTCGGTGAAATTAGAAGCAAGAGTAATAGTACTAACAGAGCTAAGGGAATTCGATTGTTAAGTGCAGAGGAGAGAGCGGACAGGTGAAAGAAGTATATTCAAGGCCACTACAAGGGGAAAGATTAGTCTGATGTGATGAAAGAAGAAATAGGAGTCGACAGGTAACAGATATGGGATCCAGCGTTAGAAACAGAATTTGAGAGAGATTTTGAGAGGTTAAGATCAAATAAGGAAGAAGGGATAGATAACATTCCATCAGAATGTCTAAAATATTTGGGGGAAGTGGCAACAATACGCGTTGGTGTATAGAATGTATGAGTCTGGCGACATACCATCTGACTTTCGGAAAAACAACATCCATACAATTCCGAAGACTGCAAGAGCTGACAAGTGTGAGAATTATCGCAAAAATCAGTTTACCAGCTCATGTTACTGAAAAAATAATATACAGAAACATGAAAAAAATTGAGGATGCATTAGATTACGACCAGTTTCAGTTTAGAAATAGTAAACGCACCAGAGAGGCAAGTCTGAAGCTGCGGTTGATACTGGATGTAAGAGTTGAGAAAAATCAAGACACGTGCATAGGATCTGTTGACCTGGAAAACGCGTTCGACAATGCAAAAAGGTGCAATATTTTCGAAATTCTGAGAAGATAGGAGTAAGCTATAGGGAGAGATGGGTAATATTCTTATACCATATGTACAACAGCCAAGACGGAGTATAAAGTGTGGATGACCAAGAACGAAGTTCTCCGATTAAAAGGGATGTAGCGCACGGATGTAGTATTTCGTCCCTACAGTTCAGTCTGTACATCCAAGAAGCAATGTTGGAAGTAAAATAAAGGTTCAGGAGTGGAATTGGAATTCAAAGCGAAAGAAAATCGATGATACGATTCGCTGATGGCAATGCTAGCTGAGTAAAATTGAAGAATACATACATGATCTGCTGAATGGAATGAATGAATAGTCTGATGAGTAGAGAATACTGACTGAGAGTAAATCGAATAAAGACGAAACTAATGGGAAGCAGCAGAAATGAGAACAGCAAACAACTTAACATCAGGACAGACGGCCACAAAGTATATAAAGTTAAGGAGTTCCACTGCCTAGGCAGTAAAATAACCAATGACAGATGTAGCAATGGGACATCAAAAGCAGGCCAGCACTGGCAAAAAGGGCATTGTTGACGAAGAGAAGTCTACTAGTATCAAATATCGGCCTTAATTTCAGGAAGTAATGTCTGAAAACATACGTTTGGAGTTCAGCATTGTATGGTTGTGAAAAGTGGACTGCGGTAAACCCGGAGCAGAATAGAGTGGGAGAATTAGCTGCAGAGGAATGACGAAAATTAGTTTGACTGATATGGTAAGGGATGAGGGGGTTCTATGCACAATCGGAGATGAAAGGAATATGTGGAAAACATTGCCAACGAGAAGGGAGCGGACGATAGGACATCTGTGAAGACATCAGGGAATCACTTCCATGGTACTAGAGGGAGCTGTAGACAAAAACTGTAGAAGAAGACAGAGATTGGAAAACATGCAGCGAATAATCAAGGATCTTGGTTGCAAGTTTGCAAGTGCCACTCTGAGATGAAGCGGTTGGCGCGGGAATTGAACTCGTGCCGCGCCGCATAAAACCAATCAGAAAACTGGTGACTCAAAAAAAAAGCAGCTGTATAAATATCAAAAGGTCAGATGGGAAACGGGAATAATGGCTCTGAGCACTTTGGGACTTAACATCGGAGGTCATCAGTCCCCTAGAACTTAGATCTACTTAAACCTAACTAACCTAAGGACATCACACACATCCATGCCCGAGGCAGGATTCGAATTTGCGACCGTAGCCGTCGCGCGGAGATGGAGAACCAATATTAGACAAAGAAGGCGAAACTGAAAGTTGGAACGAGTATACAGAAGGTCTGTACTATGGAGATGATCTTGAACGCAATATTATAGAAATGGAAGTGGACGTAGATGAAGATGAGTGATGGGATATGATACTATGAGAGGAATTCGACAGAGCTCTGAAAGATATAAGTCCAAACAAGGCCGCGGTGGTAGACGATATTCCTTTCAACTACTGATAGCCTTTGGAAGCCAGCCATGACAGAACACTTCCATCTGGTCTGCAATACGTATGAGACAGGCGAAATAGCTCCAGACTTCAAGAAGAATGAAGTAATTCCAATTCCAAAGAAAGCAGTTGCTGGCAGCTGTGAAAATTAACGAACTATATGTTCAATAAGTCACTGTTGCAAAATAGTAACACGAATTTTCTTCAGAAGTATGGAAAAACTTGTAGAAGCGAACCTCTGGAAGGATCAGTTTGTATTCCGGAGAAATAGTAACATTCGAGGCAATACTGACCCTACAGCTTACCTTAAAAGGTAGGTTAAAGAAAGACAAACCTACGTTAACAGTATTTGTAGACAAAGAGTCTTTGACAATATTGACTGAAACACTTTATTTCAAATTGTGAAGATACCAGGGTAGAACAAAGGGAGCGAAAGGCTATTTACAACTTGTTCAGGAACCAGACAGTAGTTGTAAGAATCAATGAGTACGAAAAGGAAGCAGTGGTTGACAAAGGATTTCGACAGCGTTGGAGCCTATGTCAAAAGTTACTCAATCTGTACTTGAGCAAGCAATAATAGGAAACCAAAGAAAAATTTGGAGTTTGAACTAAAGTTGAGGGAGAAGGTATAAAAACCTTAAGGTTTTCCAATGACACTGTAATTCTGTCATAGACAGCAAACGACTAGGAAGAGCAGTTGAGAAAATGAACAGTGTCTAGAAAAGAGGATATTAGCTCAATATCAACAAAAGCAAAACAAGGGTATTGGATAGTAATCGAATTAATGAAGATGATGCTTTGGGAATTAGACTAGCAAATGAGATACCTAAAGTAGTGTATGAGATTTGCTATTTGCGCAGCTAAGTAAATGATCATGACCGAAGTGGAGGGGATATAAAATGTAGACTGGCAAATTTAAGAAAATCCTTTTTCAAGAGGAGAAATTGATTAGCACCAAATATAGATTTACGTGTCAGGAAGTCTTTACTGAAGGTATTTGTCTGCAGTGCTGCCATGTATGGAAGTGAGACATCAACAATATGCAGTTTAGAGAGAAAGAGAATACGAGCTTTGGAAATGTCGTGGTAAACTAAAATCTTGAAGATCAGATGGGACGATCACTTAGGTAATGAGAAGGTTATGAAGAGTAATGGGGAGGCAAGAAATTTGTGGCGCAGCTTAGCCAAAAACAGGGATCAGTTAACAGGACACGTTTTAAGACGTCAAGGGTACACTAGATTACTATTGAAGGGACGTGTTGGGGCTAAAAATCGTTAAGAATACCAAGAGATGAGTACAGTAAGCAGATTCAAAAGGATGTGGGTTGCAGTAGTTATTCCGAGATGAAGAGGGTCACACAGGGAAGAGCAGCATTGGGGACTGCATCAAATCAGTCTTCGGACTGAAGACAACAACATTCTTCTGACTGGTTTGATGCGCCTCACCAAGAATTCTTCTCCTTTGCCAGCATCTTCATCTCAGAGTAGCACTTGCACCCTACATCTTCCATTATCTGCCGAATGTGTTTCACTCTCTGTCTAGCTCTACAGTTCTGCACTGTACAGCTCCATCTAGTACCATGGAAGTTTCTCCCTGATGTCTTAACAGATGTCCTATCACCCTGCTCCTCCTTGTTAGCGTTTCATACATATTCCTTTTCCTCTCCGATTCTGCACAGCACCTCCTCATTTCTTATCTTCTCAGTCAACCAAATTTTCTACATTTGTCTGTTGCACAACATCTGAAATGCGTCGATTTTTTTCTGCTCCAGTTTTCTCACAATCCATGTTTTATTATCATACATCGCTGTGCTCCAAACGTACATAATCAGAATTAAGGGCTATGCTTGACACTGGTATTCTTCTCTTGGACAGAAATGTCCTTTTTGACGGAGCTGGTCAGCTTTTCTTCAGGAATGTCCTTTTTGACGGAGGTGTTCAGCTTTTCTTATCTTCCTTGCTCCAGCCGTAATTTATTATTTTGCTGCCTAGGTAGTAGAATTCCTTAACTTTATCTTCTTCATGACCATCAGTACTGACATCAAGTTTCTTGCTGTTCATAATCACAGTAGCCCAGGAAAGAAAGATGGAAGTGGCGGAAATGAGGATGCTGAGGTGGATGTGTGGGGTAACAAGGAAGGACAGAATTAGAAATGAATTTGTTACATGAGGTGTGAAAGTGGGACCCATGGCGAAAAAGATACAAGAGAGCAGGCTAAGGTGGTACGGATACTTACAGAGAAAAGGGGAAGAGTATATCGGAAACAAAGTTCAGGATATAAAGATTGAAGGAGCGAGAAGGAGAGGAAGACCGAAGATGAGGTGGAAGGATAAGATATCCAGGGACCTAAGGGAGAAATGATGGAAGAAGGAAGAGTCAATGGAGAACTATGGAGGAGAAGGAGCCACAAGAGCAACGCCGACACTACGTGACGTGGGACAAGGCGACGATAAAGAAGAAAGAAGAAGAAGATTGCATATCGTCATTCTCACACATTCTACACACCAACATGAACAGTCGTTTTGGTGCCTCTACCCCCCCCCCCCACCCCCCGTGATTTGAGATATTCAGATTTAATGTTATCTAACCCTTCTGACATATTTAATCGTAAGTCGTCGAAAGTTCTTTTAAATTCTCGTTCTAACACTGGACCCCGTATCTCTTTTAAATCCTTTCTTGTTCCTTCTTCAATCAAATCAGACAAATCTTCCCCCTCCTAGGCCTTTCAACCTACTAGTTTTCTCCTCGGCGTTCAAAAAATGTTTTTCCATTGCATTTTCAATGTTGTAGCCGATGCTTTTAGTTTCACCGAAAGCTGTTTTGACTCTCCTACGTGCTGAGTCAGTCCTTCGACAGTAATTTCTCTGTCTATTTCTTCACATTTTTCATTCTTCCCTTGATGTCCTGTTTATTTCATCCCGCAGCGACTTGTATTTCTAAATTTCCCTGAACGTTTCTGTACTTCCTTCTTATATCGATCAACTAAAGTACATCTTCCGTTCCCCGTGAATTCTTTGTACTTCCGTTTTTCTTTCGAACTTCCGCGATTGCCCCGTACAGCTTACTGAGTTATTCCTTTTTGCTGTATCTATAGTCTTAGAGAATTTCAAGTGCACCTCTTCACTCCTTAGTACTTGTGTGTGCCACTTCTTTGCGTATTGATTCTTCGTGACTAATCTCTTACTTCAGCCTAATCTTCATCACTACTCGTGGGTATGTCTTATACTCCAGGATCTGATTTCGGTATCTCTGCCTGACCATGATGTAATGTAACTGAAAACTTCCGCATCCCTGCTTTTTCCTAGTAAACCTACACCTCTTGTGAATATTGAACAAATTATTTGCTGTTACTAGCTGACATTTATTGCAAATCTCCATTGCACTTCCTCCTCTGTCATTCCTAGTAGGAAATCGATATTCTCCCGTAACCCTTTTCTTGTACCACTTGTCCTACATCGGCCTTTCAGTCCCCCATCACTATTAGGTTTCCAGCTCCCTCTACGTACCGCATTACTCGTTCAATATTCTCATATACTTTCTCTGTTTCTTCATCTTAAGCACGTTACGTCGACATTTATACTTAAACTATTGTTGTCAGTGTTGGTTTGCGGTCGATTCTGTTGAGCAAACCCTATAGATGTACTTTTCATAGTAACACACTCCCTGCCGTATTCATAACGAATCCTACTGGGGTTATACCATTTTCTGCTGCTGTTGATACTAGCCTATACTCATCTGAGTAGAAATCCTTGTCTTCTTTTCATTTCACTTCACTGCCCCCTACTGTATATAGGTTGGGACTTTGCATTCCCCTTTTCCGATATTCCACCTTGACTACCGTGTTAAAGCTCCTGAAATTCTACACCCCAACTTGCACAACGTTATTCTTTTGTTTGTTATTAAGTCTTTTTCTCATGGTCACCTCCACCTTGGGAGTCCCCTCCCGGAGTTCCGAATAGGCTACTATTCCGGAATCTTTTGCAAATGCGGAGATAATGATGACACTTTTCCAGTTACGCGCCACATGTCCTGTGTGTACACTATCATGCGTCTTTATTGCTGTCTACTCCACTGCCTTCTGCATCCTAAAGTCGTTGATCACTGGTGACTCTTCTACCTTTAGTTCAGTTTGTCACCCCAAAGGCAAAAGATTGTTCTGAGCCTGTGTCTGGACTCTGCCCGCTCTGACAGGGCCGTTTGCAGGGCGAAGATGATTTCCAATGCCGGATGTCCTCGCCCGCCAACGCTGATTAGTATGTCGTCGAATCCGGGACAATGGATGAATCAATTACTAAGTCAAAGGCTCTACCCTCTTTCTCCTTAATTTTATTCATTATTGTCCAGTGCATTTCTTCGGGGCAGGCGTTGCGTGATACCTGTTGAAGTTCGTAGTAGATCCTTTCACTCAGTTTCTATATATAGGGCAGCCAGCCATCTGAAAGTACGTGCTGAGTTACAGTGGCGGCACCACTAGACCACGGCGTCCAGTAGCGGCAACTATTAACACATTAGAAACAAATCGGTTGCTGCAGCATTGTGTATGTAAACTTCGGTCAGCATCTACAGTATGATTCTGTGATGATGTCAAGAACATTCAGGGAAGATGAGTAAAAATATCAATTTACGATAAGGGACTGAGTCCAAAGTTATAACCGAAAATTGTTCTGATATCTCTAAGAGAGGTATATGACCAGTATTGTTGTTACTACCCCGAGTCCTGGAACATATTCCACTTGTTGTACGTCAACGTGTTTCCAAAGTAATGGAGCCCCAGCTTACTTTGGACTGAGGCTTCGTTAACGTCTGGATGAGACATTCCCAGAAAGGCTTGGGAAAGGAAGTCCTGTTTCGTGAATAGAACTTTCAATTGATTTCACATTTTAATTCTTCTAGAGGATCTATGTGAAAATTCTTGTTAACGAGACATGTGTCAAGACTAAGTAGGATGTCCTGGCATAAATTCTCGCTGCCTGCAGCACCGTTCAAATGACACCACGGATATTAGGAAGGGTACGACAGAACTTTGTGCTACAATGCGACGGTTTTGTATCTCTATCGCGGACGGAATTCGATGAAAGTACACAATGAAATTAGAACTTTTCTACTAAACTACATCAGTGAATATACAGGCCCAAACGCGAGATGAAGCTACTTTTGTTCTGCAAAGGACATAACAAATACAACACAATGATCCGACTGCAAGTAGCTCTTGTGAAGATAGACCGGTTTGAAATAATAGATCATTTTACCCTACCTGCTGACGTTCATTCCCAACGTGCCATAGGGTATTTTGAGAAACAAAACGAGCTCTCCAGAAAGTAGAGAGAATGTAAACAATTCGAGATTTAATGGAGCTTGGACTATAGTAATTACAAATTGTAATACGAAATGAAATAATAGACTTCAAGAACTGGTGGGCATCTACACTCCTGGAAATGGAAAAAAGAACACATTGACACCGGTGTGTCAGACCCACCATACTTGCTCCGGACACTGCGAGAGGGCTGTACAAGCAATGATCACACGCACGGCACAGCGGACACACCAGGAACCGCGGTGTTGGCCGTCGAATGGCGCTAGCTGCGCAGCATTTGTGCACCGCCGCCGTCAGTGTCAGCCAGTTTGCCGTGGCATACGGAGCTCCATCGCAGTCTTTAACACTGGTAGCATGCCGCGACAGCGTGGACGTGAACCGTATGTGCAGTTGGACTTTGAGCGAGAGCGTATAGTGGGCATGCGGGAGGCCGGGTGGACGTACCGCCGAATTGCTCAACACGTGGGGCGTGAGGTCTCCATAGTACATCGATGTTGTCGCCAGTGGTCGGCGGAAGGTGCGCGTGCCCGTCGACCTGGGACCGGACCGCAGCGACGCACGGATGCACGCCAAGACCCTAGGATCCTACGCAGTGCCGTAGGGGACCGCACCGCCACTTCCCAGCAAATTAGGGACGCTGTTGCTCCTCGGGTATCGGCGAGGACCATTTGCAACCGTCTCCATGAAGCTGGGCTACGGTCCCGCACACCGTTAGGCCGTCTTCCGCTCACGCCCCAACATCGTGCAGCCCGCCTCCAGTGGTGTAGCGACAGGCGTGAATGGAGGGACGAATAGAGACGTGTCGTCTTCAGCGATGAGAGTCGCTTCTGCCTTGGTGCCAATGATGGTCGTATGCGTGTTTGGCGCCGTGCAGGTGAGCGCCACAATCAGGACTGCATACGACCGAGGCACACAGGGCCAACACCCGGCATCATGGTGTGGGGAGCGATCTCCTACACTGGCCGTACACCACTGGTGATCGTCGAGGGGACACTGAATAGTGCACGGTACATCCAAACCGTCATCGAACCCATCGTTCTACCATTCCTAGACCGGCAAGGGAACTTGCTGTTCCAACAGGACAATGCACGTCCGCATGTATCCCGTGCCACCCAACGTGCTCTAGAAGGTGTAAGTCAACTACCCTGGCCAGCAAGATCTCCGGATCTGTTCCCCATTGAGCATGTTTGGGACTGGATGAAGCGTCGTCTCACGCGGTCTGCACGCTGCACGTCCAGCACGAACGCTGGTCCAACTGAGGCGCCAGGTGGAAATGGCATGGCAAGCCGTTCCACAGGACTACATCCAGCATCTCTACGATCGTCTCCATGGGAGAATAGCAGCCTGCATTGCTGCGAAAGGTGGATATACACTGTACTAGTGCCGACATTGTGCATGCTCTGTTGCCTGTGTCTATGTGCCTGTGGTTCTGTCAGTGTGATCATGTGATGTATCTGACCCCTGGAATGTGTCAATAAAGTTTCCCCTTCCTGGGCAATGAATTCACGGTGTTCTTATTTCAATTTCCAGGAGTGTATTTATAAGAATACTAGCTTCTATACTGAGACATGGAGGCGAGATATTCCAAGGACTGACAAGGTACGACTAAATATTTCAAAATTTCATCACTGCCGTTATAATTAATTAATGGCAGTACTTCTGGAAACTATAGATTTCGTTAACGGACTTCAGGCCTATAACATCACCTTGAAATTAACTCATAGCAAGGAATCACAACTGCCTTATGAAAAGTGTCATTAGAATGCGTATGTACCTGTAGGGGCGAAGAAAGTGGAATAAACTGAAAATGCGTATTATTTGCTCCTGATAGTGGATGTATGTCGTCCTTCTGAAATGAAATATTAACTTCATCTACTGCAAATGAGCAAGAAAGAAAGCTAGGCCTACTATTCTGCAGACTTTGAATAGAATTTTGTTTTGTTGAATGTTTTTCTTTCCGTAAACAGTATTAATTTGCAAAACAATACATGTCATATTGCAATACCTGAAAGAAACGTAAAAACAATGTATTGACTTCTAAACAAATATAGTTAATTTCTGTTTCTTTTTGTTGAAATTCTTTTAACAACTAAGGCACTGACTGCAAAAAGAAGCTAAACCACAGCTCGAAAAATATTTTACAATACAGACAGCGAGATACCATCAATCAAATTTCCACGTGCTACTAAATCTTCACATTCAGTTTCACCTCGTTCTAACGATCCATGTAGTAATTATATTCTTCTTCTTACATTTATAAAAAAATATATCAATGTGACTTAGGTTGTTTTTGCGATCAGCAGTTCATTTAGTGTCATGACTAATTGCTATAACGGATGTTGTTCAATCCTATGTTTTATATTAGTTTTCATGTCTTGTGGTTTATATATTTTTGATATCCCATATCCATGTGCTCTACACGATTTCTTGTGAATTATAGTGAGATGTTGAATTTATGTAATGACCTTTGATGATATGTTAAACTGTTTTGCATGTATTTTGAAAGGTCCATGTTTTGATATTACGAATTTTGATTTCTGACAATATTTGAGAGTTAAATAGGATCACAAGTATCACACATTAATGAGGAATGAATTATTTAATAAGCCAATTTCTTGAGAAATTAATGTAATTGACTATTGTGTTAGTCAAATAATTGATTGTGTGAATGTATGGTGCAAAACATCAGTATGAACGAATCAGTGAATCGCCATTACATTTGTAAGATATGTTATGAAATCAAATATAGATTCAGAAATTAAGATTTCGATGAGAAAGTTTGAGAAATGTAGAAGTTTAATTACCTAGCAACACTGACGGATGAGTGAGCGGTGGTTTTGCTAAGGTAAAGAATAAACACAAAAACGTACTATCTTGGCCACATTCACGCTCCAAACGGGTTAGTTTGTGTTCACGTAAATGCAATGTCAATTTGAAGCCAAATTTTCTCGATTCACAACTGCCCCAGCAAAACCTCTAAATTTGAAGGACGAGGTTTTGTTACCGGATACACCACACGTGCTAATTCATGTAAATTCATAGTAAAGATCTTTCCTCTAGTTGAATAATTAATTACGATCGAAGTATGGGATACATATTAAGGTAGAAGCAATTGTCAGTATCCGGAGTGACCTAAAACAGAGTTGTATACTAGTTAGGAATAGGGGAATATCTGGATGCTGACTGGGCAGCAGGGGCTGAGCTAAGAGCCTGAACGGTCAAGGACCGTGCCGGGCTGTTCTGAGAAAGACCAGCTAGGGGATACGTTCATTTTTCTCTGCCTCGTGATGGCTGGGTGTTGTGTGATGTCCTTAGGTTAGTTAGGTTTAAGTAGTTCTAAGTCCTAGGGGACTGATGACCATAGATGTTAAGTCCCATAGTGCTCAGAGCCATTTGAACCATTTTTTGGATACGTTCATTGTCGCGGGCAGGCCGAGTCCCTCTTCACGTGTAACTTATAATCTACTGGTCAAACTATCAGTCCCTGTGGCTTTTATTCTGTTGAGTGATTTTTTTATCTGTCTTGCGCGTCAACAAAGTCGATATCTGTAATATTCGCGTATGTCTGTAGATCGAATGTAGCAAATGAGTTGTGATTCTCTTTGTTGATGTAGTTTCAAAATATAGTGTGTAGTATTTCACTCTTCGTTTAGGCATCTTCATCTTTGCAGCTGTTACGGTCAATGAGCATTGGTACTGACGACTTTCCTGCATTTATTGCTTTTGCATAGTGGCCAGACTAAGGCTTGCTTCTCAGTAGTTAACATCTTGCTTTCGGATACAATCATCTTTTCACTTACAGCTGCTCTTGCATACTTTGTTGTTGTCCTGACTGGGGGGATGCAACCGATTTACCAGATAATTGACATCATTGATTACTTAGGGTCCTGACGTCCAGTGAACACTTCCTAAATGTTTCACTAACAGTACAGAATCAATGGGCAGTGAGCTGCCAAGCAAAATGTGTGCCCAAAACAAGAGAGGTGTTGTCTGGAACCATTTTTTGTGCAGTGTTTCTCGGAAATTATTCCTTCGTTAATTATTCTGAGATAATAATAACGCGTAATCTGAAAATGGTACATTGAGATCCTAAAGAACAACTTTATATGTTTCTGTCCGAATAAAAATGTGATATATTACTGCTGTATTTGGAAAAACCTAGATGCTGTTTTCAGGCGGTTTTCCACAACCCACTAGATGAATATCAGGCTGTATCCAAGTCACACTTTTGCTACATTATTTCGAAATATTTAGAAAATTTTCGCCCACTTTCACATGGATAACACAATATGCAATATGTTAGGGTACACATATTCCGGTCCTAAAGGGTTGGCGACTTGAAGGATATCCGGCCATCCATTAAATAAACAGTGCCTAATCCGTTAATCGCCTGCGACGATTCGGGACAAGACATAGGAAATAGAGGAACACTGCCATAATTAGCAATGACACTCATCGTTATATGTGACTGCAGCTAAAAGAATGCTGCGCAGCCATCGTAATATGGAGTGGAGGTATATTGGAATAAGGTTGAAAATAAAGGTCACAAGGAGTACGAAACAGATATGTACGATATATGAGAAAAACTGATGATTCTTTTCCGCCGCATGCACTTATTCTTTTCTATCTCATAACAAAAGAAGCTGTAACTAATTGTAGACAACAAGGGATTTATAAAGTGAATTCGGCGATACGACGACCAACATTTTCTCATCTGTGCAAACTGTTTTTGGAAAGTATAATAATAACTATACAAAAGTATTTTGTGGTAAACTTCTGTTGCATTTTAGTATCTCATTGTTATTTCATCTTGGAATACAACAGTAGTATTAACTATTCGAGAACGGTGGTAAACCAATGTTTTTTATGCATAAACTAGGAAATTTTCAAGTTGTCAAGAGACATCAATGTTCTGAAGCAAACACCTATAAGACAAGTGAAGAACCTAAACCCCGTAGTAAAAATAAATCTATTTGGAAACATATATTCTAATGGATCAGTAATGAACAAGACAAACACTGGTATACTCTTATACGCATGTGGACAGATTCTTTGTAAATTACTATCTGTTCACTACGGTCTTTGCAAGTATATGTAATTAATAGTAAAACTAGTATTACGTATGAAATTAATGAGCTCCTAATTGCTATTAAGGCCAAGTGTCCCGGAATTACATGAGATTCACCGCAGTGGAGAGATATTTAGTGTGTCCTTACTGTTATTGTAGGTGACCCATATCTTCCGGGAACGGATACTCGTTACTTTCATTATATCAGAGCTTCAGTAACAGGTAATATTACCACCATCTCTGTTCGCGATTCGATTTACCAGACACTTCTACTCGTGTCTGCTGGTAGTAATCGATTTATCTAGGTTGTTTTTCTATTTACCCTACTATCCAAGCATTTGTAGTTTTTATTACGAAACAGCTATCTTTGGTGAAGAAGTATATGTCTCGTTATATATTACGTGGAGGAATTAACGTTTAATATGTTATAGATACGGCTCAAAGCAAGGGGAAACTACAGCCGTAATTTTTCCCAAGGCATGCAGCTTTACTGTATGGTTAGATAATGATGGCGTCCTCTTGGGTAAAATATTCCGGAGGTAAAATTGTCCCCTATTCGGATCTCCGGGCGGGGACTACTAACGAGGACGTCGTTATCAGGAGAGAAAACTGGCCTTCAACGGATCGGAGCGTGGAATATCAGATCCCTTAATCGGGCAGGTAGGTTAGAAAATTTAAAAAGGGAAATGGATAGGTTAAAGTTAGATATAGTGGGAATTAGTGAAGTTCGGTGGCAGGAGGAACAAGACTTTTGGTCAGGTGAAGACAGGGTTATAAATACAAAATCAAATAGGGGTAATGCAGGAGAAGGGGTTTATAATGAATAAAAAAATTGGAGTACGGGTAAGCTACTACCAACAGCATAGTGAACGCATTATTGTGGCCAAGATAGACACGAAGCCCATGCCTACTACAGTAGTACAAGTTTATATCCCAACTAGCTCTGCAGATGAAGAAGAAATTGATGAAATGTATGATGAGATAAAAGAAATTATTCAGGTAGTCATGGGAGACGAAAATTTAATAGCCATGGGTGACTGGAATTCGAGGGTAGGAAAAGGGAGAGAAGGAAACATAGTGGGTGAATGTGGATTGGGGGAGAGAAATGAAAGAGGAAGCCGTCTGGTAGAATTTTGCACAGAGCGTAACTTAATTATAGCTAACGCTTGGTTCAAGAATCATAAAAGAAGGTTGTATTCGTGGAAGAGTCCTGGAGATACTAGAAGGTATCAGTAGATTATATAATGGTAAGACAGAGATTTAGAAACCAGGTTTTAAATTGTAAGACATTTCCAGGGGCAGATGTGGACTCTGACCACAATCTATTGGTTATGAACTGTAGATTAAAACCGAAGAAACTGCAAAATGCTGGGAGATTAAGGAGATGGGAATTGGATAAATTGACTAAACCAGAGGTTGTACAGAGATTCAGGGAGAGCATAAGGGAATAATTGACAGGAATGGGGGAAAGAAATACAGTAGAAGAAGAATGGGTAGCTCTGAGGGATGAAGTAGTGAAGGCAGCAGAGGATCAAGTAGGTAAAAAAGACGAGGGCTAGTAGAAATCCTTGGGTAACAGAAGAAATATTGAATTTAATTGATCGAAGGAGGAAATATAAAAATGCAGTAAATGAAACAGGCAAAAGGGAATACAAACGTCTCGAAAATGAGATCGACGGGAAGTGCAAAATGGCTAAACAGGGATGGCTAGAGGACAAATGTAAGGATGTAGAGGCTTATCTCACTAGGGGTAAGATAGATACTGCCTACAGGAAAATTAAATAGACCTTTGGAAAAAAGAGAGCCACTTGTATGAATATCAAGAGCTCAGATGGAAACCCAGTTCTAAGCAAAGAAGGGAAAGCAGAAAGGTGGAAGGAGTATATAGAGTGACTATACAAGTGCGATGTACTTGAGGACAATATTATGGAAATGGAAGAGGATGTGGAAGAAGATGAAATGGGAGATACGATACTGCGTGAAGAGATTACAGAGCACTGAAAGACCTAAGTCGAAACAAGGCCCCGGGAGTAGACAACATTCCATTAGAAGTACTGACGGCGTTGTGAGAGCCATTTCTGACAAAACTCTACCATCTGGTGAGCAAGATGTATGAGACAGGCGAAATACCCTCAGACTTCAAGAAGAATATAAAATTCCAATACCAAAGAAAGCAGGTGTTGACAGATGTGAAAATTACCGAACTATCAGATTAATAAGTCACAGCTGCGAAATACTAACGCGTATTCATTACATACGAATGGAAAAACTGGTAGAAGCCGACCTCGGCAAAGATTAGTTTGGATTCCGTAGAAATGTTGGAACACGTGAGGCAATACTAACCTTACGACTTATCTTAGAAAATACGTAGATTAAGGAAAGGGGAACCTACATATCTAGCATTTGTAGAGTTAGAGAAAGCTTTTGACAATGTTGACTGGAATACTCTCTTTCAAATTCTGAAGGTGGCAGGGGTAAATTCAGGGAGCGAAAGGTTATTTACAATTTGTACAGAAACCAGATGGCAGTTATAAGAGTCGAGGGCCATGAAAGGGAAGCAGCGGTTGGGAAGGTTGTGAGACAGGGTTGTAGCCTGTCCCTGATGTTATTCAATCTGTATATTGAGCAAGCACTAAAGGAAACAAAAGAAAACTTCGTAGTGGGTATAAAGTCCAGGGAGAAGAAATAAAACTTTGAGGTTCGCCGATTACATTGTAATTCTGTCAGAGACAGCAAAGGACTTGGAAGAGCAGTTGAACGGAATGGACAGTGTCTTGAAAGGAGGATATAAGATGAACATCAACAAAAGCAAAACGAGGATAATGGAATGTAGTCAAGTTAAGCCGGGTGATGTTGCGGGAATTAGATTAGGAAATGAGTCACTCAAAGTAGTAAATGAGTTTGGGGAGCAAAATAACTTATGATGGTCGAAGTAGAGAGGATGTATATTGTAGACTGGCAATGGCAAGGAAAGCGTTTCTGAAGAAGAGAAATTTGTTAACATCGAGTAAAGATTTATGTGTCAGGAAGTCGTTTCTGAAGGTATTAGTATGGAGTGTAGCCACGTATGGAAGTGAAACGTGGGCCATAAATAGTTTGGACAAGAAGAGAATAGAAGCTTTTGAAATGTGGTGCTACAGATGAATGCTGAAGATTAGTAGGGTAGATCACATAACTGATGAGGAGGTATTGAACAGGATGTGGGAGAAGAGGAGTTTGTGGCACAACTTGACAAGAAGAAGGGACCGGTTGGTAGGACATGTTCTGAGGCATCAAGGGATCTCAAATTCAGCATTGAAGGGCAGCGTGGAAGGTAAAAATCGTAGAGGGAGACCCAGAGATGAATATACTAAGCAGATTCAGAAGAATGTAGGTTGCAGTAAGTAATTGGTGATGAAGAAGCTAGGACAGGATAGAGTAGCATGGAGAGCTGCATCAAACCAGTCTCAGGACTGAAGACAACAACAACAACATGTTATAGATATTGTGCCAATTAACAGTCTGCAGGACCTTTCTAAAGTTGACTTCTCTGGCACAGTGCACTACGTTTTGCTTTTTATGTAGTTGTCCTGTTGTCTGTTATGGCTAACCGGCTAACTGTTGATTTTGATGATAATGAATAAACGTACAAAAATACTGTCCATAAACATGCTACTCATTTGTGTGTCTGTTCTGCCACATTGTAAATATAATCTTCTAGAAGTGACTCCGGATTTTGTATTGAATCTCTCACAATATAATATCGAAAACTAATCGAAATATTGAATGGCGACTTTTATCTGACGGATAGCACAACGATGTCTCAAATCTTTCTAGAAACAAATGAAAATTTTACAGTGGTGATCCGTAAATACAATTAGTACTAAATGTGTTGGCAAGCAGTAGCCCTGCACGTGGTAGATTCTTTTGCATAATTTTTCTACACATAGACCATCCATATCTATACACACGTAAGTGCCCTACCTTCCCTATTACGTCTACAGTATAGATGAATATATCATCTATATTCCTGTGTTTACTGTATGTTCATACGAGTCCAGTACCATAGCTGATCTTTCTCTTATTACTTCCTATAAACAGACAAGAGGTTTATTGCTTTGCTCTACAAACGTCTAGTTCTTATACTTATTCCTACTGTACTTGAAATATTAACGACTTTCACTTTCTTCACACTAGTTTCGCCACTTCTGTCGTCATCTAGGTACATATAGAGAGCGAACGTAGTTGGCGAGTTGAGTTTTGTGATCCTATCTTGCACTGCCCATGCTACATTGTATATATGAGATATTCAGTCTCAGTAACAATACCAATGGACAAGCACACAATCTGATTACAGGTCATCACCGTTTTCAAGAAGGGACGTCGCAAAGATGTGCAGAACTATAGACCTATATCTCTAACGTCGATCAGTTGTAGAATTTTGGAACACGTATTATGTTCGAGTATAATGACTTTTCTGGAGACTAGAAATCTACTCCACAGGAATCAGCATGGGTTACAAAAAAGACGATCGTGTGAAACCCAGATCGCGCTATTCGTCCACGAGACTCAGAGGGCCATAGACACGGGTTCACAGGTAGATGCCGTGTTTCTTGACTTCCGCAAGTAGTTCGATACAGTCCCTCACAGTTGTTTAATGAAGAAAGTAAGAGCATGTGGGCTGTCAGACCAATTGTGTCATTGGATTGAAGAGTTCCTCGATAACAGAACGCAGCATGTCATTCTCAATGGAGAGAAGTCTTCCGATTAAGAGTGATTTCAGGTGTGCCGCAGGGGAGCGTTGTAGGACCATTGCTATTCACAATATACATAAATTACCCTGTGGATAACATCGCAAGTTCACTGCGGCTTTTTGCGGATGATGCTGTAGTATATCGAGAGGTTGTAACAATTGAAAATTGTACTGAAATGCAGGAGGATCTGCATCGAATTGACGGAAGGTGCAGGGAATGGCAATTGAATCTCAATGTAGACAAGTGTAATGTGCTGCGAATACATAGAAAGAAAGATCCCTAATCATTTAGCTACAATATAGCAGGTCAGCAACTGGAAGCAGTTAATTCCATAAATTATCTGGGAGTAGGCATTAGGAGTGATTTAAAATGGAATGATCGTATAGAGTTGATCGTCGGTAAAACAGATGCCAGACTGGGATTTATTGGAAGAATCCTAAGAAAATGCAATTCAAAACTAAAGGAAATAGGTTACAGTACACTCGTTCGCCCACTGCTTGAATACTGATCACCAGTGTGGGATCCGTACCAGATAGGGTTGATAGAGAGATAGAGGAGATCCAACGGAGAGCAGCGCGCCTCGTCACAGGATCATTTAGTAATCGCGAAAGCATTACGGAGATAATAGATAAACTCCAGTGGAAGACTCTGCAGGAAAGACACTCAGTAGCTCGGTACGGGCTTTTGTTGAAGTATCGAGAACATACCTTCACCGAGGACTCAAGCAGCATATTGCTCCCTCCTACGTATATTTCGCGAAGAGACCACGAGGATAAAATCAGAGAGATTAGAGCCCACACACAAACATACCGACAATCTTTCTTTCCATGAACAATAAGAGACTGGAATAGAAGGGAGAACCGATAGAGTTACTCAAGGTCCCTCCGCCACACAACGTCAGGTGGCTTGCGGAGTATGGATGTAGATGTAGATGTAGATACAGTTTTAAAACAAATGAACTTAACGATGCCATTCTGGATATCTGACGTACAGTCTTTCATGAAAATAGCAATCTGTGCTTCTCTTCCCAGTCACTCACGACGAACCGTGTTTGAGAGAGCTTTGACAAACGGTTTTTCGAATACAGACCGACTACATGGCATAATCGATATACATTCCGATAAGTAACTTGCCAGGTTCTGTGGTCCTCTCGTTATCGTTTGACCGTAAGTTCCCTTCAGCGCTGGAAACACTATCAGTGCTATACTCGTGAGACGAAAAAATCCAAGAATCGTTCTCTCAAGAAACAATTTCAGAAGGCTAACTTTAGAATTTAAATTTTCAATGTTTTTCAGCTGTAATTACCTAACACTTTCCACTTTCTCGTAGCCGATATCAAAACACTGAGCGATGTTTTAGGAGCACATAATTAATATCATTCCAGGCAAATCTATTTCCCTGCCACTCCACTAGAGACACCTTCCTCTCAAGCAGATGGAAAACTGACATTGCCCTTAATAACTCTGCCGAGAAACTTGCCATATTAATTTGAAATATTCTGCGTCTCAGATGTTTAGTTCCTCGAACTACTGGCTAGTATTCATGGAAGAGACGTGAAGATAATGGCATGTTTCAGATACTATACAGAATGGCTAGAGACGTATTCTGGAACAAGATATCTAACGGCGAAACAAATCTAGGAGCATACCCTGAATCTGACCATAACTGAATGGTTACGAACTGCAGTTTAAAACATCAGGTCTGGTTATGATGAAACAACCTGAGTTGATGAGCGTTTCAAAGCGAATATTAGGCAGCTTCGACTGCAACAGTACGAGATGATTGGACAACTATGAGAAATGGAGAAATGAAGGCAGTAGAACATCAGGCATAGGACAAGGTCCAGTGCAAATCCCAGGGTAGCAAAACAAATATTTAGCAAATTAATAAATGGTGAAAATACACTGGTGAGATAAAACACAGTACTAAACATTTTTTTCTAAGTCCCTACTTGCCAAGATCGTGATGTAGAACTTGGCGAATTTGGCGAATAAAGGATTTAATAAGAAATCTAAAGCATGCAAGTTTCGAGATCGCTCTCTCCATGCCGCCTACGTCAGGTAACTACAACAAAACATTGTAACCACTGCCCACTCCCAGGCTGAATGCAGCCTGGTGATGTTGCGGGACTTTGTATGATAAGAAAGAAAGCTAAGAGGAGACTGATGTGGAAGGGCCACTGAAGAAGAAATGCATTAACATAAGCGAGTTCATAAAGATCAGATTGTTACGGCGTTACGCCATAGAAAGGTCATCTGGGCAACGGCGAGGAGGGGACAAGGTGTTGGAAGTCGAAGAACAGAACAAGTACGTCCGAACCCGAGCCTTGATCTCCCTGTAATCCAGGGTAGGCGACGGCCTGTGGAAGATCAGAGGGCAAAATGTGATGATGTAGAGGGCGCAATTGTTTCGCTACTCAGCGTTCGGCGCGCATTGTTCAACATTGGACTCATCCCTTCCTGTTCCACTGTGATAAAACGACATCGTCACCTACGGTTATAACAAAAGCGCGGTCATAGAGGTTGAGTCGTGGGTTAAAGGATGTGCGGAAGATCTGACGACAAAGTATTATCTTGGAACAGACAGAACTTTTTCAGAGCACACCGTTCAGCACACAGCATTGTTGAACATCAGTTTTTTTTAAGAATCACTTATTATAGAAGGTCAATGCTCACGTTCGAATACGCTGCCATCAAGACGGCTTCCCGAAAATTAATACCACCACACAGACACAAGCAGTAGTATGCTATCTGGCATGATCCCAGGTCTTCCACGGGACGTATGGTAGCAAAGTAAGTCACGATGGAATCTGTGGATTACGAGAAAATTATTCTGATCCTTCTGCACGTCTTCATATTCAGTGGATAATCCGACGCTCGTGTCACAAGGACAAGACTGTGTTACATCGGTCTGAGGAGGTTGAACTACCGTTCATATTTTGAATACCGAAATTATCTCATTTAAACTCGATGGGGCTTGGGTGGAGTTGCTCCGCGCTACAGACCACCGGCCCTTAATTTAGGGGAACTGCGTGTTCTATGTGTAAACGCCTTGTAACACAAATCTCTGGATACCGACCAAGGGTATTTTCGAACTCAAGCCATTCGGAAGAGTCGTTATAAAGGTGGGGGAACATGCTGCTATGATTGCTTTGTTGATTTAGGGGAAGGGACAAAACAGCGATGTCATCGGTCCGATCGGATTAGGAAAGGATGGAGAAGGAAGTCGGCCGTGCCCTTTGAAAGGAACCATCCCCATATTAGCCTTAAGCGATTTTGGGAAATCTCGGGAACCCTAAATCAGTATGGCCGGACGCAGGTTTAAACCGTAGTCCTCCCGAATGCAAGTCCCGTGTGCTAACGACTGCGCCACCTCGTTCGGTATGCCACTATGTTGGCGACGATTATGTTTAAACTCATTAGTGTATGAAAATGGAGAAAATTAATTAGTGAATTTGAATACAGATGTGTGAAAAATTAAACTGATTGGAAGCGCAAAATGACAATGCAGTAGAAGCTAGAGTGTAGATGCAAAGGTCTAGAAGTCTGAAAGCATGCAGGAAAGATTAAAACGCCCTTGGAGAAAAAAGTCCCAGGCTGTAGCTCGATGTCAAGCAAAGAAGGGACAACCGAGAGCGGAAAGAACATGTAGAACGAACGTCTAAAGGAAATAAATTAATAGAGGAAAGTGAATGAAGATGAAATGTGTAGCCGTGATATGTGATGAATTAGAGCACAGGAGAACGTAAGTCGAAGTGAGGTACTAGGAATAAGTAACCTATCCTCAGACATATTATAGTTTGTAGATGTTTAAATGGGATAATTTTCCACTTAATATTAGAATACAGGAGCACGAACAGTTGCTAAGTCCTTACCTCTGTTTCTGAGGAGTAAAGACGACTGTGCTCTACCTCTAACCGTGACTTTATTTTGAGCTGTGAGTATGTATTCAAATGTTGGTCTCAGTCAATTATGCCTTATATCTTTAGGAATTTTTTAAAGTACTAGGCACAGAACAATGACAAAATACACTCCTGGAAATGGAAAAAAAAAACACATTGACACCGGTGTGTCAGACCCACCATACTTGCTCCGGACACTGCGAGAGGGCTGTACAAGCAATGATCACACGCACGGCACAGCGGGCACACCAGGAACCGCGGTGTTGGCCGTCGAATGGCGCTAGCCGCGCAGCATTTGTGCACCGCTGCCGTCAGTGTCAGCCAGTTTGCCGTGGCATACGGAGCTCCATCGCAGTCTTTTAACACTGGTAGCATGCCGCGACAGCGTGGACGTGAACCGTATGTGCAGTTGACGGACTTTGAGCGAGGGCGTATAGTGGGCATGCGGGAGGCCGGGTGGACGTACCGCCGAATTGCTCAACACGTGGGGCGTGAGGTCTCCACAGTACATCGATGTGGTCGCCAGTGGTCGGCGGAAGGTGCACGTGCCCGTCGACCTGGGACCGGACCGCAGCGACGCACGGATGCACGCCAAGGCCGTAGGATCCTACGCAGTGCCGTAGGGGACCGCACCGCCACTTCCCAGCAAATTAGGGACACTGTTGCTCCTGGGGTATTGGCGAGGACCATTCGCAACCGTCTCCATGAAGCTGGGCTACGGTCCCGCACACCGTTAGGCCGTCTTCCGCTCACGCCCCAACATCGTGCAGCCCGCCTCCAGTGGTGTCGCGACAGGCGTGAATGGAGGGACGAATGGAGACGTGTCGTCTTCAGCGATGAGAGTCGCTTCTGCCTTGGTGCCAATGATGGTCGTATGCGTGTTTGGCGCCGTGCAGGTGAGCGCCACAATCAGGACTGCATACGACTGAGGCACACAGGGCCAACACCCGGCATCATGGTGTGGGGAGCGATCTCCTACACTGGCCGTACACCACTGGTGATCGTCGAGGGGACACTGAATAGTGCACGGTACATCCAAACCGTCATCGAACCCATCGTTCTACCATTCCTAGACCGGCAAGGGAACTTGCTGTTCCAACAGGACAATGCACGTCCGCATGTATCCCGTGCCACCCAACGTGCTCTAGAAGGTGTAAGTCAACTACCCTGGCCAGCAAGATCTCCGGATCTGTCCCCCATTGAGCATGTTTGGGACTGGATGAAGCGTCGTCTCACGCGGTCTGCACGTCCAGCACGAACGCTGGTCCAACTGAGGCACCAGGTGGAAATGGCACGGCAAGCCGTTCCACAGGACTACATCCAGCATCTCTACGATCGTCTCCATGGGAGAATAGCAGCCTGCATTGCTGCGAAAGGTGGATATACACTGTACTAGTGCCGACATTGTGCATGCTCTGTTGCCAGTGTCTATGTGCCTGTGGTTCTGTCAGTGTGATCATGTGATGTATCTGACCCCAGGAATGTGTCAATAAAGTTTCCCCTTCCTGGGACAATGAATTCACGGTGTTCTTATTTCAATTTCCAGGAGTGTATATAACGCTTAGTATTAATACAGCACAAAATTAAGTTAAAGCTTAATGTCTCGATTACATGGACGAGCATTTACGGAATTTTTAATTTGTGTTACGTCGTATGATAATTCAAATGTGTCTTGATTGTAGAAACACAAATCGATTTTTATGTACTGCAAATACGTAGGTGAACTTTAACAACTATGTGTCCGTTGGTAGGTAGAGAAATCACTGTTGATGTTGTAGAAGAGTCTTCTTGTTTCGTAATATTTTTGTATGTTTCCTCTTACTCTTGCCTAAATTTCGTAAGTATGATGTACTTTCAGCTACTGGAAAGCTTGTTTGGGGGCAATGTGGGTCACATTCACTTTTATTCGATTGCATATTACTTGGATAAAAGGTGCATGCAAGGTGTTTTCTAACGATCGATGTTATTGCATCAAGGACACGGAATGTTGGTTTGTGAACTGTTTAGAACAGCTCGAAATTTACAAATGTCACACTGAGACACTATTTCATTAATTATATGGAAAACACAGAAAAAGAGCTATGAACAAATATGTTCCAAACTAGTCAGCATTAACTCAAATTTTAACACAACTAATACAGAAAATTAGAAAAAGGTAACAATAAAGTTGTAGATCTTTGAGCCAATAGAATATCAGGATTCCATAGATGCGATATGACGTTTAGTGAAATTCCTCTCATGAAGTCACGGCTTGTTTGTCATTATATTTTTGTTGTCTGCTACGAGGACAGTTCCTCCTGCGTAAATGCATTATAAAGACGTGTATTACCAGCCTCGTCTGGTTAACACTTGTCAACCACAACAGTTATAGAGTCCCATTTAATTCATATAGAATTACTCGTGTGCGACGATGTAATAATCTGTTAGTGTAGCACAAAAGTAGCGGTTTCCAGTACCCACTAGTGTATTCTGTTGTATTGTCACTCAGTAACCTCTGAAACCATTCTTTGTTTATTTAGTGGAAAGCGAGCGACGCTACGGTTCGCTGAGCATTCACAACGAAAACAGCCGCCTGCGAAAAATACGATCGCCTTTCGGCGCGTGTTCTCGCTAATAAACCGGTAGCCGTGCTCCATTCAGTGTGCGTTATTTGTTTCCGGACGCATTGTGTGTATCAGTTCCGCTGCTTTCACGGCGAGCGGCTCCAGTTTTGGACAGCACGTCGATTTATGGGTTGCGACGCACAATAGCTAGCCCACATTAGTGGCGAATAAACAGCGCCACGTTTGTTTATCCGCTGTGACAGTTACGGCTGCAATCTTTTGCTTATTTGACAATGGTAATTTAGTTTCGGCATGCCAGCAAATGAGTAGTGCTTGGAAAATCATAATTTTTTTTAATGCAATGAAAATGATGTAATATAGCTTGTAAACGTTGACTAAGCATGCATAAGCTTGGACTCGAACAACAGGGCGCTCATGATGTTTCCGTGATAGAAACGTAGGACATTTTTAGTGGTAGTCGTTTGGAATTTAGTTCAAAATTTTTTCCAAAGCGTGATCATTTTAGACAGCTGAGAGAAATGTGTTTCTGTATGGAACATGGCAGGGTGAAGGGGAGTGTTGGGAGATGCGACCGTGTCAGGCTTAATGACTGTATCCAGAAGCGCCTAAACAAGGAGCATAACTGTATGGTATCTAGGCCACATACATTGGACAACATTTCAGTGGGGAATATTTTTGTGACAAACGAAAAGAGACAAGGATGGCGCTAAATAAAAGATGAAGAGGGAGGGTGGAGTGGAAGAGTGAAACAAAAGATGTTGTAGAAGAACTGAAATACTGTGTCGTTAAAGAATTGGAGGACACTATAAAAGGAAAGGGAATTCACAGTGTAGAGCAACAACCCTTTTGTGCTATGGACACGCTTATGTCTTGTTTTCGAATACCAGATATAAGACCTACACTTAGACCAAGCCAGCCAATGTGAAAAAGAGTATATAGATTGTTTTCCATCTATTGTTTCATTTAGTACGGCTTTGAATTGATCGTTAATAATACAGTGGAGAAAAAATCACATTATTGGTGCTAACACTGCGCTTTCCGACAGCGTGTCTTCCTTGTTTTGAGATGCATCAAGCCAAGGTCATTCTAAAAGTGAAGAAAATTTTTCCATTTCTTCTTATCAAATATAATGAACGAAAACATAGTTTACAACACATTTTGATATGTCAACTATTTTTATGAGTAGTCGCCGATATAATTCAAACATTTCTCATCCGGCATACTCAATTGCCGCCAAATTGTTGAACGTGTCAGTAACGTCTTCTTTCAGGTCCGTGTGTGGCAGTTTTCGATACATGCAGGTTTTTACTATCTCTTATGACCAGCACATCCAGTAGTAGCTGTTGTGATTTGTCATATTCTACTTTTACGGTAAATTTTATGTTGGTGTGGAGGATGTTCAAGTGTCTTAGGAAGTCACAAAGTTGTTCCTCACGATGGCTCCGCACAACGGAGGTAACATCGATGTGTCTATACCACACCTTAGGTTTACAAGGGACCAAGTCCTGTGACTGTGTTTCGAATTTTTCCATGAAGAAGTTGGGCACCACTGGACTAAGAGGACTACCCATGGCGACGCCATCGAGCTGTCTATAGAAGTTGCCATTCTACGTGCAATAGCACGTTGTCAGGCGTGCATGAAAGAGCTGATCAAGTCTTCCGGAACCGATGTGCTCCAGAGGCGCTGAGTGGCACTTTGGTAAACAAAGTAACATCAAAGCTGGCAAGGATGTTGTTTGGTGAAAGTTTCTTAATAAACTTTCATTGTTATCTTGTAAACTTATGTAGTTAATTCAAGATTGTTTATTAGAAGTGATACACCGTATTGAGGGAGGCTGACTTCTTGTAGAGGAATGTCTTGATCGTCCGGCTGTTGCTGCGTCTTGATATTAGTTGAATGCCGTCGCTTTGTTGATATTATTTTGTTGACCAGCCTGGTTGCCGACATTCAGCAAGATTTTTAAAGGCTGTGTCTAATGCAGTGATTAATAAATATCATCATATTCTGATATTTCCCTTGTTTCCACGTGTTGGTCCCGTAGGTAAGTTAGGAGTCGAAATTTCTCTGTGTGTCGTAGGTCACAGATGGAGTCCGTTGAGGAGGCAGATCTCTTGTAGTCTTGGAATGGCTTAAAGTTTTGGGGGCTATTGTCGTTGCTCCAGCGAAAAGGCAAGGAATGACTTAACCATCGCAATACCAGAGAGGGGTGGGAGCGGGATGCGTACTTTGTACCCACCTACTAGAAATATTGTAACCCAGTCCTTTCCTATTTTAAAATTGTGAAAAAGTACTGGTTGATTTTAATGAACTCTTCAGCCAGATTCTACTAATATCCAAAATTTTTAGTTAAACTTAAGACAAAAATTTAAGTCACATTTCACAGCGAACGCCATATTCATTATTTTATGGTTCAGAATCTTACTTACACCTCTACAATTCTTTGAAAAGTGTGTTGTGAATAAATAAAAGTCAACAACAATCAACGAACTTAGCATTTTAATTATTTGTCTCAGGGTGGTCACAGTATTGTTGTTAGTATCCGTTAAAGAGTCTTGATACTTCCTAGTGTGGGCGTATAATAACCCCCCCCCTCCTAGCGATACTAACTATGGAAAAGCCTTGTTATGGTTAAATTCTAGTGCATTTGTTGTTCCGGTGAAATGGTTCGGCGATTTTCAGTTTTTCAGGGTCTGTATTAGTTTACTAGTTTACCAAACCCCTCGATACAGAATCCAGAGCTCCATAGTTTCTGCTTTCATTGCACGTATCACAAGCGTCTGCTCTGATCAGATGTGTGCCTGCTAGTTCTTTATTGGTCGATATCGTCCTATTAAAACGATGCATCACGTGTTGCGAATGTTTTAGAGTAAAAAACCTGGCAGAATCACCTTGCCTTACTTAGTTTCCTGGAAATTACGAAATGGATTGTCTCTGACTGCGTCATACATTTTCTTTGCAGTTCTCTCTGGGATTGAGGGCGCTTGATATTACGTAGCTCTTCTACGTGTTATCCTGTAGGCTCATGTAGCTGATGGAATCTTTATGTGTCCCACTGGCTCTGTTTCATACTCCGGTCTGTTGAACAAGAGCGTTATCTGACTGGCCGGTTTTCTTCCATGATTTTGGACGTCATGTGTATCAGCAAAGCAGTGTTCTTCGACGTGGTATCTATTACGCTGATGCCCCCTTGTTTTGGGTTTAGAATGCTTATAGCGATTGATAAATCTCGAGGTCACCGTAGCCAGAACACTGCTTGTACTACAGTTCGACGCATTTCTCTGGACAGGTGTAGAATTTTGGCCATAAGCCACGATTTTGATAATTAATATATGTGTGTCAGTTTCTCCCACTCAGTCACTGTGTTGCCACTTTGCTCCGTTTGCTTTAGTTACTGCTCTGGTAGGAAATGTTACTGTTCGCCAGTTGTAAGTTTGCTTTCTTTAAATACTGTCTTCAACATGCACTTCGAGGAACTTATGTTTCTCTGTTATTGCATACCATGGCCGATGGAACTGTCTTATCTCGTTACTGAGGTCATAAGCACGGCTTTCGTAGGGTGTACCTCTGCGTCCGATGACCTTCCGTGTAGATTTAAGTTTTCCTTTCGCTTGTCCAAGTACCGGAGAAGTGTAATAAATATCCCTATATGATCTGCGTAACGTGCAGGAAGGAATTTTGTGTAGTAATGGGTCGAGCTATATGATGTAAAGTGCCGTAGATAATAGGCATCCATGTTTTACCGAATATTTGACAGGAAATGAATATGTTGCTTCTCCACCGACGATCACTCGAGAACTAGTATTTGTCAGGAGCTGTGAAACTGTTTTCAAATCCTGGGGCGTCCAGGACTGTAACGCGGCATTCATGGCTGATTCTGTCGAACGACTGTCGATATTACTGTCAGGGGTGTCAGTGTATTATATGGTCTGGAATTTATGTGAATCTTTGTACAGTCAATTTGGATAGGTGCTAAAAATTTTCACTATTATAAGTAATAAGATGGTACTAAAAATTATCTCCACAGACGAAAAATCAACGTTTATTTGAATAAAAAAATATTCGCCTCTTTGCATAGCAGAAAGTTCTGAAAATCACATTTCGATATCCTGAACTGTATACGAATTATGAGGGATACTGTGACTACTCCCAGTTTATTCTGCATGGTATGAGGAGGCCCTCAGATGCCGATGAATAGTGAAGTCTTGCACCATACTGTGGAAACCGTGGTCATCGATAAATACTGGCATTTGCTCACGTCCGTCTGACGTCATCAGTGTAGTGTTACCAAAGCTGTGATGTTATTACCGGCCGACACAAACACATGAAGTCTGAGGTAGATTTACGCTGTAGATTCCACCCTACAATGTCAAAGATTTTACCAAAGGGCTTTAGCCACGAACATTACATCGTTGATGTTAAATAGACGTTAACTCAGGTCTGTATTTATCATTGCCACTGTGAAAACTGTGGTGACATTATCGAGAGCACTGGTAAATTTTATGAATGCTCTGCTGTCCCTTGCAAGAGCAGCCGATGATAAAATGCAAATAATTTATGTCAGGGCATCCTAGTACCACTGAAAAGATCAGAGGGCCTCCTCAACTTGATGTCTTTCGAGTGGACACCAGTTCGCATCCGTATAAGACGAAACGAACGCGTTGGCTAGCGTGAAAGGACAACGTGAAACAACCACATTCACAAATAGCCTTCTGTAATGTGATTATTATCCACTGCTTTCAGTTAAGGTGAAAGGATAATTGTCACTGTTGTATCGTGAGGAGATTAACTACAAAGGACTATCCAATTACACAAATGCAAAACATCACGGTTTCTCAGTTCTGGCCATAAGCGAAAGAGTTTGTCACCATTAACATAACAAGATGCTACTAATAAAATTAAAAACTTAGTAAAAGAAATACCTTCTCCGAATTATGATTACTTTGCAGTTGAAGACGACATATGGAATTTTTTGTTCGAGTGTGGAAATCATAAAAATCAAAGGGTGAAAGCATCACACGATGAACTCACAACATTTACTCTCACTCTTACATCATCCCATTTCCCACTTAGTCGCTTCGCCTATTATTTCTTTGACCTATCAAACCAGTAATTTTTTCTGCGCCCGATTAGTACATGTGTCCGCATTTTTTCGCCTCTTATTTTATTTGTTGCTTAAGAATGTGGCATGGGTAAAATACAGGGAGCGAAAGGCTGTTTACAATTTGTACAGAAACCAGATGGCAGTTATAAGGGTTGAGGGGCATGAAAGGGAAGCAATGGTTCGGAAGGGAGTGAGACAGTGTTGTAGCCTGTCCTCGATGTTATTCAATCTGTATACCGAGCAAGCAGTAAAGGAAACAAAAGAAAAATTTGTAGTAGGAATTAAAATCCATGGAGAAGAAATAAAAACTTTTATGTTCGTCAATGACCTGGAAATTCTGTCAGAGACAGCAAAGACCCTGGAAGTGCAGTTGAACGGAACGGAGAGTGTCTTGAAAAGAGGATATAAGAAGATCATCAACAAAAGCAATTCGAGGGTAATTGAATGTAGTCGATTTAAATCGGGTGATGCTGAGGCAATTAGATTAGCAAATGAAATACTTAATGTAAATGAGTTTTGCTATTTGGGGAGCAAAATAACTGACGATGGACGAAGTAGAGAGGATATAAAATGTAGACTGGCAATGACAAGAAAAGTGCTTCTGAAAAAGAGAAATTTGTATAGATTTAAATGTCAGGAAATCGTTTCTTGAAGTATTTGTGTGGAGTGTAGCCATGTATGGAAGTGAAACGTAGACTATAAATAGTTTAGACAAGAAGAGAATAGAAGGTTTCGAAATGTGGTGCTACAGAGGAATGATGAAGATTAGAGGGTAGACCACATAACTAAGGAGGTATTGAATAGAATTTGGAAGACGGGAAATTAGTGGCACAACTTGACTAGAAGAAGGGATCGGTTGTCAGGACATGTTATGGGGCATCAAGGTATCGCCAATTTACTACTGGAGGGCAGCGTGGAGGATAAAAATTGTAGAGGGAGACCAAGAGTTGAATATAATAAACTGATTCATAATGATGTAGGTTGCAGTATGTACTGGAAGATGAAGCAGCTTGCACAGAATAGAGTAGCTTGGAGAGCTGCATCAAACCAGTCTCTTGACTGAAGACCACAACAACAAGACCAGTAATTCATTGAGACTCAACGATAAACTCGAATAAGATGTCAGTTCCTGTGGATGCTGTAGAACTACAGTAGTTTGAAAACTGAGATTCAGAGACCCAGGCGTCTTGACTAACTTACTTCAAAGCTGTCGCTAACTCAGAGACGAAGGACATAAAGCTGCAACCGAGCAGTGGATATGACTGTGCATATGGATGCATTGCAACGGACGTTCCTCGCGGACGTCACTCTAAGTTATGCAACGGCCTTATATCTCAACATGTGTGCTTCTTATATTTTGCGTCGCCGCCAGGGACACGCGATACGACTGCTGTTTGTCGGAAGATTTATTGTGCAGAGATGAACGAATTGCTGATCGAATTATTGGTGGACGAGGGGAACGTAACTGCGGTACCTTCACAAATGTATTTCGGCGCTAGCCAGATTTCACCGTTAGCAGTTCCAAAATACTGCTATGAACTCTCCATACGGAAAATACGCTTTTTCAACAAATATTCCGATGACAGCATTTTATTTCTTATGTTTATTTATTTGGCTTCTATTCGTTGTGAAGATCAGAGGAACTGAAGTCCAAATCTAAAACGGACGAGTTTAAAAACAAGAGATAAAAGTGTCTCGAATAATTTCGCTAAATTGCATTATAACAACAGACTGCTAATATTTAAAATGGTTCACAGTAGGATTAACCTACTAAGCGTAAAAGCTCATTTACATAACATACAGCTAAGTAATCTATTGATGATAGCAATATACCCATACAAATTACAAAAATTAATACGTATGTACATATTATACGTGTGTATATGTTCCACATCTCCTCCGAAACCACTGGAGTGGTCAGTCAAACACATACCATTTACTGCCAGTAAAAAATCACTCAGGATGTAAAAACCTCCACCTACCAAACGTGTTGCGGTGGGGCTCAAAACGCAGTGTGGCCCACAACGTGAGAATATCCATTCTTCAGGCAGCCATTTTTTGAAGATGATAGCACTCAGGGTCTTCCTACAAACTTTGCAAATAATTCCAAATCACTAAGAACCTTTTTCTTGCTGACGACTCCCAAAAAATGATGAAAGGATAAACGTTTAAAGCTTGCTAAATTTTCGCTGTTCGCGCAGTAAAACTCCTACATGAAGTATGACGTTTAAATTTATTAATTCGTTTCTACTGACTATATTCGTGACACACTTTGCAGACTATATTCTCATATATCACTGAATGTACCAGAAAAATTATAGCAAGTTACGACAGGAGACATGGTTCAAATGGTTCACACGGCTCTAAACACTATGGGACTTAGCAGCTGAGGTCATCAGTTCCCTAAACGTAGAACTATTTAAACCTAACTAACCGAAGGACATCACACACATCTATGACCGAGGCTGGATTCGAACCTGCGACTGTA
Organism: Schistocerca nitens; assembly: GCF_023898315.1. NCBI lineage: Eukaryota > Metazoa > Arthropoda > Insecta > Orthoptera > Acrididae > Schistocerca > Schistocerca nitens. The sequence continues at coordinate 100,518,914 of NC_064619.1, forward strand.
GTAGCCACGTGGTTCCAGACTGAAGCGCCTAGAGCCGCTCGGACACCGCGGACGGCGACAGGAGGCAGAACATCATAAACAATGCGAGAAAAATTATCACATCGTGCAAGAAGATTAAATTTATTTTTTCTTTGCAATCAGCCTCGTTTCTGAGGTTCGATTCCCGGCTGGATCGGAGATTTTCTCCGATAAGGGGCTGGGTGTTGTGTTACCATCATCTCATCCCCATCGACACGCAAGTCGTCGAAGTAGCGTCAACTAAATGACGTGCACCAGGCGACCAGTCTACCCGAAGAGAGGCCCTAGCCAAGCGACATTTCATTTCATTTAACTTCTTTGCTACTAACTCTATTGACAACGTATTTCGCAGATAGTTGGCACATACGTGACTGGATGTACCTGAAAAACTATATTGCTTTAAGGCTCATTTTTGAGAATGTACGACGTCATAAAATTGAGCCGCGTGAAAGCTAAATGGTAGTGCAATTATATATAGGTGAAAAATATGTACAAATACACGTGAAATACGTTAAATATCTGTGAAATATGTTTGTAATGTACTTATATTAGCAAAGCCATGGGAAGAAGGCCCATTCTCAACGCCTGAGACTATTTCGATCAAATTTGGTACTTAGTAGTTACAACATTGAAAGAAATACTGTACGGGCAAGTGTGAGTGCGATAGTGTGGAGAGAGAAGGGAGGACAAAGAGATGTATGAACAACAAGGTTGAAGAAGGAGACAGTTAGAGATGGTGAGGGGAGGAGGAGACACCAGAAGAGGAAGAGATGGACAGAGAATGGCGAGAGGACGAGATGGAAAGAAAAGTACATGATATGAACAGGGATAAGGGATTGGGACACATTGACAAAGAGGGGGAGAGGACAAGGACAGAGGAAGGAAAAGATAAACGGAGATATGGGGGAGGAGGAGATGAACTGACAGTGGGGAAGGATGAAATGGAGAAAGGATGGAGAGGGATAGGAAAGGAGAGGGGAGGGATGGACATGGAAAGGAAAGTGCAGGACATAAAAGGGAGAGACGGAGGAGGAAGTTGAGAGAGAGAAAGAGAGAAATAGAAGGAGGAAAGGAAGAGATGAACAAAGAGTGGAGGAGGTAATGGACAGAGTGATGGGCAGCAGGAGGTGGACAGACATGGGGGCAGGAGAAGATGGTAGAGAATGGTGTATGGAAGAGGTGAACAGAGAGAGAGAGAGAGAGAGAGAGAGGGAAGGAAAAGATGGATTGGTAGAAGATATGAATAAATAGATGCCTTGGCAACACAGGGTACTCAGCTAGTTTCATAATAAGATTAAATCTAAAAAAAACTGCACTTGATTCTCAGAAATGACTATATGAGAGTGACAGTAAAATGCGGGTAACTGAAGGTAATAACGCCAGGCTTTCAGTTAATTGTCTCTAATGTCGTATAGAAATGTGCAAAATTTCTAATTTTCAATAAGTTATGCCCTAATACCTCTATTTTCGATTCCTTGAAAAGTGATTGAACAATATTTAGTATTATACTAGGTACAACATTTTATGTAGTGAAGGTAATAACGTCACTTTGCAATTCCCCCACGTTTATGACACAAACTAGCCAAAAACAAAAAAACTCAAAATTGTAACTAACAATGGAAGTGACACATACTAAAGTTATGAAAACAATGAAAAATTTTAGCGTACAATAAACTTCTAATTCAGTTATTTTCAAGTTCAGCCCGGCCCTGATTTTTTTAATGTTCCAATATCACATGTTTGATGATACCACGTTTTACATTGTGTGCACTGAATCTATTCTTTCCTGCTCCTTTTGTCGTAGTAGTAGCCACCACAGCCTGTCCGACAAACATCCTACTTACAGAACTTGGAATGTGCTTTGATTGAGGAATTGTTGACAGCATGTGCAAGAGCCGATGTTGATACTGCTGATGAATCAGCCCTAACAATTCTCTGTTGAACTTTCTTTTTTATCCTTGGATCCGACATTAGTTGTTCATTTGGTGATTTTTCAGGAGTCTTCTCCCTTTGAGCTGGCAGGATGACATCTGCAATCGGTCTCTCAGACACAGAAATCGTTGCAAGCGACGTTTCTGAGGAGACATTTTGGGTTCTATGCTAGAGTTCCTGTTGCCCTAAACGCAGAAACAGCATTAGCGTCAGTTGCATCTCGGTAAGACCCTTCTGAAAACAGTTTTGCAAACTCTAGCTTCCCAAATGTTTGCCCTGGATTCCAACAACAGAAATGGTCAATAACCTCATTCCAGCAGAATTAAAGAGATTAGAAAGCACTCTTGTTCAGAGGATGAAGTTCTGAATGCAATGGTCAGGAAAGCAGAGTATCTTTATACCCAGTTCTTCCGCAACATCCACTACACTGAGCCGGCCGGAGAGGACGTGCGGTTCTAGGCGCTACAGTCTGGAGCCGCGAGACCGCTACGGTCGCAGGTTCGAATCCTGCCTCGGGCATTGATGTGTGTGATGTCCCTAGGTTAGTTAGGTTTAAGTAGTTCTAAGTTCTAGGGGACTAATGACCTCAGAAGCTGAGTCCCATAGTACTCAGAGCCATTTGAACCACTACACTGACATCCATGTGACTTCTATGGCCGTCCAAAGTGAACAAGCAGTTTACAGGAGAGAGGTACTGGTCGAAATATCTCAGAAATGAGCAGTAAACCTTTGTAGTGACGTAGGCCTTCGGTGTCATACCAAATGTAGTGCCAGTTGCCAAATCCTCTCTGATGTCCATTTTTGCATAGACGTCTTTGTGAAGAACTATGGGCGTAATCCACATATCTACAGCATGCAGCATATGTAATTTTTTCTCTTTCTTGTTCCCCGTGTTGCCACATGCACTCTTTTTCTGCACTTTTGAGGGAGAACTTCGACGGAACCACTGAAAATTAACTAAAGACCAGTTTCATCCATATTATAATGTTCAGTTCAGTTTCGCCATGCACAGAAGCACAGAGATCAAGAAAGTACATCACTGTTTGTAGACTGAATCTCATAAGCCCACCATATCTTAAATTTCGCCCTTCACCAGAATAGTGTCTGGATTGCGCACCAGAAATCCATTGCACCAATAGCTTCCTCACTGATCGCCAGAGAATGACCAAGACTGTGCTGATTACAGCTGCCTTCATGCATAGAAGTTGTTTGGTGAGACCAAAACCAGTTTTCTGCAGCCTGCCAACCTTTTCAAAATTCTTTTTCTCTGTTCGCTTCAACATAGGATTACTGCCAAGTTTTCTAATAAGTGTTTTACCTTCATCCTTGTTCAACATAACTCGAAGAGTTCTTTGTGGGATGTTAAATGTCCTTGAAGCCTCCAAAACCGTAATTCCGGATCTAACTGCTTCAGTGGCCTTTCGTAGAGCCTCCTATTTTGACAGGGCTTATCTATATCGTCGCCAACATGACAGAAATACAGAAATTATGTTATTACTTGCAGGTGTCTTATTAAGGATTTTGTCAAGGTACTGAAAAATAATTTAAATGTTTAGAAATCTATTTTTATGCTTTACTGCAAGAAAGATTTTATTATAACCACTTAGTAACCCAGATATTACATGAAAATGACATTCCAAATTCATATACACCCTTTTCAACTCACGGAAAACATTTATGTTCAACAGAAAGCGCACTTTTAGCTCGCGACCACATTCTGACGGCAGTCCAACTCAACTCGGTTTGCCATTGCAGCAATGACGCTATAAGCATGCAGTGGAAGCTTACACCCCCCTCCTCTCCTTGTTATTCGTTACTTACACGGTGCTGCCACCATCGGAATATTTCCAAACTAGCCATTAAACTGCACATAGCGTTAAAACCTACAGGGCGTCATTATGTTCAGTAATCTGTCTATTCTAAGTATTTAATAATTACATGTATATACACTCCTGGAAATGGAAAAAAGAACACATTGACACCGGTGTGTCAGACCCACCATACTTGCTCCGGACACTGCGAGAGGGCTGTACAAGCAATGATCACACGCACGGCACAGCGGACACACCAGGAACCGCGGTGTTGGCCGTCGAATGGCGCTAGCTGCGCAGCATTTGTGCACCGCCGCCGTCAGTGTCAGCCAGTTTGCCGTGGCATACGGAGCTCCATCGCAGTCTTTAACACTGGTAGCATGCCGCGACAGCGTGGACGTGAACCGTATGTGCAGTTGACGGACTTTGAGCGAGGGCGTATAGTGGGCATGCGGGAGGCCGGGTGGACGTACCGCCGAATTGCTCAACACGTGGGGCGTGAGGTCTCCACAGTACATCGATGTTGTCTCCAGTGGTCGGCGGAAGGTGCACGTGCCCGTCGACCTGGGACCGGACCGCAGCGACGCACGGATGCGCGCCAAGACCGTAGGATCCTACGCAGTGCCGTAGGGGACCGCACCGCCACTTCCCAGCAAATTAGGGACACTGTTGCTCCTGGGGTATCGGCGAGGACCATTCGCAACCGTCTCCATGAAGCTGGGCTACGGTCCCGCACACCGTTAGGCCGTCTTCCGCTCACGCCCCAACATCGTGCAGCCCGCCTCCAGTGGTGTCGCGACAGGCGTGAATGGAGGGACGAATGGAGACGTGTCGTCTTCAGCGATGAGAGTCGCTTCTGCCTTGGTGCCAATTATGGTGGTATGCGTGTTTGGCGCCGTGCAGGTGAGCGCCACAATCAGGACTGCGACTGCATACGACCGAGGCACACAGGGCCAACACCCGGCATCATGGTGTGGGGAGCGATCTCCTACACTGGCCAACACCAATGGTGATCGTCGAGGGGACACTGAATAGTGCACAGTACATCCAAACCGTCATCGAACCCATCGTTCTACCATTCCTAGACCGGCAAGGGAACTTGCTGTTCCAACAGGACAATGCACGTCCGCATGTATCCCGTGCCACCCAACGTGCTCTAGAAGGTGTAAGTCAACTACCCTGGCCAGCAAGATCTCCGGATCTGTCCCCCATTGAGCATGTTTGGGACTGGATGAAGCATCGTCTCACGCGGTCTGCACGTCCAGCACGAACGCTGGTCCAACTGAGGCGCCAGGTGGAAATGGCATGGCAAGCCGTTCCACAGGACTACATCCAGCATCTCTACGATCGTCTCCATGGGAGAATAGCAGCCTGCATTGCTGCGAAAGGTGGATATACACTGTACTAGTGCCGACATTGTGCATGCTCTGTTGCCTGTGTCTATGTGCCTGTGGTTCTGTCAGTGTGATCATGTGATGTATCTGACCCCAGGAATGTGTCAATAAAGTTTCCCCTTCCCGGGACAATGAATTCACGGTGTTCTTATTTCAATTTCCAGGAGTGTACTTTACACATGGTTTTGATATATTTTGCAGTAATATCAAAATATCTGAAATTTGTGCGAAGTTAGAGCACATGTCACAATTTATTCTAAATAATCTCGTCATGTTGTTGTTGTGGTCTTCAGTCCAGAGACTGGTTTGATGCAGCTCTCCATGCTACTCTATCCTCTGCAAGCTTCTTCATCTCCTAGTACCTACTGCAACCTCATTCTTATGAATCTGTTTAGTGTATTCATCTCCTGGTCTACCTCTACGATTTTTACCCTCCACGCTGCCCTCCAGTACCAAATTGGTATCCCTTGATGCATCGGAATATGCCTTACCAACCGATCCCTTCTTCTAGTCAAGATGTGCCACAAATTTCTCTTCTCTCCAAATATATTCAATACCTCCTCATTAGTTATGTGATCTACCCATCTAGCCTTCAGTATTCTTCTGTAGCATATCATTTCAAACGTTTCTATTCTCTTCTTGTCAAAACTATTTATGGTCCACGTTTCACTTCCATACATGGCTACACTCCATACTAACACCTTCAGAAACGACTTCCTGACACTTAAATATTTACTCGATTTTAACAAATTTCTCTTCTTCAGAAACGCTTTCCTTGCCATTGCCAGTCTACATTATACATTCTCTCTACTTCGACCATCATTCGTTATTTTGCTCCCCAAATAGCAAACTCATTTACTACTTCAAATGACTCATTTCCTAATCTAATTCCCGCAACATCACCCGATTTAATTCGACTACATTCAATTATAATCGTTTACCATTTTTATGTTCATCTTATATCCTCCTTTCAAGACACTCTCCATTCCGTTCAACTACTCTTCCAAGTCCTTTGCTGTCTCTGACAGAATTGCAATGTTATCGGCGAACCGCAAAGTTTTTATTTCTTCTCCATGGATTTTAATACCTACACCGAATTTTTCTTTGTTTCCTTTACTGCTTGCTCAATACACAGATTGAATAACATCGGGTATAGGCTACAACCCTGTCTCACTCCCTTCCCAACCACTGCTTCCCTTTCATACCCCTCAACTCTTATAACTGCCATCTGGTTTCTGTACCAATTGTAAATAGCCTTTCGCTTCCTGTATTTTACTCCTGCCACCTTCAAAATTTGAAAGAGGGTAATCTAGTCAACATTGTCAAAAGGTTTCTTTAAGTTTACAAATGCTAGAAACGTAGGTTTGCCTTTCCTTAATCTGTTTTCTAAGATAAGTCGTAGGGTCAGTACTGCCTCATGTGTTCCAATATTTCTACGGAATCCGAACTGGTCTTCCCCGAGGTCGGCTTCTACCAGTTTTTCAATTCGTCTGTTAAGCATTCGTGATAGAATTTAGCAGCCGTGGCCTATTAAACTGATAGGTTGGCAATTTTCACATCTGTCAACACCTGCTTTCTTTGGGATTGTAATTATTATATTCTTCTTGACATCTGAGGGTATTACGCCTGTCTCATACATCTTGCTCGCTACATGGTAGAATTTAGTTAGGCTTGGCTCCCCCAAGGCTGTCAGTAGTTCTAATGGAATGTTGTCTACTCCCGGGGCCTTGTTTGGACTCAGGTCTTTCAGTGCTCTGTCAAACTCTTCACGCAGTATCATATCTCCTATTTAATCTTCATCTACATTCACTTCCATTTCCATAATGTTGTCCTCAAGAACATCGCCCTTGTATAAACCCTCTATATACTCCTTCCACCTTTCTGCTTTCCGTTCTTTGCTTAGAACTGGGTTTCCATCTGAGCTCTTGTTATTCAAGCAAGTGGTTCTCTTTTCTCCACAGGTATCTTTAATTTTCCTGTAGGCAGTATCTGTCTTACCCCTAGTGATATGCGCCTCTACATCCTTACATTTGTCCCGTAGCCATCCCTACTTAGCAATTTTGCACTTCCTGTCGATCTCATTTTCGAGACGTTTGTATTCCAGTTTGCCTGCTAAATTTACTGCATTTTTGTAATTTCTCGTTTCATCAATTAAATTCAATATCTCTTCTGTTACCCAAGGATTTCTATTAGGCCTCGTCTTTTCTACCTGCTTGATCCTCTGCTGCCTTCACTATTTCATCCCTTAAGCTACCCATTCTTCTTCTACTGTATTTCTTTTCCCCATTCTTGTCAATCGTTCCCTAATGCTCATCCTGAAACTCTCTATAACCTCTGGATCTTTCTGTTTATCCAGGTCCAATCTCCTCAAATTCCCACCGTTTTGCAGTTTCTTCACTCTTCCCGTCATAACCCAACAAGACATACTTAAGTTCCTTACGAATACACATTTGTTGCCAAGTCATTAAGAACTCGAATGATAACTTGTCACCTTCCTAAGCGGGTGCGAACTAGTATCTTTTCATCGACTTTGCCTAGTATTTAACTAAATCGGCTACATGTGTATTTCATCCTGAGCGTGTACCTTCATGGAATGTATGTAGTAACGCAGTGGCCAATATTTGGAAATTTCGTTTCTGAAGCTGTATAAAGGTGATCTCTGGATTCTACTTGATGCCATTGCTAAGGCAGATCAAAACAATGTTCTCCGTATTGTATTTTCTTCCGGAAGCTCTAGTCCGGCCAGGTATGTAGGATAATATGTGTGAAAATAGGAGGGTGGTACTGGCGAATGTAAACTATGAAAGTGAGTCGTGAATCGTGTCTGTGTAGCTGACTCGGTGAGAGCATTATCGGCAGAACGATAGGTTCCAGGTCTGAGTCACGGTTAGGCAAGCAGCTGTACCATGCCATGAGGTTTCAATACAATTATCACTTCACTACAGAGTTAACGATTCATTCTATAATGTTCGTCTCTCAGAAGGCTTCAGAGCTCAACATCGTTACGCAATTGGAACAGACCAGCAGTCGAGTTTAGTGGTTTTCAATCCCAAAGAACTGAAGGGCCACAGCATAGCACAAAGTCTGTGCACATCAGTGCGCCAGTGATTTGGTTAGTACAGCGAAATTAGGCTGTTTTCCGGCGCAACCACAGTCGTCCTCTGAGAACGCGATCCACTGCTGCGTGAAATCTCGCGTAATTGTGTAGTCAGTCGGAATCAATTGTGCCGGCGCGGGCTGCGGGAATGAGGGTCGGCCTCCCCCTATCGCCCTGATTGGTCGTCGGGCGTAATTATTGGCCGGGGCTGGCGCGCCCGCAGACAACGCATCTCCTCCGTCCGCCCCCAGGGCACTCGGTGCATCTGTTACTGCGGGGGGAGCCCGAAGCAAAAGAATCCAATCTGCTGCCAGCCAGTCGGGCGCTCAGAATGGACACCGGCTGAAGAATTGGGCTCCGTCCGGGCGGACTGCGGCAGACGTACGACGTCCCTCTGTGCCGAAACGGGCTGTTCGCCCTTTCCATCATGTCGCTAATCTACTTGTCGGGGTGCGCCCATGCGGATATTGAAGTGTTGTCGTCGCTGTTGTTTAAGTTAAAGACGACGAACCACTACGGACACCTGGATTCGCGGCTTGTACTTAGTGAATGAGTACTCCAGACAGCTTCTATCCAGAAAATTACGTAACAGTATTTACTGTTACAGCTTTGCTGAAGAGAGGTTGTTGTTGATAATGATGAGTATAGTTCTTCAGAAGGCATCAATTACCACAGGCATCATTCCTGTTCTAATAATTCTACCTTTATCCACATCTGTATCTGCATGATTAATCTGCAGGTGACAGTTACGTGCCTGGGAAAGGGCTCATGGTACCTCCTTCAAACTATTTCTGCACTGTTCCAATCTCGAACAGTGGGAGGGAAAAACGAACACTTTAATCTTTCCGCGGGAGCTCTGATTTCTCTTATTTTATTATGATTATCATTCCTCCCTATCCAGGTGGCTGCCAACAAAATATTTTCACACGTTGTCCACAGAGTTTGGGATTGAAATTTCTTGAAAATAATCTGCGGCAACGAAAAACGCCTTTGTTTCAGTGATTTTCTCCCAAATTCTGGTTTCATATCCGTGGCACGCTGTCTCCTATTTCGTGATAATACAAAACGAGCTCGCCTTCTTTTATTTCCATGACTTGATACAGAAACACATCTATGTTAGAGGCAGGTAGCTATTCAGATTTGGCAATGCTGGAATGAAGGTGTGCTTCTTGTTGTGGGTAATACAAGGAACTTACGACTGTGGCTACATTGATTAATAATGAGAAATGAGGAGAGTGGTATCTGAAGGCAACTTACAGTTTGTGGCCGTGTACTGATACTGAGAATTCAGCACAATGTTTCTCGATATGTCTTTTCTGCAGTACGACGTAATGTGTTTCCTTATTTACAACTTGGTGAGGAATATTGGAAAGGTAATATCTCAAGGTTGTTCAAGCAGAATGAATAGCAAAGTGGTATTAGTGATTATGACTATTGCTGAGGCGCGCGGAATTAGCCGAGCGGTCTAGGGCCCTGCAGTCATGGACTAAGAGGCTGATCCCGGCGGAGGTTCGAGTCCTCCCTCGGGCATGGTAGTTTGTGTTTGTCCTTACCATAATTTAGGTTAAGGAGTGTGTACGCTTAGAGACTGATGACCTTCGCAGTTAAGTCCCCTAAGATTTCACACACATTTGAACATTTTTTATTATTGCTGAGGCCGACCGGAGTGGCCGTGCGGTTCTAGGCGCTACAGTCTGGAACCGAGCGACCGCTACGGTCGCAGGTTCGAATCCTGCCTCGGGCATGAATGTGTGTGATGTCCTTAGGTTAGTTAGGTTTAATTAGTTCTAAGTTCGGGGATACTGATGACCACAGCAGTTAAGCCCCATAGTGCTCAAGCCATTTGAACCATTTTTTAGACGCTAACCAAAGAAGTGGTGACAAATCTTTTTCAATATTTACCAAAAATGCTTGTGTAGGCTTCAGTGTAGAACGGCATTTCCCCTCCAGCGCTCGGTGTTTCATTTACAGGTCTCTGAGCGACAGCCCCGCCCTTCCCCCACCAGTGTGGCCCTTCCCACGCTTACATAGCCGACAGTGCAATCTAGCTGCCACGGCATTTTGTGTGCATACTACTGCAGCAAGGCCATTGGCTTGATAAGCTACACTTTCCTAATATTCTCCCAATTAACAGATTCTTCCCTACTGCTGCCCTTAAGTGTTCGTTCAATTTCTTAACACTTTTTAACATTGCGGCAATTGAGTCGATGTGAATGTGTCCTGTAGTACCCTCCGTAATTGTACACTGCTTTAATTTTTCTGCGGATATTCCCAGCGTTTGACGCAGAGTGTATCAGGAACTACCCGACAATGATATATTTAGCCTAATGCAACAAGAAAATGGTGCCAATCTGCATATCTCTCTACACGAGATGTTTCCATCCAGGAAATCGTCATAAGCCTTTGGAGTAATTTTAGAGGCGATATTTGTTCGCTACATTGCCTAATAATAAGTTCTGCCTACGTTATCTAATGTGCAATCCCCTTCATTAGAAGTGCTACATGTTAGAGAAATGCATAAGCCGTTAATTAATCAACATTACAACACCACTAGTATATGAAATTTAGTGCATTCATTCACGTCAGGTAATGTGTTTTTTTTTTTTAGTCAAGATTTATATGAAATCTTCCGTTGTATACAACAGTAACAGCATTATCACTTGCTCGAAGCACAATGCCAAGTGTACATAATTAGCAGAAGAGGGAAGAGTCGCAAACTGTTCTGGCCAAGTGTACCTCGAAAGTAGCATACTAAGCAATCCACCTAACGGTGTGTGGTGGAGGGTATTTTCGGTTCCACTGTCTGATCCCTCCATCCTTGCTCCGCTCGCGAATACTGCGTGGGTACAATGATTATCGGTAAGCCTCTGTATTGACTCTCATTTTTCGAATTTTCTCCTCGTCGTCAATACGCGAGATGTATGTGGGGGGAAGTAATATGTTGTCTGATTCCTCCTGAAAAGTGCTGGTACGAAATTTCAATAGTACATTTCTCCGTGATGGACAACGTCTCTTGTAACGTCTGGAGTAGAGTTTGTTTAGCATCTCCGTAACACTCGCTCGGCAGCTAAACGACCCCGTGATGAAACGCGCCGCTCTTCGTTAGAACCACTCTATCTGTCCTGACTGATAGGGATCACGGATAGATGAACAGTACTCAAGAATCTGGCGAACAAGTGCCTTATAAGCCACTTCTTTCGTGGATGAGTTACATCTCCTTAAGATTCTTCCGTTGAATCTGAGAGTGGTGTCTGCTTTGTATGGTCTTTCCACTTAAGGTCGCTCTGGATAATTACGCCTAGATATTTTACGGCAGACGCTGTCTCCAGCTGTTTGTCATCAATAGTGTAGCTGTACAGTAGTGGACTTCTTTTCCTATGCATGCCACAACACCATCCACTAACGAGCTGTGTGTGTTTGAGCCATCAGTCTTGTGATTGTTTTGATGTGGCCCACCACAAATTCCTCTTCTGTCCCAACCTTTTTTTTTTTTCATCTCACAGTAGCAATTACAGCCCACGACGTGAATTATTTCCCGAATTTATTTCAGACTATGCTTCGCTATACAGTCTTGCTCTCTACCGCTCCCTCTAGTAGAATGTAAGTTGTTAGATGATGTCTTTATAGATATCCAGTCATCATGTCCCTTCTTCATGTCAGTGTTTTCCATATATTCCTTTCCACTCCTCAGTTCTTACCTTAATAGCCCACTTAATTTTCAACATTCGTCTCCAACACATAATTTCAAACGCTTCGATTCTTTTCTCCCACACTCCATGTCACTAGCACCGCTGTGCTCCAAGCATAAATTTTCAGAAATTTTTTCCTCGGATTAAGGCCTATGTTTCAAAATAGTAGTATTGTCTTGGGCAGGAAAGCCCTTTTTGCCAGTGGTAATCTGCTTTTTGTGTCCTCCTTGCTCCATCAATTGAGAGTTATTTTAGTGCTTTCGTCTACTTCGTGATCCCCATTTGTGATGTTTAAGTCCCTCGCTATTTTGACTCTGCTACTTCTCATTACTTTCAGCTTTTATCGATTTGCGGTCGCTCCATATTCCTTTCTTATTAGACTGTTCATTCTGTTTCACACACCTTGTAAGACTTCTTCGCTTTTACTGAGGATAGAATTTTAATCCCATTCTTGAACTTTTCTCATATTTCTGACATTGCTTCTGCATTATATGGATTGAGCAGTAGGAACGAAAGACTACATCCCTCTCTGGCAGCCTTTTTAATCTCATCACTTAGTTCTTGGTCTTCAAGTCTTATTGTATACACTTCGATCTTAAATATGTTGTATATTCGTCTTTCCCTACAGCTTGCTTCAATTTTTCTGAGTGTTTCGAAAATCTTTCACCATTTGACATTATCGAACGCTTCGTCCAGGTCGACTAATCCTCCGAAAGCACCTTGAATTTTCTTCAGTCTTGTTTCCACAACCTTAGAACTGCCACTCTGGCGTCTTTACCTTTCCGAAAGCCAAACTGATCGTCGTGTAACATATTTTAAATTTTCTTTTTCGTCCTTCTATAAGCACATTATTCTTTTCTGTAAGTTGGGTGTATTTGTTAAGTTGGCTGTGTGATAATTCTTGCCTTGTAGGTTCTTGTTTTCCTGTGATTGTGTATACGATGTTTCTCCGAAAGTGTGACGGTATATCACCAGTCACACTCATTTTACATACAGTCGTGAATAGTCGTTTTTTGCTACTTCTCCAATGATTTTAGAAACTCCCGTGGAATGTTATGTACACCGCCTGCTTCATTTGATTCTATCTCGATCTAATATCTTCTACATTCTGATTCTAACACTAGTTCCCCAGTCACCTCCCTGTCTACTCCTATTTCTTCTTGCATCACACTGTCAGACAAATCGTTCCATTCATAGAAGCCTTCAATGTAGTCCTTCCACCTATTCACTTTCTTCTAAGTTACAGTCGACATGTCCTGTTGATACACATTGTTGTTGTTGTGGTCTTCAGTCCTGAGACTGGTTTGATGCAGCTCTCCATGCTACTCTATCCTGTGCAAGCTTCTTCATCTCCCAGTACCTACTGCAACCTACATCCTTCTGAATCTGCTTAGTGTATTCATCTCTTGGTCTCCCTCTACGATTTTTACCCTCCACGCTGCCCTCCAATGCTAAATTTGTGATCCGTTGATGCCTCAAAACATGTCCTACCAACCGATCCCTTCTTCTAGTCAAGTTGTGCCACAAACTTCTCTTCTCCCCAATCCTATTCAATACCTCCTCATTAGTTACGTGATCTACCCACCTTATCTTCAGCATCCTTCTGTAGCACCACATTTCGAAAGCTTGTATTCTCTTCTTGTCCAAACTGGTTATCGTCCATGTTTCACTTCCATACATGGCTACACTCCATACAAATACTTTCAGAAACGACTTCCTGACAGTTAAATATTTACTCGATTTTAACAAATTTCTCTTCTTCAGAAACGATTTCCTTGCCATTGCCAGTCTACATTTTATATCCTCTCTACTTCGACCATCATCAGTTATTTTACTCCCTAAATAGCAAAACTCCTTTACTACGTTAAGTGTCTCATTTCCTAATCTAATCCCCTCAGCAACACCCGATTTAATTTGACTACAATCCATTATCCTCGTTTTGCTTTTGTTGATGTTCATCTTATTTCCTCCTTTCAAGACACTGTCCATTCCCATCAACTGCTCTTCCAAGTCCTTTGCTGTCTCTGACAGAATTACAATGTCATCGGCGAACCTCAAAGTTTTTACTTCTTCTCCATGAATTTTAATACCTACACCGATTTTTTCTTTTGTTTCCTTTACTGCTTGCTCAATATACAGATTGAATAACATCGGGGAGAGGCTACAACGCTGTCTCACTCCCTTCCCAACCACTGCTTCACTTTCATGCCCCTCGACTCTTACAACTGCCATCTGGTTTCTGTACAAATTGTAAATAGCCTTTCGCTCCTTGTATTTTACCCCTGCCACCTTCAGAATTTGAAAGAGAGTATTCCAGTTAACGTTGTCAAAATCTTTCTCTAAGTCTACAAATGCTAGAAACGTAGGTTTGCCTTTTCTTAATCTTTCTTCTGAGATAAGTCGTAAGGTTAGTATTGCCTCACGTGTTCCAACATTTCTACGGAATCCAAACTGATCTTCCCCGAGGTCCGCTTCTACCAGTATTTCCATTCGTCTGTAAAGAATTCGCGTTAGTATTTTGCAGCTGTGACTTATTAAACTGATAGTTCGGTAATTTTCACATCTGTCAACACCTACTTTCTTTGGGATTGGAATTATTATATTCTTCTTGAAGTCTGTGGGTATTTCGCCTGTCTCGTACATCTTGCTCACCAGATGGTAGAGTTTTGTCATGACTGGCTCTCCCAAGGCCATCAGTAGTTCTAATGGAATGTTGTCTACTCCCTGGGCCTTGTTTCGACTCAGGTCTTTCAGTGCTCTGTCAAACTCTTCACGCAGTATCTTATCTCCCATTTCATCTTCATCTACATCCTCTTCCAATTCCATAACATTGTCCTCAAGTACATCGCCCTTGTATAAACCCTCTATATACTCCTTCCACCTTTCTTCTTTTCTCTCCAAAGGTCTCTTTAATTTTCCTGTAGGCAGTATCTATCTTACCCCTAGTGAGATAAGCCTCTACATCTTTACATTTGTCCTCTAGCCATCCCTGCTCAGCCATTTTGCACTTCCTGTCGATATCATTTTTGAGACGTTTGTATTCCCTTATGCCTGCTTCATTTACTGCATTTTTATATTTTCTCCTTTCATCAATTAAATTCAATATTTCTTCTGTTACCCAAGGAATTCTATTAGCCCTCGTCTTTTTACCTACTTGATCCTCTGCTGCCTTCACTACTTCATTCCTCAGAGCTACCCATTCTTCTTCTACTGTATTTCTTTCCCCCATTCCTGTCAATTGTTCCCTTATGCTCACCCTGAAACTCTCTACAACCTCTCGTTCTTTCAGTTTATCCATGTCCCATCTCCTTAAATTCCGACCTTTTTGCAGTTTCTTCAGTTTCAATCTGCAGTTCACAACCAACAGATTCTGGTCAGAATCCACATCTGCCCCTGGATATGTCTTACAATTTAAAACCTGGTTCCTAAATCTCTGTCTTACCATTATATAATCTATCTGATACCTTTTAGTATCTCCAGGATTCTTCCACGTATACAACCTTCTTTTATGATTCTTGAACCAAGTGTTAGCTATGATTAAGTTATGCTCTGTGCACAATTCTACAAGGCGGCTTCCTCTTTCATTTCTTCCCACCAATCCATATTCACCTACTATGTTTCCTTCTCTCCCTTTTCCTACTCTCGAATTCCAGTCACCCATGACTATTAAATTTTCGTCTCCCTTCACTACCTGAATAATTTCTTTTATCTCGTCATACATTTCATCTATTTCTTCATCATCTGCAGAGCTAGTTGGCATATAAACTTGTACTACTGTTGTAGGCATGGGCTTTGTGTCTATCTTGGCACAATAACGCGTTCACTATGCTGTTTGTAGTAGCTAACCCGCACTCCTATTTTTTATTCATTATTAAACCTACTCCTGCATTACACATGATGTGCCTTTATTGCAGTGGTTTCCTTTGCCTTCTACATTCTAATGCCGTTGAGCACTGCTGATTAAAAAAATAGCTCTGAGCACTATGGGGCTTAACTTCTTTGGTCATCAGTCCCCTAGAACTTAGAACTACCTAAACCTAACTAACCTAAGGACATCACACACAACCATGCCCGAGTCACGATTCGAGCCTGCGACCGTAGCGGATCCGCGGTTCCACACTGTTGCGCCTAGAACCGCTCGGTCACTTCGGCTGGCACTGCTGCTTACTTCGCCTCTTAAGGGCAGTTTCGCACTTCAAGGACAAGGTTGTTCCCTGAACAACTGTCCGCTCGTCTGCCCCTTTGGAAACGTCGATGGCAGAACGACTTCTTATGCCAGAATTTCTTCGGCCCCAATTGTTGATGCTCTTTTTTTCCAAAGTGGCAAGGTTCGAAACCTGGACACAGGACATTTCGATTACTAGTGAATGGCGCTCCTCTCGACCATGGGTGTATTACATTGGAAGAGAGACGACGTAGAATTTCCCGGAAAGGCTGATGCATAAATGTAGAGAATCTGCAGTCCAAACATACTGTGCGAGTATGCTGCTGCCTCTATCGTATTCCTCGCGTAAGGATTCTGAATGTAATAGCGACTTGAAAACATACAGAGACATAGGGACCGTCAGTATACTCACCCCAAAAACACGAAAGGAACGGGAAAGGAAATGGACAGTACTGATTCGATAGACCCTGTTCTGTGCATTGTACAGAGGTGTGCAGATTATATATGCATATTTAGAGGTAAGAGATCAATAGCGGGGTGACCGCCAAGTGTCAATTTAGGCGCTAATGTACTGTCCGTAAAATATTTCCTCTCACAGGCTACCGTTGGGCAGTTTTTTGGGGCAGGTACTCTATATTTCCCTAAATGCGCGGAACGAGACAGAATTTCACTCCTTGCCGGGTGCAAAACGGCCGGCGCCCCCTACGGGATGAAATACGCGGAGCCGTTTATTCTGCGGGGGCGGCTTTATTGCCGGCAGGCCGCGACACAATGGGTCGGGGGCGGCCTTCGCGGAGGCCGCCAATTTATCCCGCCCCCGGCGCCGCGACGTGCTCTGCCGGGCCGCGCCGCCCCGCGCAATCAGCCGACGGGGCTCGGTGCCGCCCGGCCCCCGCTGGACGGGCCGCAGGCTTCCGTGTAGGAGCGCACGTGGTTTCTCACCTGACCATCAGTGTCTCTATCCTACAGGAGGTAGAAAAAAAAAGACACAGGCAGTCTTGCAAGCGACATTACTCACACTCAGAACTGGCTGGTAAAACTGCAAAACCAGCAGGACTACCAAATAATGGGTAGCAAACTGTGATTAATTATTATTTGTGCAAGTACAGTATACAACGTATTTGTAAACTAGTTATATTACAGTAACCTTTAATTGAGAAAAAGGTAAGTAACTTACAGAAATGTTTGATAGAGCATTGATTACTGTATACCTTCAAATTTTATTTACAAATATTCAATGTGGCAATCTTTTGTAACACGAGAAACATTGCAGCCCGCATCTCGTGGTCGTGCGGTAGCGTTCTCGCTTCCCACGCCCGGGTTCCCGGGTTCGATTCCCGGCGGGGTCAGGGATTTTCTCTGCCTCGTGATGGCTGGGTGTTGTGTGCTGTCCTTAGGTTAGTTAGGTTTAAGTAGTTCTAAGTTCTAGGGGACTTATGACCACAGCAGTTGAGTCCCATAGTGCTCAGAGCCATTTGAACCATTTGAACGAGAAACATTGCATCCGTGAAAGCGAAACAGGAGAATAATTACATGATCTGCTGAACGGAATGATCAGTCTAATGAGTAGAGAATAAGGACTGAGAGTAAGTCAAAGGAAGACGATAGTAATGAGAGGTAACACAAATGAGAACAGAGAGAAACTTTACGTCGGGGTTGATGGTCAGGGAATGGATGATGTTAAGGAATTCTGCTACCTAGGCATCAAAAGAAGCACGGAGGAGATCAAAAGCAGACCAGCACTGAAAACAAGGACTTTCCTGGCCAAAAGAAGTGTACTAGTGTCAAACGTAGGCCATAAATTAAGGAAGAAATTTCTGGGAATGTATGTTTGGAGAACGGCATTGTGTGATAGTGAAACATGGACTGTGGGAAAACCAGAACAGAATGAGAATCGAAGTGTTTGAGATATGGTGCTACAGACGAATGGTGAAAATTAGGTGAACTGATAAAGTAAGGAATGAGAAGGTTTTGGGAAAAATCGGAGGGAAGATAATTACTTGAAAAACACTGACAGGGAGAAGGGGCAGGATGATAGGACATCTGTTAAGACCTCAGGAAATGACTTCTGTGGTACTAGAGAGAGCTGTAGAGGTCAAAAACTGTAGAGGGAGACAGAGAATGGAATAAATCCAGCAAATAACTGAGGACTTAGGGTGCACGTGCTACTCTGAGATCAAGAGGTTGGCACTGGAGAGGAATTCGTAGCGTGTCACGTCAACCTACTCAGAAGACTGATGACTCAAAAAGGAAAAACAACAGCAACCAGTTTCCTCCCGAATCATAAGAATCACATCTGGATGTGTGGTGCCACGTGTTTGTTCTATCCGTTGTCGCCCGGGCATCGACGATTACCGGAAGCGCTGGAACAAACACTGTCCTCAATGAACCCAACACACAGCAGTCCATTGCAGTTCAATCAGGTGATCATGATGACCGCAATGGCCAGCCCAAGTCACCACATCCCTAAGGAGATACACGACACCTTCACGATGATAGTGTGGTGACGCGCCATCGTCTTGCAAGGTAAATTGTGTGCCCGTATCCAGTTGCAATAGGGGCATTAGATAATTTTCAAACACGTCCACGTACAATTGACTCGGCGAAAATGGAAGGACTGTAAACCTTCATAAACGTTCCTTACATTATGTTGGTGCACTACATGACTGTGATATAACTTTCAGCAGTTAGTCGTCCTTTTCGTTGATGTTTTATTAGACAAATAAAGATTTCGGCTAGTGCCTAGCCATTATCAATGCACTATCTAACAGTATCAATGTCCTAGTATGTCATTCCCCTGATGTTCGGGCGTCTGTCACATTCGTTAGTAGCCTTGAACGAACTGTGATAGAAGCCCGAAAACAGGGGAATGACATTCTAGGACATACATTGATACTGTTAGATAGTGCATTGATAATGGCTAGGCACTAGCCGAAATCAAGATCTGCCTAAGACTTGAAAGAAAAGGGTGACTGATTGCTGCGCTCTGTCATTTGAAAAAGTGTAAATCTTGCCACAGCAAAGCTTAAATCGCAAAAATCATTTACCTTGGGCGAGTCCCGTACATGTTCAATTACCTGACATGGTTTATGCTCACCCCATGTCCGAACATTATTCCGATTCACTTTACCGCAACTATGGATGGTGGATAAGTCACTGGACACAATTGTATTAAGAGAATCATTTTCAGTCTGCATTTTGTTAAACAATTCTACACAAATCTAAGTTCGATTTTCTTTGACACTTTCTCTTAAAGCTCGTTATCTTAATACCTTCCACACTGTAACACTCGGTGTACGAAATCCTATGTTGATACGTCTTGTTAATTTACCCAGACTAAGATTTTAATACTGATAGACTCGTTCAATTGATGCGTCTGAGACAGCCGGCGTACCCTGACGAAGCGTGGTATGTGATACACAGTCAGTTTCGGTGAAACGATTGTACCAGTTAATTAGAACTCGTCTCTGAGGAGGTGGGTTGCAACATTTGGTCCTGATTTCTATTTGCACTATAGTAATCGGTTTGGATGCATCAAATCACAAACAACACTGAACTCGCTCTGCAAGACACGTTCGCGCATCTCGCCTAGCGGGAACACCGGGATGTAGCAGTGTTACACGGTAAAAAAATTTGATGATAAACTGCTTTCAGTGTTATATCACATATTTCTGCAGTTTAGTTACATTTTTTTCACATTCAAAGGGTAGTTTTGTGTATCTAATTCGTAAATGCCATGTACTTTGAAAAATTCAGGTTCGGGGATACAAAAGGTGCTAAATTTAGAGTCCAAGTGAACTTCGATGAAAAATACGTGTACGGAATTCCACGTTTCAACAAAACTCCTGAGTGCATCAAACTCCTTGGCTGGCGAGTATTGGCGAGTATTGGACAGATGTTTTCAATGGGTGAGAGATTTGGAGGATGTAATGGCCTGGTCAATAGTGGTACACGCTTGGCGTTGAGGTACGCCAGCATAGTGGAAAAAAATAAGGTCTTACGTTTTCATGTTGGAAGACTACGTCACAGCTTTAACACTTGAAAAAAGTCCAAATTACTGACTATGAAATCTCACGGTGAACGTATTGTGTATCCAACGGCACACAATATCACCAAGCTAGATTCTACGTCGCATTACGTTGACGAATGCAATCTAGTAACGACAATTCTCCTCGGACCTTCCATACACCGCTATCATTATGCTGTATGCAGAGCCAGACCTTGAATAGACGATTTGAAGCAATCTATATATCTCGTGTCGTCGTTGGGTAAACTATTATCGACCGATATGTTGTCGCCGCAACGGAAGCAGCAGTACTGGTAGTCATGCTGAGAATGTATGTCAATCCAGACGTCATCGCGTTCCCAATCTGGCGGTATTAACCCACAAAGAGGTAAAACTAACTTTTCTAAAGGGTAAAAAACGAAAGAATTTAATTGTATTTCATTCACAGGATTAAATTATTTTTAAACCAGGAATGTTCTGATCAGTATTTCGTAAGACTGTAATGCTGATGTCATAGGTTACCTGTATCTGATCTTTATTATGCAATACTAGCATTAACGCGTGATACTATGTGGCGGATGTTACAGCTCTTGACACTCTCTTCACTTTGTAACATAAATGTACGATAGCAAAACTGAGACACGCTAAGGCGAAAAAACGGCGCCCAACGAAGGAACTGTCTGAATGCGATTTCCTGCAATGGAAGTCGTTAATGTGATGTACTTGTACGGACTAACAATTTATTAAAATTTCAGAAAAATTGGTTGAGCGTCACTAACCGAGCAAATCAGTAACTCGTTGGTCCACCTCTGAGGCTAATGCAAGAAGTTATCTGGATTGGCATTGACTGTCAGCGTGTAATCTCCCTCCTACTAATCGGCCTATCCTGCTTGCGATATAAAATATGACCGTGGATCGCGTGTATGCCTATTAGATTTTTTCTAACTGGATATGGCTATGTTTCTCGAAGAATTGATACCCATAAGTAGGAGGAAAGTGTACAACCGATCCTTCTGATGGAAAGTCTACTAAAACTAAAAAGTAATTTAACTGAACAGGGTTATAATTTGGAGAATGAAAGTTATTTTGTACATTCACTCACGAACAACACCGGACAGAAAAGGGGTGCCACTGATCATGAATCCTAAAGTTACACTAATGAACGGAAAAGAAATAATTAACGGTCGTCAGCCCACTAGGTCAATTTACATAAAAAAATTCTGTACAAGATGATGGGATATAAAAGCATGTATCAATAAACACTGACTTGGCTACGAAGGTTGTCACGTTTGTTGACGCTAATTTTAAGTGAGTATGTAATGATAAAACTGAGAAGTGACTCTTACGTCATGTTTGGCATTAACTTTTGAAAAAAGCAATCGATTAACGATTTGAAAATATGTAATTAATCTCTATGTTAGTACTGAACTTCGCTACGCGAACAATGACTGTCAGTGACCTCAACATAATGTCATCAAAGAAATTTAGAAAAAAAAGAACTTTCTACTTTGCCGTTACTTATTTTGAAAATTGGATTTTGTATTATTGTCTGAACAACTGAGCCTTTTTTACTGACTTGAATAGAATTAAACACTAGAATACGTACCAAACCAAACAGTCATGTCCTTCAAGCTACATCTAAGACAAATAAAACTCTCACACTCTTAATTTGTGCACTTCTTTGGATTTGTATTTTTTCCAGTAATTAATTCTCAATCTTGAAAAATGAATTTGCTTTACTTTAGTCATGTACTGAAACCTCTGTTCCACAACAGTTAATTGAAAGTAGACTGGGGCTAAAATTCTTAAAAGTGAAATTATTCATTAATAAACTGGCTGTAACTATTCAATTTGTTTTTTATGACACTCAGCATACAAGGAAAAAGAGGAAGAAGAAACCTGCTTGGCAATAATGTTGGGGGCAATGAGGACACATTTAACTAATTATTATTTAAATAAATTGTATCAATCAAATCACATTCAGTTGTGCTGCTGGTTTAGCCGTTAATACTTTCTACCAATCAACAGTCTTACTTCAGTGCTGCGCATACGACGAAACTCGGAACCGGCGGCGAAACTGTGTTGATATAACTGCTGCTGCTGTTGAAGACGGTAGCATCTTCTGGAGCGACAGCTAATTACAGGAACGGGCAATCGTAATTAATACAGCCTCTTCCACCCGTCCAATGTCCGTACTCCTGCTACTAGACATCTGGCTGGCGTGCGTACATGATGCCGCCGACAATGGTACTCTCTACTGCGAGAGTGTTAACACCACACCTCCACACACTACAAGCGCTGGAACCTATCTCTCTCTCTCTCTCTCCGCGCACTCCGCGCAACAACTCCCTGACGAAGGATTTTACAACGCGCAAGTACTGCTATTTTCGTTGCTAGTCGATGCAAATAATAATTCCTTTGCATTTTTCCCAGAGCTTATAAGTTTCACAGTAAAATGCAGATAAATATAATGAAATGTCAACAGACTTCTACCTAAAGTTACACGTGCAGTGGAGCAATGTCCTTACTTATTAAAAGAAAGCCCCTAAATTACAAATATTTACTTAAAACTCAGAAAAAAAATATCGTCAGCATGTGCCATGCATCCTGCATTTTCGGTGTTACAAGTGTTGTTGGGTGTCTTCCCGAAGGATACCGTGTCAAACTCTGTCCTATTGGCGAGCTAGATCGTCGAAATTCCGAGCTAGTGGGAGGGCCCTGTCCATAATGCCCAGTTGCGGAGAGATCCGCCAACCTTGTTGGTCCAGCTAATGTTTTGGAAGCACGGAGACAAGCAGTAGCAACGCTCGCCATGTGCGAGCGGGCGTTATCTTGCTAAAATATATGCCCAGGACCGTTTGCCATGAATGGCAACGAAACGGGGCGCAGAATGTCGTCGACGTACCGGTGTGCTATAAAGGTGCAGTGGATGGCAGTGAAAGGGGCCCTGCTATGAAATTAAATGGCCACCCACACCTTCACACCTGTTTGTCGGACCGTATGGTGCTGCGACAGTCGTTCTGATATCCCTCTAGTGTACAGGCCGTCTGCAGACATGTCTTCGCTGATCGTTGGGTCTTAGTGCGCAGCGGGACTCATCACTGAAAACTATTCTAGTCCAGTCAATAAGATTCTAGAGCGAATGTCCCCGACAGCACTACAAACGAGCTTCTTAGTCTACAGAGGTCAATGACAGTCCGCGAAACGAGCGGCATCAGATCAGACCCCTTTTTGTCAGTCTGTTATTAATTGTACTTGCGATCACTGAAGGACTTGTTTTACATGGGATCGGTGATTATGATGAATCTGGAGCTGTGATAGCTGTGTGACGATTGCTCGGTCATCACTTCCTGGTGATTCTCTAGCTCAACCGCTTCCCTGTTGAGGCTGCGTTCTGCCGTGGTTCATTCATTCTTGTCAACACTGTCGAACAGTGGTATCGCTCCTATTGAAACGAACGATTCGCCGATTACTACAAGTCCTCTCTGGAATCCTGACATCTATGTATATAGCTCACTTGTCTCTCTGAGAAGCGTTGGTATCGGCCAAATGACGGCACGGAATGGAATTCGAAAATTCTTGTCCTTGTAAGTACATCTCCCATGTTTACTATCCTTCGCGGTGAAATGGCGGTGCATCGTGACACATTCATCCATCGGCCACTAAACTTTACAGTTTAGCCTTTACCGTCAATAGTTGCATATGTATCAGTTGTTGAGCAGTTAGGGTTAAGTGGTTGGTTGGTTGTTTGGGGGAAGAGACCAAACAGCGAGGTCATCGGTCTCATCGGATTAGGAAAGGATGGGGAAGGAAGTCGGCAGTGCCCTTTCAGAGGAACCATCCCAGCA
Organism: Schistocerca nitens; assembly: GCF_023898315.1. NCBI lineage: Eukaryota > Metazoa > Arthropoda > Insecta > Orthoptera > Acrididae > Schistocerca > Schistocerca nitens. Next base: position 100,542,874 of record NC_064619.1, read on the forward strand.
TTTGCCTGGAGCGATTTAGGGAAATCACGGAAAAACTAAATCAGGATGGCCGGACGCGGGATTGAACCGTCGTCCTCCCGAATGCGAGTCCAGTGTGCTACCACTGCGCCACGTCGCTCGGTAGGGTTTATTCCCCCCCCCTCTCTTCCTCTCCGTCCCTCTCTCTCTCTCTCTTTCTCTCTCGTTTTTTATGTTTTTCTTTTCCTAGTGTGTACTTCACATAAGCCACATATGCTTCAACTTCTCTGATTCCCACAATTGATCGGGGTTTCCTTTATTATTGATTTTGCCACAGCACATACTTGGCATGTCAGCACGACAGTAAATACTTAATAGCTACTACACTGCTGTAGAGCTTAGACAGTATCGTTATTATTAGTAGTATTTTCATTAGCGGCAGATGCACATCAGCGTCAGCCTGAATACTTGCAGTTTCGCCTAGTTAAACAGTAGAAAGTCTAGCAACCAAGTGATTTACAAGCAATAAATATGGTTTACGCATTTTAGCTTGCTAGATCTCAAAAGAGGGTGAGGCGTGTTGACGCAGCAAGTGTCGCTAAGTAGAGGACTTGCCAGAGGAAGTACGTATTGTACCAAGCATCCACCCTGAGGGTCGATAGCTAGCTTTCGTCTCTGAGAAGCCGCATGTAGAACTCGCATTGCACTGAGAATCGCTTCATCATTCTACAAAAGAGGTTTGTTAGAAATAAGTGGTCCAGTTTTTAATAAAACGCTTAAAAAATAAAATGTCGTTTACAATTAGTCATTTTAAAAGTAAAAGTGTTCGAAGAAAATTCTTTGACCTGAAATTTAATTAGACGGTAATGCTGTTGGTGCAGGGAAAGCGAAAAGAGCGCCGAGTGCTGATTGAACTCAGGGGAAATGGTTTTAAGGCATTGAGTTAGATACTCAAGTTACTACAAAAAATTCCATTTCGTGGCTGAAGGTACATAGGTGGCGGTAAGACTCACACGATCAATGGAACAATTTATCGGTTTCGTGGTGTTAGTCACATGGAGCCGTTGCGACATTGCGTGTTGGTACGAATGGCCGTCCTGAATCCTTCGATTTCATGTTAACTTGCCAGAGCTTACGTCCCGAAAACTTCTAGTAGCAGTATTGTGGAAATGTAAACCCCAGGCTCGACACAGCTGTTGAATAATATCTGATGGCCGAACTATCTCATGCTTGCAAGAGACATAACACGAGCCATCCACATTTAGTATTCAGATTCGTCTTCATTCCTTATATACAAAACGTGGATGGTGTCGCTCCAACCTACCACGAAGTTTCGTGGTGGCAATGCAACGTTAATCATGAGCATATCGAAGAATGTAGTAAGTTAGCTAGGACATTTCATGCCACTTTGATGTTTGTTGGATGCGACACTCACGTTGTTGCAGTTTTAATGGCCAGGAATTTATATTATGTGGACGTAGTTGATAAAAGCAGCAGTTAAAAGGCAGAAATACCTTCACAACTCTTTCCAGTAATTTAATGACCACAAACATACTGTAATAAATTGTACCAGGACGGCGTATCACACTCGCTAACAAGAAAGGTTATTGTTGTCTTCCGCTGCCATTGTTACATGAATTAGCCCACCCTTCAAAGTGAATTCCAGACGATATACCTCTGGAGTACTGCGTGTGGTTCAGCAGTGTTCCAAAATAGAGCTACGGAAACTACGTACAGTGCCTGAAAAAAAAAAAAAAGAAAAAGTAGGAAGCACCCAGAACACATGCACGTGTGTTGATGTAATATTGTACACAAAGACGCCATCGGCAGGTATGTAAGTTACGTGAGTGGCAAATCTGTGTGACAGGTACAGGACCACCAGGGATCATCAGAACCCCTTCACATCAGCGCGTGCCATCTTAGAACAAGTAATGGACCCTCTGCAACATTCTGCATCATCCCGGATAATTGGTAGGAAACTAGCAGCGGCCAGAGAAGGGAATTACCTTTCCAGGTAATAGAGAGGTGCCGTGTCGGGCGTCGCTCAGCGTTCAACGACGAAACATGGTTCTAAAGTACCCTGGATGATGCGGGCTTTCAAAACTACTACGCACCCTCCGACTCAACGTTGCTATATTATACGCTTTGGATGGTTTCGTTGTCTAGGTGCTGGGGTACGTTGTTGCCACATTACAGGCCAAATACTGCTAAGTTTACAGTATACGATAAGAATACACACATGAATCGAGTGGTCGAAGGTCTCTATCACTTGGCAATTGCTAATTATGAATGTAACATATAAATTTATAAATGAAAGATTGCAATTTCATAAAAACTGCATGTACTTTCTTAATGAATTTAAATGATGAGGACAACAGTAGAAGTACTTTTGAGAATGCGGTATATTTCTGCAAAACACTTATTGGTGTCGATGGTCCAGCGATTAAATAAAATATAAGTTGAATAACAGGGAAACAATAGATTCCTACTGCACGTAATTAGTGTAAGACGTGTATATTTCTTTTGTATATTGTCTAACCACAATTTATGAAAGATGTTTATGTTTTATTAATAGGATTAAGTAGGAATAATTAATATTTGTCATGTTGGAAATAATTGTGGTAGCAGGGAATATCTGTACCAAAGTGTTGTTGATATAATTTTAAAAAGGGCGGAAGAGACCACGTATGGATACATTTTAAGAAAAGAGCGTGAAAGACCGCGCATTGATACAATTTGTAATGGTAGCAGGGATTGTCTACACTAGAAAGCATTATTGGCAGGAGAGACCGCACTTTAGCGTTCGTAGGAGTCAGTAGTAAGCGAGAAGTGAAGCGAGTCGATAGCAGGTCTGAAGCGAGAGGTTGAGTGAAGCGGTGTGCCTGCCAGCCACCAGCTATGATTTACAAGAGATTATAAACGGATGTACACAGACATCAGCTAACTATTATCATAAGAGGAACTAATATTACTGAATAATTTTTTTGAGAAACTCAAAACTACTGAAGACATGTTTTCGCAATGCTAGTCGTAAGATTATTGTAAAACGTAAGTCCCCTTTTGAGCGTTTGTAAAATCATTTCATCACCAGCAGTAAATATTTGAAGAAACGTTTTGAGAATATAATTAATTTTTGCCAGCAATGTTGCATTACTGATTAAAATCCATCCCAAAAGCCATCAACGTACAACTTTGCAAAAATGTTATTGTTGTCAAGAAAAAGTGTAACTGTGAATTACGTAACTTCAGTCAAATTAATTAAAGAATAACGTCCGCTTTGCTATTTAAGAATAACGTCAGCTTTGGTAATAAATACAGCCACATATTATCACAGCCCACCAGCAGCTAATAGAGTATAGTAAAACAGAGTAAGTATATTCTTGTCGCAGTTCGGTGTAGCAGTCAGATGGCGATCCAGTAATTGTAAAAAAAAAAGGTAAGGAACAGTTTTGGGTTATTGCAGATAACGACTGAGGCCCACGACGACGACACATTCTATGTTTCGTCGAAATAATAAAAAAATCACTTTTAATAAGCAGTAATGAAATTTGTATGCAAAGATTGAGAAAGAGAATAAATTTCAAAGGGAAGATTTCATTTGTTGTTTTAAGCAAGAGATAGAAATCCTAAGGGAAGGTTACATAGGTTATTGTAAAAGGGAAGGTTATCATTAACAAAAGAGGTATAGAGGAGACAGGAAGGTTTCATTAGTTAAGAACAACAACATAGCTGGCCTTCTAAACGCACACTACGTCTTCACTACAGAAGCCACGGAAACCACACAAGACCACAGGTCGGCAGTCCGAAATATTTCTATCCTCTGCGCCCACGCTCATACTGCTCCACTGTCCAAGTCTTTCCGCCGACTGCCAGTCCGTCGCGCCGTACCGTCGCGGGCGCTCCGTGTTCTCTGCCGTACTCTCCAGCACTCCCGCACCGCCAGACCTACCTCGTGTCCCACCCATTCTCCCCATTCACGAGCGCTGTGATTGTCTACAGCGCTCCGGTCATCTCTTTAAAACAACGCACCCACACCCACATAAAGAAACACAGTTTCGAAATCCTGGCTTTACATTTAAATAACTTGAAATTAAATAAATATTGCTACAGCTTGACCATAAACACGCTCTACCACACAATATTACATACATAAACAAATTACATAATCATATATCAAAGGAATACCCTACTGGCCATTAAAATTGATACACCACGAAGATGACGTGCTACAGACGCCAAATTTAACCGACAGCAAGAAGATGCTGTAATATGCAAATGATTAGCTTTTCAGAGCATTCACACAAGGTTGCCGCCGGTGGTGACACCTACAACGTGCGGACGTGAGGAAAGTTTCCAACCGATTTCTCATACACAAACAGCAGTTGACCGGCGTTGTCTCGTGAAACGTTGTTGTGATGTTTCGTGTAAGGAGGAGAAATGCGTACCATGACGTTTCCGACTTTGATAAAGGTCGTATTGTAGCCTATCGCGCTTGCGGTTTATCGTATCGCGACATTGCTGGTCGCGTTGGTCGAATTCCAATGACTGTTAGCTGAATATGGAATCGGTGGGTTCAACAGGGTAATACGGAACGCCGTGCTGTAGCACAACGGCCTCGTATCACTAGCAGTCGAGATGACAGGCATCTTATAGGCATGGCTGTAACGGAATGCGCAGCCACGTCTCGATCCCTGAGTCAACAGATGCGGACGTTTGCAAGACATCAACCATCTGCACGAACAGATAGACGACGTTTGCAGCATCATGGACTATCAGCTCGGAGACCATGGCTGCGGTTACCCTTGACGCTGCATCACAGTCAGGAGCGCCTGCGATGGTGTACTCAACGACGAACCTGGGTGCTCGAATGGCAAAACGTAATTTTTTCGGATGAATCCAGGCTCTGTTTACACCATCATGATGGTCGCATCCATGTTTGGCGACATCGCGGTGAACACACATTCGAAGCGTGTATTCGTCATCGCCACACTGGCGTGTCACCCGGCGTGATGATATGTTGTGCCATTGGTTACACGTCCGGTCACCTCTTGTTCGCATTGACAGCACTTTGAACAGTGGACGTTACATTTCAGATGTGTTACGACCCGTGGCTCTACCCCTCATTCGATCCCTGCGAAGCACTACATTTCAGCAGTATAATGCACGACCGCATGTTGCAGGTCCTGTACGGGCATTTCTAAATGCAGAAAATGTTCGACTGTTGCCCTGGCCAGCACATTCTCCAGATCTCTCACCAACTGAAAACGTCTGGTCAATGGTGGCCGAGCAACTGGCTCGTCACAATACGCCAGCCACTACTCTTGATGAACTGTGGTATCGTGTTGAAGCTGTATGGGCTGTACACACCTTCCAAGCTCTGTTTGACTCAATGCCCAGGCGTATCAATGCCGTTATTACTGCCAGAGGCGGTTGTTCTGGGTACTGATTTCTCAGGATATTTGCACCCAAATTGCGTGAAAATGTAATCACATGTCAGTTCCAGTATAATATATTTGTCCAATGAGTAGCCGTTTATCATCTGCATTTCTTCTTGGTGTAGCAATTTTAACGGCCTTGTCAAAGAGGGCGGAGGAGCGGATAGAGGTTCAGGGCACTCTCTTGTCTTAGGGGTGGGAAATTGCCCCTAAAGGCGGAAGAATCATCAATGATCAATGACATGAGGATGCAGAAGGCAATGGAAACCACTGAATTAAAGACACGTAACGTGTATCCACAGAATATGTGGCTTGTAATTGAAGAAGTGTCATGATGATCTCTCCATTGGCAAAAGATTACGGAATAGTCCCCCTTTCGGATCTCCGGGAGGGGACTGCCACGGGTGAGGTTACCATGAGAGAAAGATTGAATAATCAACGAAAGGATAACGTTCTACGAGTCGGGGCGTGGAATGTCAGAAGCTTGAACGTGTTAGGGAAACTAGAAAATCTGAAAAGGGAAATGCAAAGGCTGAATCTAGATATAGTAGGGTTCAGTGAAGTGAAGTGGAAGGAAGACAAGGATTTCTGGTCAGATGAGTATCGGGTAATATCAACAGCAGCAGAAAATGGTATAACAGGTGTAAGATTCGTTATGAATAGGAATGTAGGGCAGAGGGTGTGTTACTGTGAACAGTTCACTGACCGGGTTGTTCTAATCAGAATCGACAGCAGACCAGCACCGACAACGATAGTTCAGGTATACATGCCGACGTCGCAAGCTGAAGATGAACAGATAGAGAAAGTGTATGACGATATTGAAAGGGTAATGCAGTATGTAAAGGGGGACGAAAATCTAATAGTCATGGGCGACTGGAATGCAGTTGTAGGGGAAGGAGTTGAAGAAAAGGTTACAGGAGAATATGGGCTTGGGACAAGGAATGAAAGAGGAGAATGACTAATTGTGTTCTGTAACAAGTTTCAGCTAGTAATAGAGAATACCCTGTTCAAGAATCACAAGAGGAGGAGGTATACTTGGCAAAGGCCGGGAGGTATGGGAAGATTTCAATTAGATTACATCATGGTCAGACAGAGATTCCGAAAGCAGATACTGGATTGTAAGGCGCACCCAGGAGCAGATATAGACTCACATCACTATATGGTAGTGATGAAGAGTAGGCTGAAGTTCAAGACATTAGTCAGGAAGAATCAATACGCAAAGAAGTGGAATACGGAAGTACTAAGGAATGGCGAGATACGTTTGAAGGACTCTAACGCTATAGATACAGCAATAAGGAATAGCGCAGTAGGCAGTACAGTTGAAGAGAAATGGACATCTCTAAAAAGGGCCATCACAGAAGTTGGGAAGGAAAACATAGGTACAAAGAAGGTAGCTGCGAAGAAACCATGGGTAACAGAAGAAATACTTCAATTGATTGATGAAAGGAGTAAGTACAAACATGTTCCGGGAGAATCAGGAATGCAGAAGTAAAAGTCGCTGAGGAATGAAATAAATAGGAAGTGCAGGGAAGCTAAGAAGAAATGGCTGCAGGAAAAATGTGAAGACATCGAAAAAGATATGATTGTCAGAAGGACAGACTCAGCATACAGGAAAGTCAAAACATGCTTTGGTGACATTAAAAGCAACGGTGGTAACATTAAGAGTGCAACGGGAATTCCACTGTTAAATGCAGAGGAGAGAGCAGATATGTGGAAAGAATACATTGAAAGCCTCTCTGAGGGTGAAGATTTGTCTGATGCGATAGAAGAAGAAACAGGAGTCGATTTAGAAGACATAGGGGACCCAGTATTAGAATAGGAATTTAAAAGAGCTTTGGAGGACTTACGGTCAAATAAGGCAGAAGGAATAGATAACATTACATCAGAATTTCAAAAATCATTGGGGGAAGTGGCAACAAAACGACTATTCACGTTGGTGTGTAGAATATATGAGTCTGGCGACATACCATCTGACTTTCGGAAAAGCATCACAATTCCGAAGACGGCAAGAGCTGAAAAGTGCGAGAATTATCGCACAATCAGCTTAACAGCTAATGCATCGAAGTTGCTTACAAGAATAATATACAGAAGAATAGAAAACAAAATTGAGAATGCGCTAGGTGACGATCAGTTTGGCTTTAGGAAAAGTAAAGGGACGAGAGAGGCAATTCTGACGTTACGGCTAATAATGGAAGCAAGGCTAAAGAAAAATCAAGAGACTTTCGTAGGATTTGTCGACCTGGAAAAAGCGTTCGACAATATAAAATGGGGCAAGCTGTTCGAGATTCTGAAAAAAGTAGGGGTAAGCTATAGGGAGAGACGGGTCATATACAATATATACAAACACCAAGAGGGAGTAATAAGAGTGGACGATCAAGAACGAAGTGCTCGTATTAAGAAGGGTGTAAGACAAGGCTGTAGCCTTTCGCCCCTACTCTTCGATCTGTACATCGAGGAAGCAATGATGGAAATAAAAGAAAGGTTCAGGAGTGGATTTAAAATACAAGGTGAAAGGATATCAATGATAAGATTCGCTGATGACATTGCTATCCTGAGGGAAAGTGAAGAAGAATTAAATGATCTGCTGAACGGAATGAACAGTCTAATGAGTACACAGTATGGTTTGAGAGTAAATCGGAGAAAGACGAAGGTAATGAGAAGTAGTAGAAATGATAACAGCGAGAAACTTAACATCAGGATTGATGGTCACGAAGTCAATGAAGTTAAGGAATTCTGCTACCTAGGCAGTAAAATAACCAATGACGGACGGAGTAAGGAGGACATCAAAAGCAGACTCGCTATGGCAAAAAAGGCATTTCTGGCCAAGAGAAATCTACTAATATCAAATACCGGCCTTAATTTGAGGAAGAAATTTCTGAGGATGTACGTCTGGAGTACAGCATTGTATGGTAGTGAAACATGGACTGTGCGAAACCCGGAAGAGAAGAGAATCGAAGCATTTGAGATGTGGTGCTATAGACGAATGTTGAAAATCAGTTGGACTGATAAGGTAAGGAATGAGGAGGTTCTACGCAGAATCGGAGAGGAAAGGAATATGTGGAAACCACTGATACGGAGAAGGGACAGGATGATAGGACATCTGCTAAGACATGAGGGATTGACTTCCATGGTACTACAGGGAGCTGTAGAGGGCAAAAACTTTAGAGGAAGACAGAGATTGGAATACATCAAGCAAATAATTGAGGACGTAGGTTGCAAGTGCTACCCTGAGATAAAGAGGTTAGCACAGGAAAGAAACTCACGGCGGGCCGCATCAAACCAGTCAGTAGACTGATGACCAAAAAAGAAAAGTGTAGTAACAAATGTAGGCCAGTAGCCTAATGTCTCTGTGCTCTCTAAAACACAGTAAATATTTACCCAATTTCTTCATGAATAGTATATATCGGATATAAACTAAGACATAGATGAGTAAATATATTTATAAGCATGCTGCTACCGTTTTATCGTGTAACTGTGGAGTGTCACTAAGTTATGTGAGCCTGATGGTGAGAGGTACAATTGTGACCAGGAATTTGCCACTATCTTTCCCCCAATAGGACATGTGTTTGACCAGCTTTGATGCCAGCTACATCCCAGCGTCAGAACCGATGATATCAAGGTCCATTCCAAAGGTTGTGTGCCAGTTTGACTCAGAGGATACGTTGACTTTATGACACCCAACATAACGGTATCAGTGCTTGCATCAACAGGGAGGTGCAGCGTCATATTAGTAAGTAGGCTGACACTAGCAAGTTATTTATAAATTTGACTCTATTTTGTAATCACTGAAACAACCAACCAATCTTCATTTCGAGTCCTCTTACTCTTCAGGAAGCTACATTGTGTTTATTATACATAGTAACTCTTATATTAAAGTTCGATATAAAAGTAGATTAAGTTCTGAACATGTCAGGGATCTCGTCCACCTGATCCTGTGCTTCAAGAATTGTAACAGTTATGCACTATCTGATCAAAAGTATCTGGACGCCCGTATGTAACCAGGAACGCAACACTAGGCGCCAACAGAGTTGGACCATCTGCTTGGAAAGATGAGGAAAGGTTTGTGCTGTCAGTAGAGAAGAAGTAACAGCAAATTTTGTCGATCAGGAGATGTAAGCGACTTCAGCTGTGATCTTTGTAAAGTTACTGATGATCAGTTTTTGAATATAGAAACAACCACAGCTAAACCCAGAGCAGCCAGACCTCATGTACTGATCGAGAGAAACTGTCGATCACTGCGGGGGCTTTTTGCAAGAAATGGTATTAAATAAACGGAGAAATCTCAATGTAAGTTCCAAAATTGTATCAGCAATCCAGCTAGCATAATAAATGAGGTTATGAAGCTACAAATGAAGGGGTACATTGATGGACCAGCTCTTCGTAAGCCTTTTAAAACTGTGTGCCCGACCGAGACTCGAACTCGGGACCTTTGCCTTTCACGGGCAAGTGCTCTACCATCTGAGCTATCGAAGCACGTCTCACGCCCGGTACTCACAGCTGCAGAGTGAAAATCTCATTCTGGAAACCTCCCCCAGGCTGTGGCTAAGCCATGTATCCGCAGTATCCTTTCTTTCAGGAGTGCTAGTTCTGCAAGGTTCGCAGGAGAGCTTCTGTAAAGTTTGGAAGGTAGGATACGAGATACTGGCAGAAGTAAAGCTGTGAGTACCGGGCGTGAGTCGTGCTTCGGTAGCTCAGATGGTAGAGCACTTGCCCGCGAAAGGCAAAGGTCCCGAGTTCGAGTCTCGGTCGGGCACACAGTTATAATCTGCCAGGAAGTTACATATCAGCGCACACTCCGCTGCAGAGTGAAAATCTCATTCTGGAAATCTTCGTAAGCCACTAATTTCTCTAGTGGACGCTAACAGAGCGACGTCACTGGACTTTGGATGACTGTAAACGAATGATTTGGAATGATGAATTACATTGTACCTGAGGCAATGCGATGAAGGAGTTTAAATCTGATGAATGACTAGAGAACATTACGTGCCCCAGTGTGTAGTACGGATAGTGAAGTACGGAGGAAGCGGTATTACAGTAAACGGGTTTCTATAGTGCATTGTGTGTGCTTCCCTTATCGCGTTGACGGAAAAGCTTTGTATGGAAGGATATGAACACATTTTACATTGTTGCGTGGGAGTAGAGGAACAGTTGGGAAACGATGATTGTATCGCCATGTCAAGGCACACTGTCATAAAGAATCATGTATGAGGCAACGGTTTGTGGAGAATAACATTCCTAAAATGGACTGGCCTGCCCACAGTCGCTACCTCAACACAATGGGACACCTGTACAATGAGTTAGGATGTCGACTTCGCTCCAGATATAAGGGTCCTTCTCACGTCTCAGCTCTTGAGAGAGAATGGGATGTTATTTCATCACACACAATCAGACACATAACTTTAAGCGTCTGCATTAGAGTTCAAGCTGTCATAATGGCCAAGGCTGCGCACACCCTGTATCACTGTCCCTTTCCGCATATTTCTGATCAGAAAGTGTTGGTCGGTGAGTGCTAACACCGAAATAAGAAAAAGCTCCATCGAACATGAAGTTCATGTCTCATCGGTACAGTTTTCAGCATATCGCATAGAGTATTATTGTCCACTGGGCCTAGGGGGAAGATCGTAAGACCCCCAGCTGTCACCAACAACGATGGCCGAAAATAAGTAGATTTTGGACACTGATCTGCATTACTATCTGATCACATTGAAACGATGCCCCATCCATGAACAGCACTGTTGTCTTACAAGAATGTTTGACGTGTTTTTCAGTAAATCATTGGCAGAAGCACATCTTTATTCCACAAACAAATGGTGATTGATGCTGCTCATGCTGAAAAGGGTGTAGACGTATAGAAGATGCTGAAAATACCGCTTCAGTTGTAAATTACTTTATTTTCACACGACCGGTTTCGGACTGTTATAAGCCCATCCTCAGGTGTCGTAGCCGTGCTGTGGTCCCCGAGCGCCGCGTGTACCAGGCGGGGTGTGCTGCCGATGAGCGCAGAAGAGAACTCCCTGTTCTGCGAACTCTCCGTTCTGCGCTCATCGGCGGCACACCCCGCCTGGTACATGCGGCGCTCGGGGACCACAGCACGGCTACGGCACCTGAGGATGGGCTTATAACAGTCCGAAACCGGTCGTGTGAAAATAAAGTAATTTTCAGCTGAAGCGGTATTTTCAGCTTCTGCTGTAATGCTCAGTTGCGGATGTTCTTCCAACAGGACTCTTTGTAAATGTATAGGTTGTTGTTTAACCTGTATACGTTATTGTTTAACCAGTCCATAACTTGTCACGCAGTCAACATTTCATGCTGCAGGTACATGTCTTACGCTGACACTGCCGTCAGCTCCAAGTGCATGAAGTCACCTGTAACAGATGAAAATGTTTATCAGCCAAGGTGACGATCCATTGTGTCAAATCGTCAGCGCCAACTGCATAAAGTCACCAGTAGAGTACCTAAAGATTTATGAAGAAAGATGACTATCCATTCTGTGAAAGGCACTCCTGTCGGGGACCCTCTCTCGTGAACTGTTGGGCGGCACGACCACTTCTATATCTTAACTCATACTTGGACAATGCATCTACTAATTCTGCATCTGTCTACACACCTACTGCACTGTACGAGATAGCAAGATAGAGCTAGTCAACTACTACGTGCCCGTGAAGTCTGGAATGTGATTTACAAACTGTGGCCAACTTCTAGGTAAGGCAATGGACACGGTCGCAAGGTAACACTAGTACTAGTTCAAGCCGCATGTCACAATTACACTCCTGGAAATTGAAATAAGAACACCGTGAATTCATTGTCCCAGGAAGGGGAAACTTTATTGACACATTCCTGGGGTCAGATACATCACATGATCACACTGACAGAACCACAGGCACATAGACACAAGAAACAGAGCATGCACAATGTCGGCACTAGTGCAGTGTATATCCACCTTTCGCAGCAATGCAGGCTGCTATTCTCCCATTGAGATGATCGTAGAGATGCTGGATGTAGTCCTGTGGAACGGCTTGCCATGCCATTTCCACCTGGCGCCTCAGTTGGACCAGCGTTCGTGCTGGACGTGCAGACCGCGTGAGACGACGCTTCATCCAGTCCCAAACATGCTCAATGGGGGACAGATCCGGAGATCTTGCTGGCCAGGGTAGTTGACTTACACCTACTAGAGCACGTTGGGTGGCACGGGATACATGCGGACGTGCATTGTCCTGTTGGAACAGCAAGTTCCCTTGCCGGTCTAGGAATGGTAGAACGATGGGTTCGATGACGGTTTGGATGTTCCGTGCACTATTCAGTGTCCCCTCGACGATCACCAGTGGTGTACGGCCAGTGTAGGAGATCGCTCCCCACACCATGATGCCGGGTGTAGGCCCTGTGTGCCTCGGTCGTATGCAGTCCTGATTGTGGCGCTCACCTGCACGGCGCCAAACACGTATACGACCATCATTGGCACCAAGGCAGAAGCGACTCTCATCGCTGAAGACGACACGTCTCCATTCGCCCCTCCATTCACGCCTGTCGCGACACCACTGGAGGCGGGCTGCACGATGTTGGGGCGTGAGCGGAAGACGGCCTAACGGTGTGCGGGACCGTAGCCCAGCTTCATGGAGACGGTTGCGAATGGTCCTCGCCGATACAGCAGGAGCAACAGTGTCCCTAATTTGCTGGGAAGTGGCTGTGCGGTCCCCTACGGCACTGCGTAGGATCCTACGGTCTTGGCGTGCATCCGTGCGTCGCTGCGGTCCGGTCCCAGGTCGACGGGCACGTGCACCTTCCGCCGACCACTGGCGACAACATCGATGTACTGTGGAGACCTCACGCCCCACGTGTTGAGCAATTCGGCGGTACGTCCACCCGGCCTCCCGCATGCCCACTATACGCCCTCGCTCAAAGTCCGTCAACTGCACATACGGTTCACGTCCACGCTGTCGCGGCATCCTACCAGTGTTAAAGACTGCCATGGAGCTCCGTATGCCACGGCAAACTGGCTGACACTGCCGGCGGCGGTGCACAAATGCTGCGCAGCTAGCGCCATTCGACGGCCAACACCGCGGTTCCTGGTGTGTCCGCTGTGCCGTGCGTGTGATCATTGCTTGTACAGCCCTCTCGCAGTGTCCGGAGCAAGTATGGTGGGTCTGACACACCGGTGTCAATGTGTTCTTTTTTCCATTTCCAGGAGTGTATTTTATGTGAAATGGATCAAAAAACATTGTGGTGAACTCGAGAATTACAATTTAACCGCGACAGAGGATACTTGTAACATTTCACGTAGGAAAAAGTTCCTTGTGTGGCTGTGGATACTTAGCAATACAGTTTCTTTTGTCTCGATGGAAAAGTTTGTTTCAACGAATGACCAGTTTCAGTGCCTTCAACAAATGTAATAAAAGAGAAAGGAACAGGATACGCCCGGTTAGGACTCGCTTTCTGAGATTTTCGTAAAATCTTATTTATTTATATTCATAGTTCATATTTGAGTTTTGATTGGACGTTTACGAGTATAAAAATGTGTAACATAAATGGCCGTATAAAAATAAGTAACATAAATGACCGTATCTTTCCTTTGCATTGACTTGGAAGGTTAAGGCTATACACCATAAAAGGGCCGTAGCACGTAGGATTTGACATAAATTTCAAAGTGATACCCGTACCGGTTCCTGAGAAAAGGGGGTCTTAACAGAGGGATAGACAGCTGGACAAGAAAGTGACGTTCTTGAGTCCCGTTTTTATCGATCAAGGTACACAACCCTAATCACGTAGTGGGGGAAGAGGTCCAACGACAAAATAAAGCATACTTATCAAAGTGTGAAAATGTAATTATTTGAGCACCTGACGCAGTGGTTATTTGTGTTGATGCCAATACCTTATTTTTGTGAGAAGGCGTTTTCCGTATTTAAAACTAGTTTATGTTAAATGCTCTTGTTACAACTGGGATTCCACAGCTACGGCTAGAATTTACTGCTAAAAATGTCTGCATTTTAGATAAAACTAGTTTTAATCGTGAGTATTAGATAAAAATAGTTTTAACTAGAGGAACGTCTCAGGCGGAAATGATTTTATCAAAAGCAATTACGTGTCATTCCTACTGGTTAATACAAAAGAATCATACACTACATGGACAATTTTAAGGAACGCCATAGAGCCATATTCGAAACAAGCCCCCTTTTCCTTCATAATCTTTTCAAGTTGACAATCTTCGCACATAGTTAAATATTTATTACCTAAGATTTTCTTATATTTTAGTTCTTAATGTGTCTCCACCGCCATGGCCAATGGCCACATGTGTCCTCCAAACACATATAAAAAGGTGAACTGATTTAATGTTCTGTTCTATTTCTATGTCTTTTAATCAGCTAATTGTGGTTCTTCAATTTCGTCCACTTAATTTTGTAGGTTTCTTTTGTCATAACACTTCACTGGATTTCTTTTTTTTCCGTATTCATGAATCTGTAATACTCTTTTTCATAATTCTTCTTTACAGCATGGTTCCTGATTTAGATCTCCCATGAAAGATGCGTACTAGTTGATCAATACGTGCTTAGCCGATGTCTAACTGAGTGCATATGCCTTGGCGAGTGACGCCGCTCGAATAATCAGAAACGTCCTAACGCTTGACGTGTAGGCTAGGAGAACCTCGACTTGGGACGAAACAATTTTAACAGTCATTATGTCAAAATAGATTTTGTCTTCTCAAAACCTATTTCCACTGACATTTACTACTAGTCCGCATTAAATTCTAGTTGGAACAAAGGTATTCAGTATAATCTACAGTTAACTAGTAAATATACGTTCGAACCAAAAACGGGTTTTTACTCTTTACATACGTCATATTGCTTATATAAAATGATTGGCTGGGAGTAGTACGCGTGAACTGCAGAATCAGAAGCAGCAGACTTAGGACTACCAGAAACTCTTTGACATGAGGACAACTGAATCAGAGACGCTAGATGTCACACACTTTTGCAGATACAGATTGGACGTTCTGAGGAAAATGCAATGAGGGTTTTCTGATGGAGGGGGTGACGGTTGTTGCATAACATACCGGTGGAGGTCGGGTTTGAATTACCTCGTTTAGGGAACGGTCAAACACAGCAAGCAATAAATTGCTTAGTAGCTGTCACCTTATTTCTGCTGTACTCCACTTTTCTTGGGGCGAGAGGCATTTATAGCAAGGGGGGGGGGGGGGGAGCGAATGGACAGAACAGTGGGGGCAGCTGCCGGTGGTGACAATTTGCTTACAAAAAACCCCACAAACCGGAGGGCCCTGATTTTTGTGACCTAGAAAATTATCACTGAAATGAGCAGAGAATATCGATAGCATTTAGTATAAACGATATACGTCATATGCGCTATAAAGTCAACTAGGGAAATGGTTGAAACTGAAATCATGAACTTTTCAGTGTAGTTCGAAACCACAAGATGTGGGAAATGAGGCCAAAAGCAGATAACGCAAATTATGGGAAAACGTAGAAGTTGGTAATGTTAAAACAGGTTTATTACAATTATACTGTCAGCTTGTTTATATTTACGCAATTCAGTTACTACAAGTGCATTGAAGAAACTAAAAGACGAAAATGGCAAGAAAATAACAATTTCCTACAAATTTTCAAATCACATTTGCGGTGAAACTGTTTTGTCCTTCCTGAAACGAAAAACTGCAGGCGCCAGTGCTCCGCACTGTGTGTAGTTCACTATTTTCTGTTCCTATTTCCAAATGAGAGAAGAGGCTGATGATGTTTGGATTATGGGGCGCTCAACTGCGCGATTATTAACGCCCGTACAAAATACCAACCTTTTCTGAGTCCAATCTTGCCACGTGCATGAATGATGATGAAATGATGAGGACAACACAAACACCGAATCATCTCGAGGCAGGTGAAAATCCCTGCCCCCGCCGGGAATCGAACCCGGGACCCCGTGCTCGGGAAGCGAGAACGCGACCGCGAGACCACAAGCTGCGGACAAAATGAGAGAAGAGGCTGAACCTGGTCCATCATGGCATTCGAGTGCGACTCCCATACATTGCAGGTATATAAATTATTTAGTTATTATATAAGTTGTATCCGGTTTGCTGTTAAATGCAACAAAAGAGTCTGTAACGCCGGAAATGCTAATCCTCCTATTTCCATCTATTGTACTATAATTTGTTTTCCTTATTTTTGTTACCTGAATATATGACATTTCTGTGTCTTTACGTATTGTAATTGTTTTACTATTTGTATATATATATTTATGCATTTATGTCGATGTATAATTGGTTTGTTTCGTAAATATTATTTGTATTTTTACGCTGGGTCTTGCCTAGGGAAAACTGCTATCGAACGATTACATCGATAGGTCGTGTGAAGAATCAAAGTGTGTAGGATCTTCGGTAGTGTTAACTCTGCCGCGTGGAGCGCGGGCAGAGCATGAAAGAGTCTGGCTGGAGTAGCGAGTGGAGCAGGTGTGTGGTGTGAAGCTCCCGCGAGTTGCCGTGCTTTTGGGGTTTGGCAGCATGTAATTGCGCTCCACTTGCGATGATAGTTTCTGACATGGTGTCGCGGACGGGAAGCATTAGCTGGCGCACATCAAGAGCCCGTTTCGTCTGGTGACCGTGTCGAGAAGAAGGCGCGCCAACATCCAGCTTCTGCAACAGCGACGGCCGACAATGAGTGACTGTCGCCACATCCTCGATCGACGGCTTCAAACCTTCAATCAACCAACAAGGAAGACTGGAAGCACGTAAAGTTTTAGAACTGTATGGCAGACCTCAGCTGTTCAAACTTTTAAAATTGTTGCATCACAAAATTACAGCTACTTAGCATGAACCTTTGTTGCTCATTGTCCCAATTTTTACCAAGCAGGGTCCCTTCCTTTTCCGAAATGAACCCGAGTGTCGTTGAAATTCAAACGCCAGCATAATTCCATTTCACTGCTTTAATTTCAAAGTTCAGTTAAAGTATTCATAGCTGGCTACAATACTTAGATTACTCAAGCACAAATTAAGAGTGCTAGTTTTGTTACCATATTTTAGCTTACCTGTGACTGCAGCTCAGCTTTGTACGTACTAAATTTTACTATTGCTAATTGTTCTGAATCATTTAATTCAAGTTCAAAGTTAAATCTCTTATTTCTAAATTGCGTAGATTCAAGTAGCTTTTGAAATGATTGTTGAGGTAGTCCAAGACTGACAGTATTTTACTGAATTTCGATGTGCTTCAGAAAGAAAGCTCACTATTAACTTCAGTCACTAAATTAACTTTCGATTTTCCGGTTTTATTAATTCTTTTGCTAAATTGTGTGTAGTGAAATTTATTACTTCTGACAAACTTTCAGTTTTCACACTACACTTGTCAACCTTCAGTTGCCACGCTTCTAGTGCTAATTATATGTGTAATAATCTTTCTTTTTCATATAGTAATTGTCCTTACGACTGGCGACCGTAATTTCCCCCAAATCTCAAATATCTAATTACCGCTAGTTGATTGTTAACGTAACGGCCGCACATTTACTTTCTTTATTAACTTTACCCCTATTTCAAAATTAATTTCCACCAGTTTCATTAGCATTTTTCCTTTCATTTAGATGTAACCCTTTCCTCCCTCTTTACCGACAAATTAACCTCGGTGACGATTGCTTTTCCCAAATTTCCATTAGGTACACGTGGTTTAACTTTTCACTGTCATTAAGGTCGATAAGTGAGGGGGAGGTTACAAGTCCTACACTTATCCAAAGCAGAAACATAAGAAGAAATCAGCAAAGTCACTTCTTCTCTTGGAGCAGATGCACCTCTGAAACCATGGTAGGGTACTGTAATAAAAGGCCACTATTTGGAGTCGTAGGCACTAAATACTATCAAACCACGTTCAAGAAAAAACACAATATTTCAAAGACTATAAAATTAAATGAACAAGCCGCAACATATGAAATTGAATACTTCGAGGAGCCAAAGCATTATGACTACGTTTGGAATAAATTTGATCAGAGACGAGCGGGTAATCGTTCTAGCAATAATAAGGACTGAATATGGGAAAAACCACTGACCTAAGCCACTTTGACAAATGGCAGTCTATTATGACCTTTCGCCTAGGATTCAACATCTCATATGAGTTGCAGATGGTCATTTTTTCGTGTGCTACTGTCGTGAGCACCTAAGGAAAGTGATTGAAGGGGGGGCTAAATCTCGATTACGTGACAAGCAGACAATGTGGAGAGAGAATGATTGCCCGTTCTGTAAGAAAGCGTCGCCGACAATCAGCTCCAGATCAGAGTATGAGATACACAACTTCGCCATCAACACCAGAAACCTTTCGGAATGGTTTGGATGGAGATTATGTTGTTTGATTATGGTATGTTTGGGTTGAACGCTAGCTTCCCACAGTTGTCTCACTGCTGCCGTTTTCTTCAGCTACCTGAAGGACAGGGTGGTCTCGTCCAAAGAGCGAGGTCAGAGGTTAAAGTTGGTACCTTGTGATGGAACCACAGTGCCAGACGCGGCGATGAATGAGAGGTGTCAAAGAAGAAGCGGCCTGAAAATTCTCTGCACGCCGCTGCTGCTGGAAATCTCCTTATGTCAGAGAACAGCGTCGACTTTGATAGCAACATAACTCAGATCTTGCAGCAAGCTAGTGTTAGTGGTGAATGTAATATGTGACTGTAACTAAATACAACTCAAAAACATAAACAGTTACTGCATTCTGCGATAGTACCTGAAATACATAAGTAGTCAATCATGTAGACATGAATTGCCTCCAATCTAAGTATTCGAAATCAAAAGGTGAACTAATATCTTACGTCCGTTGTAATAGCCATCCGGCCTCCTCTAGAAGTAAAACTGCAATACTGTCATCTACGCTTCATAAGACCTTCAAAAGAAAAAAAAAAAGGTGATCATTGTCTTCCATATTCTGAGCGTCATACAAGAAAAATTCATTTTTTGACTACTACTGCTAATACTACACATTTTGAAATGTAATTTTACCTATTAATAAAGAGGAGAGTTATTATCACAGATACGGCTTTCCACAGCCTTTATTGGTATTAATCTAATACTTCATGATTTACTGTTTCTTGAAAATATTTGCAGTTGAATATCTAGTATTTGTTTCACAAAGTCGCTATTTCCCTGTAAACCGATGGCCTAGTTTCAAAGTAAAACGATGTGATACGATCTGGAAAATAAGAAACGTAGATAGGGGAAGGTAGATGAATAGGGGTAGCAGCTTTGATTCATATTCAAAACGTCTTTGGTCCCGGGCTGGAATCCCGTCACTGTTAAAGTTTTGATTAATGATCAGCATTGGAGGCCGAAGACTTCTGGCATAAGAAGTCACCCTGATTATGCCAACGGCCTTGTCAAAGAGGGCAGAGGAACGGACAGATGTTGAGGGTACTCTCTCATCCTACGGGTGGGAAACAGCAATGGTCAACGGCATGAGGATGCAGAAGGCAATAGAAACCACTGCATTAGAAACACGTAGCGTGTATCCACAGGACATGTGGCATGTAACTGAAGAACTGCCATAATGATTTCTCCATTGGCAAAAGATTCGGGAATAGTCCCCCATTCGGATTTCCGCAAGGGGACTGCCAAAGGTGAGGTTACCATGAATGCATAATCAACGGATGGATAACGTTCTACGAGTCGGGGCGTGGAATGTCAGAAGCTTGAACGTAGTAGGGAAACTAGAAAATTTGAAATAGGAAATGCAAAGGCTCAATCTAGATATAAGAGGCGTCAGTGAAGTGAAGTGGAAAGAAGACAAGGACTTCTGGTCAGATGAGTTTAGGGTAATATCAACAGCAACAGAAAACGTTATAACTGGAGTCGGATTCCTTATGAATAGGAAGGTAGGGAAAAGACTGTCTTACTGTGACCAGTTCAGTGACAGGATTGTTTTTATTAGAATCGACAGCAAACCAACACCGACAGTGATGGTTCAGGTACACAGGCCGACGTCGCAAGCTGAAAATGATGAGATAGAGTAAGTGTATGAGAATATTGAAAAGGTAATACAGTATGTAAATGAGGGTGGAAAACTAATAGTCATAGGAGACTGGAATGCACTTGTAGGAGTATGTTACAGGAGAATGCGGGATTGGGACAAGGAATGAGAGAGGAGAAAGATTGAGTTCTGTAATAAGTTTCAGCTAGGAATAGCAAATATACTGTTCAAGAATCACAAGAAGGGGAGTTATACTTGGAAATGGCCAGATGACACTGGAAGATTTCAGTTACATTACATCATGGTCAGACAGAGATTCCGAAATCAGACACGGTATTGTAAGCTGTACCCAGGAGCAGATATAGACTCAGATCACAATATAGTAGTGATGAAGAGTAGGCTGAAGTTTCAGACATTAGTCAGGAAGAATCAATACGCAAAGAAGTTGGATACGGAAGTACTAAGGAATGACGATATGCGGTTGAAGTTCTCTAAGGCTATAGATACAGCAATAAGGATTAGCTCAGTAGCCACTACAGTTGAAAGGAAATGGACATATCTCAAAAGAGCCATCACAGAAGTTGGGAAGGAAAGCTTAGGTACAAAGAAGGTAACTGCAAAGAAACCATGGGTAAGAGAAGAAATACTTAAATTTGTCGATGAAAGAAGGAAGTACAAAAAATGTCCCGGGAAACTCAGGAATAAAGAAATAAAAGTCGCTGAGGAACGAAATAAACAGGAAGTGCACGGAAACTAAGACGAAATGGCTGCTGGAAAAATGGGAAGGCATCGAAAAAGAAATGGCAGTCGGAAGGACAGACTCAGCATACAGGAAAATCAAAACTACCTACGGTGACATTAAAAGCAAGGGTGAAAACATTAACAGGGTAACGGGAATTCCACTGTTAAATGAATAGGAGAGGGCGGATAGGTGGAAAGAATACATTGAAAGCTTCTATGAGGGGAGAGATTTGTCTGTTGTGATAGAAGAAGAAACAATAGTCAACTTTGAAGCGCTAGTGTATCCAGTATCAGAAACGGAATTCCAAAGAGCTTTGGAGGACTAAAGTTCAAATAAGGCGGAAGGGATGAATAACATTCCATCACAATTTTTAAAATCATTGAGGGAAGCGGAAATAAAAAGACTATTCACGTTGGTGTGTAGAATGTATGAGTCTCTCTGACATTCGGAAATGCATCATCCACACAATTCCGAAGACGGCAAGAGCTGACATGGGCGAGAATTATCGCACATTCAGTTTAACAGCTCATGCATCTAAGTTTCTTACAAGAATAATATACAGAAGAATGGAAAAGAGAATTGAGGGTGGGGTCGATGATTTTACATGATCTGCAGAACGGGATGAACAGTCTAATGAGTACAGAGTATGGACTGAGAGAAAATCGAAGAATAACGGATGTAAGAGGCAACGCTGACGTTGCGGTTAATAATGGAAGCAGGACTAAAGAAGAATCAAGACACATTAATAGGACTTGTCGCCCCGGGAAAAAGCGTTCGACAATGTAAAATGGTGCAACATGTTCCAAATTCTGAAAAAAAAGTTGGGGTAAGCTATTGGTAGAGACGGGCCATATACAACATGTACAACCGCCAAGAGAGAATAATATGAGTGGATGACCAAGAATGAAGCACTCGTATTGAAAAAGGTGTGAGACAAGGATGTAGCCTTACGCCCCTACTGTCCAATTTGACCATCGAGGAAGCAATGATGGAAATAAAGGAATAGTTCAAGTGTGGACTTGAAATTCAAGTTGAAAGTATATAAATGAAACGATTCGCTGATGACATTGCTGTCTTGAGTGAAAGTGATTAAGAATTACATGATCTGCAGAACGGGATGAACAGTCTAATGAGTACAGAGTATGGACTGAGAGAAAATCGAAGAATAACGGATGTAATGAGAAGTAGTAGAAATGAGAACAGTTAGAAGCTTAACATCGGGATTAATTGTCACGAAGTAGATCAAGTTAAGGAATTCTCCTTCATGGGCAGTAAAATAACCAATGACGGACGCAGCAAAGAGGACATCAAAAACAGACTAACAAGGGCAAAAAAGGGTATTCCTGGCCAAGGGAAACCTAATAATATCAAATATCGGCCTAAATTTGAGGAAGAAAGGAGACGGGAATGAATGATAGGACATCTGTTGAGACATGAGGGAATGACTTCCATGGTAGCAGAGGGAGCTGTAGAGGGCAAAACCTTTAGAGGAAGACAGAGATTGGAATACACCCAGCAAATAATTGAGGACGTACGTTGCAAGTCCTACTCTGAGACGAAGAGGTTAGCACAGGAGATGTTGTTGATGTGGTCTTCAGTCCTGAGACTGGTTTGATGCAGCTCTCCATGCTACTCTATCCTGTGCAGGCTTCTTCATCTCCCCGTACCTACCTCAACCTACATCCTTCTGAATCTGCTTAGTGTATTCATCTCTTGGTCTCCCTCTACGGCCCGCATCTCGTGGTCGTGCGGTAGCATTCTCGCTTCCCACGCCCGGGTTCCCGGGTTCGATTCCCGGCGGGGTCAGGGATTTTCTGTGCCTCGTGATGGCTGGGTGTTGTGTGATGTCCTTAGGTTAGTTAGGTTTAAGTAGTTCTAAGTTCTAGGGAACTGATGACCATAGATGTTAAGTCCCATAGTGCTCAGGGCCATTTGAACCAACCAATACTTCCTCATTAGTTATGTGACCTACCCATCTAATCTTCAGCATTCTTCTGTAGCACCACATTTAGAAAGTTTCTATTCCCTTCTTGTCCAAACTATTTATCGTCCATGTTTCACTTCCATACTTGGCTACACTCCATACAAATACTTTCAGAAATTACAACCTGACACTTAAATCTATACTCGATGTTAACAAATTTCTCTTCTTCAGAAACACTTTCCTCGCCATTGCGAGTCCACATTTTTTATCCTCTCTACTTCGACCATCATCAGTTATTTTGCTCCTTAAATAGCTAAATTCCTTTACCACTTTAAGTGTGTCATTTCCTAATCTAATTCCCTCAGCATCACCCGACTTAATTCGATACATTGCATTATCCTCGATTTGCTTTTGTTGATTTTCATCTTATACCCTTCTTTCAAGACACTATCCATTCCATTTAACTGCTCTTCCAAGTCCTTTGCTGTCTCTGACAGAATTACAATGTCATCGGCGAACCTCAAAGTTTTTATTTCTTCTCCATGGATTTTAATACCTACGCAGAATTTTTCTTTTGTTTCCTTCACTGCTTGCTGAACATGCATATTGAATAACATCGGGGAGAGACTACAATCCTGTCTCACTCCCTTCCCAACCACTGCTTCCCTTTCATGTCCCTCGACTCTTATAACTGCCATCTGGTTTCTGTACAAACTGTAAATAGCCATTCGCTCCCTGTATTTTACCTCTGACACCTTCAGAATTTGAAAAAGTGTATTCCAGTCAACATTGTCAAAAGCTTTGTCTATGGCTACAAATGCTAGAAACATAGGTTTGACTTTCCTTAATCTAGCTTCTAAGATAAGTCATAGGGTCAGTACTGCCTCACGTGTTCCAACATTTCTACGGAATCCGAACTGATCTTCCTCGTCGTCGGCTTCTACTAGTTTTTCCATTCGTCTGTAAAGAACCCACGTTAGTATTTTGCAGCTGTGACTTATTAAACTGATAGTTCGGTGATTTTCACATTTGTCAACACCTGCTATCTTTGGTATTGGAATTATTATATTCTTCTTGAAGTCTGAGTTCATTTCGCCTGTCTCATACATCTTGCTAACCAGATGTTAGAGTTTCGTCAGGACTGGCTCTCCCAAGGCTGTCAGTAGTTCTAATGGAATGTTGTCTGCTCTCCGGGCCTTGTTTGTACTCAGGGATTTCAGTGCTCTATCAAACTCTTGACGCAGTATTATATGTCCCATTTAATCTTCTTCTGCATCCTCTTCCATTTCCATAATATTGTCCTCTAGTACATCGCCCTTGTATACACCCTCTATATACTCCTTCCACCTGTCTGCTTTCCCTTCATTGCTTAGAACTGGGTTTCCATCTGAGCTTTTGATATTCGTACAAGTGGTTCTCCTTTCTCTGAAGGTCTCTTTACTTTTCCTGTAGGCTGTATCTATCTTACCCCTAGTGAGATAAGCCTCTACATCATTACATTTGTCCATGCCTGCTTAGCCATTTTGCACTTCCTGTCGATCTCATTTTTGAGAGGTTTGTATTCCTTTTTGCCTGCTTCAATTATTGCATTTTTATATTTTCTCCTTTCATCAATTAAATTCAGTATTTCTTGTGCCACCCAAGGATTTCAACTAGCCCTCGTCTTTTCACCTACTTGATCCTCTGCTGCCTTCACTACTTCATCCCTCAAAGCTACCCATTCTTCTTCCACTGTATATCTTTCCGCCATTCCTGTCTATGGTTGCCTTATGTTCTTCCTGAAACTCTGTTCAAATGGTTTAAATGGCTCTGAGCACTATGGGACTCAACTGCTGTGGTCATCATTCTCCTAGAACTCAGAACTACTTAAACCTAACTAACCTAAGGACATCACACACACCCATGCTCGAGGCAGGGTTCGAACCTGCGACCGTAGCAGCAGCCCGGCGCCGGACTGGAGCGCCTAGAACCGCAAGGCCACCGCGGCCGGCCCTGAAACTCAGTACAACCTCCGGTTTAGTCACTTTATCCAGGTCCCATCCCCTTAAATTCCCACCTCTTTGCAGTTTCTTCAGTTTTAATCTACAGGTCATAACCAATAAATTGTGGTCAGAATGCACATCTGCCCCTGGAAATGTCTTACAATTTAAAACCTGGTTCCTAAGTCTCTGTCTTACCATTGTATAATTTCTTCAATTTCTTCGTCATCTGCAGAGCTAGTTGGCATATGAACTTGTTATTAAACGTACTCCTGCATTACCCGCATTTGATTTTGTGTTTATGACCCTGTAGTCACCTGACCAGAAGTCTTGTTCCTCCTGCCACCGAACTTCACTAATTCCACTATATCTAACTTTAACCTATCCATTTCCCTTTTTAAATTATCTAACCTACCTGCCCGATTAAGGGATCTGACATTCCACGATCCGACCCGTAGACCACCAGATTTCTTTCTCCTGATAACGACATCCTCTTGAGTAGTCCCCGCCTGGAGATCCGAATGGGGGACTATTTTACCTCCGGAATATTTTACACAAAGGACGCCATTATCATTTAACCATACAGTAAAGCTGCATGGCCTCTGGAAAAATTACGGCCGTAGTTTCGCCTTGCTTTCAGCCGTTCGCAGTACCAGCACAGCAAGGCCGTTTTGGTTAGTGTTACAAGGCCAGATCAGTCACTCATCCAGACTGTTGCCCTTGCAACTACTGAAAAGGCTGCTGCCCTTCTTCAGGATCCACACGTTTGTGTGGCCTCTCAACAGAGACCCCTCCGTTGTGGTTGCACCTACGGTACGGCTATCTGTATCGCTGAGGCACGCATACCTCCCAACCAACGGCAAGGTCCATGGTTCATGGGGGGGTGGGGGTGGGGGGGGGGGGGGGAGATATAGAGAGAAAAAGAAGGAAGAGAACCGTCGTAGAACAGGGCACACCGTTCAGGGGACATTGTTCTATTTGGGGCTCCGCAGCATCGAACCATAATTATGTGTTTACACGTTGACCCAGAACATAATCAGTTAGGTTGAAATGATCAGGGTTCAAAAAGATGGGACCTTGGATGAATGGCAATGTCATGTGTTGCGACACAGTCGTAGCCAAAATTCAGAGCTATCCAGGATCGGTGGTTCTGTGTTTAGCGCAGTTCCTTTTTTCTCTTCTCTTCTTTGGGACAT
Organism: Schistocerca nitens; assembly: GCF_023898315.1. Taxonomy (NCBI): domain Eukaryota; kingdom Metazoa; phylum Arthropoda; class Insecta; order Orthoptera; family Acrididae; genus Schistocerca; species Schistocerca nitens. The sequence continues at coordinate 100,569,035 of NC_064619.1, forward strand.
CTATCTTCCAACTGGTTTGATGAGGCCCGTCACGAATTCCCCTCTGCGCCAAACTTTTCTTTTCAGAGAGGCACTTGCGACCTACGTCGTCAGTTATCTGCTGGATGTATTCGAATCCACGTATACCTCTGTCTACCTATAAACTTTTTACCCTCTACGCCTGTTACAGACTACGAAAGCTTATATCAGGATATCAGTAGCTGTCCATGATGAAAATCTCAAGACCAGACTCCAAACTTCTTTTCTGTCTAATGAATCCACGTTCCCAAGAATTCTTTCTTGAGAGCGATAAGCCACCAAACTTCACAGTACGTATAACTTTACATAAGCCGAAGGAGTTCATTTGGCTTATTACATTGACTGCAGTATATTGACGTATGCTGTATGCATGTTTTCGAAAATTCTTGTGTGCTTAGATGGCCACTACAGATCGAAATTAATAACCTATTAAAATTTTTGTTATCCATAACTAGAATGAATAAAAAAAGGGCAATGTGCAGCAAGGAGGGGTGACGTTGTCGGTCATACCACATTGATGGTCGTGGTCGAAATCGTTTTCATTCATGGGAACAGCTGCTCCAATCATGCACCGCGCCTCGGACGCTGCAGAACGTGGTAGTATTATTCTATAGAAACGTCATTCACTTCGTCTTCCATGGGACTTCCGGAAGTAATCGAAGGGACTACTACAACCGTTGACGAGTTGGACATTATTGGAGACCACCTGCATCCGTTCCAAAATAATTTCCGATGACGGTGGCTGCTTCCAGCTGGATAAGAGTCCATGTCACAAGGTTATAATCCTCAGACAGATGCTTGTGGAGTACGATATTGAATTTACGATGATGTCTTGACCGCCAAATTTGCCAGATCAGAACCCAACTGAAAACATTTGGGACTCTACGCGCCCACAAGCTGACTTCCTGTAATATGTAGGAACTGCGAACCTAGGCAAAGACGTATGCCGTCCCGTACCTCCGTAAGACCTACCAAGAACTTGTAAAACCCAAGACACACACTTTCATTGCTGTACAGCGTATCAAATGTAGGAAAGTACGCATGTAAGCAGGTTTGAAGGCAGGCTTATTGTCACGACTTTCAGGTGGCGATTACTAAGGTACTGTTCCCGTGCCGAAGCACTCGCTCCGCACTAATATCCTTCTGTGCTGCAAGTATCTCGTCCAGAGGGTTTTTGGCAGATACAATTCTAGAAGTTTTCAAGGTCAGTCTAGTTACGGATGTATCATATCCGAGTTCCTGTTCTGGTAGCTAGAAGATGGAAATTTCACCCTGAAATATCCCAAGTTGTGATTTATTCATATTTTCATTCCTACCTTGCTGTAACAGTTGCGTTCTCTTGGGTCGTCGCCGCTAGTAGCAGTTTCCAATAACTACAATTGGTTCGTACACGGAGTTTACCTTTGCGTCAGTGACCAATATCGACAACTGCTCTACACAGACTACCTGTAACTGTAGTAGTTGACGGTTGGAGAGACAACATAGCGTTTACAAGTAGTCTGCGTAAACCACTGATGCAAGGTGTTTGTGGAGTAAATTAATCCCTTTAACATCAGTTAAGGCCTGAATATGGTGCACTGAAACATCGAAACTGGTAGTCATACAATGAATGACATCATAAGGACGGCTGTATATGTTTCACTTTCTTATATTATGAAAATATGGTTGCGGTTCCTGAATGTCCCGCGCTCATCCTTCCGCTCCTGTTCTCCCTAAGATGGCACTTGAAATGCATTCTCGGTGGTTGTGAGGGTGTTTTTCTTCCGACATTAGTGCTTGGTTGCATCACTCTAGACGAAATAGGTAGCACATATTTAGTTCAGGTTTGCACGTATTTAACCGAAACCAGTTTGTGTGTGTGTGTGTGTGTGTGTGTGTGTGTGTAATTGGGGGGGAGGGTGGGGGGTTTGGTGCGTACCATTGGAAACCAGACCATCTTATGCAGTCAAGCACGGTTGATGTCGATATTTACAGTAGCGAGATGGCAGAATAGAGATAGGGTTTTCTCGTCGAGAGGAGCAATAAAGTCTAACGTAATCAGAAACTTCTTTTGCATCCTACACAGGCCAACCAGAAAAAATTTTGGTGCCAGCAGGATTGGGTTTTACTGCCCATGCGCCACGTTGTACCAGCTGATGTCTCGTATTGGGGATCCCCTACACTATCGACCAGTGTTCGTAAAAGTGTCGCTACAGCCAAACTGGTACACAATAGAGCTAACGATGTCTCGATTCAACGTACCAGTCGCCATTCTTAAACTCGTTAGTTCCACTGCTAACCCGCCATAGGTTGTCGAAGTTGTTCAATACTCGCTGCTCCAGATTCATGACTTGCTTTGTGCACTATTAAAACTTTAGAACTGTCCACCACCCTTCTATACTTGCACGAGAGTGCCATTAAGTTCTCTTATGACACTGGTGTTAGCGGTTCTGAATACCCTCTTCAACAATCTATCTCCAGAGTCTAAAAACTTCCGCTTCTGTCATCGCAAGCACGTGGCACCGTATCCACAGCGTGTTGTTATATCTAACCTATGTAGGGGCCGGGGTTGAGATTTCTTTTATTTTGCGATGGCAGGGTGAGGATTTCGGGGGAATAGGACAGCTGGAGCACTAGGCACTAATGATGTAACATTAATGCTACAAGAATTTATAACATTGAAGATTATAATCGTATATTCTTCTCTGTGTTCGCGCCCAGACCGGGGCACGGCCTTGGGATTTGCTGACGGTCTCTCAGCAAACTCTGTTGTACCTCACCCTGCGGCACCCGACTCAGTTAACCTTATTCGGTCGGTGGCAAGTTGTTTTGGCCACTGACATAGCCCTTATAACGGGCCTTGGTGTCCAGGATGGAGAATGCGTTTCTACAAGACGACTCTCATGAACATCGAAGCGGTGTGCTTGAGAAATGTCTCAGCAGATTTCTTAGGTGCGAAGATGAGCAACAGCATAGCCCTTCCACTAAGGGAGGCCGAGGGTGTCAATGACCATTTACAGGTACTAATTGGGGAAGCAGCGAACGCCTATAATTCTACGATAGGTGGAGACTGAACCAGACGCTATCAATCTCGCTCAGAAAATTGTTGAGGTCGACACCTCAGCAATCACGTATAGCAGTCCAAATATGTAGCATTATCAAAGGCGGAAGTCCTCTTGGCGAGCGGTAGCAGCCCATCACAGGTCCAGCCTCATAGCTGTTGTACTGGAATATAAATATGGAGACCAAAACTGGGAAGCAATGACATTATGTCTGGCCAGTGGTAACTGAACATATCCTATTTGTCTAGGCTCCTCAGCGGTCTTCCGCACCCCTCTGTTTCACACAAATGGCTTTAGGGCCTCAACTTGCATTCCCACCATTTTCCCACAGGCTGGTAAGTATAAGTATGCCTATGAAGCTTTTACTCTCTCTTACAACATTAAGCTATGCTGTTACAAAGACATGTTTTTTCGTCGCTCAGGTCATGTTGCTGAGTTTAGAATTCAAGGTGAGCGATACATTCCAGTTTGTTCCATTTTCTGCAGTGATGACATTCTGCATGTTGGTCATTTTTATTGCAACTTTGGCGGGGGGGGTGGGGGGTGGGCTTCTCGAGGGCTTGATACTGTCCCGAGGGGATTTTCAGAAAACTGAAGTTTGTCCATAACAAATTTTGTCACATAGCATCTAGTACCTCTATCTTGCCAGCCTCGGGCTGCAGTCCTGAGAATGTCCCTTCCAGTTAGTTCCTGTGTCTGTATTTTTTCGCTCACTTCCCTTGCGTTATAAGCTAATTTGAAAGTCCGCTGGTTACAATTACAAGTCGCCTGGAGAAGAGTACCTCTCTGTCCAGCAGGCGTTCTGTCAGTGCGCCACCCCTTGCAGTTGTAGAGCTGCAGCACCACCAGAACTGCGAAGTCTTCGTTTCTGGTACTCTTACCTGGATGAAGAAAGCCATTATCACTTTCCCTTCGTTGGTCCATGTACATTTTCTAAAAATACACCCTGCAGGTACATTCCCCAAAATATACCAAAACCCCATCCCAGTTACTTGACGTTTTGTAAAGGAACAACACGACTTATTGTGAAACGAAGCCGGCTGGTGTGGTCGTGCGGTTCTAGGCGCTACAGTCTGGAATCGCGCGACCACTACGGTCGCAGGTTCGAATCCCGCCTTGGGCATGGATGTGTGTGATGTCCTTAGGTTAGTTAGGTTTAAGTAGTTCCGATTTCTAGGGGACTGATGACCTCAGAAGTTAAGTCCCATAATGCTCAGAGCCATTTGAACCATTTAATGGGTTTTTGAATAATAGGCACTAATACAACAAGAAAATATTGCAGTCATTGTGAAGTCTATTCACTTAGTGGCCTAGTATCTTCCCTATTGTTGAATGTTCTGTTGTTCCATTAGTCACTGGATGTAATAGGTTTGTTATCATTCCCTGGGTATGTGACGAATGAGAATACTGCCTCACAAATTCCAAGATGAAGTTGGTGCCCTGATCTGTCATTATCCTTTAAGAACAACTGTCATTCCCATACAGTGTGAGAAATGATCTACAGTAGATACAAAATAGATATTTCGAAATGGTGTCTGGCTAAGAAGTCCTAAAATACCCATTCCAATTGTTTCAAAAGGTTCTTCAGCTACTGAAAACTCCTATAGTGGCACACACTGATAACGTAATTCTGCATGTTGTGCATGTGGAACACATTTGCATTAACTGCTCTACATCTACATGTTCTCCACCAGTAACGTTCGACAACTGTTCAGTTTGAGGTACTAAATCCTCCCTCATCAGGTAATGTGTATTTCAGTATGTCCTCTCACAGTAGTACAGGTGCCACTTACCTAAGAACCCAGTCTCTAAGTCTTACACAATACATCACAGTGAATAGCGAACTGTGGGTGTGCTGCAGATAGTTTGCAGTTTGTATCAGCAGCTTTTGTTGCTTGTCACCCTGTAATGCTACAACCCACTGCCTGAACTGCACCAATCTCTCTGCTAAGTCCATCTGCAGTATTGTGATTCATATTGGTTTGTGTACTATTTCGAAATCAAACTCACTCAGTTTTAATGCGCATTATGAAAGTCTACTTGGTGGATCCTGTTACCTTGACAATCACATCAATACAGCCTCATCCATTAACAAAAAAAAAAAAAAAAATGGCTCTGAGCACTATGGGACTCAACTGCTGTGGTCATAAGTCCCCTAGAACTACTTAAACCTAACTAACCTAAGGACAGCACACAACACCCAGCCATCACGAGGCAGAGAAAATCCCTGACCCCGCCGGGAATCGAACCCGGGAACCCGGGCGTGGGAAGCGAGAACGCTACCGCACGACCACGAGATGCGGGCATCCATTAACACCTTAAATTATTTTCTCATACAAGGAGCAGTGTAAATCCATTATGCCATATATCAATCCAATCCCAGTGGTAGAGTAATTCCTTTCTACCTTGTTCAGTTGCCATGAAGGATAAGCAACTGGATGATCTGTACCCTACACTTCTTGTCATACAACACGTATTTGGTAGTGTCAAATTGTAAAATGAATTCTTCTTCATATTCAGGGAGATCAATACAGAGTTAGTTGGTAGTAGTTTAATTTTTCATATAAAACTTATTGCGTCAATGCCCAATCGAAATTCACACCATTCTTTAATAAGTGCTTGAAAGTTTGTGCTATTTCTGCAAACCACACTACAGATAAGACTTCCTGGCTGATTAAAACTGTGACCCGGACCGAGACTCAAACTCGGGACCTTTGCCTTTCATGGGCAAGTGGTCTAGCGACTGAGCTACCCAACCACGACTCACGACCCGTCCTCACAGATTCAGTTCTGCCAGTACCTCGTCTCTTACCTTCCAAACTTCAGAGAAGATCTTCTGCGAACCTTGCAGAACTAGCACTCCTCGAAGAAATTATATTGCGGAGACATGGCTTAACCAAAGCCTGGGGGATGTTTCCAGAATGAGATTTTCACTCTGCAGCGGAGTGTGCGCTGATATGAAACTTCCTGGCCGATTAAGTCTGGAAGATAGGAAACGGGGTAATGGCAGAGGTTAAATAAATAGGTTAAATAAATAAAACAATTATAAATGCACTATCATGCACGAAATGATAATTGATTAAATACATATTGTTATTATGATAAAGAATAATAACCAATACAGTTGAAGTAGTATGGAAAGAGGTTGAGTTCCGAAAGTGTGCTGTGATCTCAGTCAGTGAGTAAGGCAAGAATGCAGAGAGCAGGTCGACTCCTGAGTCGCTTTGTGATCAGCTCTGTGCAGTTCGACAATGGACTGCATCGGTCAAAGAGCCGGATTGGCAGTTGAGCTCTTGTGAGGGAGGTGGTTCCTGAAACACTGTGCGTTCTACTCCACCTGAGCGGTGGCTGAAGACCCTTCCTTGTGTAACTCACTTGATGGCCAGCAGTATGTTCTGAGCGCAATGCTATGTAAAAGAATTAGAAAAACTCACTTACTGCTCTGTAAACGTTTATTAGGCTTCTGAAATCTGGGATTATCTTTTCAAATGAAAGGTAGAAACACAGGGTGTAAATGGTTGATGTTTATAAGCGTAAAGGAAGTAGAGATGAAAGAATTGATTTAGGGCACCTGTGGCCTGCCAAGTTAATAAACTACCTCGAACTGCCCTAAAAAACTCCCTAACATACAGTACATGCATGCATTTCTCAAAGCAAACCATTAGTACTAGATACGAAATGAGCGCCGCGTTTTTAACAGGAAATTTAATGCACTTTAATTTTTGCTTGATGCATTTTTGCTACAGACGGTGTTTTTCGAGTTATTCTAGAAAAGTTCCCCACACTAACCCACTACAAGTCACGATTTCTGGTATGCTGTTTATGATACTCTGTCCTATAATTATACAAAGATGAGCAAGTACACCAATTATGTGATTCTTGAGTTTCTCCGGGCGCATTTGATAATCAAAATATCCACGGGTGTGCTGCCGGTCTGTAGTGTCCAACGGGAGCGCGCCGCGGGCGGAGGGTATTTAAATCGGCCGCCGCTGCGACCGAACCCAGTTCCCTCTGAGCAGCCATAGCGTACGGATCTCCGTGCCGGCACGTTCACAGGAGCTCAGTCCGTCAGTTCACCTGATGATGGCGACATGTATGATCGCCGAAATATTGTGCCCGTTGGACACTACAGACCGGCAGCACACCCGTGGATATTTTGATTATCAAATGCGCCGGGAGAAACTCAAGAATCACATCATACACCTTTACGGGGAGGAGATGTATCGCAGCATGAAGAAATTTGAAAAGTTGCGCCACCGTAGATGTCGTTTGCTAAGTACTCTTGCCTTTCTAAAGAGATGTCGATCCGAGAATGTTGTTCCAAATTTTGCTAAGGTTATGCATCACATCGATTCTGCAGCAGCTAAGAGAATCAAGAAACGAGCCAGCCTCGCATTGGTACGTGAGAGAGTGCAATTCACCCGCCGGAGCCTTGAGTTTATCTCACAGGAATTACTCAAACTACATTTGCAACTGGCTAGTAAGTTCACTTCTTGTTCCTGGGATTGGATTGATGGTGTCACCTGGGTGTCAGCTGATTCCGCCCATAAGAAGGCTACGGGACGTCAAACAGCTAAGTTCTCACGTCTCCTTGACAAACCATGTCTGCAGGTTCCGTGCAAGACTGTCATCAATATGAGTGGCATGGTGTTGAGTGATGATGCGGTCTCGGTTTTGCAGAAAGGTCTCATCTTCGCTCCCACCCCCAAGTTCACTCCGGTCGCAGAAATTGTTAGTGCTGTTGAACAGGTTGCAGCTCGACTTCCGCCAGAATCAGCCGAGGAAATACGTCGTGAAACTTGTGCGTTGACGAAATCCAAGCCGATGAAGTCAAATATCAGCAGTAAAGAGAGGGCGGCCATTCGTGATCTGAGGGAGCGCTCTGAAATTGTTGTCTTACCGGCTGACAAAGGCAATGCGACAGTTGTTGTCTCCCATAAGGACTACACTGATAAGATGCAGAGCCTGTTAAATGACGATTCCTACCGGAAGATCAGCGTTGACCCTACAAAGAAGGTGGAGAACAAGACGAGGGCGCTTCTCAAGGACGAAGATTTACCGGAGGGTGACGCTAAGAAATTGTTACCGCAAGGTCCGGTACCGCCTAGACTATATGGACTCCCGAAAGTTCACAAAGAGGGGGTACCATTACGCCCCATTGTCAGCAACATCAGGGCACCTACATATTTGTTGACCAAATACCTGACGGGAATATTAAGTCCTTATGTGGGTAAATGCCCTCATCACATCCGTAATTCCGTGGATTTTGTTAAACGCCTTGATAGCTTCAGGTTGGATGAGTCAGATATCATGGTGAGTTTTGACGTCGTTTCCTTGTTTACGAGGGTACCCCTGCGAGAGTCACTAGAATTGATTAGTCAGAAGTTTGACGAGAAGACCACTGAACTTTTTAGGCATGTCTCGACTTCCACGTATTTTCTTTTTAATTGAGAATACTACGAACAAACGGAGGGAGTCGCCATGGGTAGCCCACTCTCACCGGTGGTAGCGAATTTGTACATGGAGAACTTCGAGGAGGAAGCCCTGTCGTCATCCGTATGGAAACCTACTTGCTTTTTCAGTTACGTGGACGACACGTTCGTCATCTGGCCACATGGTATGGATAAACTCCTTGACTTCCTTACACATCTAAACTCCATACACCCCAACATCAAATTCACTATGGAGACTGAAACATAGGGTAAATTACCTTTCCTTGACGTCTTGGTCAAGAGAAGAGCTGACGGCACCCTAGGTCATGGGGTGTATCGGAAGACTACGCACACTGATCTGTATTTGCACGCAGACAGCTGCCACCACCCTTCCCAGAGGAATGGGGTACTTAAAACTCTAGTACATAGGGCGCGCACTATCTCTGACGCAGAGAGTCTACCCCAGGAATTGGAACATCTGAGAACTGTATTTCGAAAAAATGGGTACTCAGAGTGGCAGATTCAACGTGCTCTCCACCGAACCACTGCAGCACAACCTGTTGAGATGGATGAAGTCACGAGGGAGGAGGTAGGCACTGCATTTATTCCATACACAGGCGCACTCTCGGGGAAAATCGCCCGCATTCTGAAGAAACACCGGGTCGGAACTGTGTTTTGTCCTCCAAATAAAACTCGTGCACTGGTGGGGAGTGCCAAAGATGACCTCGGTTTGAGGAAGGCCGGCGTGTACCAGATTCCGTGTCAATGTGGCAAGTCGTATATTGGTCAGACGATGCGTACCGTCGAGGATCGATGCCGTGAACACCAGAGGCACACTCGACTGATGTATCCGAGCAAGTCGGCGGCCGCTGAACATTGTTTGTCGGAAAATCACGCCATGGAGTATGACCGCACGAGGATTCTGGTACAGACGTCGAGCTACTGGGACAGCGTTGTTAGAGAGGCCATCGAAATTCGCACCAATGACGACCTCATAAACCGTGACTGTGGCTATAATCTTAGCAAGGCTTGGGAACCAGCGATCGGGTTAATCATGAGTAAATCGAGCAAACGTATAGTTGTGACGACCACGGCGGACAGAGCCATCACACCGACGTCATCTCAGACGCCGTCGCAATCTGTTCCACCGCGCGACCGTGGCGCGGGGCGCTGACGGCGGAGGGAGCGCGCCGCGGGTGGAGGGTATTTAAATCGGCCGCCGCCGCGACCGAACCCAGTTCCCTCTGAGCAGCCATAGCGTACGGATCTCCGTGCCGGCACGTTCACAGGAGCTCAGTCCGTCAGTTCACCTGATAATGGCGACATGTATGATAGCCGAAATATTGTGCCCGTTGGACACTATAGACCGGCAGCATACCCGTGGATATTTTAAGTACACCAATTATTTCGCATATTCTACACATTTTTGTATTCACTGACTGGTTATCACGCCATGGGCTTTGTCAGCCTTTTGCTAAGCTTCCCATGCGCGTAATTAAAGAAAAATACTTTTGTAAATTTTATGCAGAAAATAAATACGTTTACAATTCAACCTTAAACGAGAACAGTAGTTTCATAGAAACAAGGCCAGACAAACAAAATTATTTAATTGTTTCCTGAATGAAACTTCCACTCTATAACTGAGTGTGCTCTGTTTTGAAACTTCCTAACAGACTGAAACTTTATCTCTTGACCAAGACTCTAATTCGAGAACTTGTTTTTCGTGGGCAAGCCATCCACAGGCTGAGCTAACCAAACACCTCCCACTTGTCCCCACACTGTTACTTCTGCCAGTACCTCACCTTCTACCTCCCAAACTTCACAAAAGTTCTCCTGCGAAAACTGCATAACTAGCACTCCTAGATGAGGTATGGACATGTGTAAGGCCGTGAGGGACGAGCGGGGTGGCCGAGCGGTTCTAGGCGCTACAGTCTGGAACAGCTCGATCGGTACGGTCGCAGGTTCGAATCCTGCCTCGGGCATGGATGTGTGTGATGTCCTTAGGTTAGTTAGGTTTAAGTAGTTCTGAGTTCTAGGGGACAGATGACCTCAAAAGAAGTCCCATAGAGCTCAGAGCCATTTGAACCATTTTTAAGGCTGTGAGGACAGGTCGCGTGCAAATGCACGTGAAAGGAGAAGGTCTCAAGGTCGATTTTATCTGCCAGGGAGTTTCAATTTCATTTAACACAAACTTCACTTTTACGATTTAAAAGTGAACGGCTAAGCCTGTGGCGTTTTAAAGTTTCGTCAACTGTCCAATATTTTTACCAAGCCTTTATGGAGATGTTTTTAATTCGTTAACAGGGTGAATGTGAGTGGCCAGCCAGTGACAATTTTCTGTGGCGTCCTTTTAGCTCATTTCTCGTTTTACTTATATTTCAGTTTCTTGGGTAGCGTGTGACCCCTTTTTACTAATTTTGTCTACATTAATTTCTTTTAATATGTGGGAGGGCGCTGGTAACTTCGACGTTCAGCGCCTGTAGCACCAACAAACACATAAACACACACGCTCGTGCGAACGTAATAGCTCAGCCAATGATGACCAATAAGTGCTTAATATGGGAAATAAAAAATTGTCGTTGTAAATTTTTGTACAGTTGTAGAAGGGAGCGCCGTCAACAACATACCACAAATAGCATACTAGAAATATTAACTGATGAGGAATGAGTGTGGAGTTGGGGCGTATTTGAAGTTCACTTTCGTACACTTTAGTTGAATAACTCCTAAAACGTATCCTCTATCTAAGACGTTTCCTAGCACAAAATTCAACTACAGTAAATTTCCTGCAAAAAAATGCCCTATTCATGTGTTCTTTAGGAGTACTGGTTTGCTCTAACAGAGCGAGAGAATACAGACAGTCACTGGTGCTGCGCTTTTGCTGTAGCATGGGTAGATTTTGTACGCCAGTTTGACATAACGCCCCTACTTAATTGAGCACAAGTGTCTTATAACTAAAGGCAAACTGCAAGCATAGGCTTC